>NC_091131.1:123061561-123704061 GCF_040183065.1 Periplaneta americana
AGAGTCCATACCTCAATCCATTTAAAGTTCTGACTCTTCTCAGTCCACTGGAACATTCTCTGTTTCATTCATAGTAACAGTGAATAAGGCCAATTCACATTTGTAGAGGCGGAATTATTGTTTCTGGTAGGCTATATATTTGCCAAGAATGATGGCAGAGGATTTGTAGAGTTCCTATTACTGCGTGGAACTTTTAAATGTTTGGATGCTTGTAGGTTATGATGCGTATGAAATAAATTCAACCGAAACGAAATTTTTCAGGAGGACAGTAGGATATACTCTTTTAGACCGAAAAAGGAATGAAGAAATTTTAGAACAATTAGAAGTAGAGTCAGTAGAAGAAAAAATCAACAGATACAAATTAAATTGGCTAGATCATGTAAGAAGAATGGAAAATTCAAGAATCCCAAGAAGTATGATGCAGTATAAACCTAGAGGATATCGTCGACCAGGAAGACCTTTTCGAAGACTGCTAGATAGGGCCGAAACAGGTCTATAGAGGCCTAATTCGTGAAGGATGATGATGACGATGATGATGAAATAAATTAAAGCCATTGTAAGTGTTGCATTATTAAGAGATGTTTCATTTCTATCTTTTATGCATACATTAAGATTTCTCGTGACAAGTTTGCTGTAGGAATGTAAGTATTTTTCTCTAGCTGCATTGAACCGTCAAGCTAATTCCACTAATCAGACTTAAGATGTGTGCAAAAAATTGTTCTTCCTCTGGCACATACTGCCAAGTGAGATGTACTGCCTGATAAATAATAGAACTTCAATCAGAGTTAAAAATGTAATGATTTCCCGGAAAAAGAGATATGAAAGCTTTTTAAAATACTCCTAAGGCTATAGCTACTAGAAGTGATGCCAAGTAATACTGGCATGTACCTTAGAGATTTCTGTTGAAATTTAATAAAAAATGACCTGTAAATTGTTTGGATATTCTTGCGGGAACTACAAAATGTCAGAACAAAAGAGACTCCAGAGTGAAACGTACAGGATATTCATAAACGTAATCGGCTGAGACACAAATGAAAACGTAATATAGAAGATGAGCTCTGTAAAATAGAGAGCTAAAATTGAGAAGATATAAAGGACATGTTCCATCAGGTCAGACAGTTACTTTTCATGCATGCCCTGCGTTCCAATGCAAATGATAAGGACTAAGTAATTGAGCAGTTCTAATTTTTATAAGAATTGCTATGTTTGTAACATTAAAATAATCTTTCTTTGCTACGTAAAGTTAATATAAAGTTTAGGCAATGTAACACTTCATAGAATATATGTCGGTTTGACATTATATTATAATGTATATTGATAATATTATAAATAAATTCACATTGAAACTCAGCAATAAATATTTCTGAAACAAGTAATGAATGCAATTTTGTGATAAATTATATCTGGCTCGAAATGGATTAAAGTGGAGTACATAACCATAGCTGACTGTTGTCAGTAGTGGAAATTCTACCTAATGAAAGCAGTGACAAACAAACAGGAGCGTTGGTGTGTAGATTTAATTACGGACCACATGTAATTCGTAATTTAATGCTACATTCATTGAACTTCAATCCACCTGCAGGAACTGATCACTTTATTAACAACATGATCTAATACTTCAAAACAATATTGTACGTTTTATGTCTAGTAATTATAAAACCGATGTGGAAAACGTGTTAGTTAAGAGATAGTCTACAATACTACAGAACCAGTCCAACGTAAGAAATCGACACTGCTGCCGTCTCTCGGCATTACAATCTAGAAAGAATTTCTGCTCTCGTGGTTTAACATTCTTGCCGTCTCAAGACAATATAGTTTGGCAAGTTAATTTATTTAAGGAAATGAAGAGAATCTTAGCAGAATTTCAGAGAAGTTGCTCTAAATATTCTTCATTACTTTCTATACCACCTCTGATTGAGGTTCTGGTGATATGTATACGTCTATTATCAGATAGTACATCTCACAATATGTGTCGGAAGAAAAACAATAATTGTTTGTATCCATCTGATTAGTGAAATATGTAGCTAATAGGCGATGTATGCAATGGAGGAGGAAAAGAACTGGCCACCATACCTCATTATCTCCTGGCCCTTAGTTGCCTCATAAGTAGTGCCTTGCCTTGTTTGTATCACTTGTGAGGTTCAGACCTGTCTTCGGACAGTTGACTAAACCGGTGTTTCGCAACCGGTGTGCCGCGGCACAATGGTGTACCTCCACAAGGTGAAAGGTGTGACGCGATCTTTTATCTATTATTGTAAGTATTAAATTAAATTTCTCTCTCTGCTGACACAATCAGCCGCCGAGTTAGTGACATGTCCATGACATCCAAGACATTATGAAGCAGAAAATAAAGAGCAGTCAGAAGTTCTCACTTCAGATCGACGATATTAGCGGTCACGCACAACTTCTTTCCTACATTCGGTACATTCATGGGGATGTAATTGCATTTTTTGTGCGAAGAAGTAACCGAGCGAGCAACCGGTGAAGAAATATTTCGTACAACTGATGAATATGTGATCCGTAAGGAATTAACATGGGAGGATTGCGTTAGCGTTTTACAGATGGAGCCGTTTTGTGAAAGATTTCGTGGTTAAAGTATGTGAAGTATTATCATAACATACGGAGCGACCATTGTCTCATTCACCGCGAAGCCATTGTTGCTAAGGCTTTGCCATCTCCTCTGAAAATTGTGATGCACGAAGTAGTAAAAGTTAATATGTTATTGTTATTTTCAACTGCTATGTTGTGAACTGGGCTTCTCGACGTTAACTGAAATTAAAACATTAAAGAGGAAGTAACTCAAATCCATCGATGAAGAAATTAGGTTTGCACTGTCAACAATTTCAACGCGGATCAGCCACCTCTGTGCAGCTAAGCAGATTCAAATATCATATTGAAAGTATGAGTAGAGTTATTTACTTTAATATTGATAATAAAATGTGTACTTTCTACAGTGAATTAAAGTTCATAAATTGTTAATAAATGCAAGAGTCGATTTATATTTAATAATAGTGATACTAATAATAACAATAATAATAATAATAATAATAGTAAATTTGATTACATTACGTATTTATATTAAAGAGAGTCACATCATATATTTTTGAGGGGATTAACATTTTGGTGTGCCCTGTTGGGTCTAGGCCTGTCTAGGGTGTGCCGTAAGTAAAAAAAGGTTGCGGAACACTGGACTAAACAACAACTTTCTATACCTTGTTCTGTAAGTTGGGTCGGGAAAGCACAATGTACTATTTTCCATACTGCAATCTCGCAGCTCGGTAAGATTGCAGGTAACTTAGGTTTGCTTTAAGGGGGGAGATGGGTGAATTTCTATTTCCTACAAATTCATGAGGTAGAGACTTCATATTTTGTACACTTCATCCCCTTGATATAAGTGTTCTTGCGCAAAGTTTCATTATGACGTGATGACTAGTTTTTGAGTTATTAAAATAAAAAAATTAATTTTCATGTCTTTAAAATCTATCTCCTCTTCCATCCACTTCACCTGGGTGAAGGCACATGCTGGGAACTTTGGGAACGAGCTTGCTTATCAGCTGGCGAAGGAAGCAGCCGGCAGCAACGAGGTCGACATCTCCTACTCCAAGATCCCCAAAAGTGCAGTGAAAAGTGAACTAAAAGAAAAAGGTGTACAAGTGTGGGAAAGTGAATGGGATACCACAACCAAGGGTGAATTAACAAGATCGTTCTTCCCTAGTGTACAGGATAGATTGGTTAAGAAACTACATATGTGTACAAACTTAGCTACTATCCTAACAGGTCATGGGAAACTAAGATCGTATTTCCATTGCTTTAAGATAATGGACGATCCAATATGCCCTTGTAAACGGAGTCCACAAACTGTGGATCACCTGCTCTGGGAATGTGAGTTACTAAACAAACAAAGACTAAGCCTCAAGAAAAGTGTGATTAACGCCGGCGGCCACTGGCCGATGAGCAATTGTGACTTAGTGAATAAATATACAAAACCATTCATAAAGTTCACAAAAACTATTAATTTTGACATATTGTAAATAGTAAATTCAAGGAAAATAGGTTAATTTGTTAAATAGTATTCTTCTAGACTAGTTTTAAAAGTATTAACAATAGTATAGATTTTATTTATTTATTTTTAATTTGTAAACAGAAAAACAGAATAGGCTCCAAAATAGTGTTGTATAATGTATTTAAAAGATTCAACAATGTTGATAAGTTGTAAATAGTAAATTTAAGGAAAATGGGTTAATTTGTTAAATAGTATACTTCTAAACATAGATTGTAAAAGGATTAACAATAGTATTAATTGTTTTTTTTTTAATTTGTAAATATAAAAACAGAACAGGCTCTAAAATAGTGTTGTACAATGTACTGTATGTAAATAGTAAATTTAAGAAAAATAGGTTAATTTGTTAAATAGTATTCTTCTAAACATAGTTTTTAAAAGTATTAGCAATAGTATAGATTTTTTTTTAATTTGTAAACAGAAAAACAGAATAGACTCTAAAATAGTGTTGTATAATGTATTTAAAAGATTCAACAGTAGCATAGATGTTAACACGATGTAAATAGTAAATTTAGGGAAAGTAGGTTAATTTGTTAAATAGTATATTTCTAAACATTGTTTTTAAAATGATTAGCAATAGTATTGATTTTTTTTATCTGTAAATAGAAAAAGGGAATAGGTACTAAAATAGTGTTGTACAAAGTATTTAAAAGATTCAACAGTAGCATAGATGTTAACATGTTGTAAATAGTAAATTTAGGGAAAGTAGAATAGGCTAGCAATAATGTGTATACATTGTATTCGGAAGAGTTAGCAATATTGTAATATGTAGTCTATTAGCATGTAGTATTGCATTTTTTATAATGGAACATGCTTGTAAAGAAGGATTTAAAGAAAAAAAAAATTAAGATTCATACCTGAATATTTTATGCGGCATCTCTGATATGATTAAAAAAACTAAGAATTTTGAATTAACATCTATAAATAGAGATACATTTTAAAAAATATATGCAACTTTAAAATTTAAATGTTAGTGTCCACTAAATGTGTTTCATTTTATTTTAAAAGTACTTAGTTTATCAATAAAATTATATTGTTTCGTTAACTACAATATATAGAACATGCAATAAAAATTCGTGTTCGTAACATAAAAGTTTTAAGAGCCTTTACACTTTGAAAATAACAATGTGCTGAAAAAAAGTGAGACAACAAAAAAAGTTTGCATGGAATAAAGCTCTAAGGTGCAGACATTTAAATATGGCGTAATTTTTATGGTTCCAAGCGCCCCAGAGCAGCACTGAAACTAACTAAACATGTAAATAAGGGATTGATGATTCATATCTCACGAGAAAAAAAACGAAATTGCGATTTTTGACTCAAAATGACCAAAATTTCACTCGTCTCTCGCCTTAAGTTCTTCTCAGGATACAGTGCGTGGGGTTTACTTATCAGTTATTGAACTAGGTTAGTGGGACAATTCTTCTGACACTTTACATTATCAATGTCAGCTGTCTGAACTGTAATGAGAAACATTAATTTTTAACCATGGTTAGATACAGGAACGTGTTTCCTCACATCTACTGAAAAAGTCGTACGAGTTGTGTTTCTGCAATTTTCCGTGGCGCTTTCCAGAGATTATTAAACAATCGAATCACATTGTGCTATTAAATTATTTAATAAGTGTCAAGAATGAAATAACAAGGCAAATACTCAATAGATATTACTGAAGATGAGTTTCAACGATGCAGCATATGTATACAACTCAATGGAGGACATTTTGAGCAACTGCTCTGAATGTCTAGTAATATTCTCTCCGGTTTCTTAAATACTTTATTCACTAGTTACACGAAAGATCACTTACCAGATTATAGTGAAAGAAACGGAAAAATTGTTATCAAACATAGCTGGCGATCTGCTTGTGTAGCGACGAGAGACAGCAGGAGTGCCGGTCCCTTAGATTTGACTCTTCGTATAGTTTAGAACTATAACAATGTTATGTTTTATTTAACGACGCTCGCAACTGACGAGGTTATATCAGCGTCGCCGGTGTGCCGGAATTTTGTACCGCAGGAGTTCTTTTACATGCCAGTAAATCTAGTGACATGAGCTTGTCGCATTTAAGCACACTTAAATGCCATCGACCTGGCCCGGGATCGAACCCACAACCTCGGGCATAGAAAGCCAGCGCTATACGAACTGCGCCAACCAGGCCGACTTTAGAACTATAAATGTTCAGATTTCGATCCCTTAAGCTGTCTATACTGTCGCTTCTCTCAACTATTTCCCAGTGTTGCACTTCAAGGTTTTGTGAAATTTAAGGGGCCTATTGGACTGAAGCATTTCAATACAAACATTAAGTTAAGTATTTCTTGTCTTTAGTGATCAGAGTGGAATAGAAATTGCCATGGTTGTACGATAAGTAATTCTGAATTCAGAGGTATAAAAGGCAACTAATTTGGTTCTTCTATAAGTTAAAGAAAAAGGTCCTAACTCATAACCTGATTTTCTACTTCGCTATATATAATATGTTTATGCACATTAATTGCTACAATTTTCACTAATATTCCTTGTATTTTTTAAGTTATCAAGTAATGTATATTGTAAATTATAAAACAACAATATTTAGTTAAATATTTCATTCTTAGTGAAAGAGGAAAAAATTATACTTTGGTGAACTTTTTTTGTCATTTTTTAATGTATAGGCTATATATTTTTATTATATAATGTGTGTGATATTCATAAACCCGTAGGTCTGGTTTGTAGGACACAGGCTGCAGAAAACACTGTAAAAATTTCATGTAAATAGATTCAGTAGTTTCAGAGAAAAATGCACTTGTTTGAAAAAATCTTTACTCAAGGAAAACTGTATTAAAAATGGTCTATGAATAACATGTGCAGTCATATTTAAAGAAGCCATTTAAAGAGCTTATCTGCAGAGATACCCTCACGATAGACAGTGTTTTTCGTAATTCATATTACATGGATCTAGAGGTTGTAGAGGGGACTAAGTAGATAAAGTTTTGATTAGGAACCCATGTTCGGAAATGTATCGTTTCGATGCAAAATAAGTTTGAAGATCGAATCGATTTCACATCTCCCACTTCATTAGAGACAATGAGCTCTTGCCAGTGTGCACTACAAAAGTGGTTCCACGTATCGCCTTACGATTCCCAAGTACTTGATCTTCCTGCAAGAGGTACTGGTAGAGTTATGTGAAGATTTGCCACTGGCACTACGTCAGCAAATGTGGTTCCAACATGATAGCGGACCCGCGCACTTTTCACTTGCCGTCCGCGAACATCTACACCAAACATTCGGGGAAAGGTGGATAGGTCGAGGTGATCGAACTCTTTGGCCACCACGGTCACCAGATTTAACTCCTCTCAACTTTTTCCTTTGGAGCCACATGAAGAACTTTGCTTATGAGGCTCCTGTAGAGTCGGAGGAAGATCTTCATTGTCCCTAGTGAAGTGGGAGATGTAAAATCGATTCGATCTTCAAATTTATTTTGCATCGAAACGATACATTTCCGGACATGGGTTCCCAATCAAAACTTTATCTACTTAGTCCCCTCTACAACTCCTATAAGTTTGTAATAGGAATTATGATTTAAAGAGAAAGTTTTGTACTTTTTTAAAACACAAAATTGAAAATCGGGTTTTCACCACAATCACTACCCAGTTTCCTTAAATATTGCTAACTTTTTTATTTTCTTATGGTTCAAAATTGGATTTAGTTTTTGTAATACTAGTCGAAATTTAGATACCGTGGGGTGATGATTATTCTCAACTTTACATCATAAAGAACACCCCAGTTATTTCAACACATAACTTGAACTAATTTACTAAAATATATAAGAAAGTATGGAAATAGGCTATATTATTTAAATAATGACTGTTCGGCTGTGAAGAGCTGCATTAGAAGTTGGAAACTGCATCCTCTCCTCTCGCACGAGATGGGAAGAAGTGCAGACACAGAGAATGGATGTGTAGAGTAGAAGCAGTGAATGGGTAAACATGTATCTTGGAAAATGTTTGCCATTAATTTAGAAACAGATCTTATAGAACTTCCTCGCTAGCTCTGAGACTGAACACCAGAGGTCTGCACTGAACGATCGATAGTTCCAACATGCTTTCGCTCTTATGCGCTCTCTCTCTTTGAACGCACCCAATGGAAATGCGGAGATGAAACATATGACATACGAGTGTTACAAAATGCATGTATTTTCTTTTTGTGAAATGGATATAATATTTAGTTACCGGTATACTCTAGTTGACAACTAATGAAATACATTTACTCTTTATTTTGTCAACATTCCTGAAACACTGAGCGGAGCTCTTATCTTTATTCATGGAGTGTGTCCGAGATATTTCGAAGTTTATTTATTACAAAGACTGGCATTATTAAACAATAGAGCTTGTCACAAAAAGGAAATCGATACTATGCAAACTAAAATTTCAAAAATAAATTAATGAAAAGTTATGAGATTCATCTACCTGTCAATGGATAAATCAATGACAGACAGAAATAGGGTTACCAACTTTTTTGAAGAAAATACGGGGGAATAAGAAATCGGCAAAATTTCACATATAAAACTGGCAAATTATTGAGTTCAGTTACTAGAAAACAACTTTATTCTACACTTCGACAGCTAGGCTTAAATTTAGAGTATTTTGAGGTAGAGCTTGTCTCGCGTAATACTTGAAGTCAATTTCAGTTTGCAGCTCTGATTTTGTTAGATGTGTAGTACTCCTGTTTCGTACATCGTACATGAGATAAAACATCCTCTTGGTATGAGCATTAGTACTTGGTATGCATAGAACAAAACTAGCCAGTTTTTTTTTTCAAAATTATAATATTAATATTGTTTGATTTTAAACAGCTGTTGAGCACTAAAACCCATCTCCAGCAGCATTACCTTCCGAAAAGACTACATGTCTTGAACAACAAAATTCATCATATAAAGTCATCATTCACGGAAAAATAAAATGTTTAGACTAATAATTTTTACATTGCAAAAATAAGGGAGAAAAATGCTCGAAGAGAAGAAAAATACTGGAGTCGGGAGACTGTTAACAATTAGAGGAAAATAGGGAGATCCCGGGAAATACGGGAGGGTTGGCAACCCCAGACAGAGATAAGAATCATGATTTAGAAGATGCAAGAGAACTCGCACTTGCAAGGGTGTCTGGTGCTAATTAACAGCTTAATTATTGAAGGACTTAGCAAATTTTAATGAGAAGACCAAAAATAAGGCGCAATATTTAGTACGCATTAAGGACAGTAAGAAAGTCAGTCTTGAACATTCAACAAGTACATCTAAACCTCGCGTTCTTAACCTATGGATTGTAATGGTTCTCGGGATGAGTCACTGTACCTTACTTAAAAATGAAATAAAATACTAATTGAAGTAGCCTATTTAATTTAAAATTCTACATCTTTTCAGAACTATTTTTTACGAATACTAATGAAAACACGATGTTTGCAGACTGAAAATTTATTGGTAGCAGTTGTTTTTAGTGAACAGTGTCTTATAAAACGTTTGAATTTTCAATTATTAAGCTAAATATTATTTCTCTTACAACATGTTAGTACTCATGCCTTCTCACTATTAGGATTATGATTATATTTTATAATTTGCTTTATGTACAAAACTACAACTCTATATTAGATTTATATTATTTGAATGAATTAATAATACTGAGAACATTTGCCCATGTTGTTCCACAAGGAACTGCACCAATCTTACTACTACTGCTGCTGCTACTGCTAATGCTAGTAGCTGCTGCACCATCATAATAGTAATAGTAGTAACAATAATAAAAGTAACAGTAGTAATAATAATAATAGTAGTAGTACTAGAAGTAGTAGTAATAATAATAGTAGTAGTGGTAGTGGTAGTAGTAGTAGTAGTAGTAGTAGTAGTAGTAGTAGTAGTAGTAGTAGTAGTAATAATAATAATAATAATAATAATAATAATAATAATACGTTTGTAAACTTACTTATATGATATTAGGCCTATTACATTAGCACTGTTTAACTTCAAAATAGAGCCATGGGTTGCGCAAGTTGATAGCCTGGTTGACTTTGGGTTTTGGCCAAAAAAAAAAGTTAAAAAGCTGTAGGCCTACTTTAGAGCCACAAGTGAGAAAGATACGATACGCTGTATATTTCCAAACATTATTTGCAACCATTAATGAACTAGGTTAGGACTCCATGACCAATGATTAAACCTGGATCTAAATCCCATGTTCGAAATCACTTTCTTGATATCAGGATGTAAAAAAGTCTACCTATTTACACGGAAATTACGAAATAGCCTTTTTGTACAACATAATATTGTATGTACTGAGAAAGTAAAAATAATGTCTCAGGAGAAAATGAAAGAAAAATGGGGTAAGAACATGATATCACGTTATTACTGGAGGAAGAAAGAATGAACTTCTTCAGACGACTGGGTATAATGCAACAAATAGGAGATTGGGCAGTAATAAGAACGAAATTGTATTTACATGTATCGAAGAATCACGAACGATTGAGGAGCTGAAGTTACAAGAAACAGAATACCTGAAGGAAAGAGAAGTCCTAGGAGACCAAAAAGCACTGGAGTGATTTCTTTCACAGAAGTCAGTAAAGTAGGATATTGAAAAGAGAAGTTAAACATTTCAGGTTAGACTGTGGTCCTCTATTTCGACTACACATTCGTAGGTGATCACTGGCTCTTGTTCGGTCTACAGATATTTTCCTCTATTTCTATGCAAGTAAAGTTTACCTGATTCGATTTAACTCTCTGTAGATATTTCTACGTTTTATATACAGTAAATATATAATTGTGACTAAAATACTTGGTACTTACACTTCTTTCTTTTTATCTTCATTACCTTTATAATAAACTGTGTTCCAATGAGGTCGTGCTAATCCCATTTCTGCAGCGTCATTTGACTTAAATTTGTTAAGAATAAGGACCCAAATTTAGTCCAATATGGTGAATCAGTACGGTCTTAGTTTCATGAAAGTTTTTCTGCTTTTTAATGCGTTTATTTTTATCAATAACTTACTTAATTTGATTAAGGCAATGGGATAGCAACCTTAGAATTTTTTTCATAAATTGAGAATACAAGCTGTCTTCGATTTTGCTTTACCTTTTTGTATTGCCTTGCCTTTTAATTGAGAAATTGCTCCATTTTAAACTTAATCAAAATTACACTCTCTACAGTGGTATGAGATTTATGATGTTATATTGTTGAATCACTTAATCTTACTATTACTTATTAGGCTTATTACTATTAATTACAATAGTGATAATGAATAATAGTTGAAAACATTTTTGAAAATGTGAGAAAATATTTTTTTTATTATTGAAATAATTAATGAAATCATTTGAATACTGTACAGAGTTCCTACAAAAGACCTTTTCGGTTTCGAACGTTCTACGTTTACGCAATTTATGTTCTATGAATCTGATGTGCATTAAAATAGTACCAAAAAGTTTAGCTATTTACCTTAAAGATGTTCAATGTGTCCCCCCCCCCCCTGGTAACACGGCACACATGAAACCTATAGTCAAGATCCACGTAGGTACGCGGATTTTTCGATCCCCAGATTCTGAGGTTATGTCTGTTCACCTTAGCAGAAAGGTGAATAGTGCCTTCGTCAGAAAACACCACGGAACGAACAAATTCATCATCGTTTTTAATTAAAATCTGCATACTTATGCAGAAATTTCTTCGTAGCAATTTGCCCTCTGGTTTTAGGGCTTGCAGCAACTGTAGCCGTACCGGCAACCGCTTGCGAAGAATCTTGCCTTGAAATCAATGTACCATTTATGGATTGTAGGTCCACTGGGTGGAGCTGCACCAAATTTTGTTCGGTAATCCCGTTGTACATTAATAACCGACTGGTTCACATGAAAATCGAGCTTTTCTCCTCTATAACAGCCATTTCGCCTCAACAATGAAGAAATTTGTTTATATACGCTATGATGAGGCAATGTTACCAACTAGGAAAACAATGTTGCCACAACTAAACTTTTTGAGTTTCTCTTTCCATTGGTGCTATTTCGTGTACCTCATGTTAATAGAACGTAAATTACATGTGTTGGAAGCCGGAAAGGTCGTTTGTAGGAGCCCTGTATATAACTTACCTTCTATTTTGATTTCGCTTGAGACTTCTGCTAACATATTATGTCAGTTTTAAGAAAGGGAAGAAGACAAGCATATTTAATTTAGTGATTGTTTACCATATACATGTAAATGATATAAACTGCCAAAAGAATACTGGTGATACAGCATAAATTACTGAACAAAAAAGTATCATACAATTTTTTTGTAACTTTCGTGGTTTCCCTAGCAAAAATGTTATCTGTGAGTCTAATGTTTTTGGAAATGGTAGTAGACCGTCATTATTTACTTCGGTCCACCACGTACATTGCAACTGTGTGATACCCTTGTTTACAAATCAGGGTACTCTGTTGTCTCTCTGTTGTGGTAGTGTTAGCGTGTGTTGGACGGAAGGTCATTGGCAATGACGTTCACATTTACTCGAACAGTAAATATTAGACTATTATCGATCCTAAAACATGTTATTTTAGGAATTAGAAACAAAAATAGAAGAAAAAATAAAATTTCACTACACACCATGTTTGGTATAGACTGTATAATTTTGGTAGTTTATATCATTTACACCCTGTATGAACTCATACCAAGTTCATATTCAGTTAAATAAATCCTTGATTTTTTTTTAGTAATTTTCAATTCAAGTACCTATACATAAGAGTATAAATATAATATAATATAAAGATCTTTGCCAAAGAGCTTTGATAGTGTAATAGCAGCCATACTTGCACAAGATATGACGTCTGAAACACGCTTATGACTTTCTATCCGCGTCGCCGTTGTGAGAGAACCCATTGCACATTCACTGCAGAGTTTTTTTATTTAACTATTTTTAATGACTAAAAGTCTAGTCAGCTAATCTACGTGCTAAAATTATACGTATTTCTATAGTATAAGGTATCAGTTATGGAATACTATGGTATCATGTCATTGCTATTGCAATATGCGGAAAAAATAAATGGTATCAACCTAATATCTCAAGAGTAATTTAATCGCTGTGGATATTTGACAATACCGATAAACGAATGTAAGGACAGTCCAATCAGATATTATGCCGATTGCAGGGGACTGCTCCATGTGTTATATCTAAGTGGGTGTACATTGACTTTCTACTAAATCGACAGAGCAGTGTACCACTACTGCTACTTCTGCTGTTGCTGCTACTATTAATTTATATATTTAATTTGCCAAAAGTAAGACCAGCAGGCTTTCTTTTCCTCCCAGCCAGACTCTAATTGAATACATTTTTTTATTTTTTTGGGTTATTTTTACGACGCTGTATCAACATCTAGGTTATTTAGCTTCTGAATGAAATGAAAGTGATAATGCCGGTGAAATGAGTCCGGGATCCAGCACCGAAAGTTACCCAGCATTTGCTCGTATTGGGTTGAGGGAAAACCCCGGAAAAAACCTCAACCAGGTAACTTGCCCCGACCGAGATTCGAACCCGGGCCACCTGGTTTCGCGGCCAGACGCGCTGACCGTTACTCCACAGGTGTGGACTTGAATACAATAGCCTTACAGTACAATAATAATATTACATTAATAACTAGAATCCACAGCAATGAAATGGCAGAGTACTAATTGTAAATAATATGAGTGGAATTAAATAATAAAAGTAAGATAACTAGTGTCAGTAAAACGATAATACATATTGATAGAAGTTTAAAATAATAATAATAATAATAATAATAATAATAATAATAATATAATATCATTTGAATATTTACCCCGTTATTCTAGCATAAGCATTAAAAATTGAAACAACTATTATTTGTAACGAGAATTAATTGATAAATGCTTCCTTAGTTTATTATTAAATTTGTTTCATGTGTGACACTGTATGACATTACTTGTTAGGGAATTCCAAAGTCGAGAAACAGCTACAGTTAAAGAACAAGAGTGTGAGGGTGTTAGGTGGGAGGAAATACATAGTATTGAGGAGTGCTGTGATCGTGTGTCTTGATTGTGATGAGTGGATAAATTTTGAAAGTGAAGGCAAAGTAGACAGGAGTGGAGAAATGCACTATGAATTAGGAGGGAAAGACAGTCTGAAGCGTTCTACCTCCGATCAACTTCAAGACAAGCGTGGAATCAGATCTCTCCATTGGTTGAACAGCAATATTATACTTCTCTCCTCCTCTGCCGGCCATGTTTACTTCTCCATGTACTGTACCATGCTACTGCTACAACCTAACTACTGTTGTTACTCCTACAAATGACTGTGGTTATTAACTACTATGAAACGATTTTAAGTGCTACGAAACTAATGTTACTACAACTGTTCTAAACTTTTGTTACTGCTTCTACCAAACTACTGCTTTGCAAAATGCTATTACTATTACTACTACTACCACCACCACCACCACCACCACCACCACCACTACCACCGTTATTTGTAAAGTTATTGTCTTACTTTGGATATACAGAGTGGAAGGTAACCTTTTACAATTCTTCTGGGATATGATATCTCAAATTATGACAAACAAGAAATCTAATAATATTTTGTCCCCAGAAGGGCGGTTTTCGAAAAAAATGGTCTTTCATAACTTGAAATTATGATTAAATTTTTCATGAAACTGCTCGAAATTGGATTTTTATCTCATGTAGGATGATAAAGTAAGCTATGTATGGCCATGTTACAGTAGTATTTGCATGGAAAATAACACAGATTTCGCGTTAATAGTCGTGTACACATTTCATGGGGACAGGGCTGTGACACGCTGGCAACACTGTTTCTTACGTACGCAAACCATATGCCCGATCTAGGTGTACGGAGCGGATGATACGCTTACATTCACTTCCTCATTAGTTGCAGGCTACGTACAGTTCGAAGCAGTTGAAACACGAGATGCCGCAGTTTTCTAATCGTGAGTATCTGGACATGTTATTAATTTATGGCGAAACTGGTCACAATGCCGCTGCTGCTACTCGCTTATACCGTGACAGATAACTGGATCAGGAGTGTGAAAGTTGTAGACATGCAACTAGTGGACACTTTGAACAATATCTTTAAAAGGCACTGTAGAGAATGGTGTACAAAATTTAACAGTGTACCCCACATTAATGTGTATCATTTTCATTTAGTTTCAAAGTTGTTTATTTCTTCCAAATACTGTATTGTAATTGATTTGGAGTGACATCAACTGTGTGACGCGCAATGTAAAATAATACTGAATGTAAGGATTAATTTTGTTTTATGCATAATTTTTCATTCTACTGCATTATTGATGAGTGCCTTAAAATGTAACTGAAACTACGTAAATTTAGAGCTGAAAAAATACAATAACGAACATTTCGTGATAGATAACTAATAACATAGTTAATGTAATTAACACGTTACCATTACATAAATTTTGATTTTACTGCATTATCAACAAATGTTTTTGATTACAAAACGGTATGTGTGTACATCCTTTGAAAACCCCTGCCAAGTAGATGATTGGAGCGGCATTCAGTATGCTGGGATGCAATGAGCTCGCGAAGTAAACACTGCTACTGTCTTCAACGTTGCAACATTCGTTTTCTCGATATATTACAAAAACTATTGGTCGTATGAAAAAATATTATTTGACAAAACGTTCCCAAATGATATTATCTGTTATGTGTGTGAGGGATTGTAAAAGGTTACCTTCCACCCTGTATAAAGTTGGTAAGATAAACTCAAAGCAAGTCAATTAAAGTGCTTGTGATATTGAGTAGGTATGTTGGAAACAGATGTTGAAAATTAGGAAGGGGATCGGTCGGCTAATTGGCATTCTTTTTCGTACTGAATGTTTTTCCAGGTAATTACTAACTTATACTATACGAGGGTTTTGACTGTCATTTTTTCACTACTCTTTCGTTATCGGGTATATTGATTTTCCCATTAAGCGGTAGTACCAATGTGGAAACGATATCAAGCTTCAGAAAAGGAGCGGAGTGGGTAGGATGAGAGGATTTGAAAGCATATCCATGCAAATGCATGGGCGGATCTTCAAAATAGCTTCAAATGAATTTATTCAGATAATGAAGCAAAACGAATATGGTGTTCTCAGCTGCATGTACTATCTTTACTCTGTATTATATCACTTCTAGTAGAGATAACTTCAAATTGCAAACTCTGATTTGAAGAAAAGAACCTGAGTATTAATCTCTTGTTGACATTTTTTTTTGCAAGATTACAGACAGTAATTTTTAGGAATAAAACATTTTACTAGTTATATTGATATTACTTTTATACAGGTAAGTCCACATCTGTGGAGTAACGGTTAGCGCGTCTGACCGCAAAAAAGAGGTGACCTGGGTTCGAATCCCGGTCGGGGCAAGTTAACTGATTGAGGTTTTTCCGGGTTTTCTCTCACCCAGTATGAGCAAATTCTGGGTAACTATCAGTTGCTAATTCCGGACTCATTTCACAGGCATTATCACCTCATTTCATTCAGATGCTAAATAACCAAATATGTTGATACAGTGTCGTAAAATAACCTACTTAAAATATTGATACTCATTTGATAACGATGTGAGTCCGTGTTATTATGCCAATACAATTAATTACTTAGGTATAATATATTTATAAAGTAAAATGAAATTGAATAAGCAAGTACATTTGTATGTAATTAAGCAAGTATAAAAGAAAATATACAAAATGTAAATAATTAGGTAGATAGGTAAAATGAAAATATATTAATAAAGGTGTAAGTAATTGTGTAATTACATGCTAAAGTAATGCAAACAAGTGTAATATGATAAATAATATATGAATAGAGAAATAAATAAATAAATAAATAGATAAATAAATAAATAAATAAATAAATAAATACGTAAATGAATACATAAGATGTAAATTAATTAATTAATATAATAGATCCATAAGCAAAGATATAAGTAAATGAATAAACGTTGAATGTTTAAATAAGCATTTTAATTGCGAGTCTAAGTAAATTGAAATATCCATATAACTTATTTGTTAATTGCAATTATTAATACGATATGTTATGCCTTTCAGACTACTTTTCGAAGCCCCTTTAAAAGAAACAGCATTGTTCCTGACAGCTGTATCTCTGTTTTTGTTTCTATACAGGATGTTTTAAATCTTTAGGGTTAAAATTCTGCAGGTGGTGGAGGACTGTGAACTGAGTATTTTGAGATAATTAAACAATGGTCGAAAATGTATTTTACAGGTGCCACGAGATCTTGGACGAGTAAAACGTGTAAGGAACGTTTTTGTAAACTGCTTTCGTTTTCATTGCAAACAACTGTCTGCTACATTGACGTTTGGTGGAGCTAGCTTGCAAAACATTAATTGTACTGTACACAATCACCGCTGTTTCCACGGTGACATTGTTTCTGCTTACAGTTTATGTCTTTTCGAAGATGGAGCATTACTCGTCACAAGAAGTTGCAGACATGCATTTAATGTATAGTGTAGCAGGATGTGTAGTGCCCGGTAAGAAATGTCCTCCAATTCGGATGACGCCTGTTGGGAAACGTTTAGTCTTGGTTTTTCTGAACCGATGCATGCGAGTTGCGAGGTCCGAGGGCCGCCTCGCACAAATCCGGACTACACGAGAGATAGTGAGTGGTTTCTATAACTGCGAGGTATGCAGACCTCGCACCTCGCAGGTAAATAAATCACTCACTATCTTTCGTCTAGTCCGGATTTGTGCGACGCGAGGCTCGCACCTCGCAATTCGCATGTGTCGCTTCAGAAAAACCAAGATTTTATTATGTTCGGCATTCTAGGCACTACATCCTGCTACACAACATACATTAAAAGCACGTCTGCAAGTTCCTGTGGCGAGTAATGCTTAGGCCTAATTTTAGACAACAAGTCATACACTGTAAACAAATGTCACCATTGAAACAGAGGCGATTGTGTACAGTACACTTTGTTTACAAGGTAGCTCCACCAAACTTCAATGTAGCAGGATGTAAAGTTGTTTGCTATAAAACGAAAGCAGCCTACAAAAACGTATTACTCGTTCAAGATCTAATGGCGCCTGAAATATGCATTTCCGACCATTGGTTCCCATCTCAAAATGTTCAGTTTACAGTCCTCTATCATAAGTAGAATTTTTACACTAAAAATTTGAGATATTCTGTGTATGTGTATCTGTATATCTGTCCGATGTAAGTATACAGTATGTGTGTATTTATCTCTATGTTCATATTAAATTTATTGAAAATACAAATCACATATACATATTTAAAACATATTATAGTTGTTTGTTCCCAAAAGAGCAAATGCTCGCGCTTGCGCAGTTCCAGTTAACATGAGATCTGTGGCCTATTGTTCTTAGTATTCATCCCGTCATTTATCTTACCCCTCAGTTAAACCACAGACAGAACAAGTTGCCTCAGTTTAGGAAACTAGCCAATTGGCTATGAGATAATTGTAATTAAATTGTATGTTCATGTTTTTTATGTGTTTTATTTGACTCCAAAGTTAGGTATAGTCGCGGCCTACAACTAACTAGTAGAGCCAAGTGAGATACTGGGGGGGGGGGGGTAGGAAATTAAAATATCTTAAAATACAAATGTGTGTAAAAAAATAACAAATAGCTCATATTCGAGATTAATAAAAGTAATTATTGATAATGTTATTATTACAAAGTATAAAAAATTGGAATGATTAATTATATGAAATTAGTAGCTTTATGATGCAATCAAGCCTGAAAACGCCACCAAACCAATATAATAGATAGTACCAGATCGATGTAGTAACCACTATGTGAAGATAAAGAAGAAATGTTATGATTCCCAGTTGTTTGGAGTAGTCTAACATAACGGGTCCAATAGAGTAGGTGACGCTTTAGATCATACCTATTTATTCTAATGATGGAACCTATTTGTAGTACCGAATAGAAATATGAAGTGCCAGCACATGGTGGAATACCCAAAAGCCTACTTCTGTACACAATTTTCGTGAAAGACTAAAGTCATTTCCCAGTAACATCTGAAATCAGGAGTCATTCTCAGTAATCAAGTCCGGTGAAGGATGTCGAGAATCTTCAACATCTTCTTTTGTGAGGAAAGTAAATCACGGAGACCTGTGCGATAGATTTACGTCGCTAGAGTGAGATGAGTCCAGGCAAAATTTACCTGCTATTTCTCGCCCACATAAATTAGAGGTAGGTAGTACAATGAGCCCATATGAGTGGCCAAAGTGTGGACGGGTTAATCTATCCTTCATTTATAATAAAGCGAGCCTTGGTTTGTCTCAACCGACGCATGCGACGTGCGAGGTCCGCCTCGCACAAATCCGGACTACACGAGAGATAGTGAGTGGTTTCTGTACCTGCGAGATGCGAGATCTGCGCACCTCGTAGTCACAGAAATCAATCTCTGTCTCTCGTGTAGTCCGGATTTGTGCGAGGCGGGCCTCACACATCGAATATCGCATACGTCAGTTCAGAAAAACCAAGGCTTGATGAAATTTTTCGTTGCTTAACTTGATTGGAAGCAATAACCTAGTTTACATCAGAAAGTTGTGTTACGATGTGCAAAGTGAATAAAGAGTATGGAACTCTGCTTGTAGCTTTCCTGCTTTTAATTTTACGAAGGAACTCAATGTATAAGCGTTATAGGGGTGAAAAGGATTCATTTGAACGTGTTAAAAAAATTATGTTTTTAATTTACAAAGATTGTGCCAAAGTATCTGGCCTTTTTTTTTTTTTTTTTTTTTTTTTTTTTACTGACTCCATGTACTTGTCTTTCCGTTCTTGTATTATTCAGGTCTCAAAACATGCAAAATACAAAACTTTTTTTATAAATAAAAAATCTCACATTTGTAAGCTGAATATGCACAATTGAAATTTAACTACAATTTTAACACAAGAAGCAAAAACCATTAAAATTATTTAACATTGTTATAATTGTGTCACGTGTTCATATTAGTTCACAGAAGGTGTTCAAAATGATCCACATTGTGTAAGTCTGTCTTAGAAAATGTTTAATGCTTTCATCAACACTAGCCGATTGATCTATTGTGTCTCATCCTTCATTCTCATTTTAACTATCTCGTGGTTGACCTGGTAGACCCACCACTACATATACCCCACAAAAATATCTGTTGGGTTAAGATCAGGGCATCTTGGAGTCATTCAAGATCATTGCTATGCAATTGTTTTTCATTAGCTTTTGTTTATGATAATTTAATAAATGGCCGTCTCATTTTTTATAGTGATAATTAATATCTGAAGCATTTTTTCTCTTGTACACTATATTAAATTCATAAGTTTGAGGCAATTTTACAACATAGGCCTAATTGTTTGTAAATGGTAAAAAAATGTGGTTTTGTATGTTCTCAAGCCTGAAGAAACCCAAAATGGGGGGAAAAATAAGTGCACGGTGCTACTGCAAATAGGCACACAGACTCCTTGGCACACTCTTTGCAAATGAAAAACACTTTTTCTAATAAGCTCAAATTATTCCTTTTTCACGCCTTATAACTTCTTTATATAAGTAAACATAGGAACGTTGCAAGCAATTTTCTGTGTTTTTACTAACCTTGTCTACAACAAAATGAAAATATCGTCATGGGAAAAAATGAACAACCTTAGAGCTACTGATCACAGAGCCAGAAAGAACTCCGTGTCAAATTCAGGTGGAAATGAGAATTTTCTTATTGCAATAATTTTCAGGGCGGTTTCATGAATTCATTCACGCTTGTATGAAATTGAATATCAAATTATTTCTGGGAGTAAAAGGCGATCTCAGTGTGGTGCAGACGTTGTCATCTCATTCTAGTGTCAAAATTCAGAAATCGAAGGGATTCTTATAAATCCAACCTATATCCGTCAATAAATTTTACTACAGAAAAAGTACTAAAATTTCTTTAAAAAAACAGAAAGATTACTCAACTGAATTGTTGTTTAAACATTTCTAAGTTTTCAACATTAAACAAATTTATTATTTTATTTTATTAAAACATTTTCACAGAAATCTTAATAACTTTGAAAGATATATATATATAAATATAGAACTAAAAATACGAATTCTCTGCATTTGTCTGAAACTAAACCAATGCAGCTTTAATCATAGCATGAGTCAAGGTCCCAGATTATTAAACAAATTTTATTCTAATATTATTTTAATAACGAATCCTCTCCAAATTAATAAAAACAAAATAAAAAAATTGTATTGGGTTTATAGTTTGTGTGTAAACATATTACGCACTTTTTAATCTGTATTCACTCTGAATTTTAATTTTATTTTTTTCTGTATTGGAATCCCCTCCTGTGCACGAGTCTTACTCATTCAGAAGTGGGCTAGTTTATCTTACATTGTATTAACTTGTGTTCATTTCAAACTTACTAGCAATAAAGTAAATAAATAAATGAATAAAGAAAAAATAAATAAAATGAATGAATGAATAAATGAATAAATAAGTAACTAAATAAATAAATTAAATACATTTTTTCCCTGCCTCCTGTACGTTTCAGTGAAGTGTATATGGACAATTTTCTTTTAATATACCTACAGCGTAAATACAATATATTTATTTCGAAGTAAAATTAATTCTTTCCAGGAAATGAGGGCATATCTTTTTAGTCGGTTATTTAACGACGCTGTATCAACTACTAGGTTATTTAACGTCGATGGGTTTGGTGATAGCCAGAAGGTATTTGGGGAGATGAGGCAAAGATTCCCTATAGATTAACTGACATTCGCCTTACGGTTGTAGGAAACCTCGGAAAACCCCCAATCAGGTAATCAGCCCAAGCAGGAATCGAACCCGCGCCCGAGCGCAACTCTGAAAATATATTCATAAATAATTTACTGACATCTTGTACACGATCTACAAGCTCTGTTCGGTTATTCCGGTCCCATGAAGTTGGATAGTCCATTGATCTTTGATATACCGTTATTCATGTTCTTTTTCTTCGCTTATTCTGTTCCTATTCGCCATCCATTGCTCTAAATACCTCGTGATTTTGTCGTTGATGTTTTCAATTCCTAATGCTTCCCTTAATTTATTCATTCGTTTTTCGGTCTGCAATCCTATAAGCCGCAATCAATTGCAAAAAATCTCATCTCTCTTGTTTACTTCCTCTGTTTTTTTTTGTTATGTTCAGTTCTCGTATCCACCCAGCTGCAGCAGAAGTGTCATTAATTTGTGGAATTTAAGGATTGTTCATGTGTCAGCAGTCTGATTACGCCACATACATACTGATGTTTATTTAACGTTTTATCGACATATTTATTTTCAAAGTACATAGGGTAAAATGCAGTCATTATTAATTATTCTGCTATTTGCACTTAAACGTCGGAGATCATGACCTCAATACTTTACAGACAACATACAGACAAAATTGATATACTTTTTTAACATTATTTATTTTCAGTCGCTTTAACTTCTAGCTCATATGGCGATTCTCTGTAGTTTACTCTTGGGAATGCCTGTTGCTGTTGTACCACAGTCTAATATATACAGTCGCGCAACTCATACGTATTAAATATGCCAACATTTGACAGCTGGCGCGACAGTAGCCCTCTAGCGGCAGGCAAGTTAAAAGTGTGCACACGACATATTGATAACACATTAGAAAACGGGTTTTGCGTAATTTATTTTACATTCTTATGCTATACAGTAAGTGTATATGGCTCTTATTAATTTTACTTTAGAATCCTTGAAGAATTTCACACACAGTTAATCTACAAGTTTCAGAAGCTGGGAATAAACGTAATTCTTTCTGCTCCTTACAACTGAATCCTGGCCCTGATCATGTATCATGGTTTGAAATAATATAATTGTTCGTACGTGGACGGTTAATTCAATTGATTCCTAAATATATTTATGAATCATTGGAACTCTATATCTCCTGTGAGAAGAGTCAAAATTAGTAGCTTCAAAATTGTAGGGTACATCGCGTGGTGAACTCCTCTCCCTTTTTCCTGAGAAATTAACTGTTTTCCATACCGCAAATTGGGGTAAACTCGGCCGCTGAAGTAAACTTGAAAATAAAAAAGGGAGGATTTAAACCTTAATATGACAGACAATGATTTATGAAGTTAATTATTTTTCAATTTCTTAAGAACCGATATTTCCTTTATTACTTTGAGTCACAAATAGTGCTGATATTGTGGTTTAAATTTTTATGGCAATTTTACCGCATTTTACATTACATTTCCAGTTTTCACACATAAGCTTAATTTTAACTTATCCTACCTCTATAATACGTAAATTACATGCACTTACTGTTAATATGACGTAGATGAGAACAAATAAATGAAAACACAATTTTGTTGAAAAAATTGTAACTTCAATTAACTCAGAAAATGTAGGCCTAATTTTATTTTCAGAGCAGAAGTGGTGTAAGTAAAAAATGGGTAATGATTCTGTAAATTACAGCGCAAAGTAGCAGTTAATATTGCATTTATTTAAACTATTAGTACGGTAGTCAGTGAATAGCACGAAGGATATATTAATTGGTACTTTGCGCTGTATTTTACAGAATTTTTACTTTAAACCTCAGCACTAATTTTGACTTACACCACTTCTGCTCTGAACGGCTCAAATAATCACTGGAAATGTAAAATAAACACCAATAAGAGTCATGCAAGTTATTACAGAAAAGATTGCTTTTTATATTGAATTAAAAAAGGCTCTTTTATTTCTTGAGAACTTAATACGTCTGCCACATGAATCTACACCAACACATCAGAAATTTATCGACACAGTCTGGATTTATTCAAGAAATGAATATTTTGCAAAAGAATTATAATACGCCATGAATTCTTGAAAAATTAACACCATAATCCCTACTTGAACGCAATATGACATTCAACTTTTGAAAAATATAAAGAAAAAAACACGAATACAAAAATTATGGAATTACTTGCATTGAGAACTGTAGATACATTATCCAAAATCGGAATGGTTACACATTTACACATGATCTCTGTAAAGCAATAATATACTGCAACAGGTATTTACTCTGTTTTTATTTAAACTCTCCTTCCTGACATACAAATAGGTAACTGATAACTAATAAATGTTTTATAGAATACAATACGTAGGCTACCTACAGCGTGGATTACTGGTTATGACTGATTTATGATTTTCTCTTGGTCTTTAGGGAATCTGAAGAACGGCAAATTCGGAGATTTAAACTTGTTGTTACTGCAATTTTCGTCATTGCACACATTGCCTTTATTCCGACGCATGATTAAAACGTTATTATAACATCTCGCATCCCTTTAAAGCACGTGCTGGCTGTATCAACCCTATGACCAGTGCCTTGCCTGCCGCTTGAGCGCTAGTGTCGTGAATGTTGGCAAAAAAAGTGTTGAAGTTGCGCGACTGTATATATTAGATTGTGGTTGTACTGTGTCTATATTATTTCAGCAATTCAGAGCAAAAGTGGAGTAAGTCAAAATTGGGTAATGAGGTTTACAGTAAAAATTCTGTAAAATATAGCGCAAAGTAGCAATTAATATGTCCTTCTTGCTATCCACTGACTACTAATAGTTTAAATAAATTGAATATTAATTGTGCTTTGCGCTTATTTTACAGAATATTTACTTTAACTCTAATTACCCTTTTTTGACTTACACCACTTCTGCTATGAACGGCTCATTTTAGTGGTAATTGGGGCCCAATGCGGCATTCGCCAGGAATTAAATTCAAATTAGTTTTATTCAGAGGTAGGAAGTTGGTACCAAAACTCTTAAATTCTGTGACCTTGAACTATAATGAAAAGTAGTGACGCAACTCTAAACCTCAACAATCCAGCACAACTGACACGTACAGTCGGGTGGTAACTGAGCTTGTCTTTGTGCCGATGATCCATGGACATATAACAAGAAACACAATAAGCAAGTAACATAAAAAGACATTGTCAACTAGAACTTTCGTAATTTTAAATCTAAAATTATTTACGCGTAGCTATAAAAATAATAAATCAAGTATGTAATGATATGTTTCTAGACCTGTTACAATTCTTAATAATGTACTTTTTCAGTTTATCGAAAGAAATACTCCTTCCATACTGAGAAAAACTATTTGTATATGGAAAATATTTGTCCTACGTCACAAGACGAGACTTGACAAATCTGAAATATGGTATAGTATTTCTTACCATATCATCAAGTGAACAGTAGACTTTCTTCGAAACAAGAATATTCAGCCACCTTTAGCGTAGTCAGATGGTGTGAGATAGGAATGCACCTAGTTAGGGGTCACCGTAATAATCAGGCTTCGAGACTTCGGACCCAATAGAGCAGTTCAGTGGGAAATCCGCATAGTGAGTATAGTGGTAAAGCGTACAGTGGATGGGGATACTGTAGAATGAATGACAACAAATACGCAAAGGAAAACGCTCTGGATTTGAAGGTTCTGGCGAATAATTTGGTTTTCATACAAACTTGTCTGAAACGGTTAGAGAAGTCAGAGCAAGAGATGCCGGAAGCCCTCAAATTAATTTAGAAAATGATGCAAAGAATTAATGAGACATCAAGTACACCGGTTACTGAAGGTGTAAAACAGAAGTGGAAATCAATTTTATGTAAAAATAACGGATATGGAACATTGTGTAATATAAACAGCAAATTAGTGGACATAGAGTCACCCGAGAATAAAGGACTGTCTCTTAGAGACTGCAATGATGATAGGTTTTTTCGTTTTGCTCCTATCACGTCATGCGACGTAGAGCGCAGCTTTCTACAGTACAAACTTTGGCAGATAACCGAAGAAGATTTACGTTTGAGACACTGAGAATGTATCTTGTAGTGCGTACATTGCAATTCGGTACTGTAACTGCACTTCCTAAAGACGACCAATAGGATAAATAAAAAAATTAAAATTACTACATGCTTATTTCCACCATTAACACTGTGTATAATTAAACACAAATGCTTATAAAACACAGGAGCATAAATGCTTTTCACATTCTTTTGACATTATCATTGTGTAATGTATATTTACTTTCAGAATGCAGCCTACATATGGGTGTTTCCCCATACTATCGTACTCTACTCTAAATAGCAACGTTGTTCCCTCAACACATCTCTATCTACCTGCAGCGAGTCAACAATCTATAGTGCATGCACAGTAAACTTATTGTATCGGGTCCAAAGTCTCGAAGCCTGGTAATAATTCTCTGACATGGACGTAGCATTAGGAAATCTTCACCTTTGAAAATTATGATGATGACGATGATGATGCAGCTGATAAATTACAGTTGAATGAGGTGGATTCTCCTCGGCTGTAATTATTCTAGTGAAGACTTCGTATAAATATTATACAATAACAACACTAAGTTCTATTTGGACTACAGCTGATATTAGGTTGATGCATAATTCCGTAGCGTTTTCTCATAAGTTTATTCAACACATCAGATACACATAAGAGAGAAGTTAATAATCAACAATATATTCTCCTTCACTATTTATAACAGTCTGCCAACGCTGCAGTAGTTTTTCGAATTCACGCCTGTAGAAATCGCGTGGCTTTGAGTTAAAGAAGTCGTCAAGCCATGTTCGGAGCGTATTTTCATCCGGAAAGAAAGTTCCTTGAAGATTGTTCGATAGAGAGCGGAAAAGGTAAAAATGTGAAGGCGCAAGATCAGATGCATAAGGTATGTATGTATGTATGTATGTATGTATGTATGTATGTATGTATGTATGTATGTATGTATGTATGTATGTATGTATGTATGTATGTATGTATGTATGTATGTATGTATGTATGTATTTTTGTATGTATGTATGTGTGTATGTATTTATTTATTTACACTGCAAGTGGGCATGCACCCGGTGGCAGTGGTATACACAATATAAACAATACACAATAAAGAAATGATAAGCAATATTTACAATACACAATACAATTATACAATACACAATAGGCCTACAATTTTATACACAATACAATAAGAATACACAATATAATTTAACACAATAATAATAAAACATAAATAAAATACCTAATTTTACAATACAACCTACATTATTATGTACAGGCCCTACATAAGTTTCAATAGTCTTTCACTTTATTCTCATCTCACTCACTGTAGTGGCACTATGACGCATTTCACTGACACTTTAGCACACATTTCACTGACACTATAGAACACATTTCATTGACGCTATAAATTATCACTGATCGGAACTATTCACTGCACTGTAAAACCATAACTTCACTGACTCACCTCGCTTCACTGATACAACAGTTCAAATAAGTCAAATAATTATACCCTTATGCATACTGTACTTATAAACAGAACTACATTTAAACTAAACATTTCTAGTCTAAGACCCACTTACACGCTATTTTTAAATAATTTACAATTCAAACCACGGAAGTAACTCGTCAGGCTAAATAAATACATGTCACCTTAAAAAATTAAATGTTAAATGTCGCCTTAATTTTAATTTTCACTTTATACACAAGTTTTTAAATTATTCTTGAATCTCCTTAAGAAAGGACAGCCCTCAAAGACCGCTGCAGGTAGGTCATTCCAATCATTTATAGTTCTATTTAAAAATGAGAATTTACCTACATCCGTTTTCTGTTGCATTTGATTTTAAAATCATGATCGTTCCTACCATAGTACGTTGGCTTTTCTAACCGAACCGTTATGTCTACCCCATGCTTTCTGACCTAGATGTGCTCTATACAATGATGTTATTCTAGTTTTCCTACGTCTGTTTTCCAAAGTTTCCCATTTAAGTTCTTTTATCGTATCGTTCCCATCTTCTCTTTTACCTTTAACAAATTTAGCTGCCCTATACTGGATTCTTTCTAAGGAGTTTATCTGATATATTCTATAGGGATCCCAACATGTAGTTCCGTATTCCATTAACGGTTGCATTAACGTTAGATATGCTATTTCCCTCGATTTGGGGCTAGCCTTTCTCAAGATTCTCATAATAAAGTGAAGTGCCCTCCATGCTTTACCCGTAACATTATCAACATGCTCTCCCCAAGAAAGTTTGGAGTTTAAATACACTCCTAGGTATTTACAACATTGTTCTTGCGGAATTACAACACCACTGAATTCGTAATTAAGACTAGTTTCCTCTCGGGTTTTACAAAATGTTATAGATTTACTTTTAGAACCATTTACTTTCATCCTATGCATTAACGCCCAGTTATACATTTTATTCAAGTCTGTTTGAATAGCATCTACATCTGAATTATTTCTAATCTTTCTATAGATAATGCAGTCATCTGCAAATAGCCTCACAATTGATGTAATATTCTGGCATAGGTCATTTACGTATATTATAAAAAGTAATGGACCCAGAACTCTGCCCTGTGCAGGTGGGTGCAGAATGACTTCCCAACCCAACTCCTGGATAGTGGTTAGCAGAGTGCGGACGGACGTTATCGTGGAGTATCATCACTTCACGCAGTCTTGTTGGTCGTTTTTCTTGGATTGCGTGTGCAAGACGTCTCAGTTGGTGGCAATATATGGTGGAATGGTCACAGTTCATCATATTCACCAGTTCTCGGGTACAATGACGCGGATCATTGTGGATTAATGTGTTTAAACGGTCTTTATCAAACCCCGAAGGTCTTCCTGAACGTGGAGTTTCACTAATGTCAAAATGACCCTCCTTAAAATGAGAAAACCATTTTCTTGCCGTGCTCTCTCCGATAGCATTGTTCCCATACACGGCGCAAATGTTTTTGGCTTTCGCCCCTCTATTGAACTCAAAAAGAAGAATATATCGGAAATGTTCCAATTTCTCCACTTGACACTCCTTTTTCTAGCGTCCACGCTTCCACTCACTATCTGCAAAAATGAAAACTTCAATATGTAAACTCAAGCACAACAATTGAACTTCAAATGAAAAATGACAATCGATAAATAAACGCATTAGCAACCGGAGTACCAATACGCGAAACAAAAACGCTACGAACGTATACACCAACCCAATATTTAGAGACTATGCTAGTATGATATGGTGGTAATTGAACAGTGAGTGAATGAGAATGGTAGAGAAATTTGAAACACTAGGAGGAGATCGGCTTTGCTACTGCCATAATCGTGTCATTCCCATATCTCACAGGATCTGCATGAGATCGAACGCTGATGCCTTTGGTAAGAAATCTTTAGTTGACTCGGTCATTGCAAGCTATACCAAAGCAAAACGTGGACTGAAGCAGAGTGATATCAATTCAAGAATTACAAAGTTACGTGTAACGACGTGTTGCGTGATCACGTACGTTTTGATCGCGTGCTAGTGGCTTGGCGTTGCAAATGTGCACATGCGTATCGTCACGAACAGCAGTTCGCCGCACTGAGTTTTCCTAACATACTCTTCGAAGATACTGTTAGGTACTCCGACGCAGGCTAAAAAATTGTACTAAAAATAAAGATTAGAATGAATAGGGATTACTATAGTCCTTCACTATGGCTGTCTGGCTACAACTCCGGCCACAACCCAGCAAGGAAATGGAATGATATCGCGCGCCGTATATGACCCTCTGGTCTTACGTTTGACACCCCTATTCTAGACCCCACTAGAAATGAATAGATGTAACGTTTTTCCAGATTTTTGAAACAACAAAGCATTATTGTCCTGCTGCAAGCCATTAGGAAAGTCAGGATAACAGACAAGGTTTGCAAATGAACGGGTTACATCAGCTTCTTGTCTATGCGGATGATGTGAATATATTAGGAGAAAATCCACAAACGATTAGGGAAAATACGGAAATTTTACTTGAAGCAAGTAAAGAGATAGGTTTGGAAGTAAATCCCAAAAAGAAAAAGTATATGATTATGTCTCGTGACGAGAATATTGTACGAAATGGAAATATAAAAATTGGAAATTTATCCTTTGAAGAGGTAGAAAAATTCAAATACCTGGGAGCAACAGTAACAAGTATAAAAAATACTCGGGAGGAAATTAAACACAGAATAAATAAGGTAAATGCCGGTATGGTTGTGGAACTTGGACTCTCACTTTGAGAGAGGAACATAGGTTAAGGGTGTTTGAGAATAAGGTGCTTAGGAAAATATTTGGGGCTAAGAGGGATGAAGTTACAGGAGAATGAAGAAAGTTACACAATACGGAACTGCACGCATTGTATTCTTCACCTGACATAATTAGGAACATTAAATCCAGACGTTTGAGATGGGCAGGGCATGTAGCACGTATGGGCGAATCCAGAAATGCATATAGAGTGTTAGTTGGGAGGCCGAAGGGAAAAAGATCTTTGGGGAGGCCGAGACGTAGATGGGAAGATAATATTAAAATGGATTTAAGGGATGTGGGATATGATGATAGAGACTGGATTAATCATGCTCAGGATAGGGACCAATGGCGGGTTTATGTGAGGTCGGCAATGAACCTCCGAGTTCCTTAAAATCAAGTAAGTAAGTATGAATAGGCATTACTAGAGTCCTTCACTATGACTATCCGGCTACAAATCCGGCGAACCCGACAAGGAAATGAAATGATATCGCGAGTCGTATATGACCCGCGTATCTTACGTTTGACACCCCTATTCTAGACCGCACTATAAATGAATACATATTTTTTTTTTTTCGAGATTTTGGAAACAGCAAAGCAAATTATTAAGCCAGACAGGAGTGTAGTTTACAATCAAACAAACTTTCTGCACAAGATCAAGAAGAAAATGTTTGCATAAGGTATGTTTCTGTTGCAAAATTAATCTAAGGAAACACATTCAATATTTGAAACGTGAAGGACTTTTAAATGGAATGCAGAAGATTTTTGGGTAGGAAATATTCGTATTATTATTTTCCTACCGTATTATCTTCAACAGGAGTACCTTGCTAAAATTACTTAATCCATTAGTACCTATATAATCCATAATAATCGTGAAATTTAAAAAATTCAATTTAAATCATACTCCTGCAAAACGTTAACATTTTTATGCTTTTACATTGCAGCGAAAATTGCAAATTTGTCAAAAGATATGTACGATAAGTAGAAGAAAGCGACTGATATTTATTTCTCCTCCCTCTGGCAGAAGCGATAAGAAGAGACCGAATTCCACGTGGAGAAATACAAAAAAAAAAAATTATAATTATAGGCCTAAAGGAAAGCTTAACGTATCGAAATATAGGAATAAATATATAAATAAAATTCTAGGTGAAATCCTGCCTAAAATTCCTTTAAAATGTCAATCAGAAAAGGAAGGAACTGTCTTAAGAAAGACTTAAGAAAAAAATGGATGGACGAAATACGTAGAATTATAGATACTGGAACGAGGGGAAAATCATTCAATGCTTTAATAAAAATATGAGAAGGAATAAGAGGTAGATGAAGAGTGACAGAAGAGGGAAAAGAGAATGGACAAGAAGAATCTGAATATGATAATGAAAAAAGGCAACAAAGAAGAAGATCATGTAGCTCAGCGGTCCTCAGCACACTGCACCTTCGCGTTAGCGTCTGTTACCCGTGGAGAAGACACTGCACTATGGTGCATTCGTAGCTGCGGCGGGTATGATTTCTACCTCTTCCTGCTGCACGACGGTGCACAACACGTTGCTCCGCTTACTCTTTACCCATTTCAGCGAGTGTTGACGACCACTGATGTAGATATTTATGATCATAATGATATTATGACAAAAAAGATATGGAGATAGAGATGAAAATTTTGTCATAGCAGTGATGATAACAAGATGGTAACAAGATTTTGATAAGAATATGGAGATAATACGAGATCGTAAATTAAACCCTTGTGTGTAGCACTGGTTTTCGTTCATTGCCTACGTACTGTTCTATTATGTTTTCGAAGTTAAGGTTCAAGGAATCTCGTAATGTATACGCCTAGTTTCAAGTTGAAAAGTTCAAATTGGAGCTCAGTGTATGACTGTATATTCCTGTTGCATAGAAGCAGGGGTGACATTTAGGGGGTGCACGGGTGGCAATCTCTCCAGAGTTAAAAAAAAATAGAATTGAGTAGTATTACTGAATAAACGAAAGCTAGAACTGTACTTTCAATATTAATATATTCCACTTTATAATCGCTTGAGAAATAAAAGATGAGATAGTTGAATTAATGACTTTGCTCAAATGAAACAATGTGGTTACACTTTGTTACATTAGTAGGTATTGACTTTTGTTAATAAAATTAAAAATTTTTAAACTGGAATTAAATTTTTAGCAATAAAATTATGTGTTCAGTTTTTCGCACCTACGTCATATTAGCAAAAAGTACATTAAGTTACATATTATATATGTAGGATAAGAAGGTAAAACTAGGCTTATGCGTGGAACTGTAAAGTGGGACAAATTTCAGCATAAAATATATAAAAATAAATAAACTTGATATCAGCTCTATCTGTGACTTTAAAGGATAAAATTTCTTAAGAAATGGAGAAAAAATAATGAACTTTAAAAATATGTTCAGTGTATTTGATATAATGGTATAAATCATTTTTCTTACCTCTAATTGAGGTTCTGGCTGATGTGTGCGTACATCTATCAGACAGTACATCTCACTTAACGTTGTGTGTCAGAGGAAAAACAATTGTTGGTATGCACCTGAATTCTGATTAGTGTAATATGTTACTAGTCAGCCATGTATGTAATGGAGGGGAGAAGGAAGTGCCCACCGTATCCCATTATCTTCTGGCTTAGTTGTCTCATGAGTGATGTCTTATTGATGTCACTTATGGGGCTCAAACTTGTCTTCGGACAGTTGACTGAACATCATCCTTTTTTCTATGGTCAAGTTTACCCTACCGATCAAGTTTATCCCAGTTTACAGTATCAAAAATAGTTCATTATAGAGGAAATTAGAAGGGAGTATGTCACGTGATATACCCTATAAGATATTACCTAAAAAATCTTACTTCCCGAAGCAGAATCAGAAATGACGTCCTTACATGGAAGCCCTCTATCATGTGGTCTGTCAGTCAGGCCCATGGTTGGACATCTTGGTCAGGCTTCAATTAAAATGCTAATGATTTTGCTACTTTTGCACGGGAAAAATACATCAACCCAAAATGTGTCATTGGGTCGTTCGGATATAGATGCAAGAACGAATTTTGTGGATGGCTAGGTGGATGATTATTTGTCAAATTGCTAGATGGTTAAATAAAACTTACATCTTAAAAGTACATCGTTGTTAGATGAATAGGTGGATGGAGAAATAATTTAATCACTGGTTGGAAATATTATACGTGAATAGATGAGTGGTTACGTGACTTTATGGATAGGTAGATATTTCAATTGCGAGTTACGTGCATTTATCAATATAAATAATTGAATTTGAAGTCTTATTGGATGTCTAGAGGATGATATAAAACTTAATTTGTTCTCCAAAGTTTGTAACAGTTTATTTCTAAGTACTTGCGCGAGCAAAATATGTTTCGTGGAGCTGCATGAACAAAGTGAAGCCTTGTCTGTAATACTAGCAACATCTCACGGTAATGTTGCTGAATTATTCATTGTCGCTGGTGGTAATTCCTATATAATACAAGCAGGTTGTCTATCATGAGCGGCACTCAAATGTCTTGCTCTACATTACAGCTAAGTTCATTGAAGCCTTTCTAAGTAATGAGATCCACACACTCGTATGTGTATTAATAGCCGTGAACTACTTCTATAACTCACTTGTTCCATAAGCATCACTAATAAAGTTATTGATTCACCATCGTCTACGTAATAACAACAGGAAAAGTATTGTGAAACAAAATTGATATTGTTATCTACTGCAAGTGAGCTACGTGACGGATTCTTATAAAATATGTAACAGATCGATTCCTTAGATATACTGTCATATTTCTAGCACATAATAACGTTATGGGAACAGAATTTTCAGATTACTTCGGCCTACACTACTAAAAATTCTCATTTTCATTATGACAAAACATATTTTTTTTATTCTAATTGAATCTCTTTCTCATTTCTTCCATGTTCATAGTTAGAGGAAATGAGCATTTGATTAGTGGTGCTCCTTCTTTCCACTATATTCCACTGTTTATTGATAATGCTATATGGTTTAATGGAGGTCGTAGTAAGTACCAGCCTATGTGGAGCTAATTTGTTTCTGAGTTGTTCGCATGTACCATGATTCCAAAACATAACATTATTTCTTCTTTTGTTTGTCGATAATAAATTATTCATAGTTTGTGGTTTGAAGATTTTTTATTTCTAATCTCGCCATGTTTTATTTTGTAAAAATGTTTTCTCGAAAGTAGAAAATATCTTGACTTCCTTGAAATAAAACAATTGCATGTATCCGTAAAAATAGTTCCTGTAGTATGTTGTTATTGTTGATGTTTAGTCAAATGTTCGAAGAACCTCACAAGTGACACCAAAAAGGCATCACTCATGAGGCAACTAAGTCAGGAAATAATGGGGTAGGGTGTCCTGTTCCTTTCCCCCTCCATTGCATACACCTCAGACTATACTTCGTTCCATAATGTCTGACAGGAGAAGTGAACATTGCCGTTAGAGGAGAAGATAAATATAATTGCTATTCAACCAATGGCAAAGGTCTCATTCCACGCTTGTCTTGAAATTGGGCGAAGGTAGAATGCTTTAGACTGTCTAACTTCAAGTGAAGCGTGGAATGAGACCTCTGAATAGCAATTATATTCGTACTTCTCTCCTCCTCTGCCGGCAATGTTTACATCTGCTATCAGACAATTTGGAACGAAGTATAGTAACATATTACACTAATCAGACTTCAGATGTATTCAAACAATTATTGTTCTTCCTCTGACATTACCCTATATCGTCAAGTGAGATGTACTGCCTGATAATAAATGCACATATCAGCCAGAACCTCAATCAGAGGTACATTATAGTATGGTAACCGAAAAATTGTCAGAGTAGTGTGGATCTTAATCTATTTATTGTGTATAATTAAGCTCTTTTCCTTTGCTAAGAATTGTTCACGTGGAATTATAATATTATTCTTATCTTCATCTTTATTTGCTTTTTCAATTCAAATTCACAATGATTAGCAATATCTTCTTTACTGTGTTAATATTATAATAATACCTGGATGACTAGTTTCGAGGAAGTGTTCCTCATTGTCCGAAGCCCAGTTTTGTGATTTTGATGCGCATGATCCTGTACGTGTGTATAAAATGACTTCCTTCGTCTTGATTCTTCATTGTTTGGTACTCTCTTCTAACACTTGTATATCACTGATGGATGGAGTCAACAAGGTCATGCAGAGGAGAGAATTGGATGAGGGACAGTGGCAAGATAGAACATTATGGAGAATTAGAACTGGAACATAAGGCAACCACTGGAAAGGGGAAAGCCTGTAAAAAGTAAAGTATAATCACGATTAACAACAAAATTTTAATGTGTTAATATTATTCTCTCTTTTTTTTAATTAATGTTTTCTTCCACATTTATTTATTTATTTATTTATTTATTTATTTATTTGTTTATATATATATATATATATTTATTTATTCTGGTGTAGTTAAGGCCATCAGGCCTTCTCTTCCACATTCTTATTCTTATAAAAATTTTCGTTGCCATACGTATTCTCATTATCATATAGTTTCTTATACTTACTAACATTCACATTGTCATAATTATTCTCACTCCCAAATGTATGATTAACGGCATTTGATATTGTCACTTTCATTTAAAGTTATCATTCTCATTTAAACTGTCATTCTTACTCTAATTCAGGATTCTCAGTCTCACTCAAAATTCTCATTCTTGTCTCTATTCTCTTCACTATTTTATTTCTTATCGTCCACACCTGTGGAGTAAAGGTTAGCGCGTCTGGCTGTGAAATCAGGTGGCCCGGGTTCGATTTCCGGTCGGGGCAAGTTACCTGATTGAGGTTTTTCCGGTGTTTTCCCTCAATCCAATATGAGCAAATGCTGGGTAATTTTCCGTGTTGGACCCCGGTCTCATTTCACAGGCATTATCACCTCCATCTCATCCAGACGCTAAATAACCTAAGATGTTGATAAAGCGTCGTAAAATAACCTACTATTTCTTATCTTCATTTTCACACTCACCTTACCAAAATTGCAATTTTCAGGGTTATTCCCATTTCTATTTCGATTATTTCCACATTATCATGTCTACTCGTATTTATATTGAAATTGTTTTCACTCATATTATTAATTCTCATAATTACTTACATTTTTATTATTCTCATTCTCATCAACATCCTCGTCCATAGCATGATCTCAGTCTCATTCTTATCCATATTACTTTTACTACTTAAGTTCTCATGGACATCGAAATAATTCTAATTAACCCCCATTCTATCATACAATACGGTTGTGCGTGGTATTAGTCCTAAAATATTTAGAGTTAATCAAGGCATACAGCTCTTCGAACACTACTCCTCCTTTCTCCACTCCACAAGTTTTGTAGCCGTGCTGTGTGTAGACAACAAGGTTTCAACCTGAAACACACAGCACTAGTAACTACTATCAAGAGACGTACTAGCTGAATGTAACATGGCGAACTCCAACTTACATTTCCATTTTGAAGAAGCATGAGACAATGGGTGTTCTGTTATTCCCAAAGTGGGGGTCGAGTAAAGAGGTGAAGGGGATCGCGAGATGATTTATAAAATAAAACAAAAAACGCCTAATTAACATAAATGTACTAGGTGACCATTTTGTATGTGGAACATAAACAACGGTGCTGCGATCTTATGTTGTTACCACAGTCTAATATATACAATCACGAAACTTGAGTTACTGAGGATACTAGGAACAATAGACTGTGCCGGTACTATTTCTCATTGTCTGTAATGAGGTTATAGTAGCGATCCTAGTGGTTAGCAACTATCTATGGATGCATATTTACTACATATTGAGCTTCGTGACTGTGTATACTAAACTGTGTTGTTACTCTGTGCGAAAGAGAAATACATAATCTATGACTAGAAGACAGCTATCGTACTACACAGGTGACGTAACAGCGGCGCGCTGTGAATTAGTACAAGCGACTGCTGTTCCACAAACAGAATAACCGGGTAATATGTTACATTTATAAACATAAATATAAACAACGATGGAATTAAGAATAACAAAAATAAGTAATTTTATAGTAAAAATAATAATTAGTGCGATAAATGTACCTTTTTTGAGAAAGTAACTTCTCAAGTCTGAACTCTATTCACTAACCGTTATTTTCAATTTCTTGTTTTTGTTTTGATGTCAATCATAGACCAGAAATTTATTTTGCATAAATATCAATTTGAAAATGCTAAAAAAAAAAGAAAAAATTAAGAGCTTCTTTTGCAAGCTCGAGGTAGGCCTATTCTTGCATTCTTTTGATCCAAAATTGGCTTATGCCTTTTGGAATTACAGTCGGTTGAATGCAACTGTCTAAAACCGGATTCAGTATCCATCTGTGACTGTCGTAATTGTTTTGCGTGTCTTCTAGAAAATACAAAAAAAAAAAAAAAAACCTGTTGCTTGAAATTGTGCAAATTTTATTGCACGTTCATAAAACCAAACTCAATATTTGTCGTATCATACGGTATGTAACTAAATTTTCCATGAATTTTCTAATACACTGAAATGAATCAAATTTCTTTTTGTCAAGTGATGTAGACCAGAAATCAAGTTTCCTTTCAAACTCGTCGATTTTATCTCGGGTTGTTATTGTGTTAACATCTTGACGTTGCAAACTACTAGTCAAAACGTTTAAGTATTCAAACAATATAACAGGAAGATATCCTAGTCTAAGAAGCCAAAGAGAATTTTATTGGAAACTAGATTTGCATATTCCGATTTCTAATCTTGGAAGTACCGGTATATTAGATGTTAGGGGTATCCACAGGTTTTGAGTAAAATTATAATTGTTTTTGATTTTATAGGAATTTGTATTTTTCGAATGTGGTTAAGTACCGATACGATAGTGGGCGATCGCATACAAATGTCTCGCCCAAAAGTGGGCCGCCGCGTCTTCAAAATGTTTGGGAACCACTGTTCTAAATAATGACTAAGCTCGATGTCTGACTGCTCATTTGAATTGCGTTAGGTAAAAGAGTGTAATATAAAACGACATTTCGACTGTGTTCATAAGAAAGACTTCGGTAAACATAAACATATATGCAGGCAGATATATTTAAAATACGATTGTTAGAATAGATTACATCGATGAGATAATTCTCATATACATTAATAAAATTTATTTGTGAAATCTAATTTCTTTTTGGTGCATAGTCGAACCGAGAGAAAGTCTTAAAGAATTTACAAAAACAAAAAATATTTAGTAGAAAAACTAACTTTCATCTATTACTAGTTGAGAACCCATTGCGGACAAGTTATTGCATTTCAAAACGCATACCCCAGACACTTACTTACATTTTTCTCGAATTTCGTAAACGAATGTTCAATCTTGACTTCTGAAGAAGTGTCCTCCAAGTTTAGCAGATTCTTTCAAATATACAACTCTGTTGCATCTTACTGTAATTGGGAGGTTTGTACAAATAATAATAATAATAATAATAATAATAATAATAATAATAATAATAATAATAATAATAATAATAATAATAATAATAATAATGATTTATTTAACCTGGCAGAGTTAAGGCCATACGGCCTTCTCTAACACTCAACCAGGAGTAAAAACTGCGTTACAAAAACACTACAAATTTATAAAGTACACTACAATTTTACACACAAAACTGATGAGCTCCGATATAGAGAAACAATTGAAAGTTAGAATTAAAACCCTCAAAATATTACTTTTTACCTTCAAAGAGAGCACGGACATTTCGATTACAACAGAAAGAAAGTGCATCTATATCGACTGATGGAACCCCATCAATGATTGTGAATCATGATGGATTTATTGTAGCACTTTAAAGGCAATTTGTGGAAGCGGAGGGAATTAATAATACTAGTTAATTAAAAAACATTCCACTGTGTAATGCTGTGAGAGGAAATATGTGTCATTTGATTAATTTAAATAACGTGGTGCAAGTTGTGGTGAAGATAGTAAATAAATGATCAAATCACTTTCACTCTAGTGTCAGCAGTTCCAGGAGCTCAGGGAGGAAGGAAATTCATCGTACACAGACCTCCTTCGTTATTGTAAAGTTAGATGGCTCAGCAAAGGGACAATGCTGAAAAGAATTTTTATCCTACGTGAGAATATACATAATTATGCAGTTTTTAACCAGAATTAAAGGTATATGTACGTGAATGACCACAAATATTATCAGAAAATACAAGCTCTGAATTTCTAAAATTTATTAAGAAAATGAACTCACAATTGGACAAAAATTACAAGGTACCACAATAAGACTGACTGAAACTTAAATATCTGATAAAAGTGTAAAAGGTTACTAATAATATTTTTCAAACCAGTTTTATCAAAGTATTAAAAAAAATCTGCAGTTAAATTTTTGGTAACCATAACATCGTTACGGTCTCTCTGACAACTTTAATATTTTTCCTGCATATAATAAACACTAATTTCTGAAAAGTAGACTACTCTCAGACATGTAGAGTTGTTTATTTTAATATAATTAATTTTTTATTTGTCCTATATAAAATATATTAAAATTTACATAATGTTTTGTGACCTAATTTTTTATTTGGGCATTATTGTAGTCTACCTTTCGCATAAATGCATGTTAAATCAGTGTACAAAATTTCAGAATTCTATCTCTAATGGTTGTGGAGTTATGAAATAATATGTGTGAAAATTTTCAAATTTTGGAAAATTTAATTTCAAGTAAAAAGTGAATTCTAAAAAATATTATTAGTAACCTTCTTTTATACTTTAATCAGGTATTTAAGTTCTAATAAGTCTTGTTATAGTACCTTGTAATTAGTGTTCAATTGTGAGTCCATTTCCTTATAATGTTTTAGAAATTTAGAGCCTGCATTTTCTGATAATATTTGTGGTCGTTCACGTACATATACCCTTAAGTTGGCAATTTACTTACAAAGCTCTTTTTATTGATGTAATATTTGCTTAATGCGCGTTTATTATTTCACAGGGAGTTGTCTTTGAGAAATTACAGGAACCACAGTGGATACATAGTGAAAGTACAATAGTAAGGCAGTGCGCAGTTGTCGTTCCCTCCCACTCTCGCAGATGACGTCACACTGGGAGGAAGATCCAGCCTTGCCTTTAGTGACAAAACGTAAAACATTAAATATGAGACGGCTGTGAATAAATGTTGTGATCATAGTAATGTAACTCGAAGACATTGTTGATGAAAATTTATTACGAGACATTATGATTACGAACAACGGTAATATGCTGACGATACGTCAATAACTCTGAGAACTGAAGGTGAAAATGAATTGATGGACAAACGTAAAAAAAAAAAATTGCACATTTAAAACATTGATGTGTTACGAACAAGTATTGAACTTTCTTTTAATTTTGATAACTATTATATTACAGCTGTGAATAATATTAAGTTTCTTCGAATTTTTATCGACAACACTTTGCAATTGATTTTATTTTTTGAAAACGATAAATACCCTTTCGTTTTCTTCCAGTGGTTGTTGCAGCGATACATAGCACACCTTTATTGCATTTTATTGCATATTGCTTTTGCACAGATTAAAAAAATATTTGCAATCTTAGCATACACCTGTCAACGAAGTTTCAAGCGACCGTTGTGTTAAATGCAGTGGCGCGATTCCCAGCTCCTATTTCCCAATGTGACGTCAGCATGCGCGGACCGGCACATTTGTGTCAGCGATCCGTTTCACTATTATATGTACTCCCACTATGCAGTGGATAAGTGATTTGTCATCGCATACAAATTCATAAGCCCATTATTGATGATTTGAACATTAAACTATAGGGAGAAAATCAAACAATCGTAACAATGTTCGACTAGAAAAAAGGATTTACGGTATGATTACAAATTATGGAAAACTCAAATAGAAAATATTAATGCTTATCATTTTCCATTTTTGTATTCTTTAGGCGGCGAAAAGCCACATGTAGGTCTACTATGAATGTTAAACATATAATTCAGAGTCTTTACAGGTAACTTCAATTTAAATTTTCTGATATATGGGGTGGAAATGAAATATCCTTGCAGATTTCCAGAGCGAATAGCTCATGTCATATGTAACAAAAATATATGATATCATATTGGTGGTAAGTTCATAGGTTTTCAGATTTTTTTTTTCAAAATGTTCAACAATTACTTATTGCGTAACTATTGCAAGTAGGATTGTGATTTTTTTTCCATATCGATAGGAAATCTAATAAAGAATAATTTATCAATTTGGCGTTTTTCAATATTGTGGACGGTTTTCGTGTAAATTTAATTTTAAGAACTTCTAAATTCAAGCCATTACACGATACGAGCGAGTGACGTCTCGACAGAATGCAGCTTGTGTACGGAGACTCACCGAGTTCGTTGAGCACTTACATCTGTATCACGGGTAGAGTGTATTGTGCTCAAACTTCAAACTTAATTTTCTAGTTAACCGTGCATTTAATCACAAAACGTAATATAGGTTTTCTATTCATTTACATGTACCCTATCGTCCTTTTCAAGCTGCAAGGTTATTTCACTTCCACTCTGTATACGAGTATACTGTGGACAAAGAACTTCATCTGTTTAGTAATCCGTTGTCGTTTAATCCAGTAAAAGCTAAAAATGATCTACATTTGAGAATGGTACACCTATTAAAATGGCAGCTAAAAACTGCAAGGATCTGTACGAATCTGTACTTCCCCAGAAAAAAATAAATATTATCATTATTTATTACTCATTGAAACTTTCCACACCTTACGCAATTTTGCAAGAGAATTCTGGCTATATTCGAATCCACTTATTGATGTGAACAATTATTATGGACCACATTTAAGGTCCTATACGCTCTGACTATATTCTATTCATTTTGCACAAAAGTACCAAATGTCGTGATTCTAATGTAGAAAGTCTTACTATAAATTATAGGCCTAAATAATAAGCTATCTACATTACTGAAGTTATTCATAATAAGTACGAAACTTGGTTTCATTTATATCTGTTTAATGCTATCTGAATATGTATAGGCAGTACTTTTTCTGTTAATTTTTTTATCACGGAACCGAGAAATGTGTTAATAATACAGGGACATCATTTTATTTTTATTAACATTTCTAATATTAACCTGGCTATACCTTTGGATCAACGATTAAGAACCGGAAACACCGTTTGCTATCCCCTTTCACGACTGGAGTTCGATGATACTGGCGTATTATACAAACAAATCACTTTACTAGGTATAGGAGGGAAGAAAAATAGTTAATCCATTTACGTAAACAAGGAAATATCGCGATTTTGAGTTTGATAATTTTCATTAGGTTTTTGTTTAATCAAAATACAGCACAGTATTAACAATGAGTGTTTTTACTCACGAACTCGGCTTTCCATGCGGACGTATTCATTATGCAGTGTATAAGTGTCTACAGCACATTAGCGCACACTATAGAGAATGAGTTAAACTGAAAAATAATAATCATAATATGGATATTTAAACACATTTTTGAAAATGGTGGCCGTTCATTTCGATACAGGCTTCAGTTCTAATGTGCACATTATCGCACTATATACTATTGTACGTAATTCCAATTACCAGGTTCGTACTTCGTATCAGTAACTCATGTTGAAATAATTCTGTACCTACTCTATAAAAGAGACCTTACGTACTGTAAATTAAATCTTCACTTCTTCCCGATCCGAAAAGATAAAATTACTCAGACATACTATCTACTGTCCGTCCAAGTGGTTACGTCGCAGCGTCGTAGAAAGGAAGGAAATCACGTGACAGTTAATTACTTAACGAGGCCCTTTTATTTAAGTTATTTTAAACGATTGTATGCGTATAATATTACGTAGACGTCCAATTCCTAACAGAAATTAATGTTCTCAGAAAAGAGCTAAGACAGCCCAGCTACTAGCATTTACAGAGAGGCGAATAGAAGCAGGTGGGGGAAACCGGGATGCGAAGTAGGCAAATGGAAAATGATGCAATATTGAAAGCTCTTTCGTCACTGGAAAATGCGAACATATTTTTGGAACGTACTGTTTACTATGACCGTAAGGCTACTATGACCGTATGGGTCTGTGTGGAGGACTGTTGAATTTCATTAGTAGAAGGGGTGGGAGTGAAGTACATTCAAAAACTCAGGTACAGTAAAAATTGAAGTAAAAATAAAAAATGTCCCTGTATAATGTTTTAACATAATTATTCTTTGAACTCCGCTTAGACCTCGAAAGTCTTAAAGTTGGACAAAAAAGATTTTTTTACAGTTGTCTTGTGACGTAGAGCAAACATTTTCAGGGTACAAATATTGTTTTTATGAACACAGAAAAGTATCTCTTTCGATAAACTAAAAATGTACATCATTTTTAAATTGTAACAACGCTAGATACATATAACGACGTATTTTATTTGTAATTCTTATGTAGGAAAATTATTAAGATTCTAATTGCCAATTGTCTTTTTATAGAATATTAGTTGTCTATTTTTTTCTTATTCTAAGACACAAAGACATGTTTGGTTACCACCCGAATGTACATGTTTGTTTTACTGGTTTGTTGGTGTTAAGAGCTGCGTTACTATTGTTCATTCGGTGAATATACAAGATGTAAGGAATATAAGTGCCTTTATTTTAACTGATGATTATTCATAAGGAAGAAAAAATGTCCTTATAACTTTTTTCTAATTACAATATTTAACTAATTATTAAAGTTTACAATATTAGACGTTTTACAACGTTGCTGGTTGGGGAGAAGGAGGTGACTTACAAGTACACAGTACAGCTCAAGCGGATACAGACATACCGGTACAAAACAGATGCTTTGTTCTAATGCAGGGGCGGACCTTTGTTTACATAAAACGAACAGCAAATACAAACTTTCAATATCGTTAATAGAACTTTGTGGTAAATTTCCATTTTATTTAACAATATTGGCAATATTGGTCCATTTTTATTGTACGTCTAAAATATAAACAATAATGGTTTACTGCACAAAATCACACGAAAGTTCTTTAAATGCAACATTTTAATCTCTCCCGTCTTCCATAAAGCAGCATCATTTTTAAAGAAATTTCTGTTTGTGTGATTTTCGAAACGAGGTAAGAGACTCCTAGTTTGTAAGAATCGTTGAGAAACCGCTACGAAAGTTTGCCGATTAGGTAACCTTCATTACGGAAAACATTGACGGTACATCTTCTTGCCTCACTTGAATTACGACGACTTTCTCCATAAATTAATAACATGAAATTCCTAAACTGTGAATGACATTGTAAGTTGTTTAATGAATACCTGGTACCGAACTGTCATCCGCTCGGCAGTATAGCTATGGACAGGGACTTTGAACTCAGCTAACATAGGCTATACAGGGACATCATTTTATTTTTACTAACATTTTTAATATTAACCTGGCTATACCTTTAGAGAACTGGAAACACAGTTCGCTACCCCCTTCCACGACTGGAGTTCGATGATACTGGTGTAAAACACAAACAAATCACTTTAATAGGTATAGGAGGGAAGATAAGTACTTCATCCATTTACGTAAACTAGGAAATATCGCGATTTTGAGTTCGATAATTTTCATTAGGTTTTTATTTAATCAAAATGGAGTACTGTATTAAGAATAAGTGTTTTTACTCACGAACTGAGCTATCCATGCGAACGTATTCATTATGCACTGTATATTATACTATCTACAGCACATTAGTGTACAATATATAGAATGAAGTTCAATTGAAAAATAATCATAATATGGATAGCCTATTTAAACACATTTTTGAAAATGGTAGCCGTTCATTTCGATAGCCTACAGGATTCAGCTCTTTTGTGCATATTATCGCACTATAGACTATTGCATCTAATTCCAATTACCAGTTTCGTCCTTCGTACTAGTAACTCATGTTGAAATAATTCTGTACCTACTCTATAAAAGAGTACCTTATGTACTGTAAATTCAATCTTCACTTCTGCCCGACCCGCACAGATAAAATTACTCAGACATGCTATCTACTGTCCGTCCAAGTGGTTATACCGCAGGATCGTAGAAAGGAGGGAAATCACGTGACAATTAATTACTTAACGAGGCACTTTTATTTAAGTTATTTTAAACAGTTGTATAATATTACGTAAACGTCCAATTCCTAACAGAAATGAATGTTTTCAGAAAAGAGCTAAGACAGCCCTGCTTTTACAGAGGGGCGTGCAGAAGCAGGTGGGGGAAATCGGGATGCGACGTAGGCAAACGGACAGTACCTGTGCGAAAATATGATTCAATATTAAAAGTTCTTTCGTCACTGGAAAACGCGAACATATTTCTGGAACATACTGTACTCAGTAACTCAGTGCTGTTTACTATAAGCAGCCTTGATTCTGTCTGGAGAACAGTTGAAACTTCATTAGTAGAAGGGGTGGGAGTGAAGTACATTCAAAAACTCAGGTACAATAAAAATTGAAGTAAAAATGAAATGATGTCCCTGTACGTACATCTATGTAGAGTAGACCTACTGCCTGCTGAGCACGTTGCCACGTTCCTCACGCCAGAATATTAACAAATTTAAGCACGCAATTTTATTTAATTTCACGAAAACGTAATAGAACACACAAATATGTATTTAAACTAATATTAACTCTTTGCTAGATATACCTACTGATGTAATTGTTTTCGTAATTTTACTAACGATATGAGCAGTATAACGCGAGTAAAATAAGAGAAGAAATATTTTTTTCTAGGAAAACTATTAAGTTTCGACCCTATGTTGTATGGACATTTTTTGATCCTGTAGACCGTCCCCGATGACTGTGAAAAGGACGGCACTTATACCCCTTACACCCTGTATAGTCGAAGCCCACGCAATTTAACATTTTCGGTACGAACTTCTTACCTTTGCTGATTAGTAATTTAATTACGTAACATACGAAATGTATACTGTGTTGGCACTCACTCCACTTTTGTAGTTTACCCATACTGCGATGAAACATAGTGAGCTCTTGATGTAAACAAGAAGCAGTTCATAGCCCAAGATTGTGGGGTGAGTGGATATGAGCTTATAATATAGACCTACACTTCCCTGAGATCCTGCGTTAATCCATCCCGACCTCGATCTAAATCCAGAAGTAAATTGCAGGCCTATAGCTACTGTATCGAGTTTAATGCAGAGACCGTATCACTACTAAAAATTACCGATAAAATCCATTTTTTTGATATTGTCAAATACCGTAAAATAAAATAGGCCTACCCATAATACCGGTATGCTTTTACTAGAGGACGTTTTGTCGGTAAAGACGTACGCTAATGAAATTGCATTATAATACAGGTGAAACCATCTAAATTGAATAAAGCACGAATACTTGTAACTAATATAAATAGTATTTTCAATAATTTTTAGTCATTACTTTTACATGGCAAGTGTGACGCTTCTGACAAACTGCTCGTTATTCGATTAGATCTGTAGTGGGATGAACTGAAGTGATGTAGCCTACACAATACCTCGCATTCTGTAGTCTTGTTACTTGGCGCGTGCATATATAAACATTTAGTCAGACTGTATTGTGTACAGGTCAGCTCTATGGTGTACTAATTAAAAGGAGAAGAAGAAAAAGCAGAAGAAGAAAAAGAAGAAGAAGAACACAAATCCCTCTACCGATATTTCGATCGCCAGGCGACATCCAACACATCCTGTGCAAAATAAAGTGCATAGTCCTGCTATATGATATGCCAGTTAAAACGGGAAGAAAGAAGACCGAGTCCGCATATCGATATTTTGATTACGAGGTAACAGACAACACATTCATATGCATAATAAACAACTGCAGACTTTTCCTTCATCGCAGCAACTTTTGCAGTAGCATTAGAAGATAATATTGTTAATAAGAGCTAATTTTTAATGAAATTTATTTCCTCCCTATCACTTCTAATATTTCCTTAGTACAATCTTCAGTTCATTTTTGTTAAGTGTTATAGTTTAGAGGTTAGCAACGCTGGTTCGTAATCAGGTTTTAAGTTCGTTCCCGATTCTGCCAAGAGAGTTTACCTTGGTTAGGAATTGTTCCTTTGTGTGTATAGCCTGAGTTTTTGTATTGTCCTGAGGTATAAGTCAGATTTAGATAGATTCAAGTGTTATGAGGGAATTGGCGCATCCTAGCCAAAGTCCGCTGTGAATATTCTCTTATGGGATCACAGTGGCCTCTCGCGACCTGGTGGACATCCATCCATCCATCCACCTCCACCCATCAATTCAACCATCCATCCATCCATCCACCACCACCCATCAATTCAACCATCCATCCATCCATCCATCCATCCATCCATCCATCCACCTCCACCCATCAATCCAACCATTCATCCATATCTTTTGACTAACACTAGACAAGCCCACATGTAGTCAGCATCGCACAGGATCACAATTAACACAGCGCACGACAGCATATGGAAAGAAACAAAGACCCAGTCTCATGGGCGGAAGGTAAATCTCTTTCATTCTCTACGCCGGAAATCGAACCACGGGCCGATTGAGTGGGAATAGTATACATAATGCTATTCACAAAGTCATTGCGGCAGACATGTAACATATAAGTACTGGTAAAGAATATTGATACCCAACGTATTTTACCGATAACAATGAAGGTTTTTAATTATTATTGTCATGACAGGGAAAATGTATAGGCCTATGCAAATTGAATTAAATTTCGGGATAGGGGTAGTACGACCCAGCATGCCGACCTTAGAAAATCCATTGCGCTAACCCTCGAGGGAGGTGCATTGCCAACCTACACCGGCTGACTATACTAAGGTTCGCTGCGTATCCAGATTTCGAATTGGTAGCCCCAGTCGTCTCTAGAAATGCTATAGAATAATGACAGAGTGGATATCGGACGGCATGATGTGTAAGTAAAGAGACGAGACCTTGTAAGTGAACTGTGCGAGAAGGGAAACAATGGGCTATCAGAAAGAGAGTTTCTTTCAGGATAGTTAATATTATACGAATCTACTGACACAGAAGTTCATCTCAGACTCATCTTCCCCCTCCTTACCGATTGGTGATATAGCGACGGCGCATGATAAGGTCACAGGATAGGTCTTGCCTCCTCTACAGTAGATGTCTAATATGGGGAAACGGGAGAACGCCGAGAAAACCCATTGTTCGCCACAATTGTCACTATGAAGACCTTGTTCGCTACAAGTGTCACTATGGATTTTTCATGTGAAAAATCCAGGGCCAGATCGGGATTCGAATCCAGGCCTCTGATCATACAGACGCTGCAAGGTTAAACGTATATGTGAAACCGGTATTGTGTACAAACCGAAAGTATTTCGGTGTTCTATCTCCGGTATAATGAAATCTCAAGTCGAAAATTTAAATGTGAAAGATTTATACCGACATGAAACTTCATAAACTTGCAGCAGTTTGAATTTTATGTTAGTCTCCGAATTCGTCATCATTATCATTGGTGCTAGAGCCTATTGCAGGCCTAGACCGTCTCTACAAGTCCACACCTGTGGAGTAACGGTAAGCGGGTCTGGCCGCGAAACCAGGTGGCCCGGGTTCGAATCCCGGTCGGGGCAATTTACCTGGTTGAGGTTTTTCCCGGGGTTTTCCCTCAATCCAAAACGAGCAAATGCTGGGTAACTTTCGGTGCTGGACCCCGGACTCATTTCACCGGCATTATCACCTTCATATCATTCAGAAGCTAAATAACCTAGATGTTGATACAGCGTCGTAAAATAACCCAATAAAATAAAAAAACCGTCTCTACAATGCGCGTCCATTCGTTTCTATCTTCCGCCTTCCTCTTCCATCCTTGTATGTCAAGTTCTGTTCAATGCTGTCCAGCCATTTGATGTTAGGATGTCAAACTCTCCTCTTACAACCTATTTTTGGCAATTACACTTTAAGACATGGATCTGTTTCATTTCTCTATGTACTGTAGGTATCCCAGACGCCCAATTCCTGACGCTTTTAATTTCTCTAATTATATCATGTCACAATAAACCTAATATAATTCGTCATTTACCATTTACACATATTGGATTAGAAATTCCCCTTAATATTTTCCTTTCAAATATACTTACTTACAAATGGCTTCTAAGGAACCCGGAGATTCATTGCCACCCCTACATAAGCTCGCCATCGGTCCCTAACCTGAGCAAGATTATTCCAGTCCCTACCATCTTATTCCACCACCCTCAAATCTATTTTAATATTATTTTCCCATCTATGCCTTGGCCTCTCCAAAGATTTTTTTTCTCAGATCTTTCAACTAACATTCTATATGCATTTCTAGATTCACCCATACGTGCTACATACATCTCAAACGTCTGGATTTAATGTTCCTAATTGTTAGATAAAGGATACAATTCATGCAGTTCTGCGTTGTGTAGTTTCGTCCATTCTTCTGCAAGTTCATCCCTCTTAGGTAAAAATATTTTCCTAAGCATCTTATTCTAGAACATCCTTAGTCTCTGATCCTCTCTCAAAGTGAGAGTCCAAGTTTCACAACCACACAGAACAACCGGTAATATAACTGTTTTATAAATTCTAACTTTCAGCTTTTTCGAGAGCAGACTGGATGATAAAAGCTTCTCAACCGAATAATAACAGGCATTTCCCATATTTATTCTGCGTTTAATTTCATGTCGAGTGTCATTTATATTTGTTACTGTTGCTCCAAGGTATTTGAATTTTTTCACCTTTTCAGAGAATAAATTTCCATTTCGTACTATGTTCTGGTCACGAGACATAGTGTTATACTTTGTTTTTTTTTTTCGGGGTTTACTTTTAAATCTATCTCGTTACTTGCTTCATATAAAATTCCGCTGATTTCTCTAATCGTTTGTGGATTTTCTCCTAATGTAGTCATGCCATCCACATAAACAAGCAGCTGATGTAACCCGTTCAATTGTAAACCCTCTCTGTTATCCTGGACTTTTCTAATGACATATTCTAGAGCAAAGTTAAAAAGTAAAGGTATGGTGCATGTCCTTACTTTAGCCCGCAGTGAATTGGAAATGCGTCAGACAGAAACTGGCCCATACGGACTCTGCTGAAAGTTTCACTGAGACACATTCTATTTAATCGAACTAGCTTCTTGGGAATGCCAAATTCAATAAGACTAAAACTTCTCTCTTAACCGAGTCATATGTCTTTTTGAAATCTCTGAATAACTGATGTACTGTGCCCTTAAGGTCCATTTTTTTCTCCATATCTGTAGAATACAAAAAGTCTTATCAGTAGTCGATCTGTTACGCCTAAACAGCACTGATGATCCGCAATGATATCATCTATGTATGGAATTAATCTTCTCAAAATAATATTGGATACAATTTTGTACGAAGTCAATAAAAGTAATATTCCTCGAAAGTTTCTACAGTTAGTCTTTTCCGCCTTCTGAAAGATAAGTACAATATTATGGATTCCTTCCATTTCCTTTGAAATATATTAAACTTATTTTATTGCATTTTTATTAGAGCTCAGCTTTCGCAGCCAAAGGTGAGAACATTTCTCAAAAGTGTTTTATATATTTTAGTCTTTGTCTGGAGACCAAGATATCGGGAAGAAAATTGCTTTTTAAGATAAAAATATCCCTTATTAGCTATCATTAGTGTTAGGTTAATTTCCATGTCCATTTTATTTTGATTTATAATTATTGTGATTAGTCTTCTCAATCAAGATTACATTTTGTTTGTGATAGTTTTCTTGAGACGCTTAGATTGTAGAATTTCATTACTTGTAGGAGGTTCAATTTTATTTTAATAGGATTAAAATTTGGGGAATTGGTATAGTAAACTAACACAGATAAGAAGATATAGGGCCGTATTCATAGATATTTTTAGCGCGGGCTTCCAGTGGATTATCAGCGTTTTTCGTATTCATAAACCAGTGTAAGCGATAGGATATGATTTGAATTCTGTACTAGTAACCAGTGGATAGCCGGGGCTAGCTTAGTACGCTCGTAGCGCGTGCTGCGAAATGTCTATGAATAGTACCCGTAGAGATTAAACTATTGAATGGAGTGCAGTAAATAATGTCATTTCCTCTCTTCAATAAATTGCCAAGAATATCGAAACCTATACGTTATCGATTACCTTCAAATTAATTCACTCTTGAATTGTTGCAGTACAATTGAGGCCGATCAACGGAATTCAAGCTCCGTTCCTTAACTCCTGGCTTTTCCTTCCTATCACTGTCTTCCTCTCTTGCATACCTTTCCTCCCACTCCTTGTAATCTTGCACTCAAAGTCGAGAGATATCGAGGTTGTATATCGATCTCTCGAAAAGTCGCCACGGTTAGGAGGGTACTGCTAGTTGAGCGGGTGAAGTGAGGAAGTAGTAGCGGTCCGTCACCCGCAGAACACCATGTCGAGTCAGGGCAGAGCGCGTTAGCCCAGTCCGCATCGTTGCCGAGTTATGCCATTATTTACATTTTGTGTTGCAACTGTTCGCAAGTAAAACCAAGCAGTGGTTGAAGAAAACGGCGAAGCACCATGGTTCATTCAAGGGTAGGTGTCATTGAATTTGCGTTGACATGTATCTTGTGTTGTTGAAAATTTGTAATTCAGTTCTCCACTGTGACAATAGTGATAGCGTGTTCGGGTGCAAGTCAGCGAACCCGTGCTTCATTTCCGAAAGGGGAGTAGAGATTTAAATATGTTTTGTAGACGTCGGGTTTCTTTCCTTCGTTTGTCTCTTTATTATTCTGTATTGTCGTAATATGTGTTATTGTGTCCTATAAATCAAGTAGTTCTACATACTCGTATGAATGTGTAATATTGCTCGAGACTGGACAAATGTGTTTATAGTAAAAATATCTAGTTTCACGAAACCTATATATTAAAATTGATGATGATGATGATGATGATGATGATGATGATGATGATAGTTTTTATGAAATTGTCACTTGTTGACCTAGTCCGATTTCAGTTTTACAATCGTTTCATAGGTCTTCCCTGTTATTATTATTATTATTATTATTATTATTATTATTATTATTATTATTATTATTATTATTATTATTTTGACACATAGCTTTTGAAAATTATGGGTAGTCTGTTCTGTATGAGCCTGTCTAGGCCTACTTGTTTAAACACTTTTTTCTATCATTTTCGATTTTCTTATTACTAGAACTGTATTCAGTTCTATAATCACTATACTAGTAATAATAATAATATAATAATAATAACAAAATAAAAATAACAAAAATAATAATGTAATATTATCATTATTCATCGAAATCAGAAAATACTCGTGAAAACACAATAACATGTTATGTATGTATGTATGTATGTATGTATGTATGTATGTATGTATGTATGTATGTATGTATGTATGTATTTATGTATTTATTTATTTATGTATTTATTTATTTATGTATTTATTTATTTATGTATTTATTTATTTATGTATTTATTTATTTATGTATGTATGTATGTATTTATTTATTTATTTATTTATGTATGTATGTATTTATTTATTTATGTATGTATGTATTTATTTATGTATGTATGTATTTATTTATGTATTTATGTATGTATTGTTATGTATGTTATGTACTGTTATGTACGCATATGTAGTGTATATATTTGCGGTATCACGTTAAGGTACAAATGCATTTACGTATTATGTGTCTAGTCGAATAGTATGTATCGTAAACAAAAAGAAAAGTGAGTGCCGATACCAATGTCGCACCGAAATAAGTATGAGAATTTAGAAAGTGGGGGCCGTTGGAGAGGTGTGGACAGGTGGAATCGCTCCGTAAAGGTGGAAGAAGTAGGCGACAAGGAGGAGTAGCACATACAATACTTGTCATTTCCGTGCCTTTCCTTACTGATCACTAGGGCTGAAAAAAAGTATCAGTTATAGGCTAGATTGCCTCATACGTAGAGCTCTGTGTTTACAAAATGCTTGTGTGCACGCTCGACTAGTTACGATAGCGAATGTTTGTACAGTCCGTTCCGTATGTATGAACTCACAATAGAATTTACATTTACAGGATTACTTATGTTTCAAATTAACTCGGAACAAACATTATGTTTACGAAAAAAAATCATTCTTATCAACTAAATCAAACTTATTTTCCCCATGTTCTGAATTCAGTCGCCTTATTATCTGTTTCTTGTTAGATTTTTGTTTCGTCACTTAAGCAGGTCTACTATTGAGGATTGTCGACACTTTCTCTGCTTCTAACAAGACAGTAGATACACTGGCAACAGGACGCATTTTGTAAAAATGTAGCCTATATAGAAAGTAGTTACTACTCTGATACCAATACTTTTCTTCAGCCCTACTGATTACAGAAAAAAGCGAGTTTTCGTAAGGACGAATCAGTGACAGGTTAGGTTAGTTTAAACTTTTGGTGTGTCTTGCATATACTCTCAATTGTCTAAGAATGTGCCCTTTCTTCCAAGGTATTCCCCCCTGCCCGCAGTTCTCCGTCGGTCTACACTATCAAAGCAACTTTTCGCCCTTATTTTCGGTGTGAAATTCGCGTCGACACTAATTTTTTTCTTTCGTATGCGATACGTATAGCTCGACTAGAAGCGAAAGATGTAAATACATTTGTACTTTAACGTGGTAACGCAATAGCCAAAAAATGCCATAATATTACCCTCCAAGGCGGGGATCCGGTGGTTCTGGGAACTAAACTGTTCATAAGCTGTGACTGTGAGTACATTCGAGTTCCCTCTCAGTCGGCCTGTACACTAGGACGTATCGAAAGAAAAAAATCCGAAGGGTGTATGAAAGTTTTCTTGTAGTCTGTAATAAAAAAAAAAAAAACTATGTTTCCGATTACAGTACATTACCGAGCCGCAGGAGATACAAAGATTATCTTATACGCCAGGGCTGGCAATTGGCTTCCCGTATGAGTTTTTTACCTGTACAGGCAAATGAAAACAGGTTTGTTCCCTAGCGGGAAGAACTGCTACCCGTCTGTGAAGGGGAGAGTAGGGAGTTTGTTTCGTACACATCAGGGGTGAAGTATCTACTACGTACCGTATCTCCATGGATGTCGCAAAGCAAAAACCTGGAACTGAGTTTAACAATTACTGGAAATTGTTATTCTTTTTTAAAGAATCATAGCAGGAAATGGACAGTGTTTTATTCGTAAAAACATGTCAGGTGCAGAAAATATAATTTAAAGCGGCATTATGATGTGTTCAATGCTGAAAAATACAATCATATCGTTAGTGACGAAAGGATGAATTTACTCACTGTACTAAGTGAGGATGTAAGGCTAAGTGGTGTTATTTCAATTTGTATTTAATGTGTTTAACAATCTAAAGTTCGATCCTGAAGCATAATATCGAGAACGAAAAGAATGGAGACAAATGTAGAGCAAGTGTAACGGATTGCACTTCGTAGGTTAAGAGCTGTAGAGAGGCTTGCTGTATCAAAGTCCATTACACCATCCATTGAAAATATTATTAAAAGACAGAGGATAAAAGAAACTTAAGACTTTTGTAAATCTGTTTTTTTTTTGTAATAAGATACATTTATTATTATTATTATTATTATTATTATTATTATTATTATTATTATTATTATTATTTTGCATTCTGGTTTTCAAATATTTGCCATGTATGAAATTTATGTATTCGTTTCTGTTGCGTTAACAATAATAAAATAAATAATATAAAGTAAGTAAATGAATGAACAAGTAAATAAATTAATAAATAAATGAGTAAGCAGAAAAATAAATGAGAAAGCTAATGAGTAAATGAATAAATAATTGAGAAAGCTAATGAGTAATGAATAAATAATTGTTTAAATAATTGAGAAAGCTAGTGAGTAAATGTATAAATAATTGAGAAAGTTAGTGAGTAATGAATAGTGAGTAAATGTCTAAATAATTGAGAAAGTTAGTGAGTAATGAATAAATAATTGAGAAAGCTAGTGAATAAATTTATAAATAATTCAGAAAGCTAGTGAGTAATGAATAAATAATTGAGAAAGCTAGTGAATAAATGTATAAATAATTCAGAAAGCTAGTGAGTAATGAATAAATAATTGAGAAAGCTAGTGAATAAATGTATAAATAATTCAGAAAGCTAGTGAGTAATGAATAAATAATTAAGAAAGGTAGTGAATAAATGTATAAATAATTCAGAAAGATAGTGAGTAATGAATAAATAATTTAGAAAGCTAATGAGTAATTGAATAAATATTTGAGAAAGCTAGTGAGTAAATGAATAAATAATTGAGAGAGCCAGTGAGTAATGTATAAATAATTGATTTTTTATTTATTTTAATGAATGAGATGAAAATGATAATGCCGGTGAAATGAGTCCGGGATCCAGCACCGAAAGTTACCCAGAATTTGCTCATATTGGTTGCGGAAAAACTCCGGAGAAAACCTCAACCAGGTAACTTGCTCCAACCGGGAATCGAACCCGGGCTACCTGGTTTCGCGGCTAGACGCGCTAACCGTTACTCCACAGGTGTGGACTAATAATTGAGAAAGCTAGTGAATAAATGTATAAACGATTCAGAAAGCTAGTGAGTAAATGTATAAATAAATGAACGAGCAGTTAAATAATGAGCGAGGAAGTAAAAAATTAATAAATTAGTGAATAAATAATTGAAAAAAATTTATAAACACGTAAATAAATTAAAAGTAAAATGAGTAAATAAATAAATAAATAAATAAATAAATAAATAAATAAATAAATAAATAAATAAATAAATAAATAAATAAATAAATAAATAAATAAATAAATCAGGAGTTAAATGATGCGTGAGAAAGCAAATATATGAGTAAATTAGTAAATAAATAATAGAAAATAAATTAATGTATAAATAAGTACATTAAAATTAAATGAGTAGAGAATTGAATAAATTAATAAATAGGTGAGTAAATGAATAAGCAAATCTATACTAATAATAAATCTGTAGCCGAAAATTTTCTCGTAATTTTCGATTTTCCGAAAATAATTGGTCCTAACATATATAATTAACCACCCTGAAACCGAAAATCGCTTTTTTGAAATTTTTGTTTGTCTGTCTGTCTGTCTGTCTGTCTGTTTGTTACCTTTTCACGCAATAATGGCTGAACGGATTTCGATGAAAATTGGAATATAAAGTAAGTTCGTTGTAACTTAGATTTTAGGCTATATGACATTCAAAATACATTATTTAAAAGGTGGGTTATAAGGGGGCCTGAATTAAATAAATCGAAATATCTCGCTTATTATTGATTTTTGTGAAAAATGTTACATAACAAAAGTTTCTTTAAAAATAATTTGCGATACGTTTTATTCCTTGAAAAATTTTGATAGGACTGATATTTAATGAGATAAATGAGTTTTAAAATTGAAATAACTGCCATCTAAGGCCGTGTAATGAACTAAAAAACAAATGACTTCATTTATAAGGGGCCTTGGACAACAACAATTGAAAGCTATGAAAGATAGCCTACAGAGAATGTTTCTGTGTTTGTATGAAGTAATATCGGAAGCTAAATTAACCGATTTGTATAATTAATTATTATTTCACCACTGGAAAGTGTAGTTTCTCTAGATGTAATGTAATATAATATAATATAATATAATATAATATAATATAATATAATATAATATAATATAATATAATATAATATAATATAATATAATATAATATAATATTATATAATATATAATAAAATATATATTATATTATATTATATTATATTATATATTATTATATTATATTATATTATATTATATTATATTATATTATATTATATTATATTATATTATATTATATTATGTAATGTAATATAATATAATACTATATAATATAATATGATTTAAGTTATTTGAAGGGTTCAGAACCATATTGGGCCAAGCACCATTTACTGAATACGTAGAAAACAAGGGTTAAAATTAAGTTATTACCATAATTCAATGGAAACATATAGCAAGTAAAATAAAGTATACACATTAAATCTAAATGATGTCAATGTTCATTAAACTATGGTTGCATGTAATAACAATTAAGAAACATGTTAAAGGAATTGTCATTGCACCAAATGAGTGCTTTCTGGACCAAAATGATCGCATTTTAATTATTTAAATACAATTTAAATTAAGTAACATATTAAACGATTTATCCTTCTATCAAACACGAATGTTCCCTGGATCAAACGTCCTATTTCAATTATGTAATTACTTTATATTTATTTCTAACAGGTGCAGCGGAGCGCACGGGTACGGCTAGTAATATATAATATAATATAATATAATATAATATAATATAATATGTAATATTATATAATATAATTTAAGCTATTTGAAAGGTTCAGTATCATAGTGGGCCAAGTGCCATTTACTGAATACGTAGAAAACAAGAGTTAAAATTAAGTTATTACCATAATTCAATGGAAACCTATAACAAGTAAAATAAAATATACACATTAAATCTAGATGATGTCAATCTTCATTAAACTATGGTTGCATGTAATAAAAATTAAGAAACATGTTAAAGGAATTGTCATTGCACGAAATGAGTGTCTCTGGACCAAAATGATCGCATTTTAATTATTTGGATGCAATTTAAATTAAGTAACATATTAAACGATTTATCCTTCTATCAAACACGAATGTTCCCTGGATCAAATGTCCTATTTTAATTATGTAATTACTTTATATTTGTTTCTAACGGGTGCAGCGGAGCGCACGAATACGGCTAGTATATTAATAAGTAAGTAAAGAGTAAATAAGTGAATAAATAAATGAGTGATAAAATGAATAAGTGAACATGAAAGTAAATAATCGAATAAATAAGTTAGTAAACGATTAAATAGAAAAGTAAATGAATGAGAAAACAAATAAATAAATTAAAAAGAAATAGGCTAACAAGAAAATGAATAAACAAGTACATGAATAAATAAAAATGAATAAGCAGGTAAATGAATGAATTAAGAAATTATTAAACTTGGAATTAGATAAATGATATAAAAATAGTTTTTAATGAATTTTAGTGAATGTCTAAGAACAATATTACCATTGCATTCAAGAGGATCTGAGTTCAACCTCAAAATTTACCGGCTTCACTAGACACTTTAATTATTTTTCTTAGTTCACTTTCTTTTAGGACGGGGCTTTGTGACCACTTCCTTCGTCATAAGAATAGTTCACCCTATCATCATCATCATCATCATCATCACCACCACCACCACCACCATCATCATCATCATCATCATCATCATCATCATCATCATCATATATTTCTAACTCCTCTTTGTTTATACTCGTAGTTTTCCATTACGTATGGAATCCTTTTATCATTCCGAAATAATGTAAGTTTTGTTGCGTTTCATTTCTAGTACAGTATTATAAATGTAAACTTTGTGTACATCTGTGTTCGTTTTATAATGCGTAGAAAGACGCAAGTTAATTGATTTCAATAAATTCATTAAAAAAATGATTGTTCATTTTCTATTAATTTCTGCACTTTCTTGTGTAGTTCTCATTCATATTTCAGTGTTGGCGTAGCCATGCGTTTGAGCATTTCTTGTTGTTCGGTGTATAATAATTTCAAGTTTATTGCATATTAATCTACTCTTCCTTTTAAAGTGTTAGATATAGGTCCCTAATGAAGCCACAGTAATTCAAATTAGAATATACTTTAATTATACACGTATTGGTCTTAGTAAATTAAAATCTTAGGTGCATTGAAACTGTAAACAATTTTATTTTCATAATCTTAAGAAATATTAATTTGATTCTATATGATTTCTCGCAGAAATAATTAAGATCATAGAATATGTAACACGTTTAGAGATCTGATTCGTTCTTTAATAATGCCATGATTTGCAAATACCTTTTCCGTATCGTGTAGGTGGAATAAAATACAGTTTGTGGAGAAGAAGAAACGACTTGATATAATCAACTACATTGATGTATCATTTTTTTTTTTTGCGGAAAAGTTAAAATGTAAGCGTGTATGTTCAGAATATTAAGATTCAGGAACCGAAAATCGTTATGTCGACAATAAAATTTACAGTATGTTAATACCTAAGTGGCCTAGAAGTAAGAATAAAGCAATAGAAAACGTGTTAATTTGAGTACCGCATGTGACTTTATTTTATTTCTAATGAAGTACTCCAAGGTGTCACGAAGATCAAGGGTGGATATAGTGGGGAAATCTGTGAAATAAACCGAATTAAATTTTCTTCTTAGTTCTCATAACAGAGTATAAAGGAGGTTACATTGTAAAACTTGAAGTGCGTAATAGAGCTGAATTTTCCGGCTCGTTAATCTTCCAGTTATTTTAATGACCCTACATACTTTTGATGAAATAATGGCGAGAAATTAAAACTTTCTCTAACAGTTCTTCCTTCTGCTGCAAGATGTCTGTAGACTATTTATATAAACTTCTTAAAATAACTCTTTTTATAAATTAAAATCGATAGCTCGTTCTTTCTTTAGTATGTTAATGACGTAATCAATAAGAATGCCAGCTGACTGACACAACGGCGAGGACGCTCAGCTTTAACGTTGCATAGAAGTCACGATCATGGTTAGAGTTCTGTCTGAGGTGACTGTTCATTTGTCACTAGTGTGTGGTTACAAATTATTGGACGATTTTAGAAGGCTATATTGTGACCAGTATTGAACATAAATAGGCCTATATGATCTTACCACCATTTGAAAAAGAGAAGTTTTAAGTTTTATACTGACTTTAGATGCTCCGCGTGTAATACGGCAGACATCCAGGCTGTGATTCCATTCTACCCAAACCCTCTAAAGCATGTCTCGTGTGACGTTCCTGATTGCTGTGTTAATGTGTCTTCTCAATTCAGCCAACACCGGTGGAAATGGAAATATGTAAACATTGTTCTTAACGAAATCCCACAGAAAGAAATTACACACTGTGAAACTCTGTGAACGGTGTGGCCATGTGCAGGAAGTGCTATCTGCGTCCGTTGTAAGACCAATCCATCGACCTGGTAGGTGTTGATTTAGATACCTCCTAACCTCCGTATGCCAATGTGGAAGGTCTCCGTCTTGTTGGGAAATGAACCTCTGTTCCTCCTCGTCCGTGAGTTGTGGTATTAGCCAATTTTTGTACTTATGCAATAGATTACGTAAATTATTATTGGGTTATTTTACGACGCTGTATCAACATCTAGGTTATTTAGCGTCTGAATGAAATGAAGGTGATAATGCCGGTGAAATGAGTCCGGGGTCCAGCACCGAAAGTTACCCAGCATTTGCTCGTATTGGGTTGAGGGAAAACCCCGGAGAAAACCTCAACCAGGTAAATTGCCCCGACCGGGATTCGAACCCGGGCCATCTGGTTTCGCGGCCATACGCGCTGACCGTTACTCCATAGGTGTGGACTGATTACGTAAAACAATTTATTTATTTGTTACACTTCAGTCATATTTACCACTTAATATTTTACGTCTAATGTATTTAGCTTTATTTCAAACTAATTTCCAATATAGAAATGTAGGGTGGGGAAAGGCTTGTAATTCTACTCTCACTCCAATAATAATAATTCAGAAAAGAATAATTAAAATATGTCTTAATAAACCTCTTGATTAATCATCCGAACTTTTGTTCACGGACTTTAATGTTCTTAAAATTAGACAAATTTATTATATTGCTTTATTAAACTTCATACATAAAATTCGCAATAAATTAAAATTGTATCATTATAAATACAGAATTAGGCTTGTAATGTTGGGGACCGATTACAAATGTTGACTGCAGCATGGTACATAGGCCGGGGATGTGAGCTAGTACAACTTGGTTGCGAGAATAACAAACAAGGTGAACATAAACAAACCTGGGCAGCTCTAAAAGTAAATATAAGCTACATAGCATTACAAAGATGTATTTTTACGTATCTTTGGTTGTGTGCAGAAGAATTATCATAGAATTATTCCTGGGTTTGAGTTTCCTCATTTCCTTCAGGATCCACACATCTATGTGCTTCAAGCAGCTTGGAAAGCGTACGATCATAACGTACGTTGTGCCTGTCTACCATCGTACGCTTTCCAAGCTAACCTTGAACTATTGATGATGGGGCAGCAGGGCTCGAAACATGTCAAGAATAATAATTTTAACGTAAGTTAAAGAATTTTAACAGAATTTATATGTAGTGTTTGAAACTGTTACAAAATTTTAAATAATAATAATAATAATAATAATAATAATAATAATAATAATAATAATAATAATCATCATCATCATCATCATCATCCACTTCGCGGATTTTTTACTATTTTTTTGCTTTTATTGTCTCAATTTTTGCTGCTACAATATTTATAATTTTCATTCTCTCACGGCACACCAGCGGATCATTCACGGCACCCGATTGAAAATGACTAGTATATGCACTTGGAGTCAATAGATCTATTCTGTACCCTAAACTAGCGCATTCCCAATCCATCCCAATTTACTAAGCTACGGCTTTTCTCCTGCTTTAAATATTTATTCGTAAAAAATCCTAGGATGTAATGCAGAAAAATTAGGCCTATGCAATATGTGGCCAATACAATTAACGTTACTTTTCTGTGTTTTAAAGATGTCTTTAAGTTCGTAATAGTTTAAAAAAAATGTCATTAAATTAATGAAATAAGTGAGATCGCGGAGTATTGCCACAGAGACTTCTGTCTGTTGAATAATGGTTTTTAATATACTCTCACTTCTCTAACCGATCAATGGACGACTTTATTGCGTTCGGTCAGCATAATGAAGGACTGAGAGAACAATTTACTGACCTCGGAGCATTTAAAGCAAGCGAAGTACTGAAGGCATTTGAGCCAGTTATACCACAGTCTAGTATATACAGTCACGAAGCTCAATACGTAGTAAATATGCATCCATAGATAGTTGCTAACCACTAGGATCACTAATATCGCCTCATTACAGACAATGCGAAATAGTACCGGCACAGTCAATTGTTCCTAGCACCCTCAAAACTCAAGCTTCGTGACTGTATATACTAGACTGTGTTTATACGATATTAGAGCAGCGATATCAAAGAAATAACGCATCAATTACCTTAGATTCTTTCTCGTTCTACCTGGCTGGAGTGAACTGCTGTATACTCAGCAGCAATCAAAAGACAAAGATGAACAGTATGAATATTATCTATAAAGTTAAGATGAAAGAATGCTTTACATTTTCGTTTACACATTTTTAATGAATACAATAAACTTATCTCTCTGCAGAAGAAATTATCCCATAGGCTACAGACGATTTTGAATAACGGACCAAAAGTTACATGCGTACTGTAATACCGAACGGACAATTTAATAAATAACAGCGCCCCCATTTACATCTTCCGAAACTTCTACAGCAGTACGCCCCTGAAGTTACGGAACTGGATCCAAGACGTGATGTAATGGGCGCATTCTACCGCACTCTTTTTGCATCTGTACCATGTTAAAGGTTTTTGTATTAAGGGAAAGCAGTGTTGGACTGGCTTTACCAGCGTGTTATTCGGAGTGTTCGAACGTTTCACAACGTCTTCTGAAAAAAAAAAGTAGATTTAAGGAAGAGAAATATTTCTTGTGTGTTAATGGGGCGAATGTTAGCATACTTGTTTAATTTGTTCCAAGATTCTTAAGGCTGCCTTACAATACAACATGCGACGACATCACTAGCCTTTTTACAAAGACTATCATATAATTACATGTTCTAAATTAATTTATTTTCAAGAAATGTGGAAAACTATTTATTACATGTAAATCTATCAAACTAAATGCATCTAAATTAAAGCGCGTTTCAACTGCGTACTGCATACTTTATTGACACTATAATAAATTATAGTACCTTTTTATACCTGAGAAAATGCGTACTACCAACGTTTTGAGAAATTGAAACAAGAAAATACAAACAAACACGATACAAGTATATCCCATCACTTAAGGGTTAGATACAGCTTAAAGGAGTAAAATTTAGGAAATATTCAACTTTTTTTTCCTCCATTATTGTATCTTGTACAATAATGAAAATGAGTATGTGTAAAATATTGTCCTTCTGCTATATGATTAACCTATTTTTACGACTTTAAAAATTATTTATATGTTTTTTTTCAAAATTCACTGTGCAGTGATGAAGCGTTTCCCTCATAACTCAAAAAGTATCCAACATTCTGTAATGAAATTTTTGTGTGTGTTTATGCATGTCATATCTACAATGTGATGCAAAATTACTTCTCTACCTTTGATAGATTGTCTGATAAAAATTAATTCATTTAAAAAAATGGTCAAATATCAGTATTTTCTTCTAACACAAAATAAAAGAAATATTATTTATTAAGGAATGTAGTTGAAAGAGCACGATATTGTAAATATGAGTTTCAGTAATAAAATAAAAGAGAGAGAAAATGAAAAAGTTAACAAGTTTATGAGTTACGAGGGAAACGCTTCTTCACTGCACAGTGAACTGCCACCGTTTTGAATTTTGAAAGAAAAATAAATATTTTTTTTATCGTAAAATTTTTTTTATATAGCAGAAGGGCAGTGTTTTACACATACCAATTTTAATTATTGTAGAAGATACAGTAATGGAAGAAAAAAATGTTGAATATTTCCAAAAATTTTACTGTTGTAAGCTGTATCTAACCCCTTAAACGAAGAGAGCTTTTGGCTAGCTATTTTCTGGATGAAGATTGGAAAATCAGTGAAGACTTTTACAGAAGGAGAATTCGTAAAATATTGCATAAAGGCTGGCCGTTACTGAAATACTCTTTCCAGAAAAAAAATGGACGAGTTTAAGGAAATAAAATTGTCTTCAAACTCCATTCAGAGGACAATAGTCAAGACTGCCAAATTAGTTGAAACTGTAATAGAAAATACCGTTAACAATATTGAAGTTCCTACTCAATCGCATTGCTCGAAAGCACAGGTAAAAATGACAAAATTCAATTAGGATCCTCATCCCAGGATTTAATTAGGATTTTTCTGTGTCTGGATGTCTATTTTTTACGCTAACACTTAAACACATTAGCAGACCATTGTCGCAGTCCCCCATTGCGTTCTGCAAACTGGCGAGATAAGAGTGCCTGTCCCTTTTTTCTCACCGAAGAGATCTCTTCTCTGTTGAGGGGGTAGCATTTTATGCATTAATTACGATGTACTGTTTGGAGGCCACTGTGTTTTAGTATTGTATAATATTGCAATTTATTATGCGAAAATAAATCTTTCAAGATGGTTTCACTAGAATCACTTCTTCGATTTGCATCTGGCATCAATCTTATTATTTATACACCTGATAAAATATTATTTGAAGAAGTAAGTGAGTCTAAGAATAGTACGCTTATTGTCATGGAACAACAGACCTTTAATTTTGGTGTCCACCGCTATTCTTTTTTTTTCAAACGTTTAATACTCTCTTATTTGGTAACTATTGCGAGTAAGATAGTGATTTTTGTCCATATCGATAGAAAATCTAATAAAGAATCATTTATCCCTCTGGCACATTTCAATAGCGTGGACGATTGTTGTATAAATTTAATTTTAAAACCACATATTTGAAGTCACTGACCGATGCGACCAGCTGGCAACATTGTAGCCAGAAGGGGAGATAGGAGGTAATTCGCTAAGGAAGACAGAACTGAGTTCGTTGACCTCTTACGTCTGTGTTACGAGAAGAAAGAGCAGTGTGTTAGCGGCGATGTTGACATTGCTGAAACTTTCAACTCAATTTTCTAATTAACCGTGCATTTAATCACAAAACGTAACATTAGTTTTCTGTTCATTTAAGTGTACCCTATCGTCCCTTCAATCTGCAGGATTATTTCACTTCCATTCTGTATAAGAGAGACCTGAAACATGTACCAAACCTTGCGTTGATTTTCTTTTTCTTATGCATATCATTGTAACATGAGACATTTTTTATCTTCAAGAATATGGTGAGGGAAAATATTTGCATTAACAGAAAGTTCTGGCAAGTTCATTACCTGAAAATGATTGTTAAAATCACCGTCGTCCTCCCTGTAGCATTTTTACAATTTTTGATTCAACGTTTGTGATATTACATGCGTTACAAAAAAACTGTAGTGAATTGGACTACAAACACTACAGGGGAATTTCACTAGGCTACTACTCGTATGTAAAGAATAAAATATTACAAATATTTTATCCAAATACATAAGAATGTACATTGATGAAATACTTGGAGAATACCAATATGGTTTTAGGTGGGGTCGAGCAACAGCAGGTGTATTTTACCAGTAGACAATCCCTACAGGAATTAAATGAATATAATATTAAATCACATCAACTGTGCATAGATTTCAGGCGCGCGTTTTATAGTACGAATCGTTTAAAAGGAATGGCTCGTAAGATCAATGTGCAATATGGAAACTGAAACTTATTGTAAACCTTTATTTAGGGAATTGAACATTTTAACGATAGTCACTGTATAGTACTTAGTGGGGTTTAAAAAGGGCGCGTCAGCTACTATGGCTATTTGCGCTCTTATTTAAAATTCTTCACAAAACAGAAAAGTCACTGTATATCATACGATGTTTGTTATACAAAATGTTTCAGAATTCAACCGAAGAAATTTAAAGGGTTGCAGAGGGGTATTAGGTAGGCTAAGTATTTTGAGGGGTCTTCTGGTTCAAACTTGCATGTAGTGGCGTGAAATATTTTTTGGGTCAGTACGTCACTGATTGAACCTGCACATGGCATATCATACCTTTTGAAATGTGTCCGATAAAATATTCTTTGTCTCTATGATGCAGTCGGTAGATAATATTGTAGATGGTTTTTTGTCAGTGGATGAGGTTCTAAAATTTTAACTTTAGCAGATGTTTTTCTTTAACTTAAGAAGGCTTAAAGAAATTTAATCTTTATTTATAGTTTTGAAGAATATTAGTTTAAAATTAACTTAAAGCCTTTAAAAGATATTGAATTATTTTTAGAATAGTTTTTTTAACGTTTTCTGTTTGTGAGAGTGCTTTGGGTTTATCTATTTTGGTTTCTATAATTCGTAGATATGGTAACGATTATTTTCAATCAGTTTGTAACTTCTAATTATGGTTTAATTATGGTTTATTTAACGACGCTCGCAACTGCCGAGGTTATATCAGCGTCGCCGGTGTGCCGGAATTTTGTCCCGCAGGAGTTCTTGTACATGCCAGTAAATTTACTGACATGAGCCTGTCGCATTTAAGAAAACAATAGCTTTAAATTATTTGTCAAGTACTTGTATATTATTTTTTTTAAGATATTAATGAATACTACGAATTAATGGGGAATTAAAGTTTCTTTAGAATTCAGTTTTTTTGACCGAGTTTTATTCATTTGACTCTGTCACACATTGTAAAATATTTAAAAAATAAAGTAATATTGAGTAAAACAAAATTAGAACAATAGTGATACCTTTCATGGGGAGAAATGCGGGCGAAGAATAGTTATTATGGAAATAATCGTAACAAGCAACACACAAATCATTTGAGCTTTAGAACACGAGGCGATTAAATGAATTGTTTGCTGCAGTTAATTTATAATGGAAAACTGAACGCATGGATAAATAACGCGAATTTGATGTGTTTCGGGTCGTACATGCAGAATGAATGGAAGAGAGAGTCCGGGCGGGCGTGCCGGAGTCACGTTTCCATTACAGTGAGTCTGAAACTGGCCGTATCGTTTCCTATGTATATGACGGAGGTATTTGATCTTGCTTCTCTTGTCATTAGAAAATAACTCTGCAGTAACGTTAATAATAATAATAATAATAATAATAATAATAATAATAATATAATATTTATTTATACTGGCAGAGTTAAGGTCATAAGGCTTTCTCTTGCACTCTACCAGGTCACAAAGCAGCGATAATAGTAATTGTAAATTAATACAGAGACATAATTTTATTTTTACTTCAATTTTTATTCTACTTGAGTTTTTGAATGTACTTCACTCCCACCCCCTCTAGTAGTAAACTTCCAACCGTCTTCCACACAGAACCAAGACCGCGTATGCAGTCGAAGTCGCCTTATGGTCATAGTAAACAGTACTCATTTAGTGAGTATAGTACGTTCCGGAAATATGTTTACGTTTTCCAGTGACGAAAGAGCTTTCAATATTGAATCATATTTTAGCATAGGTATTGTCGTCCGTTTGCCTACGTCGCATCCCGGTTTTATCCCATCCGCTTCTGCTCGCCCCTCTGTAAAGGCTAGTGGCTGAGCTGTCTTAGTTCTTTTCTGAAAACATTAATTTCTGTTAGGAGTTGGATGTCTACGTAATATTATACAACTGTTTAAAATAACTTAAATAAAAGGGCCTCGTTAAGTAACTGTCACGTGATTTCTCCCCTTTCTAGGACCCTGTGACGAAATCACTTGGACAGTAGATAGCATGTCTGAGTAATTTTATCTTTTCGGATCTGGCAGAAGTGAAGATTGAATTTACAGTAGTAAGGTACTCTTTTATAGACTAAGTACAGAATTATTTCAACATGAGTTATTAGTACGAAGGACGAAACTAATAAATAGGAATAGGTGAAATAGTCTGTAGTGCTATAATATGCACAAAAGAACTGAAGCCTGTATCGAAATGAACGGCTACCATTTAACAAAATGTATTTAAATATTCATATTATGATTATTTTTCAATTTAACTTCATTCTCTATATTGTACGCTAATGTACTGTAGACAGTATAATATACACTGCATAATGAATACGTCCGAATGGATAGCTCAGTTCGTGAGTAAAAACACTTATTGTTAATACTGTACTGTATTTTCATTAAACAAAAACCTAATGAAAATTATCAAACTCAAAATCGCGATATTTCTTAGTTTACGTAGATGGATGAACTACTTTTCTTCCCTTCTATACCTAGTAAAGTGATTTGTTTGTATTTTACACCAGTATCATCGAACTCCAGTCGTGGAGTGGGGTAGCGAAAGGTATTTCCTGTTCTCAACCGTTAACCCAAAGGTATAGCCAGATTAATATTAGAAATGTTAGTAAAATAAAATGATGTCGCTGTATAATAACAATAATAATTATATAATAACGATATTATTGTTGTTATTATTATTATTATTATTATTATTATTATTATTGTGTTAACACAACCTATAGCTAGCCCATCTTGTGCCTCTTGTTACTCAAGTATAGACATTTATTAAGTGAAGAAAGTACTGGTAACTCTCCGTTTTTTCTTTCTCTCTTTAGATAGTCTAATAGCTGGCTCGATGAGGAGTTTTTAATTTCACTACTTCAGCTCTAACAAGTCTTTCAATTCCTTCTTTGTACAGTCTTAATATACACTGCAGGCTAATTTCAGAATTTTGTTTTTCTTGACACTCATTATCTGGCTCGTATTTTTTGTAGGCTATATTACATTATCCAATCTGTGTGCTGTTCACCTAATCGTGTCCGTAACAATATTTATCTTGGTTCTCTAGCCATCTGTAACAGTTCTTCTGGCATAATGTGCTCGAACTTTGATAAAATCATATTTACTTGCGTAGACTTTAATTTAGAGAAACAACTGGAAGAATTGAAATGTTGATATGGAGGAAAATGGAGCGTGTGAAATTAAGGGAAAAAATAAGAAATAAAGCTGTGCTAGGAAAAGTGGTTGAAAAAATAATAATGCTGAAACTAATCAGAAAGAGGAAACAAAATTGGCTGGGTCACTGGCTAAGAAGAAACTGCGTAGTGAAGGATGAGCTGGAAGGAATGGTGAACGGAAAAAAAATTCAGAGTAGAAGAAGATACTAGACCAGTGATGTCAAAGCAAACACATTTTTCTGACCTTGACGTCGTGCGCGGGCATCAAGCGCTAAGTATGGAAAGAGGAAGGGTTGTGTATATGAATAAGCAGTCTGTTGGATTAAGAAAACAGTGGTGCATAAACTTCAGACGGAACGTGAAATTTTATGTCATTTTCATATGGCTTCTTTCTGTTTGATATTATCTATATTGTCTGTGAAACAAAAGTACTAACACCAATTTCTTAATATTGCAGTTATGTTTTAAATGTTAATAACATAATAAAGAGTTAAGAAGGAATATTCACATAGATTCCATAGTAGTACAACTATACTGTACTGAATGGATGAAACACATCATTCATAAAGAAAGTGATATCCCAAAAAAAGAGATTGAGTATGACATGATAAGTTAGAATTGATATTGATGGTACCTGTAGCCTTATAAAAGTAATCAATAAACTAATCAAAACAATATTACAGTACAAAGCAAAGTTACCTAGGTACTGTATATGTTTTAACTGTAACTAATATTCCATAACAAATCTCTTATCGCATTATGTTTTAAGGTGATATTGGTGAGAAACTTCCTATCATCAGAATATTAAATTATTTTCTCGAAATATGCTAAAGCTATAGAGCTGACTTTTTTACAACACATAGTCACGTATCTTTTGCTTATGATGTAACAGTAGTTGCTTTGTTAATTCATTTCCTTACAAACAATTTCCATGCGAATATTTTCAAAATTTTCAATACACTATCTTCAGTAATAAGTATTTACGGTTTATTATATTTACGAAAACATTCTGTAAAGCTACTAAATAAATAGGCCTATATCTGAAAATGTCGCTTTTCTATTAAAAAAAAGTTGAGAAAATATTTCTTTTGAATAAAAAAAATCAAACTTGTGAAAAATGAGCATTAAAATTAAAGCTTTCAATCTTATAATGCACTTAAACTTCTCAAACAGATCTAAACATTACCATGGGTACAGTTTTAATAAGTTCTTCCCTTTATCTTTGAATCAGTGCTGGCCATCCACGAATATAGTTCGACCAAGCGGCATATACTACTTCTTTCGTCTGTCTCTTTCCTTTCCGCTGTAAAGCGCTCAGGCTCTCCTGAGCTCTAAAGCGCGCGCTTGCACCTATGGGCATCAATTGACATGACTGTACTAGATGATAGATAGTATTAAGATACCGTGTATATGGATCATATGCGGACACTTAGAGATAGGCGGAAAAGAGGAAAGATTGGATAGTCGCCCTCAGTAGCGTAGTTGGTATAGCGCTGGCCTTTTATGCTCAAGGTTGCAGGTTCGATCCCGGCCGAGGTCGTTGGCGTTTGTGTGTTTAAATGCTACAGGCTCATGTCAGTAGATTTAATGGCATGTAAAAGAACTTCTGCGGGACAAAATTCCGGCACACCGGCGACGTCGCTGATATAACCTCTGCAGTTGCGAGCGTCGTTAAATAAACCATATTTTTTTTTTAAGATTGGATAACACTGCCTTTGCAGTGGAGGACCTGCCCTTTAGCAGAAAGCTATTAATGAATGAATTTCAATTGTACTCGTTAGTACAGAACAAGTTCCGTGCCGTAGTTGTGCGATTTAAGGCTTCATGCCTTGAACTATCGTAGCGCAGTTCGTGGTGCATGGGTCCGATGCACAACCCGCATCGTAATGAATATGGGGAGCTACAGTGAGTAGCGAAATCAGCAAGCCAGCTGTAACGATCGAAGGGAATAATCTTGCTAATCACGTACTTGTTAGACGATCGTGCACCTCTGGTGAGGCATGTTAAATTGAGGCCAGCAGCCTATTGGTCGACTTTGGCTCTTCGTGCGATGTCGCGCAACGAATTCATTTCTTGTTCTTTTTAGTGCAGAACGAACAGCGTTCTTGAAAAATTTTTTATTTGTGTTTAGGAATGTCTCTATTTAGCATTATTTCAAGCCATCATGTATTGTAATTTCTTTAATTGTTCTTTGTATAATTTACTTGTTTCTGCGTTGTAGTCCCAGTATACAGCAATCAAATGTAACTTTTTTAATTGTACAACAGTAATATTTTGTATAATTTTTCTCTTCCTCTCTTCGTTGACTTGTATTCTCACCTTCGTTTTTCATTCTCTTGTACTCTTAGTCTTCGTTTAATAAAACTTTATTACTTACTTACTTACAAATGGCTTTAAGGAACCCATCAAGTTCATTGCCGCTCTCACATAAGCCCGCCATCGGTCCCTGTCCTCTGCAAGATTAATACAGTCTCTATCGTCATATCCCATCTCCCTAAAATCCATTTTAATATTATCCTCCCATCTACGTCTCGGCCTCCCCAAAGGTCTTTTTCCCTCCGGTCTCCTAACTAACACTCTATATGCATTTCTGGATTCGCCCATACGTGCTACATGTCCCACCCATCTCAAACATCTGGATTTAATGTTCCTTATTATGTCAGGTGAAGAATATAATGCGTGCAGTTCTGCGTTGTGTAACTTTCTCCATTCTCCTGTAACTTCATCCCTCTTAGCCCCAAATATTTTCCTAAGAACCTTATTCTCAAACACCCTTAATCTCTGTTTCTCTCTCAAAGTGAGAGTACATGTTTAACAACCAAGCAGAATAACTGGTAATATAACTGTTTTATAAATTCTAACTTTCAGATTTTTTGACAGCAGACTAGATGACAAAATCTTCTCAACCGAATAATAACACGCATTTCCCATTATTTATTCTGCGTTTAATTTCCTCCTGTTGCTCCAAGATATTTGAATTTTTCCACCTCTTCGAAGGATAAATCTTCAATTTTTATGTTTCCATTTCGTACAATAATCTGGCCACGAGACATAATCATATACTTTGTGTTTTCGGGATTTACTTCCAAACCTATCGCTTTACTTCCTTCAAGTGAAATTTCCGTGTTTTCCCTAATCGTTTGTGGATTTTCTCTAACATATTCACGTCATCCGCATAGACAAGAAGCTGATGTAACCCGTTCGATTCCAAACCCTCTCTGTTATCCTGAACTTCCCTAATGGCATATTCTAGAACAAAGTTAAAAAGTGCATCTCCTTGCTTTAGCCCTTAGTGAATTAATAAAACTTTATTACTCGCAATGTAATCATACCTCTATATTTTATTCGTCTTCTTCTTCTTCTTCTTCTTCTTCTTCTTCTTCTTCTTCTTCTGTTTAACTGGATTGCAACACCAGATGCCGCTATTAGGACGTTTCGAATATTTAAAAAATATGAAACAAGAAACTGATACGAACATCCTCTAAGGATGCCTGAAGCTGCAATCTACCAAAAATGTTTAATGAAAAGCCAAGTAAATAAACTGCTGAAGGCTATATTAGTTACACTCTTGTTCCCTTGGCTCAGACATCTCTAGCTACTATCATGTTTCCTTACTCTTCCACTAGAGATATCTAAGTGCCTCTCTCCTACCGCCTTTTATCCTCATCTGCACTAAAACCCTTGCTTACCTATGGCTCCAAATATTTCTTAAACTTTGCTTCGAGCCACAGGCGTAGCTCAGTCAGCTGAGGCGCTTGTCTGTCGCAGAATTGCGCTTGGGCGTGGGTTCGATTTCCACTTGGGCTGATTACGTGTTTGTTTTTTCCGAGGTTTTCCCCAACCGTAAGGGGAATGTCAGGTAATCTATAGCGAATCCTCGGCCTCATCTCTCCAAATATCATCTCGCTATCATCAATGTCATCGACGTTAATAACCTAGTAGTTGATACAGCGTCCTTATATAGGATGTTAAAAATAACGTTTACAACGTTTCAGGGATGATAGAGGAGGTAAAAACAAACATCATTTTTTAAGTGACAAACCTTTAGCAGATGCGCCGTTTTGCCGCAAGATGGCCTGAAGGGTAGATGGCTTGACTTCCGTCACAACACACATTGGTTAGTTCTGTTTGTACTGCTGTGCCTGCAACAAGTTAAAAGAGTCCCTAACACTCTCCGTGGTGGTAATTATTTTGTTTTTCTACGCGACGTCCTACCATAACTTTTAGAAAATATCCCATTGAAGATCAGAGAACAAATATGGTTTCAGCATGATGGTGCCCCTCCACACTTTGATCGTCGTGTCGGAAGTACCTAAATGCTACATTCCCCGATCGTTGGATTGGCAGGGGTGGGCCGGTACCGTGGCAACCTCGATCACCGGACCTAACCCACTGGCTTTTCTTTTGTGGGGAGACATGAAACGTCTTGTGTATGAGACACCAATCGATACGGCAGAAGACTTAGTTGCTCGCGTTGTTGAAGGTGTACATGTTATTCAAGACAATGTTGGCATTCTTAAGCGTTGCAGACACTCCATAGTACGAAGGTACCAGTTGTGCAATGCCTTCAATGGGCGGCAGTTTGAACACCACCTCTAAAACGACAATTGGTCTCGTTCCTTATGGATTACACCAACACTTTCGTACACAATAAATGGCGCATCTGAAAAATTTTTGTCCCTTACAAAAGATGTTTGTTTTTACCTCCTCCATCATCCCTGAAACGTTGTAAACGTTATTTTTAACACTTTGTATAACCAAGCAAAAATAGACTTGACTTCGATCTGAGAATTCGCCGTCGCCATCCTCTGAGAATAACTAGGGCCAGGACTTCTTTCTAGTTGATGTAATGATCCCGTATCCGTAGTGTCGATGATACCAATTTACAAAATAATGATCAGTATGAAATGTTATTGTCTGTTATATTATTAGAAATATGACTCATATTGTGTCTATAGAACTCGCTGTAACTATAAGTTGAAACTGATATAATTGTTTTCAAAGAGATTCATGATCTATCAACCAACGGCAACACTCGTAGGATAGACATGATCTCATTCCTTGACAGACGGAGAGGTTTTATAATTGACCCTACAGTTCGTCTCGAGACTTGTAAGAGCCAACCGCAATATGTCAATAAGGAAAAACAATTTCTGAGCTAAAAATTCCATATTATCTACAGAAATATCAACTACAACAGATAGAAATAATACGCTTGATGTTCGGATCAAGAGGGTCCATCCCGAAACAATTTGTTGATTTTTGTAAGATTTTTAATTTGCCATCATCTATAGTTACCAATGTTTGTTTACTTGTATTAAAAGGTTCAATTACATTGTTTAGAAATCATCTGAGATAAGACACAGGCTTAGTTATCTTTGAATTGAAATTTTCTTTTCTTTTTCTTTCTTTCATTGCTTTACTATTCATAACAGACCTACCCAATTAATATCTACTACTACAATTGTCTTTTCTAAATATTGTATATTTTGTCTTCTAAGCAAACCCTGTGTATGAAAGTATTTAATATAATAATAATAATAATAATAATAATAATAATAATAATAATGATAATAATAATAATAGTACTTACTGGTTTTAAGGAACCCGGAGGTTTAATGCCGTCCTCACATAAGCCCGCCATTGGTCCCTATCCTGAGCAAGATTAATCCAGTCTCTATCATCATATCCCACCTCCCTCAAATCCATTTTAATATTGTCTTCCCATCTACGTAATAATAATAATAATAATAATAGTAATAATAATAGTAATTAATTAATTTATTTATTTATTGATATTTATGTGCTGGACAACAGCCATTGGCCAATTAAATTCCAGCACAGTGATATAATTAATACAATAAATCTTTAAATGAAATTGTGTTTTCTTTCTGTAAACGGCTTCAGGAAATCTTACTTTCCGTAAGGCCCTCGTAATTGCGCACGAGTGGCCAAAATTTGTATAAGCACTTTTTCATTAATATTGTGCAAAAAAAAAAACTTTATCTGCCCCCATTAGAATTTTGCTTGTAAGTACATTTGTTAAATTCATTAAAAACTAGTAATTTCTTTATAGTAATGTTATTTCGTGTTTTTCGAATGATACTGGCGTTTGGATAGTTATAACGAAATTATTTGTTGAAATTGAGAACTTGAAAGCAGGACAGTTTTAATCATTATAAGAATCATGTTAGAATCGAAGTTCCGCACTGCATCTTTATACCTACCCAACGCCAAGTATGCAACTTGTTTAAGGCATGCAAGTAGGCCTGATTAAAGAATGTGAAGTACCTTTCATGTGGCCGATAACCACAGAATCCCTTTCCTAGATAAAAGCGAATAATTGCGGTTACAGGCACTCTGATCAAATCCAGAATGTGTTCTCGTTCTAATCAGTAGTCTTTATCTTGGCTGAAAGACCCTTCAATCCCAACCTTCTTGCATGTAAACCTGGAAGAGACGTTCTGTTCCTAGAAGCAATACTTTCTTCCTAAGAGGCTTAGCATCTGAAACCGCCGCCATCCTCTCTTACCTTCACGCCGTCTTACATTGCTAAAATCCTTACAGGATGTTTGTGATGTAGTGTTTCTGAGTTGTTTTTCTCTTTTACTAACATTAAATAGCGTGGATAGATAAAAGAATGAATTAATGGATTACAGATTTAGTGTGCATATGCATTTAAGCTACTCAGAACTATTGCTATAACTTCAAATTTTGATTTTGGCGTTGTGGATGAGAAATGTTTTCGTTTTTTAAACGTATATCCCTTGACACCAATTCACATTGTCCGTCGATTCCTCGAAACTTGCGAAATGGTTCCAAAATACTGATTTCGCCTCCACAATGGCTATTTGGTATGATTGTTCATTTGCTGAAGAGGCAGGATAGATTAATAGAATTAATAAAAATAAATACATATATAAATAGAGATAAATACAGCTAAATAAAGAATATAAATAGAATTAACTAATTATACACATAACAAAAAACTGAGGATATAGTAATATTTTAAAAATTGAAGAACGGAATGAGCAGTGCTTGTCTTTGGTCGCAGTTTAGAGATAGCCTATTATATATTACAGAATAAATATAGATATACATTAGAAACTAAACTGAAATAAGAACCACAATGTCATATGATATGATATATGATATGATATGATATATGATATGATATGATATGATATGATATGATATGATATGATATGATATGATATGATATGATATGATATGATATGATTTAGGCCTATATGATATGATATGATATATGATATCATATGATATGATATGTATTTATTTACACTGCAAGAGGGCAAGCACCCAGTGGCAGTGGTATACACAATATAAACAATACACAATAAAATGATAAGCAATACACAATAAATTTACGATACACAATACAATTTTATACACAATACAATAAGAATACACAATATAATTTAACGCAATAATAATAATACATAAATAAAATACCTAATTTTACATTAGAACCTACATAATTATGTATAGGCCCTACATAAGTTTCAATAGTCTTTCACTTTACTCTCATCTCACTCACTGTAGTGGCACTATGACGCATTTCACTGACACTTTAGCACACATTTCGCTGACACTCTATAACACATTTCACTGACACTATAGAACACATTTCATTGACGCTATAAATTATCACTGATCGGAACTATTCACTGCACTGTAAAACCATAACTTCACAACAGTTCAAATAAGTCAAATAATTACAACCTTATGCATACTTATAAACAAAACTACATTTAAACTAAACATTTCTAGTCTAAGGCCCTCTTACTCGCTATTTTTAAATAATTTACAATTCAAACCAAGGACGTAACTCGTCAGGCTAAATAAACACATGTCACCTTAATTTTAATTTGCACTTTATACACAACTTTTTAAATATGATATGATATATGATATGATATGATATGATATGATATGATATGATATATGATATGATATGATATGATATGATATGATATGATATGATATGATATGATATGATATGATATGATATGATATGATATGATATGATATGATATAGACATCAAAAAAGTTTGGAACCAACAGAGTTTCATATAATTTGCTTATAGTGTATATAAAAATGCATGAAACTGTAAAATAACCTAAATGTCTATGGCGAAATAAATATTTGGGGTCAAAAAAACCCCGATAAGTAGTATGAAATTCTAGAGCAGCTACGTTGCGAGGATTAACAACAGTCCAGGAAAGTAAGAAATACGTTAGTGCAATTTTTAACATGATTTATACAGTCAGTCTGCCTTCAGTTTTTATTGTCAACTCTGTCTCACTATTTTTTGTCTGTCTGTCACCGCCACAGACTGAAACACTGTCAGTCGGCGTGCTGTTGTTTGTTGTGTCCAAGTGAGTACTAACGTTTCACATATTGTTTTGTAAATTGTATTTTATATCCAAAGATAAATTAAATGTTAAATATTTTATTTTGATTGAGTACGATTACTGCTCTCAATTCCTTCTTTTGTTACAATTAATTGTTTTGACATTGAAAAAACCTGCAATCTTTGCCATATAACGCATAGTTTTATATGCCTCATGCTTTAGTTGGGCTGGTCAGTGATGCCAATACAGTAAAACGAAGTTTCGCTAATGAAACTCAACTCCGTTCCGTATCACCTCTGTCCCATAAACAATGTGACGGAGTTGACGTAAACAACTATTACTCGACCAAGGCCAGTGGAGTCCTACAGACCGGAGCCGTGCTACTGCTTCTGCGTTCGTAATACCGCATCGCGATATTTCACGGTACACCCGCGGCTCCACTCGCCTTGGTCGAGTAATATTTATTTTAGTTATTTGTTTTCTGAGTGTAACTATTACCTTCATCAAACGAAATGAACCACTAACCACTGTTAATATATTGTAAATTGACGGATATTAGTATCAAGCATGTCAATGACTTGATAAACGGTATTCTTTACACAGATTTTGTATTAATACATATATTTTTTATTTATCTTCTACTTAACTCTTTGCTTAAATAATTTTGTACGTTCATGAATCGTGATGTTGCTAATAGTTTCTGCCACTGAAGATCTCTGTGCTCTAGCTAAAGGGACGGAATTGTTAATATCTATTAAATATGGAAAGATAAAAACATGAAGACTATATTTTGGTTTGTAGCTCGTATGATAGTTTTTACGTCATTGTAATCTAATACTCAAAAAAGTTCAGTAATATCTTTCAATAAAATTTAAGCAAAAAAGTTATATTTAATTTTATTAAGTTAGTTACATCCAAAAGGATCAGTCTATTTGGCAATCCATCATGTATATTTCTGTATGTTTCCCCTCAGTTAACTTATTAAATAACATCTTATCTGAATATGCAATGTCTGTAAAAATTATTTATGTTGGTTTTTCATTTAGTAGTATTATATTCAAATTTAATGTCTGGTTACAATTTAACGGACAAATTCAAGCTGACTTTTCTGAAAACGAGCTAGACGTTGACATTGCTTGGAAACTAGGATACGAGAAAATGTTTTATCAATTATCAATGCAGCATTCATCTCGCGGATAGTTTAATATATGACGCTTTGTTGGTATATAAATTTCGAAAGTCTTTAATCGCCGATCCTCCAAAATTGTTATCAATCTCTTTTTCAACGATATCCGGCGGTGTTAAATGTTTGACTTGCAATAAAATTATCGTATTTCAAGCTTTCGCGGGCAAGTATAGATTCAGTACTTTCACAGTTAAATATGACGAAGGAGAGTCCTCTGAAATAATTTTCATAACAATGACTTTTCGTCTGTGTCATAATCCTTTTATAACAAAATATTTGGTGACTGTACCGTGTTCCATTTTCTCCATTTTTCAAATAGTAATGTATATACACAACTGCTCTTCTTCAACTCTCTGTATACACAACAGTACTTCAGAAAACCCATGTGAAACTGCACAGATGTTTTATGAAAGATGGTTACTTTCACAGAACTACTAAGTTCCGAATTACTAATGCCATCTGTGTTTCATTGCGAGAACTTTTGAAGCTTTCATAAATGCATCGTGTATGTATGTTATGTATGTATATGCGTACATACATACAAAGTTAAATGGGATCTTATTACATTTATTTAAAGTGATTAATCATTTAAGTAACGCAAAAAAAAGTTATGTGGGATTATGTTTAGGGTAGAGTGGGACAATTTCGATATCGGTACAATTCTGATAAATTTAAGGATTTTCCCGCTTTCTCGCTTGCACTTGTTGGTAACTGTTTTCAAAACGTCATATTATACATTGTACCTTTGTGTGTTCGCTGTCCAATTTTTGTGTTCTTGTGGCAGAAACTTCAGGATATACAATCTTTAATAGCTGTAAGGTAACTATTTGTGTGTCTAGTTTTATGCCGATGTAAGAAATGACGTTTTTAATATGTGTTGTCGTTCTTCATTGTTGCTTTAAAATTAAAGTCTGTGATTCAGAAGACAGTTGGACATGTTAGTTATTTATGAGAGTCGTTGGTGCTGCCTTCTCTTGGATTCCTGAGGATTAACATGGCCTCTTGATTTGAACAGGCAACGGTACATTTTCGATAAGCTTTTTTTTAGTATAATTTCGATATAAGAGTACAATTTCGATAAGCATTTTCTTTCAATTAACCTCTTATTTTCTTTACACCGCCTCTTTGACTAGCGATTAGATCCTCTAACTTTACTTCCGCATGTCTCATGTTCGATCCTCGACTATCTCAAAAATAATATTTTGAGAAATTGTGGGTCTGAAAGGGAAACTACTGACAAGGTTATGGTAGGAAAATGTAAATTTGTTTTCAGAGACGGAATTCTGAAAAAGTTGCAGGTGTAGATTGGTTCCGAGCTTTTCTAAAACGTAATTCAGGTTTAAGCCTCCTGGATCAGTCGTTGAAATGAGCGACTCGGGTTACATAAATGAAGATCTCTTCATCAGCTGTCTTAATCACTTTACTAAGTTCAAGCCTGATGACAAAATTCTCATAATCCTCGACAATCATGGCAGTCACACCAGTGTAAGGGCTTTGGACTATTGTAAAAAAAACAACATAGAACTCCTTGGACTGCCTCCACATACTACGCATGTCCTCCAGCCCTTGGATAGGACATTGTTCAAATCACTGAAGAGTGCATACCATAAGAAGGCTACAGCATGGATGCATCAGAACCCAAACGAAACTATAAACAAACAAAGGTTTTGTAAAATATTCACGACTGCATGGAATTTAACAGCATCTGTGGGATCTGCTCTGAAAGAATTCTCTTGCACAGGAATAGTGCACTGCAAGACTTCTTACCAGTGAAGAAAACATGAAGCAGGTCAAATGCAAAAAGATTTTGGTCGAAGAGAAGAATCAGGAAACCGATTCGGCGAAGAAGATAAAGAAAGGAAAGAAGGTATTGATCAAGAATATCAGGGATAAGTCACCAGTTAGAGAAGATAACTGTGGGTTTTGCTCTTTAAACTATTACAGTCCTAAATCTATTGCAAAAGGTAGCTGGATTTGCTGTCAGATGTGCAATGTGTGGTTTCATGAAGTGTGTGTGAATGCAAGTGGAAAGAAACAATTTATTTGTGGAAAATGCCTATGATGCACTCATTATCAACTTGTATCAAAATTGTACTACCTTCTATCAGAATTGTACCTACAGAGGTACATTTTCGATAATTTTCACGAAAAATTGCAAAATGCTCCCCAGTTAAATAAAATGGCAACTTTCTTTAGGTTATTATTTTGTAAGTTCAATAAATGTCACACTGTTCTTGTGTCTAAAGATACACGCGTTTCATTAATTATTTTTGTAATTTAAAGCCAGTTTTATACAGAACTATCGGAATTGTACCACCTTACCCTATTTGTTATTTTCTCGAAAAGCAACACACCTTACTGTATTATGTAGTGTGTATGATATTGATTATTCTGATTCAGATAGAAAGTGCCATTCATGTTAGATTAGGAGTTATTCGCAGTGTCAGTATATATCCGTAGTTAAGAAATGTACTCCTTATTTCAAGGATTAGATGACTTCACCTGTTCCGGTTTCTAACCTCAAGGCATCTTTAACGGGGTTGCCCAAGTCTCGTCTCTCAATTCACAGATAATAATTCTTACGTCTTTGGGAATCTATCTGCTGCCATTCTGTTAATATCAGTAGCGCTTGGGAAAAGTGGCACAAGTCAAAAATGTTAATTTTACAGGAAAAGGAAAAAAACTGTCTTCACACTGGTTTATGTCGATTTGATTTTCATCTGTATGAATTATTGTAATGGGAGAAATACTTATGTCTCTTTCCAAAGCGAGTAGATGTTCCGTAAGTTGTCAATAAATTAATAAAAAATATTTGTGAAAACTGACTTAAGCCACTGTTCCCAAGCATTGCATATATAATCCCTCCATTTTCTTTTATTATTCTTTGTCCTGTCGTTCATGGAGAATATATTTATATCCATTCTTATTGTTTTATTTCTTATTTTATTAGCTTTACTGCAGACACACACACACACACACACACACACACACACACACACACACACACACACACACACACATATATATATATATATATATATATATATATATATATAATGTACTACACCTATTTAATTTTCGCAGACTATATACGTGTTATAAATATTTTTGTCATTGTCCATGTCTCAGAATCTATACAAACGCAGTAACGGCTATGACTTTACTCAATTAATTAATTTTGATATCATTTAGTTTTTATGGTAGCTGAGATATAAAAAAATGAATTTCACTAAAATTTTTCAGGCCAATGGTGTATCTCTGTCAGTAATGTCTCATATAAACTAATTTATATGCTAAAATAGTGATAAGACGATTTAACATCATCTCAGAAATCCTACTTAGAGAAGTAGAACATGGGTTTATGAAGAACAGATCCTACTCTGATGTGTAGGTACCTTATTCATTTTTAAACAAAGTTTTGAGAAACGAGGGGAATTCAAAATTCAATTCCATATTCTATTTGTTGATTATACTAATGATTTTTATATGGTTCTCACAAGAAAACATTCGGAAATTATTAGGGGAATTGAGATATTCACAACATATAGTACGACATCTAGAAATATTATATAGGAACACAGAATTCAGTGTTAAAACGTTCCCGAAGAGAAATAATTTATAAAGAAGTAAGGTAAATATAGCCACTGTTGCCGTGTTTGTTTAATATTTTATACATTGTCGCAGCTATTTTTCAATGGCAGAAACGGCTAAATATTCATTTTAAATTAGGAAAATATAACTTAGACACCATATTATTCGCTGACGACCAAGTTATTCCTTCAGATTGAGAAGGAAAGCCGCTTACGAATTTCAAGAAGCAAGACGAAATGACAATTTAAAGACATCATCTGCCAAGTCCAAGTCATGACTATTAAAGGCAAACATCCGGTTATGGCAAAAGTAACATGAAACGGAAGCATAATGGAATAGGTTAGCAACTTGAATTATTTGGGCTGTCTCATCTTATATGACGAAAAAGGAGATTTAGAACAAAATTATATGGAGTCCAATCTATGAAAAACAAAACTAGGAAGGATGCCATACTCAAATTTTACGAAGTTTTTACCTGTTCCACTTCTAACATAATATGATATTAAGAATTGGATCCTACCAGATCAAGAAAAAGACAATCTAATCTGAGTGATGTGATTCATAAGAGCGAATAACGAGATTCACTTTGAAAGACCATGTCCACAATGTCGTCATAAGAGTTCAACTGAACATTTACAATCTACGAAGTAAAATATATCTCTGTTAAGCAGCAATGGTCTCAAAGCATACAAAGGTTGAATCACTCTAGATTATCAAAATTTCTACAATATATACCACAGAGACGACGCTCTGTTGGAAAACCAAAATCAGGTCGGATAGGTATTCTTTGAGACGGATCAGACTTTGTCTATTCTTGAAGCTGGAGAAGTCAATAAATCGAAAATGTAGAAAAATATTTCAAAATGTGTCTCAGTGAAACGTACAGCAGATTTCATATAGAGCAGTTTCTGTCTGATGCTTTTCCAATTCACTGCGGGCTAAAGTAAGGACATGCACTATCACCTTTACTTTTTAACTTCTCTCTAGAATATGCCATTATGAAAGTCTAGGAAAACAGGGTGAGTTTGGAATTGAACGGGATACATCAGCTGCTCATTTATGTGGATAACGTGAATATGCTAGGAGAAAATCCACAAACGATTAGGGAAACACTTGAATTTTACTTGAAGCAGGTAAGGTGATAGGTTTGAAAGTAAACTCCGAAAAAACAAAGTAGGCCTATATGATGATATCTCGTTACCAGAAAATAGTACGCAATGAAAATATAATAATTGGAAATTTATCCTTTGAAAAGGTGGAAAAATTCAAGTATCTTGGAGCAATAGTAACAAATATAAATGACACTCGGACGAAATTAAACGCAGAATAAATATGGGAAATGTCTGTTATTATTCGGCTGAGAAGCTTTTATCATCCACTTTGCTTTAACAAAAAACTGAAAGTTAGAATTTATAAAACAGTTGAAGACCACAGGAGGAAAACGTGATAAGTCACGTTTTAATTTTTTTTTTACAGGAGAGCAAGTTGAAAGTTTTGAGACCCATTACGGTGTTTTGTCTTCAGTTTCTTCGGACATATAAGATTCTTATTCTCTACAGTTAAAATACACGTTTTCTCCTGTGGACTTCAATATTAGCAGTTGTTCTCTATGGTTGTGAAACTTGGACTCTGACTTTGAGAGAAGAACAGAGGTTAAGGTTGTTCGAAAATAAGGGAATTAGGAAAATATTTGGGGCTAAAAGGGATGAAGTTACAGAATAATGGAGAAAGTTGCACAACGCAGAACTGCACGCATTTTATTCTTCACTTAACATAATTAGGAACATTAAATCCAAACGTTTGAGATGGGCAGGGTATGTAGCACGTATGGGGGAATCCAGAATGTATATAGAGTGTTAGTTGGAAGACCTGAGGGGAAAAAACCTTTGGAAAGGCAAGGCGTAGATGGAAGGATAATATTAAAATGGATTTGAGGAAGGTGGGATATGATGGTAGGGACTGGGTTAATCTTTCTCAGGATAGGGACCGATGACGGGATTATGTGAGAGCGGCAATGAACTTCCGGGTTCCTTAAGGCCATTTGTAAATAAGTACGAAAAATATTTCAGTGTTTGAACTGTAACGTTGGCGATTTTGCATCGACACCGTGATGATAAATTCCGAAGTATATCTAAGTTCGTGAGTATTATTCTTCATGTACACTGTCCTCGTTTTGAAGTTGCTACGTGATAATATACAAAGACAGCTGCAAGTCTTGTAATTATTGGACATGAGCGTCTTAATCCTTCGTTGCGTGCTCACAGGTTATACACAAGACCGCACGCCATGTCAGCCTTCGCAGTTCATAAATGTCTAAGGAAATTCCGAGTTTTGATAACACTACAATAGAAGTGCTGAAATTAGTGGCTGAAATTTCTATGTTTCTTTACATCCGACGTACACACATAGTTTTCCTATGTATGTCGACCTTTCTGAAGCTCAGTTGGTTACCAGTGACTTCACATAAATGGGGACAGAGGTTAGATTCCTGAAAGATCTCCCTTCCAGTTCTTGCAGGAAATAATGTGAGAGGTTTCTTGAAAGAGTACTATGGTGGTAGTTGCTATAATTGTCCCACCATTGTACTATTGTCACTATATATGTGTGTTCAGTCTCTCACCGTCCTTGATTTTTAATTTTGATTTATTGTATTCCATAGATATTAAATCAGCTGTGTAGCTTTGAGCTGTGGATAAGCCAATAATTACATAAAAATATAAATACATAGCAAGCACATTATTTTAATTTATAATCACAAACAATTCATCAGTAGAAGAGAAGGTACGAGTATGCAAAAATTTTGTTAATTTCGTTCTGAATCTTTTCTCTTGGTACTTCAAAGTTTTAAGATAATTAAACACAGGAATGAAGAGCATAATACATGAATAGTGAAGACCTTTTTATAACCGCTAAGACACATGATAGGTATAGCTCTGATTTCTATCTTATATTAAAGTTATGAATGTTTTGAGTAGTAATAAACATGTTATCTCTGTTTGTACGGGTACTATAAAACATCAGGGAAAGAATATACTTGCAAGATAAAATCAATGATTGGTTTATTTTATTTTTTTATTTTATTGGTTTATTTTACGACGCTGTATCAACATCTAGGTTATTTAGCGTCTGAATGAAATGAAGGTGATAATGCTAATGAGTCCGGGGTCCAGAACCGAACGTTACCCAGCATTTGCTCGTATTGAGTTGAGGGAAAACTCGGAAAAAACCTCAACCAGGGAACTTGCCCCGACCGGGATTCGAACCCGGGCAACCTGGTTTCGCGGCCAGACGCGTTGACCGTTAGTCCACATGTGTGGACTCAATAATTGGTTGATTGGCAAACTTACTCGTGTTAAATTACATAAGCACATGTGGCTTACAGCTGTTTCGTTGCTTCTCCACACCATCCTCAGAGCCTAATAGATCTCGGTGTCATCTCGAACTTCGCTGCCTGTTGTGAGGGTGCGTTTGCGGTTGAAAAGTGGAGTCAAATAGTGTGTGTGTTCTGACTCCACTTTTCAACACTTTTCAACACGCAGACGCACCTCCACAACAGGCAGCGAAGTTCGAGATGACGCCGAGATCTATTAGGCTCTGAGGATGGTGTGGAGAAGCACCGAAACAGCTGTAAGCCACACGTGCTTATGTAATTTAACACGAGTAAGTTTGCCAATCAACCAATAATTTATATTTAAGTGTTAAAAGTAGTGTACGCAAGATTCAAGATGGATAAAATCAATATTCATAAATTTTGGTAATCACTTTATATGGTGTTTTTACGCACATTAGTTATTATCCTTAGGACTTCCGACTTCCCTTTGTAAAAAAAGTTTAGCTTCAGATGAGTTGTCTGGAAATATTAATTCATATTTGAATACAGAACAATATTGTCATACTATACAAACTTTTATCTCCGTCTCCGCTCTCGTCCCAGTTTATTTCTCTAAGTATTGGACTCTACTTTCTTCGATCATTGCTTTTTTGTGTGGTCTATAATTAAGAATAGGCATATGTTTCAGATACTGAGTTACATTCAATAATAGAGCTCGTATGTCATTTACCAAAACATTCGAAACCGATTAGCGGTATATACTGTAGACTACAACTGGAGTTTGACGTAATGAGTTCTGAGGGGACGCTCTCAACCAGTTATCGCGCTTGTTTGAGAGAGCGTCGCAGAAGTTCCTCGTTTGGTTCATTCAGAATATTAGTTGCTATTTCGTGTAAGAGATCCGTGAACCAGTGAATCGTTATATACATGAAATGTGTTTAATTTATAAATTTAATTTGTATTATTTTAAGTCCATGAATCGATTACTGTCATCCATAGCATTATATTTAATTTATGCATTTATTTTGTATTTTTTTAACAGTCGGTGAATTAAGGACTGGTTTTGTTATGTATGGAAGTTTATTTAATTTCTGTAATTTTAGATCATTTTTATAGTATTAGGTTTTGTGTGTCAAGCTCTACATTTTTAATTTGTATTATTCTCATCAGTGTTTGTTTGTTTTTTTTATTTTTTTGTATTTGTGTGTGCTATCTGGTAGGATGGAAGGGAAAGCTTATGGCCTTAATCCTGTAAGAATGAATGAATGAATGAATGAACGAATGAATAAGTAAATAGATAAATAAATAAATAAATAAGTAAATAAGTAAATAAATAAATAAATAAATAAATAAATAAATTAATTAATTTTCTTTCCTGAAAGAAAGTTCTGGAAAATGTTAAATGTATTACAAAAAACCTTCGTTTGATTGCTTTACATTATTCTTCACATGTCTGTAGCAATAGGAAAGCAAGCAGTGCTGTGGAATTGGTTGCGGATGTGTTCTCTTTATATTTCTTTCAAGTTTAAATTTCCTTGCTGCGCAGTTAACAGTAGCGAATAGGGTAATGAAATTCGAGCTCTACTCGTTATATTAGCGGATCCAGCTATTTTTGTATATGTCTACGCTAATAATTTCAAGCATTGCCAACACGTATAAGAAATTCTCGTAACCCCAGTTATTTTTCGACTTTCTGGAGAGAGACGATATAAAGTCTTGAAAAATGTTGAAGACAAAGAGATGTCACCTGGGATGCAGATGTGGTGGATTAGATTAAGACGGATCTAGCTGGGCGTGATTGATCTGGCTCAGGGTTGGGTCCAGCGGAGGGATTATGCGACGTTGCGACAGTGCTGAACTTCTGAGTTCTACGAGGGCAGGAGTTTCTTGATTTGATACATTAAGGGATCTGCAGAATCCAGTCAGTTATATATATATAATATATATATATATATATATATATAAAATGTATATATATATATATCGCAGTCGTACGTTATTACATATTGTGCTCTTTTATGTCTGGACTAGACCAATTTTGTGTCTGATTTATTACGATGTTAAATCATAAGATAGCCGAAGTGCCATGTAAACACGATTGCAATAGGATCATTGTTGATAATTGTTTATCCCAGTGTCTGTGAAGATCAGTTCCGCTAGTTTATGTTTAATAAAGTTTGTGATATGTTTTTATTTAATTCAAGTTACGTGGAATTTAATTCAAGTACGTACTTGGAGATAATTTGAGAAGCTGCTATTTCCACCGCACACTTATTAAAAATGAAACCCTTTTGTTAGATATCTATTCATAACCTAGATAATGCTTCATAAACATTATCTTCTTTATCCCCTAGCAGCAGCATAGGGCATCTATAAAGTGCTTTCCCTCAGATCCTATTCTCCGCCCGCTTCTTCAACCGCTTCCACATTGTTCCTTCCTTCGTAATTTTCTCAATAACTGATCGTTCCATGTTTGTTTTGGTCTTTCTCTTCCTCTTTTCCCTTGAGGATTACGTCGAAAGCCATCTTTTCAATGTATTCATTGCCTTTTCTTAATGTATGTCCTATCGAATGTCATTTTCGTTCCTTTATATATTTATAGTCGGTCTCGGTAGCGTAGTTGGTATAGCTCTGGCCTTCTGTGCTTGAGGTTGCGTGTTCGATCCCGGTCCAGGTCGTTGACATTTAAGGGTGTTTAAGTAAATAAATAAATTGAATATAAAAAAATTAAAAATAAATAATTAAATAAATATAAATATATGAATAGGTAAAAATTAAAGTAAAAATAAAAATGAAAAATAAAATATATAAAAATAAAAAATAAACTATAAAGAATGTTAACGAGAATGAGATGGAGGAATGAAAGCTAGAAAGCTAGAAAGCGAGAAAGTAAGATACTGGTCTTCTAGAAAAGAAAGAAAAAAGAGAAGATAGAGATGGAAATGTCTTGACTTGTTCGCTGATTTCACTTGAATAGATTAACTAAATACTCAACAATTTGATTTGGGTCAATAGTAAATTGCCATCTCTCGTTTTTTGTTAAAAAATGAGTCGATAAAGAAGGAATTGGCATTAACTTGTAACTTATCTAGATTCAGTTTAGACTTTTTCTGACTTATTTTATAGTTTCAGTTCGCCGACGTATTCAAAAACAATGAACGCGATTCACAAGACATCTTTACAATGGATGAACGTATTTTCAATCCGTCAGCTCAGCTTAATGTATATGAAAAAGCGACTTAAACATGTCTTTGTCTGCTTGAGATTCTGAAATGATCAAAGAATTTAAGAGTAAAAGAAAAAAATTAATGAAAAAAAGAACACGGAGGAAGAAACAAAAAAATTAATATGGTTTTACAAAGATAGGGGAAATAAGACAAGGAGAAGGAGAGGGACAAGGGAAAGAGAAAAAAGGGGGGAGAGAACAAGAGAAGAGAGGGAGAGCAGGGGAGAAGGGAGTTACAGAAAATGAAGGCGAAGGAAATGTGACAGAGAAGGAAAAGGATAAGAAAGGGAATGGATAGGAGGAAGGAGAGAATGAGAGTTACAGGAAAGAAAAGGAGTTAAAGGAGGAGGAGGAATTCAGAAACATAGGGAAGATAAAGGAAATGTAACAGAGAAGGGACAGGAGGAGGTGGGGAAAAGTACGGTAAGTTACAGAAAAGGAGAGAAGTCGAGGAATTGATAAGATTGGAAATGGAGGAAAGTGAGGATAGAAAATAAAAGTGATGAAAGGAATTAAGGGTTGAAGATCAGTAGTAAAGGAGACAAAACGAAAAAGAGGAAAGAAAATAATAAAGGAAAATGGCAGAGAAAAGAATTAGACATCGTAGAAAGATGATAAATACAGAAGAAATGAAAAGTAACAATATAGTGGAATAAAGAGCCAAATCACACAGAAGGAAAGACTGGAAAAAAAAATGAATGAATAAATAAAGAATTAAATAAAAATAAATAAATAACTTTAGACATAAATAAACAAATAAATAAACACATAAGTAAACAAATACATAAAAATTAAAAAAAATAAGAAATATAAACAAATAAACAAATAAATAGAAATTAAATAAATAAATTAAAGTACATAATTAAATAAAAATAAAACATGAATAAACAAGTAAAAATAAATAATAAATAGATTGAAAATAAATAAATTAAAAATAAATAATTAAATATAAATAATGAATAGATAAAATAAATATAAATAATGAATAGATAAAAATAAAAGTAAAAATAAAAATAAAAAATAAAATATAAATAAATAAATAAACTATAGGTCAAGAATGTTAACGAGAATGAGATGAAGGAATGAAAGCTAAAAAGCGAGAAAGAATGATACTGATCTACTAGAAAAGAAAGAAAGAAGAGAAGATAGAGATGGAAAGAAATAAATAATAAAAGGGATGGAATATAAGGGATATGGGTAGAAAATAGGTATTGATGATATTTTTTGGATGCAGTACTTTCGTAATATGTTGATGGGCCTAGCAAATAGCCTGCACCAATTGAAATGGTGATAAAAAGTGTTCTTGAAGCTGGGCGCCAAGACGTTACAGGAATTCCGCTCGGATCGATGTCTACGAACTACGACCGCCGGCATGTGAACAACATTCCGTACACACGGGCAGGTGGACAAACTGACACTGGACTCTGAAGCTTTATTGATTCCGTAGTGCTTTGTTGTGTTCCACTCGAGCTGGCAACTGGACAAATAAAGGAGTCAAGATTGCTAACACTTCACTGACTGAGAACGGCAGCAACAAATTTAGATGGCTTAAGAAATCCATGGTCCCTTACATTACCCGTTTGCGGGTTATGCAGCTTTGTATTGGTTGTTGTGTTTAATAACATTAACATTTTGCCGATTTTAAAAAGCGTGTAGTAACAATACCGATCGCAGTGTTCGCTATGGGTAAGTCACAATTTAATGCTAAATGACAATTTATTGATATTATGGGTCTGAATTTCGTTCCTGGCTTTGAAGTTTTCGCATTATTAGTAATATGACACTGTAACTTGTTTCGGACTAAGACTCTGCGTCGTGCTGACACTAGGTTAGAGATATTCCTGGACAGAGTTCAAATTACTTGAAAGAGGGGGGGGGGAAAGTCAAACTTTAAAAACTGTACATTATCTAAGATGTATTAATAGGAAAATCAGAAATTATTCATTACAAAATTTCGAAAATCAGTTAGTTTCTAATCATTTGTACTGAGGAGTTCGAGAAGATCTTAAAAGGTATAATTTATAAAATTTCTTTCAAACATACAAAATTAATTTCATTCATCAATTTTTCCACAGTCCACTCTTGTGACTATGTGGATAGCGCATGCGCTTCCCTACAAAGCCATCCGAGGTTCGACTTCCGGCGTGGGTAATGGGAGAAATTTGTTCCGTACACATGAGTGAATCTTCGTCCATCTTGTGATTGTCCTGTGATGTCTCTGCGGTGGCTCTGTGCTATGCTAATCCTATGACCGAGGAGACCTGCACTTGAGAGCTGTCTTGTGTGTGATTTAATTATTCTTCCTCCCCTACCCGCGGAAAAGGGGACGGTTAAACCGACGACAAAAGAAAGAAACAAAGAAAGAAAAAGAAATAAAGACAAACTTTTTCCACAAAGAATTGTAAAGCGGTGATATGAGATATTTGTCATACAGTTAGAAGATTTCTAAACTGTAAACACTGTTTTAATTAAATAAATAATTTCGTGACTAACCGGCAGACATTTTAAAATTCTTATACAAAGACTTAAGGCCTATCATGTACAGCAATGGTATTCAATTTTTTTGCTACCGTACCCCAAAATATATTTGTACCCCCAAATTGCATTTATATTATTAATAATTATATAAGAATTAACGAAAGATCATGAATGACGTTGTACTAAAATTAAATTATTATTATTATTATTATTATTATTATTATTATTATTATTATTATTATTATTATTATTATTATTATTATTATTATATAGTCGTTATTGATGCAATAATAATAGTAATGATTTACGTAAAATATTATTCAAGCTAGGAAAAACAAGAGATATTGCAAAAGAAACTACAATATAATGCAATAATTATCAACAAGTATAATAAAGTAAATAATATGTCAGCATTTTTACTTACGTAATATTTTAAGGGACTGTGTGCATCTGTGCAACTGCCTTGTGATGAACTTCTTGTTTCATGCGGCAACTTCTCTGGCACGCAAGAGAAGCAAATAGCCTAAACAAGAAATTTCAGTCGCTCCAATAATCCGTGTTAAGAAGTGATGCGTATAATAATAAACAGTATCTATTCATTTATCTTATCTAGTCGTGACGTTTATGTAAATAAGTTAATGTTATTCCTATTATTTATGCTGAAAACTATTTAAAAACGAGTCATTAGTATGAAGCATTTATCATTATTACGTTAGAACTTGCTGCCAACTTAAATACATAGACATATGATTTGGATCAGCGTATTAATATTCATATTTTTATGGGATTTTAACTCGATCGTGCTTCCACGTAACCTTAAATTTGTGCCTTACTCTGCCTTCAGATATTTATAGCTAGAAGATTTTGAAGGACTCGTTTGAAAGATGCGACATTTTAAATTACTGTATTCCTGTATAATGCTTTATGTAAATGCTACTGGGAAATCTTGAGCCTTGACCCTCAAATTCAAAAATTATCCTATAGGATAAAACAGGTTAATACAGTATCTAATATATAAAAGTGAATATGTATGTATGTATGTATGTATGTATGTATTCCTTTTTTGAGCAGCATGTTCCATTACAAATGGAAAGTAATACTACATGCCTAGGTTTACCTTCAAGTACATAATCCATTTACATTATATATTATTATGTTGTCATTCTAGATTAAATATGGATTAGTGTAGTTCATCTACTATGTGTAACTGCCAAGATAATATTGGTACTTCTTAATCTGACTTATTTTCCTATTCCTAACCTATGAAGTACAAGAATCTATTTACATATTCTAACATTAAAATATTTACAGTATTTACATATTTACTATCTCTTGATCAGCCTATTTTCAGATAAATTATACCCTCTAATATTGTAGCTTATTTACAGAATGTAAGTAACCTATTTTTGACCCTTATCACTTAATTCTGACTTTTAACCTATCTTCCCAAATAACTTATCCTTATATACTAGCCAGCCTACTGTAGTTGTTCAAAGTCTATACTATTTGCAAACTTTATAAAATATTTTACATAACTTTTCACTAATTTTGTCTTGTCCACAGGCCACTTTCCACCACATTTATGTATAGACTGGATTAGTGTTCTTCTTTCCTTTCCTAATTTCGTACAGTCATAAATGATATGATCCACTGTCTGATCCCCATCCCCACAGACACATGTCGCACTATTCTTGATTTTAAATCGATGAAAATATGCGTTGAGTCTTCCATGTCCGGTCAACAGAGTCGTCAAGTTAGGAGTTACTTCTATCTTCAATTTCAGTCTATCTTGGACACTAGGGAAGAACGCCTTGGTTAGAGTACCTTTGGAAGTAGTTGACCATTCACTTTCCCATTTTCCTTTGGATATGACCGCTAGCTGGTTTCTTACTTCACTCATCGGGACCTTGTCGTAACAGATCTGTAGATCGACGTCACTCGCTGCCTGCTTCGCTAGACGATCTGCCAGTTCGTTACCGTAGTTCCCCACATGAGCCTTGACCCATCCGAAGTCCACTAGCCATCTGTCGTTCTCCACCAGCCGTAGATTCGTTCGGATGCCTTCAATTAGGTTGTTGTGGTTGCTTCCATTCCTTAGAGAGTCCAGAGTAATTTTACTATCAGTGTAGATGGCTATTCGTCTTTCGTCTAATGGTCTTTCACCTATTGTTCTTAGTCGTTTTATATTGTCTAACGCTTTCATGATAGCAAGTTGTTCAGCTTGGTTATTTGAACATTTATTGTCTAATCTGAATCTTAGTTGTTGGATTAGTTCATTACTCTGAAATATTGCTACTCCTGCTCCAACTCCACGTTCACTTTTACTGCCATCCGTGTATATTTCATACGTATATTCTGTATTTTGTTCTGTTTCTTTTATGTCGATGAGTTCTGCAGGGTGTGTCCAGTTCTTGTGCTGTATTATGTAGTCAAGATTTAGACCGTCGTACTTATGTCTTGTTTTTGCAAAGTACAAGTTTACTATTTCCTCTATCTTGAACAAAATGGGAGTGAGTCCAGTAACAACGCATAATGCTTCATATGAGGTGGTTCGAAATGCCTTTGCAATACGTATGTTTATTAGCCTCTGCACTTGGTTCAGTTTTTTGACGTTGTAATTCCTCTCCAAGGCATCTATCCAAACAGGAGCCCCATACGATAACAAGGGCAGGATTGCACCTTTATATATGGTTCTTAATGCTTTGTGTTTAAGACCCCAATTTATCTTGGCGGTTTTGGAAAGGGCATTAATCAGGCTTGTGCATCTTTCTGTTACATATTTAATATGTTCGTTGAATCTAAATCTCTTGTCAATGATAATTCCAAGATATTTAATCTTGTCGGTTTGTTGTAGTTCCTTGTTGTTGAGAAAGATGTGTATATCTTTTTGTTCCCTTCGTTTCCTTCGTGTTATTAGCATCGTCTTCGACTTCTGCTCATTAAATTTGGTTTTGTTCTTTATAGCCCATGCTGCTATCTTATTCATTTCAAGATTGGCATAATTTTCAGCTTCCAGAATCGTTTTCCCCCTTGTTATCACGATGAGGTCATCTGCGAATGCTATAACCTTTGTGTTTGCGGTGTACTCTAGGCTGAGTAATGTATGTATGTATGTATGTATGTATGTATGTATGTATGTATGTATGTATGTATGTATGTATGTATGTATGTATGTATGTATGTATGTATGTATGTATGTATGTATGTATGTATGTATGTATGTATGTATGTATGTATGTTTGTATGTATGTATGTATGTTCTCTATATAAATCTACACGCTTTGACCGATATGTGCAAAAGTTTTCAAATTTGACCTTCATAACCAGGAGAAAAACATAGGTTATATGAAAATTGTGCAAATGGACGTTAAATTAATAAAAAAAAAAGTAAAAATTAATACGATCAAACATTCATGTGTAATATTAAAATGCAATCTTTTACAGTAAATTGTTTTTATTATTGTCTGTTGTATTCAACATCGACTTTCACGAGGCCATGGAAATTATAACACGAAATTAAATAACATTGTTGATACACATCATGAAGGCAGGCGGATGGATGGAAATAAAAACAAATAAATATGTGAAATGAAAAAAACCTTGGACGTTAGGCACATGAGACATGTTTCCTTTTCGGTGCCTGATTTACAACTATTTTAAACTGAGTTAAAGAAAAACCCGTGCAACGCCGGATGCTTTCAGCTATTGTGCATTAATATATATATATATATATATATTTGAAATGGTAATGGAAATTACGGGAAAACGGCTGAACGGATTTTAATAAATGACCCCTCATTCTGAAACTTGAAACCCAACGTTTTTCAGAAAAATAGTAGTTTTGAGTGAAATGTCAATTTTTCAACATAATTTTCCTATTTTCTAAAATCCATCTGTCGTCACTAAATAATTGCATTTCAGAATAAAACAAAACACACACTACAGTAAACAATATTACACCAAGGCCATGATCTGCAAGAATGCTGACATATTTATAGCTCAAATTAAATTGGTTATTGAAAATTTCAAGACTTGTTAAAATTAATTTACAGGTCTGATTATGTGGTGTGTAATTTTATGAATACAGCTGTGTATTGGATATTAAAAACGTGACGTGGTTTGATGACATTATTACCATTAGAAATGAAATATTATTATAGTTAATGCCATGCTGTGACTATTTTTCATTAATTATACTATTAATGCTATATTGATGATATGAAAGTGAAACGTTTTGGGATTATATAAGTAGATGTAGAGAATATCTTAAATTAGATCTTGATTTATATAATTTACTGAGTGGCGGCTATATAGTATATGTTATTGAAAACTATAAACTTATGTAAGATAATAATATTCTTATTAAAAATAAAATATTTTTGTAGTTATTAATCAAGTGGGGTTGGGTCTTTTTCATATATTTAATGGCGGTGTGGTGTCGATTTATATGCGTGATTCTCTTCAGTATTGGCTCGAGAGAGCGCAAAAATTAAGAGTGCCTAAGGAAAGACCAAAAGGTATTACTTACTGATAAAATATGAGGCCTACAAGATTTTGTAGTCTCCCGATCATTTCAGCAAGATCTGTTAGCAGGATAAAATGATTTTAGCCTTTACATTTCAAGGTAGTTTACGAAAAATGCAGCAGCTGTACCAAGATGATATGTCTATTGTTCGAAAGCATAGCAAACTTGACATTTTTTTTAACTTTCATCGACAATCCGCAATGATCTGAAATAGCTACTGCTTTACTCCCACATGAAAAACGGACTGATCGTCCTGACATTGTCACTTGCGTTTTCGCGTTCAAACTAAAAAACTGAAAGTGTACAGGTTCAAGAAAAAGTATTTGGCATAAAACAAACATTCAGAGAGAGTATGTTTCATTATTATGGAAGTAAATAACTTTCAGAATATCTGATACTCTTCATTGAAAATAAATCTGAAAAATGTTTATTTGAACGTCTAATGAACTTAGTTTGCAGCATTTGCTGCACAAGCCATTAGTTTTAATAGAAAAATAGAAAACATTACCTAGTAGGAGAATTAAATAGCCAAAATTACACAACAATTATACAACATATAAAATATGGATATTCCGATAGTTGTTTTCTTTACAGTCCGATACGGTTTAATAAACTAATATGAGAAATGAAGTTTTGCCAATTTAAGGGTTAAGCAATGAAAGAGAATAAAATTCACAAAAATTGGTCATATGCTTAGGAAAAGTCTTAAAAAGACTCAGTTGACTTTCACGGAAATACCACAGTCTAGTATATACAGTCACGAAGCTTGAGCTGGTGAGGGTGCTAGGAACAATAGATTGTGCTGGTACTATTTCGCATTGTCTGTAATGAGGCGATAGTAGCGATCCTAGTGGTTAGCAATTATCAATTGATGCATATTTATTACATATTGAGCTTCGTGAATGTGGAAATACAATGGTTCTCTTTGATAAGAGAAAGTAAGGATATAATTATTTTTACTTTATTCTTACATTTTTTATTTAAATTTATTTACAACTTTCATTTGAATGGCATGATAGTTACCTGAAATGAGAATGTGAACAAAATGCACATATTTTTTAATGCTTATGCTTTTACTGAAATTTGAAACAGTGACAGATTACATTTATGGTAGAAAAAAAGATTCAAGAACCGCATTATGAATTTGATAAAGTCATAGAGTTTGTATGCAGAAAATTAATACATAGTTTACTCTGATATTGGTACTAGTTGGGATTCTTAAGCTTCCTATTACAGATTACCCTCCCAACCCTTATACTGTTTTCGGGACATGCAGTCGACTGACCGACTAAGCTTGATGTACAGTTCCCCAAAAAAAGGAATGAGACGATGGAATATTCAGTCTTAGATATAAGACACTGCGCATGATCTGAGACCAGAGCACTAATACACAGGATAATGAATATTTGAGTTTGTTGCTAGCATCGTTCCGAAATTCACTTCAAAAACTGCAAAAAATATGGTAATGTGACGTAAATGAGGTGCATATTTACATAAAACATGTAGTTTAATCGACATTTTAACCTTCATGACTAGATCGACACTCCGCGCAGAAATAACAGCTATCGTGTCTTCTCAATATCTCAAACGCAAAGTCTTTTGCGTGTTGTGCAGAACAGAGCGGGTTCGATTCTTATCCTATACCGACGATTTTTTTTTGTGTCTGAATAACGTTGACCCTGTATGGTGGGTCCCTATCATCACGGCATGGCGCGTCCTAAGGTTGCGGATAGAGGAGACGGCCTCCAGATATGGAGGGTAGCTGCGAATATATTGAATAAGCAGTCGTGGACAGCCGATAAGGGTGGTCCTCCAGCTTGGGGGTTGGGCGAAGGGCTAACAACCCATCACCGTAAAAAACAGCTTGTTACGAATCCCTACAATAAGCCTCGGAATAGAACTGATTCTCTGGCACGACCACAGCAAAGGAATAAGGTGTTGAGATTTGGCACTTGGAACGTAACTAGTCTTTATAGAACAGGAGGGGTAACATTAGTAGCAAAAGAACTAGCTAGATATAGAATAGACTTCGTGGGAGTACAAGAGGTTAGGTTAGATGGGAAGGGCATATCACAAATAGGAGATTACTTGTTGTATTATGGGGAAGGAAACAATAATCACCAATTAGGAACAGGATTCTTTGTTCATAAGATGATTAAATCAGCAGTAAAAAAGGTCGAATTTATCAGTGACATGTTATCATATTTAGTACTTAAGGGTAGATGGTGCGACATCATAGTTATAAATGCTCACTCCCCTACAGAAGAGAAAGACGACCATATAAAGGAGAGCTTCTATGAGGAATTGGAACATACTTTTGATCAGTTCCCTAGATATCACATGAAAATTTTATTGTGGGATTTCAACGCTAAAGTAGGACGGGAGGATATTTTTAGACCAACTATTGGAAAAGAGAACCTACACGCAATTAGTAGTGACAATGGAGTTAGATTAGTCAACTTTGCCACATCGAAAAATTTAATTGTCAAAAGTACTACATTCCCCCATAAGGATATACATAAATATACTTGGACTTCTCCAGATGGATTGACACACAACCAAATAGATCACATCTTGATAGATAAACGGAGACATATTAGTATAGTAGATATTCGAACTTTCAGGGGTGCAGACTGTAATACTGACCATTATTTAGTGATTGGAGAGTTAAGAGAAAGACTATCAGTAGCCAAGCGAGTAGAGCAACAAGTTAATATTACTAAATTCAATATTTTGAAATTAAAGGACGAGGCAGCTAAGCAAAATTATCAGGTCGAAATTTCGAATAGGTTTGCCACTTTAGAAAGTTCCGACGAAGTTGAGAAAGAATTAGATGTTAATAGAGTGTGGGAAAATATCAGAGATAGTATCAAAATTGCAGCTGAGCAGAGCATAGGTTATTATGAAACTAAGAAAAAGAAACCGTGGTTTGATGAAGATTGTTGCATGGTAGTAGAAAGAAGGAAACAGGCAAAATTGAAATTCTTACAGGATCCAGTTGAGGAGAAGAGAGATAATTATTTCAATGAAAGACGGGAAGCAAGTCGTACACTTAGGAATAAAAAGAGAGGTTACTTGAAGGAAAAACTGAATGAGGTAGAAAAAAATAGTAAGAATAAAAACATTCGATATTTATATAAGGGTATAAAGGAATTTAAGAACGGATATCAGCCAAGGGTAAACGTGATCAAGGATGAGAATGGTGACTTGCTTGCAGACTCTCCATCAATCCTAAACAGATGGAAAGACTATTTTGCGCAACTACTAAATGTACAGCTGTCAAAAAAAAAGTGGCCGCGCTCGTGAACAGCGAATATTTTCAAAGTCCACTTCGGGTCGCGGCGATGTTACACGATGCATGTGCTTGTACAAGGAGTTCCGGAACTATGAAAGTGTTCCATATCTGCTCCTCGCAGACCAGCGGTAGAGTGCTTGTTTAATGATTCAAAGGTTCTGGGTTCGTGCCTGCTTTAAGTTTTCATTTTATTTTTTAATCGTTCTTTAGCGATGTAAATGATATTCAAATTATCATTTATATCCAGGTATCGTTCTTGATGGATATCACGTTATTTATATTTTGTTATCGTTCTTTAGAGATATGAATAAAATTCAACTCATCATTTGTATTCTATTATCGTTTTATAACGATATGAATAATAATTATTACTATTGTAGCTACAGTATCTCCAATGGGGGTTAGCCCTATTTTACATATGTATGTTAGGGCTATAGTTTTATACACAAAAAAGATAAGCATAAAGAGAAATGGAACAGAAAATTAAATTAGCTTACGCGATGTAAACAAAACATAAACAATCCGTAAATTAGGCATTGGGATTGCAAAACAAATATCAGTTATCAATTTGAAACATACAAAAACATTAACAACACACATACGTAACACTTCTATAACACAAATATGCAGCTTTCCGTACCATACATCATAAATTAATACACAATAGTCACACAAACACAATCAAACTATAATTACGACATTGCGACGACATCAAGCATCCCATAACTGACTCACATACATAACAAATCAAGCATCCGTTGCAACACATACACTTCAACATAGTAACCACACTTTTAAAAGTTACAAATTTGGCTCCAAGAAGAATAAATAGGACACTGTTACTAATTACTATTCTTCTACAATTTCTTAAATACATCTGTAATAAATCTGTGAAATTCCGATATGAATAATATTCACGTTTTTTATATTTTTATCGTTCTTTAGCGATATAAATAATATTCAAGTTATCATTTATATTCTGTTTTCCTCCATTAGCATTATAAAATAATATTCAAGTTATTTATATTGTTATTGTTCTTTCTCAATATAAATAATCTGTATTTTATGTAAGTAATTATTATAACACAAATAAACATATTTCTTTGTAAAATAGGTTATTTTATTTAGATAATTAAATACATATTATATAATATCTTATATTAATTAAACCGATATTTATCATTTATATTGTGTTATCGTTCTTTAGTGATACTGTATAAATAATATTCAAGTTATTTATATTGTAATCGTTCTTTAGCGATAGAAATAACATAAATTTAATATTAGGTTTGATAAAATCCAGTTGCATAATACTGGTATTAGTTTTTCTTTTTGTATTATTACAATATACTATCTTGAACCACAATAAAATGAAAAGGAGTAACGAAGAATTGAACCTGAGACGTTGACATCTAAATTCCGACGTTCGTCCGCTGAGCTACGAGGGCAAAAGTGTGGAAACATTTTCGGAAAAATTGGCCCAATCACACTCCAAGATTTTCTGATGATTCGTAGAAGCTAGTCCAGGATGCGGGGGGCAAAGTGTAATTGAGATTTCCCGGTCTCTGATCGGGTCAAACATCCTGATAGAATTAATATTTAACCCTTGCCATGACTTTCGGTGAAGTCCGGAGGGCCCAATTAGTCAAATCCACTCTCCTCATCTCCACGCTTGGGCCCCCTGGAATTTAATAAGATGCGAAAGAGATAGTGGTGTGCGGAAAGCAACGGGATGTTACCGCATTTAGGCCTATCCTTCCCAAGAAAAACTGCAAACATGAACAAAGGAAGATTTTAATAGAAGAAGAAGGATCTTCTGCGGACCTCTGGAAAAAGAACTAAGGAAGAGACTAGTGAAGTGCTCTGTGTGGAGTGTGGCATTGTATGGGGAAGGAACATGGACATTACGACGAAATGAAGAGAAACGAATTGAAGCGTTTGAAATGTGGATGTGGAGAAGAACGGTGCGTGTGAAGTGGACAGATAGAATAAGAAATAAAATTGTGTTTGAAAAAGTGAGTGAAGAAAGAATGATGCTGAAACTGATTAGAAAGATAAAAAGTAACTGGTTGGGTCTCTGGTTGAAAAGAATAATAGACGACATTAGGATATGTGGATCACATGCGGAGACTAAGAGGAAGGTAGAAAATAGGAAAGATTGGAGATTGCTGGGTTTGCAATGAAAGACCTGCCCATGCACAGAACACTTATGTTTGTATGTTCAGAATGCCTGAATATCGTGTCTAAAAACAGTCGCTATTTGCAAAGACTAGTCAATTCCATGCCCACTCGACTGCAAGATGATCGAGATAAGAGGAAGATAGACTAAATATTGAATTGTGGCTTTTTGTTTTGTTTTTTGAACGCTTAATTGTTTGAATGTTTTAAGGCCGACGCCAGTAAATTTGTTTTGTATATGCCACGAAAGATATTTTTATTCAGAATAAAATCTTTTTTCTTTCCATTTGCAGCCACAATATCATAATGATAAAGTCATGACATAATATATTAATGAACCTGATGTTAATTACTAAAATAATCGTAAAAGAGAAAGGAGCCATTATGTATAGTTTGTCTCTCTCTCAAAAACAGAACAAAAAAGAACATAAAAAGCACGTGGTTGTAGTCGAACGCAGGACTTCATGAATAAGAGGCCTGAACGCTACCATTATGCTATCGATGACACACAGAATACTTCAATTATAACTGTAGATATCAGGCAACGTGGTCCAACAACATGTAACATCGCCTGTCTCCGAATTGTAGCGAAGATACCCGAAGGGAACTTTGTTTCAGGAGAGCGGCCACTTTTTCTTTTGACAGCTGTACATAGGCCAAATAGAAATGATCGGGACGAAATTGAAACACAAACTGCTGAGCCATTTATGCCCGAACCCACGCTTTCAGAAGTCGAAATTGCGATAGAAAATCTGAAAAAGAACAAGTCTCCAGGTATCGATCAAATTCCAGCAGAATTAATACAAGAGGCTGGAAGTGCATTATATAGCGAAATTTATAAACTTGTACTTGCTATTTGGGAAAAGGAAATTGTACCAGAACAATGAAAGGAGTCCATAATTGTACCTATTTTTAAAAAGGGGGACAAAACCAACTGTGGTAACTTTCGAGGGATATCACTTTTGTTGACGTCGTACAAAATTTTGTCCAATATTCTTTTGAGAACATTAACTCCGTACGTAGATGAAATTATAGGGGATCATCAGTGCGGTTTTCTTCGTAATAGATCGACTATTGATCAGATTTTTTGTATTCGACAGATAATGGAGAAAAAATGGGAGTATAAGGGTACAGTACATCAGTTATTCATAGATTTCAAAAAGGCATATGACTCTGTTAAGAGGGAAGTATTATATGATATTCTTATTGAATTTGATATTCCTAAGAAACTAGTTCGATTAATTAAAATGTGTCTCAGTGAAACATACAGCAGAGTCCGTTTCTATCTGATGCTTTTCCAATTCACTGCGGGCTAAAGCAGGGGGATGCACTATCACCTTTACTTTTTAACTTCGCTCTAGAATATGCCATTAGGAAAGTTCAGGATAACAGGCAGGGTTTGGAATTGAACGGGTTACATCAGCTTCTTGTCTATGCAGATGACGTGAATATGTTAGGAGAAAATACACAAACGATTAGGGAAAACACGGAAATTTTACTTGAAGCAAGTAAAGCGATCGGTTTGGAAGTAAATCCAGAAAAGACGAAGTATATGATTATGTCTCGTGACCAGAATATTGTACGAAATGGAAATATAAAAATTGGAGATTTATCCTTCGAAGAGGTGGAAAAATTCAAATATCTTGGAGCAACAGTAACAAATATAAATGACACTCGGGAGGAAATTAAATGCAGAATAAATATGGGAAATGCGTGTTATTATTCGGTTGAGAAGCTCTTATCATCTAGTCTGCTGTCCAAAAATCTGAAAGTTAGAATTTATAAAATAGTTATATTACCGGTTCTTCTGTATGGTTGTGAAACTTGGACTCTCACGTTGAGAGAGGAACACAGGTTAAGGGTGTTTGAGAATAAGGTTCTTAGGAAAATATTTGGGGCTAAGAGGGATGAAGTTACAGGAGAATGGAGAAAGTTACACAACACAGAACTGCACGCATTGTATTCTTCACCTGACATAATTAGGAACATAAAATCCAGACGTTTGAGATGGGCAGGGCATGTAGCACGTATGGGCGAATCCAGAAATGCATATAGAGTGTTAGTTGGGAGACCGGAGGGAAAAAGACCTTTAGGGAGGCCGAGACGTAGATGGGAGGATAATATGAAAATGGATTTGAGGGAGGTGGGGTATGATGATAGAGACTGGATTAATCTTGCACAGGATAGGGACCGATGGCGGGCTTATGTGAGGGCGGCAATGAACCTTCGGATTCCTTAAAAGCTATTTGTAAGTAAGTAAGTAAGAAAGAATAACGTTGAATAGAGTTTTACTGAGTTCTGAGATTAAATATTAATGATAATAGACAATAGAAAATTACAAATTATAATATTATAAACGTTAATCTAATGAAAACAATTACACCATTTATATATTATACATATACATGGTGATTCAAGACCTCTACGTCAAACTCTGAGGGGTGATACATCTAACAATAAGGAATCCTTTTTGTTAAACAACCTATGTCTTTTGACGCGTCGTTTCGGAATTACCGTTTTGCGCGGGCGTACGTACACCTGTTTATTTGTTGAGATGTTTGTAAGAGACGTGAAGGGTTGTTGTTGTTTGTTTACGTTTAATGTTCAATACCTTTTTCTTTCAGTTCAGTATAATCATTAATTGAGAATGGACAAAGACAACAAAGACCACGATAAGGACTATGAAATAACCACGATAAGGATCACAATAATGAACAAGACAACGATAACGACCTTGACAAAGAAAATAAGGACCAAGATAAGGAACACAATAAAGAAAACAATAGTCACGATAAAGACCATAACAAAGACAAGCATCACAGTAAAGACCACGACAAAGACAACTAGGATCAGCATAAGGGCCCTGACGAAGACAACAAAAACCACGATAAGGAGTAAGACAAGGTCAACAACAAGAACTACGATAGGCCTATGTACCACGACATGAATAACGGTTCTTGTCGTGGTCCTTGTCATGATACATACCGTAGTACTTATGATCCTTATCGTAATCCATGTCGTGGTCCTTATCGTGATCGTTGCCGTATATCTCATAATGATCCTAATTGTCTTTGCTATGGTGCAAGTTTTGCCCTCTTATTTGGTTGCAAAGGTGATTATTTTATTTATCAATGTCTTCTGAATGATAAAGTAAGGAAAACTACGTATGGTAATATCATTCACAATATGATAAGTAGAATTGCAGAGAAATGTCTACAGGGTGCTCTAAAATTCCCCTTACAAACTTCTAAGACTTATTAAGGGGACTGAGTGGATAATATTTTGAATTGGAACCCATGTCCGGAAACGTACCGTTTCCTTGCTACAACCGTTTGAAAGCAAGCACTGCCTGAACTTACGTTACGTGTCTCAACAAGTAATAGCTTCACGATTAGTCCGCCTGCAGCGTTACATGATGAGGGGTGCTTACGTCAGATCCTCCATGGCCTCCACGATCACCGGATTTGACTCCATTGGACTTTTTCCTCTGGGGTCGTATGAAGAGTTTGGCTTATGAGACTCCTGTAGAGACAGCAGAAGATCTGGTGGCACGAGTTGTTGTCACTGCAGGAGAGATTGCAGATACAACAGGTGTGATAGAGCGCATTTACCAAAACATCATTCGTAGGTACAATGCATGCAACGAAGTTGGTGGTCGCCACATCGAACCGCATTTGTAGTGGATTTGAATGTTAACCATAATTTGAAAAGGACAAAAACAGTTTAAGTTGAATTGTAAACAAAAGTGTTTGTGACAAATGATTCAGTTTCCATTTGGTTCTTTGGTTATTAATGAGTTGGATTGTAAAAAAAAGTGATGTACTGGGTCACGCCTCATAATAAAATAAATTACTTGTAAAAGTGGTCGCGTTAGAAACATGTTTTCAAACGGCTGTAGCACGGAAACGGTACGTTTCCGGACATGGGTTCCAATTCAAAACATGATCTACTCAGTTCCCTTAACAAGTCCTAGAAGTTTGTAAGGGGAATTTTAGAGCACTCTGTATATCACACAATTACGAAATAAATTGTCGCTTTAGTTCATTATTATTATACTGTGTAAAAACAAATCTGTACTTTTTTTTTTACATATTTCTGAATACTATTCCATTCACATAAAATTGTTTATTATCAATTTAACTAATAAATATTTATAATTAATTAAATGGTGATCTTACTCATGTTAATTATGTAAGCATATGTGGTTTACATAATTAACACGAGTAAGATCGCCATTTAATCAATTATTTATATTCAAGTGTCAAAAGTAGTGTACGAAAGATTCAACATGAATAAATATTTCCTATTATTTTACTTTAATGTTAGAAATATTTATATCATCTACTTCAGAATAAGCGTTTGGGTGGCTGGATTTTTTCCCTCATTTTCTTGATTACTTGTTCCATATATTTTGAACGTGAACATTCTCGAATCGAGTTGCCCAAGAAGCAAACATTTTCTGCCTTTAAACAAAGATGCTATGCAGAAGAATAGAAGACAAAAGAGCATTACAGAGGATGTAATACGTCACGTGAGCAAAGGACAGGCATGTCATTTGTCAAATAAATGAGAACGCGACACGGGGGCAAAGAGAAGAACTTCTAACCCGTAAGTACAACCACTTCCACAACTCACGATATTAATGACAACATGAAACTGTATTTCACTATAGCAAGCATTGCTAATAAATTGAACGGAAAATAATTCAACACTACTGTAAGAATTCATTTTCTTACTTTCTACGTATATTAATTTTACAGTGCATGACTTTGTAGGCCTGTTGCTTTGTGTAACCTCAATTTTTAGCTGAAAATTCATCATCATCATCATCATCATCATCATCATCCTTCACGAATTAGGCCTCTGTAGACCTGTTTCGGCCCCATCTAGCAGTCTTCTTAAAGGTCTTCCTGGTCGACGATGTCCTCTAGGTTTATATTGCATCATAATTTTTGGGATTCTTGAATTTTCCATTCTTCTTACATGATCTAGCCAATTAAATTTGTCTGCTGATTTTTTCTTCTACTGACTCTACTTCTAATTGTTCTAAAATTTCGTCATTCCTTTTTCGGTCTAAAAGAGTATATCCTGCGTCCTCCTCAAAAATTTCATTTCCGTTGCTTTGATTCTGTTCATGTCTTTTTTCTTTAATGACCAAATCTCGCTTCCGTATAAAAGGGTGGGTAATGCTAGTGTATTATATATTTTTATTCTTGTAGATTTTTGTACTAATTTAGCTTTTAATGCATTGTTTATTATTCCTAGAATTTGTGTAAATTTGGTAATTTTCTTGTTCACATCTTTTTCATTTTGATAAGATATTTCACAACCCAGATAATTGAAATTTTGCACTTGTTCGAGGCATTGGTTATTGTGTATTATCTTACTTCTGACTGGGTCTTGTCCTAAAAATGCTCAAATTATCTGTCCTTATCTGTTTGAGGCTTGAAAGTAATGTAATTTTCCCTAAGATAGGTTACTAGCCTTTAGCTGAAAATTAATTGTAGAAAATAAAAAAAATAGTGGAATAAGAAAGACAAGAGTTGAAGAACTCTCAGATAACACTACACTGCATTCACTTTTAAATAAAAATTACACTAGTTCTGTCGAAGATCGAACTCTGATACCTTCGGTAAAATCTTTTGCTAATTTAGACTAGAACTGAGTCTAGATCGATTATGTATATGGGTCATTTTGCAAATCACTTGTCAAAATGAGATCCCAGGACGGTAATTCACTAAAAAATATAAATTATGTAAAATAATTCTTCTGGTTGTCCCCATCTAGAAGTTGTTTTACATTTTATGGTTCCAGGACTAGAGTTAAATAATTGAGGGGTCCTCTGCAATAACAAGGTATGTGTAAGAAGTGGATTTTTGGCAGTAAGTAAAAGTAACATTGTTTTCATTAACAAAGAAAAGCCTTTGCAAATCTGCGTTTTTTAATTAGTATTGTTGATAGTTTATATCTGTAAATTTCATGTATTATTCGTCAAAATTTTGTTATTGAATTTGTTATTTTGAAACATTAACAGTAAAATACTCCGACTTACCTTGTTATTGCACACGTAAGATACAATTTACCTTGTTATTGCACACATAAGATACAACTTACCTTGTTATTGCACACGTAAGATACAATTTACCTTGTTATTGCACACATAAGATACAACTTACCTTGTTATTGCACACATAAGATACAACTTACCTTGTTATTGCAGACATACGATACAATTTGCCTTGTTATTGCAGTCATACAATAAAATTTGTCTTGTTATTGAAGTCACACAATACAACTTGTCCTGTTATTGCAGTCACACAATACAACTTGTCTTGTTATTGCAGTCATACGATACAACTTGCCTTATTATTTTATATCCATGACAACACAGCAGATTCTTTCTAAGGTTACTAAATGTAATATGAGTTAAATGTAATACACAAAGACAAAATCATTTAAAAGTTAAACTTCATTTTCACAATACAAGTTAAGTATACAATACATGATATAAGAGAATAGAACTTGTGTATCTTGTATATCCCAGTACTTTTAGGTAGTGGGGGGGGGGGAAATATGACTTCTCAAAATCAAAATAAATCCAAAACAATGGCATCACCTTATGAGTATTATTACAGTATTGTTTCGAAAACGTTTTCTTCACCTTGTTTTGATATTTTATATTATCGGTCAGTATTCCAGCTCGGATTCATCACATTCAGAATCCAGTGCTTCTGACCTATGTGAATCTGCGAAAAGCTTCTCATAGTACTGTCTGTTCCCTTCAGAATTCCTGCACCAATACCAGAGCCCTCTACTGTCTTCGTTACGAAATTGCGACATAGTCGTATTATAAAGTGTGCATAAGTAGTAAGACATTTCATACTTGCCACCAATGTGATGGAACAGCAAGATAAGTGCATTTGCTTTGTATTTCTAATGGCGGCGACTATACCGAGGTATGTGTACATTAGGCCATTGCATGAGGTTATAGAAATTTTTTTTTTAATTTCCGAGATGCACCCCTTCTATGTTGTTTCACTTGATAAAATATGAGTGTATACCAAGTTTTACGTAATTTGGTCATGTCTTGATCCCCGCCCAACATGACTGACTAATAAGAGATTCTTTTCTTATAGTAAAATAATGAGAAAATGTGATATTAAGTGTTTCTCTTTTAACGCAGTTCATTATACAATACTGTAAATCTACATATATAGTAATTAACAAGTACTGTAATTAAATCTTGCCCTCAGCTATATAATATCCACATCAAATCACTATATTTACTGAATTTAAGGTATGTTAGAGGCTGCAGTTAACATATCTAATGTCTCTTTTTTAAACTTGGGAATTTGTTTGCGATGATATTCAACCACTTGCAATAAGTACTGTTTTTGAGTTTTGTCATTGATAACACTAATTGAGAAGTCTTGAATCACCTTCATGGCCCGTTCAGAAAGATCATTCACCATTTTGAAATGCCGCACTTATGCCTTAGCTTCTTGATAATTGTGATGAAGATGCCGTTGGCTAACGGATTTTTCAAGCCATTGGACCTCAACGTCGATGCTGTGAAAAAAGAACCAGGATATAGGGCCAATAAGAGATGAGAGTTTCGTACTGTGGTTCAGGATTGGACACGTTGGAATGCCCCTCTCAAATTCTTTTGGTCGCGGAAATCGAAATAATATCTTAGCATTTTGCTGCCATTCCGAATTAATAACTCTGTTTGGAAATAGGGAGAACAGTGCACACTCTTTGGTTAAATACCACAAGTGTCTTTCCATGGCTTGTATGGCTGCATTAGCAACTTGAGGATTGAGCTTACGGTATTTGATCAAGTCATTGTAGACTGCATCGGCACCATTGAATGAAGAGAACTATTTTTCAACATAGAATAGTGCATTGAATTTGCACAGTGCTTCTAATTTATCGACCATGATCTTGTCATATCCTACTTGAACACTGAAAGCAAACATATTTGCTAGATACAAAGTGGACGACATCCATCGAGGATTGTGAGCTGCTCCAGGTTTCAGCCAGTGTATTCCTCATTTAAGTGTTTCTCCCAGAACTAACATCAGCTCAGCACATTCCTGATAATCAGCACGAGCTAATAAGTTATTTTTATTTGGGATGGAAAGTATTCCCTTCAGTGATTGAATTGTATTTTCCATTATGAGTTTCAGTGACCTGTCCTTGATTTGTATATCTTAAATTTTTCTTCTGTATTGATAGTTTTCCAAATAGAGCCCCTGAATTGAATGAAATTGAAGGGTACACGGGAATAACGATCAAGGTCCATTGTAGAAAGTTTCGAGAAAAACGAATTTTAAAGTTTAAGCACTTAATACTTTGTTATGTGTGTATTTAATAGAAATTGACGTAGTAGAATGTCAAGAACGATGATTTCTTATTACTAGCTAGACCACATGATAGTACTTCCTTTCCACTATAAGATAGCATTATTAACTCAATTTCGATTTTTGATGGACCTTGATCGTTTTTCCTGTGTACCCTTCGATTGTCATTTTTCAGGACCTTATGTTTCACCTAATAGTGTCTTGTGAACTGAACACAAGATTCTCTCAAGTTTTTGTCTAGTAATTTTTCGAGCTGTACACTTGCTCAGATTTTCCATCCTGAGTTTGAAGCTGTAGTGTTAAAAACGATGGATCCCACGTTATCAGAGAGCTCCAATTCATTAGCAAGACCAAAAGTAGCTCTTGCTTGTTCTGTACCTGTTGTGTTTTTAATTACCGGAATACCAAGAAGTTTAGCTTCTTCAAAGTCTGGCATACCAGATACTAGTTGCTAGTCTTTCCATATTTTCTATTTTACTGAGTTTTTGTTTGGAATGTCCAGATCTGTACACTGTACATACGTTGTTATTGCAGAGGACCCCTCAATTGTATTAGCGTTATCGTAGCATAATTGATAAACACAGTTTCTGGAATGTGTAGGATCATTGAATTTATAAATCCCTTCGAGTGCTATTCATAGACATTTCGCTACGAGCGTGCTAAACAGGATTCATATAATATCATATGCCTAACACTGGTTTATGAATACGAAAAACGTTAGTTCGCTGATCATCCACCGAAAGCCCGCGCTAAGAATGTCTATGAATAGGGCCCTTAATGTTTACATAGTTTTTTTATGTAAAGTTTGTCTCCAGCTGAATCAGTCATTCTCCTGGCGCGAGTTTGTTTGAGCCATAAGAGATCTCTATCTTAAGTAAGAGAGGGCAGCTACTTAAATTACAAAACATTTGTATCTTGTATATTTGTAGTACTGATTGTTGGTTTCGCGCCATGTACCATTATCACTTAGCATAAGGAGATTGTTGATGATGTGTACCGCGTGTCAGCGTGTTCATCATTCTTCTGAAATGCAATAGGTATTAAGGTAAATTTCATTGTTATATTTAATATTGTACACTATAACAAATTAAAGTAACTGCCTGTTTGTTGTTCAGTTAACTGTCCGAAGACAGAGCTGAACCTCACAAGTGATAGAAGGCACCACTTATAAGGCAACTAGGTCAGAAGATAATGGTGTGGGGTGGCCAGTTCTTTTCCCCACTATTGCATATGTCGCTACATATTACACTAGTCAGTCTTCAGATATAAAGCTAAAATGTCTAAATAATAGCTACTGAAAGGGACAAGGTTTCTCTTATTAATTTATTGCAAATAGAAAGTTCATTTCCTTTATACTGAAGAAAACACCATTTAATGACTTCTAATTTTCAACTCCTAAATTTACAGTTATAAGCACTTAGATTTTCACTCGCGCCAGAGCTCTGCTTTCTTATATTTATTCTTAACACCATTTTGTGACTTCTTTGTTGTAGCTTTTCTAGAGAATTATAAAAACATTTGATTCAAAGTATCTGTGATCATTATTTTTAATTGTTCAATTTAGAGGCAAGTGCATTTAGTAACAAAAGTCAAGCGTGCTTTAATCCATTCCCTACCCTAACAGGACAGAGAAGGATATATTAAAAAAAAGGCATGGCCCATTTATTTTCCCGAATTCGGAAATAGAATATACCGTATAATATAGGCCTAGTCATATATTCATAGATCTAGGACTACTTAAAATGAAGTCCATTCATTAATGAATTAAATGAAATAATTTACTTACTTATGGCTTTTAAGGAACCCGGAGCTTCATTGCCGCCCTCACATAAGCTCGCCATCGGTCCCTATCCTGTGCAAGATTAATCCAGCTCCTACCACCATATCCCACCCCCCCTCAACTCCATTTTAATATTATATTCGAGGTACCAAATCTCATAATCTTATTCATTTGCTGTGGTCGTGCCAGTTGAATGAAATAATTAGGTGATAAATTAATATAGCCTATTAATTGGCTTAATATAGCCATTCGTTAGTGAATCCACATACACATTCTTCTTTTCATTAAAGTCATTATTTTAACTTTGTTTAACCTCCTTTCTGGGTATTACAGGCCAGTGCCCATAGGGTAGGAATATTATTTGGATCATACACTACACATGAGCAATGGCAGGACTTCCCTGGAGAGGGATCAGCTTGACGCAGGGATCACCTCCTAAAAAGAACAAAAATATGTTATATATAGACAACGGACAGAACGTTCAAGATAGATGGAAAGTAAATTGCAATCCGACATTCGCCTTTGCGAGTGGGAAAAACCACGAAAATACCCACACTCAGATTAGCCGGTCTTTAGATTTGAACCCGAGCGACCCGAATGCGAGTATGAGAAGATACCGCCTCGATCACCCGCTAGGTAAAATAAATCATATATTCTTTAATCATTCATTCGTTCGTGGATTCATTTAGTTGTCATTGAAAAAACTGAACTTATTAAACTGTCACTTAATATATTAAGGGATTAGGTACAGCTTACAACAGTAACACTTTGGAATTATTCAACATTTTTTTCCTCCATTACTGTATCTTGTACAATAATGAAAACTAGTATGTGTAAAACACTGTCCTCCTGTTGTATGAAAAAAAAAAATATATTTTTACGATTTAAAAAAATTATTTACAATTTTTTTCTTTCAAAATTTAGTTCACTGTGCAGTGATGATGCGTTTCCCACATAACTAAAAAACTATCCAACATTCTGTGATGAAATTTGTTGTGTGTATTTATGCATGTCATATCTATAATATGATGCAAGATCACTTCTCTATCTTTGACAGATTTTCCCTATAAAAATAAATTCATTTAAAAATGGTCAAATATCAGTATTTTCTATTACACAAATTAAAAAAAAATATTTATTAAGGAATGTAGTTGAAAGAGCATGATATTGTAAATATGAGTTTCAGCAGTAAAATAGAGAGGAGAACATAAAAAGTTAGAAAGTTTTTCAGTTATGAGAGAAACGCTTCATCACTGCACAGTGAACTGACAACATTTTGAATTAAAAAAATATATAAATATTATTTTTAAATCGTAAAAATATTTTTCTCGTATAGCAGAAGGACAGTGTTTTATACATATCAATTTTTATTATTGTACAAGATATAGTAATGGAGGAAAAAAAAGTTGAATACTTCCACAAAATTTTACTGCTGTAAGGTGTACATAACCCCTTAATTAAATGAGCCATCAACCTCTTAACAAATTGGTTAATTAATCAATAAATAATTCGTGCATTAGTAATTACTTTACACATTATTTAATTAATCGATTCATTATTTCATTAAGTGATCCATTCATCTCTTTATTTGTTTATTGATTGATTGATTTATCTATTTATTTATTCATTGATTAGGTCATGCATACACTGCATACATTACTTGTTAATTCATGCGTTCTATTAATTTGTAAATTAATTCATTCGTTTATTGATTAATTAATCTATTCATTCATTTGATTATGCATTCATTTATTTCTCAATCAACTAGTTAATATATTATATATTATATATATCTCTCTCCACATTCTTCCGATATGCCTTCGACCATCCACTCACCCACTCACCCACTCGTAAGTGGCTCTGCAGTGAGACATGCAGTTCACTGTACTAGCTTGTTAATCTGCATAATATATTAGTGTCCGGAGGCGAAGAACGAGGCAAATGTTAGCGCACCTATAAGAATACAAAGTACTAACTATAGTATGCAATGTACGAGCCAGCAGCGCACAATGCAAAGCTTCCTGAGCGTCATCGTGTCGAGAACACCCGCTCAGATGCGAACTAGTATCGAGCCTTGGAAAGGCGATGAGTTGACATTTGTCTTGTTTTTTTTTTCTCAGTCAAACTAGTGGAATGGGTTTTGATTTATATCTCGGAGTTTTTGCAGTTGTAAGAGCTGAAAAGACGTGAACTTCCTTCACTCTGTTATTTTCCAGTAGGTTATGAAGTTGTATGGCACTCCCTTCTGTTTAACGTCCAGCTTTGTAATGAAACTAATAGAACTAAGTTACATTCTGGACGTTTACACGCAAAAACTTCAAGATTAATTTTTCGTTCAACGAAATTGTTCCTACTGTGAACTTTATTTCAGGATTTATGTTTATGGTTATTCTAACATGAAAGGATCTTCGATATGGCTCAAATAGCAGCTATAAATGCAGCGGATAAAGTTTTATTTTCTGGTAGAAATGCAAATATTAGTTTCTTTTCCAGAGCATAACATTTAGATGTATTGAAGAATTACAGTATTGATTATATAATCTTATTTTAAATGAAAAATAATTCCAAGAGAAACGTTTAATTCTTCTCGACGAAATAACTTCACCTTTTTGGATTTCTGGGGGGAATGTTTTCATAGATTTTTCATCCACTAGGTAACTACGGTACTTTTTTTTTTACTACAAGTGTTTATATTCTTTTTTTTCATGTCGTCTTTAGCGGCGACCTCGCCTTACAGAAGAAAGTTCTAAAAAATCTCACTGAGTTCGAAGGATGTAATTAAAACATTTGACGTGCTTCCAGTAGGCCTACTTGTTCTAACATACTTTTTTTGTATAATGCAATAGAACGCCTAATAAAGACAGTCTCGGCATTCTAATAAAATTCAGTAGGGATTAGGAAAATTGAGAAACAGGACTACAGCTTAGCAATGTACACAATTCCGAGGCATCATTAGTTACTTCTTTTGATAAATACAGAACAATTACAAGAACTGGTATTGATTTAAACAGATTTAACATCCGATTCAATATAAGCGACTCAATAGTCTACTAGGAACTAGAAAATGAGAACAGCAACAGGATTCTTGTGAAATGGGGACAAACGCTATTATAGTGGATAAATCCAAATCCATATATGTACAGAAATACTAGAAATACTAAATAGAGATTTATATAAGGGCATAAAGGAATTCAAGAATGGATATCAGGCAAGGGTAAACGTGGTCAAGGATGAGAATGGTGACTTGCTTCCAGATGCTCATTCAATCCTGAACAGATGGAAAAACTATTTTGGACGACTACTAAATATACATAGACCAAATAGAAATGATCGGGACGAAATTCAAATACAAACTGCTAACCCATTTATACCCGAACCCACACTTTCTGAAGTCGAAATTGCGATAGAAAATCTGAAAAATTATAAGTCTCCAGGTATCGATCAAATTCCAGCAGAATTAATACAAGAGAGTGGAAGCGCATTATCTAACGAAATTTATAAGCTTGTACTTGCTATTTGGGAAAAGGAAATTGTACCAGAACAATGGAAGGAGTCCATAATCGTACCTATCTTTAAGAAGGGGGACAAGACTAACTGTAGTAACTTTCGAGGAATATCACTTCTGTTGACGGCGTACAAAATTTTGTCCAATATTCTTTTGAGAAGATTAACTCCATATGTAGATGAAATTATTGGGGATCATCAGTGTGGTTTTAGGCGAAATAGATCAACTATTGATCAGATATTTTGTATTCGACAGATAATGGATAAAAAATGGGAGTATAAGGATACAGTGCATCAGTTATTCATAGATTTCAAAAAGGCATATGACTCGGTTAAGAGAGAAGTTTTATATGATATTCTTATTGAATTTGGTATTCCCAAGAAACTAGTTCGATTAATTAAAATGTGTCTCAGTGAAACGTACAGCAGAGACCGTATAGGTCAGTTTCTGTCAGATGCGTTTCCAATTCACTGTGGGCTAAAGCAAGGAGATGCACTATCACCTTTACTTTTTAACTTTGCTCTAAAGTGTGCCATTAGGAAAGTCCAGGATAACAGAGAGGGTTTGGAATTGAACGGGTTACATCAGCTGCTTGTCTATGCGGATGACGTGAATATGTTAGGAGAAAATCCACAAACGATTAGGGAAAACACGGAAATTTTACTTCAAGCAAGTAAAGAGATAGGTTTGGAAGTAAATCCCGAAAAGGCACAGTATATGATTATGTATCGTGGCGAGAATATTGTACGAAATGGAAATATAAAAATTGGAAATTTATCTTTTGAAGAGGCGGAGAAGTTCAAATATCTTGGAGCAACAGTAACAAATATAAATGATACTCGGGAGGAAATTAAACACAATAAATATGGGAAATGCGTGTTATTATTCGGCTGAGAAGCTTTTATCATCCAGTCTGCTGTCAAAAAATCTGAAAGTTGGAATTTATAAAACAGTTACATTACCGGCTGTTCTTTATGGTTGTGAAACTTGGACTCTCACTTTGAGAGAGGAACAGAGATTAAGGGTGTTTGAGAATAAGGTGCTTAGGAAAATATTTGGGGCTAAGAGGGATGAAGTGACAGGAGAATGCAGAAAGTTAACAACACAGAACTGCACGCATTGTATTCTTCACCTGACATAATTAGGAACTTGAAATCCAGACGTTTGAGATGGGCAGGGCATGTATCACGTATGGGTGAATCAGAAATTCATATAGAGTGTTAGTTGTGAAAAGACCTTTAGGGATGCCGAGACGTAGATGGATTTGAGGGAAGTGGGATATGATGATAGAGAGTGAATTAATCTTGCACAGGATAGGGACCAATGGCGGCCTTATGTGAGGGAGGCAATGAACCTTCGGGTTGCTTAAAAGCCAATTGTAAGTAAGTAAGTAAGAATAGACCCATATTAAGGAGACCTTGACCTCAAAAGAATCAGGTACCAGAATCTTGACTGAAGTCTTCGATATGTTGATGTTTTCGACGTTGTTGATTATGATGATTATCAGCTGATCACGATGATGTTGGTGTTGAAGAGCAAGATGATCATTTTTCCTTAAAGCGTTGGCATGTTTGTTCATCTTCAAACGTCACCTTTACTTCGTAAGAAAACTGACGTTAAAACTGGCAGAAATGTTACTGTGTCGTAGGAAACACAAATTCACAAAGAGAGGGAGAGGGAAATTTTTAATTGCGCCTTGTGTACGTAAAATGCGCAATTATGATAAGAAACGTGACAAGTCACAGAGATATGCAACAAGCCTTACACTGATTAGCGTTGCAATAATAAGGCATGCTCCGAGTTAACCGAGCTTAGATGAAGACGGATGCTTGTTACTTCGTGCAACAGCAGGGAGCGACAAGACACGCAATACTCGTATCACATCGACTGACACTTATTAGTACAGCCAAATTAACACTATCTCGCATACAATGCAAATTCATTCTTTTGTTTTCTCATTATAAGAAATATAGAGGCTATTCTCTAATGCTGAATTTTGCATTTATTGTCTTTGACAAAACAAATTTTAGCATTCGTGATGCAGAAAAGTGTGTTATTAATTATATATTGTCTGCTAGTTCCAAACTAGTATAATTAGTTTATAATCAAGATCTGTTACTCAACTGTGAACTGAAGCCAGGATCAGGATTCGACGGGTACGAGGGGATAATGATAAAGTAAAAGATAACACGAGCGGGCGTCCTTGCAAAGGGGCCTTGAGACAAAGTGAAAGGCAATGGCCCCGGTTCTTATTATAGTAAACATTGCAGTTATTGAGTAAATTAATGATTAAAATCGTACGAAACAATTTTTAGGCAAAGATGAAAAGACGCTTAAGACTGGCCTCGTGTAAATATTGTGGTCTACAAGTCATGTTCCTCGACAAATGACGAATCGCTAGATGGAAAATCGAAGTCCTGAGGTCCTGTGTATGTGTTCCCAGATCTTTTCTACTGATACCAAACTCAGATCTTAATAAACAAGCAAAGAAAGATAATAAAATCAGCTAAGTTAAGGTGGAAAAGAAAAATCCTGTAAATCTCACTGAAGAACAAAATCAGCAACCTAGAATTATTAATGCAACGGACAGTTATGAAAGACATAATATCTACAGCCTTTCCGCTGAAGTGGAAGGAGGGTGAACATGTGACAGTCAAGATCATAGGATCAAACGTATGAGACCCAAGAATAGGGAAGAGGGACCAACACAACGACGGACAGATTTATTTAGGAATATATCTGCAGTGCTTGAGAAAAGTGGCATAAGTCAGTTTCCACAAACATTTTTTATTTATTTATTGAGAACTAAAGGAACATCTGCTCGCTTGGGAAAAGAGACATAAGTATTTCTCCCATCACAGTAATTTATACAGAAGAAAATAAAATCGACATAAACCAGTGTGAAGACAATTTTTTTTTCCTTCCCCTGTAAAATTAACATTTTTGACTTGTCCAGATATTGAGACAACCGGAGTAGACTGGAAAAAAAATCAGCCTGAATATGTTGAGCTGAGCAAACGGTTGAAATGTAATATTTTGTTTAATTTTCGGCATTGATCTACTATAATTCATGGACTTGCTTACATTGTTAGCACTTCAGACGTCTTTAAAATTATACAGATATAGCACTAAGATTAACTCCAATCCTGTGAGTAGGTTAAGACAAATTCCCACTTTGATTGGCTCACTGAGATAAATTTGGGCTAGTCCTGTAGCTCGCTACAGAGGCTACTGCTCTTATAGTATTCCATATTATGCTATTCATTTTTCAGCTCCATCATCATAGAGGCTACAGGAAGAGGAAGCTTTTTATTGATCTTGTCTCAATAGATCTTCTGTATCTGAGAATAAATCTTGTAACAGATTCAACAGATAGGTATCCCTGTCTGTACTTTTTCTGTTGATGAACTCGATAAGCAGCTCCGATAAGCTGGATGTTTCAGAGAAAGACTAGAAATCCCCGCATTATATTTGTTATGCTTATTTTTATTTAAAATATTTAATGTAAATTGCTAAATTGCTGTACTACTATATTTCGTAGTAATAGAAGAATGTAGTAAAATTAAGATTTGTTTGTGAGAATCACTTATTATTGCATGTAGACATATTTAAAAATAATTTGATATGCAGGATATGAAGGAAAAATTAATTTGACATGAAGGAAAAACACCAGTGTAGTGATACTTTTGTTAAAGGAAAACAGAATATTTTATTGATTAGGACATCCATATTTAATCACTGATTTTAAATTAATGAACTGTTCTTTTTCTATTTGATAATTGTGCTGTTTATGAGACGGAACTGTCGAAACCCACTGTGGTACTAGAAGCGCATACACAAGTCTCGGGGAGGGCAGGAAATGCAAGTACAGTACTATATTGGTTGATAGATAACCAATAAGAATTTGTATTCATTTCACCTGCCACACCCACTACCCTTATTGGACAGAACTTTCAATTCTGTTCTGTCGAACTTAGGAGAGTCCACTGTAGATAAAATAACTACAGAAGAAGATTTCAGCTTCAATTTTGAGATAAATAACTTTCTATACGATTTTTAACAACGTAGAAAACAAATTTAATTTAGACAGTTAACTGGAACTATTAAGAGAAGTTCACTCAACAGAGTGCATAAAGGCATAGTTTTAAAATTATTATGTTATCACAATTCAGTAACTTAGAATCTAACAAAGAAATAAATTCAGAAAATAGTTTCTACGACACTGGGCTCGTTCACTGTAATATAAGCCAAGCTATATTCAAAGAACCGTATATTATGAATATTGTAGAGAAATTAGAATAATGGAGATCCAACTGGCACAACCTTTACATAAAATGGAAAGTAACTGAAGGGCTCAGAACCATAGTGGGCCAAGCGCCATTTACTAAAACCGTAGAAAACAAGGGCTAAAATTAAGTAATTATCATAATTCAATGGAAGCATATAGCAAGTAATATAAAGTATACACATTAAAACTAAATAATATGTCAATCTTCATTAAACTTTAACTTTAACGCTTACTTTCTCCGTTTTTAATAAATGGCGCTTAGCCCACTATGGCTCTGAACCCTTCAATTGTACCACATCTCGAAGTTACAGCCATATTTCAGTAGCGAGAGGTGATGTGCAGATCAGTTGATAGAGCATTGGCTTACGATGGCTACGGACCGGGTTCAAATCCCGGCGATGGCGGAATCGTGTATGATGGACAAAGCCCAGATTGCTGAGGATTTACTCGGGGTTCTCCCGTTACCTTTCATAATTCCGCCGAAGCTCTCTATTTAAATGTTATCTATTCCTTAAAAATGGTGCAGCTGGTTGTAGTGTTTTGACTGGGTACAGACCATTTAAGCCAGTGGTCGTCAGCACTCGCTGAAATGGGTAAAGGATATTTGATGCAACATCATATGTCCCGTAGTGCAGCGGCAGAGAGAGAGAGAGAGAGCATACCCGCCAGTAGCTACAGAAGCACCATAGTGCAGTCTCTTATCCGCGGGCAAGAGACACTAGCCCGAGGGTGCTCTGTGCTGATGACCGCTGATTTAAGCCTTAGGAGGTGAAGTACGCTCTGGGGACACCGAAAGGTCACTCTTGATCGGACTTTAAGCCTATATTGCTGAAATATAATAGCATCACTAGGGACCGTATTCTGTTCCAGGGCGTACGGAGGTAAGATTAGCTGTTCGTAGATTATATTGATGTGACGTCATATTTGGTCGAGTGCCACAGCTACTATCAAAGAACACTTGCATCTTGTTTATGTGCAGTTGATATTCTATTCATGATTCAAAACTAGACTTCGTAGACTGTTAACAATGCTTTATAGTGATATAGACTGTTACTGTCCTACAATTTAAATTATTACTTCATTTATTTAATTCATTTATTTTTACTAGCAGAGTTAAGGCCATAAGGCCTTCTCTTTCACTTCTCTTTATGTATAAAAGCACAGCAAATATAAATAACAGTAATACAAAAAACAATTGAATAATAATAATACTAATAATAATAATAACAACAACAACAACAATAATAATAAAAATAGCAAAATATAGTTGTGTTTAGTTACATATAATTCCAAGAGTTAAACAATAATTACAGTTTAGTGTTAAATAAAAAAATTGTATAGTATCAAAGAAATTATATTCCATAATGAAGATCAATATTGATACATTAAAAATAAAAATCATATTCTGAAAAGTTACATTTGAAGAAAGATCATATTCTAGAGACGAAAAGCAGTCTTTTTGACAATCGGCTTTTGAAAGTAGCCAATATCTGAAGCCCCTTTATACACTATTAATTTACAAAATAAATAGGCTACAGTATTATGGAATAAAATACCTTTCATTGCAATACACAACACTGTATTTAATAGTGTAAATAATGTGTGATCAATGTAGCTTACATTCTTTAACATAGCGTAAATAATAAAAAATAGCGCATTCTAGTATATACAGGGTGTTTAAAAAAGTATCCAATATTTTAGAATGTGATAGTATGCATCAAAACAAGAAAATAATGTCTAATAAACATGGGTCCTACAAGACATGTTTTCTGAGATCTGAACGCTTCTTCATAGGAGGTGCTCAATGTGATGTTCATTCATGGCAATGTATTTCTTTGCCCTGCAATACAGCAGACTACCGTAGTTGACACCCTTGGCATGGAATAATGATACGTTGCAAGGAATACTGAAAACAACAGTCTGGTTTCGGATATGAGCGGGGTTCAGCAGAGATGGTGTTGTGAATTTTCGTAATCAGCATGTGTAGGTTGATGAAAATTTCCATGCAGTTGAAGAAGTAAGGTATCAGCACCAATTCTCAATCAACGTATGGGCAGGCGTTCTTGATGATAGATTAATAGGGCTATGCGTGCTACCACAGAGATTAACTGGGGATCGTTATCAGGACTTTCTTATTAACGTATTAAAACAAATTTCAAAGAGTGCGTGATTTCTTACGCCGAGGGGCAGAGGAATGCATTGCTATGAATGGACGTCACATTGAGCACCTCCTATAAACAAGTGTTCAGATCTCAGGAAGTATGTGTTGCAGGATCCATGTTTATTAGACATTATTTCCTTGTTTTGATGCATACTATCACCTCCTAAAATACTGGATTTTTTAAACACACTGTATGGGCCTATACAGTATAAATAATGTATAATTGATAAAGTGGTCTATGTTTTGTTCTATCCCACTTGACCAAACAGGAGTTGCGTGAGCACACAGAAGTACTTCGCTTGCACTCATCGACTGCAATAAAAACTCCAGTAACCTTTGTAGCCTTCTGGGACAAAGTACGGTCCCTAGGCATCACATAACTGAGTCACAATATGCACAAGATGGCGATCATTCGAAATCAAACAACCATTCCTACATAGAAAGGTGGAAAGACACAATTAGAGTTGAGCTGCTGTGCTAGCATTCTGGGTCCATCTGTTTAAAGAAAAGTACGTGATGGGGGGTTAGATCCATAAAGCGCTGGAGAGAGAAATTTTAACCAGCTTTTAAGTTTCTAAAGATGGAACAGTCCAGTAGACCTAATGTGTTGGTTTATAGTGATTATCATTATAATTGTCCATATTAATAAAACGCTATTCTTTACGACACACAGTGGTCCAGAATGCAAATTTAGCGGGACAAACTAATAACTTTACAGCTACTCGACAAGTTATTGTGAAATTTTACACAGTAGTTACAGGTGGCATATATGTTTTGTATACAAGCTCTGATTACATTGGTATAAACGGAACTACCCCATATAGGGGGCACAATGAGACAAAATTAGTAACGTTTCTCCTGTCTAACATATTATTATAAAATTTTACACAGTAGTTACAGCTAGCATATGTCTTGTATACAAGCTGTCATTACGTTGGTCTAAGGGGAACTACCCCTTAAAGGGGGGCGCAATTAGACAAAATTAGTAACTTTTCTCCTATCTGACAGATATTTATGAAATTTTACACAGGAGTTATAAGTAGCATATTTGTTTTGTATTCAAGCTCTGATTAAGTTGGTATAAGGAGAACTATCCCTTATAGAGGGCGCAATTAGACAAAATTAGTGACTTTTCTCCTATCTAACATAATTTTATGAAATTTTACACAGTAGATACAGGTAGCATATATGTCTTTTATACAAGCTCTCATTACGTTGGTCTAAGGGGAACTACCTCTTATAGGGGGATGCATTTAGACAAAATTAATATCTTTTCTCCTATCTAACATATTTTTATGAAATTTTACACAGTAGTTGCAGGTAGCATATGTCTTGTATACAGGCTCTCATTACGTTGGTATAAGGGGAACTGCCCCTTATAGGGGGTTGCATTTAGACAAAATTAGTAACTTTTCTTTTGTCCAACAGATTTTCATGAAACTTTATAAAGTAGTTACAGGTAGTAAACTTGTTTTGTATACAAGCTCTAGTTCTCTGGATTGTCTTGTTTCGACCTCATACTTGCTGTATTGGAAAAGCTTTCTTGGGGAGCTACGACTTTTTTCAGGGGTAAGTTTTCTCTAAATTTTCATTACTATCACGATGAGAACCTAATTTAATAAGTAGCTCACTACGTCAAGGTCCATTTCCTTAAAAAAAAACATTCTTTATCCTCTTGCTCTCCAACGATAAATTATGTAATGGGAACAATGTAACATTTTTAGGTACTATTGCACCTTTTGGGCACTCGAGAAGTTCATAGACATTGAAATAACTGCAATCGAGAAAAATTGCACTACTGCACCTGGAAAGAATAGTGCGCATAATTTATTACTTCCGCAGATCTGCGCACCTTAACACTTCATTTACAATAGAGGTAAATACTCGAAGTGAAAAAAAAATTGGGACGGAACAAAGGGTGTTTTTTTTTCTCTCTCTTAGCCAAATCTGCACTCACTGGTTATATTTATATTTTGTCCCATGTCCATTCATGGTAATTTGATATGCTGTAATAATATTAAATATAACAAAAACAAACAGTGTTACATACCTAAAGAAATACTTGACATGTTGATACCAAATATGAAGGGAATCGATCACTTGCAACAGATTTAAAGCACAAAGAAAATGGCAGACTCGCGGCACTTGCCGAGTAAGAATGCTGGGTGTCGAAATGTGGCATGTTACCGGCTTCATATCTCGCTATGCAGCCACCTTTACTGATTAAGATAATCAATTGAGTGTTACTCAGTTATGTAGGAAAAATAATTAAAGGGTTTTATTTAATTTTTTGACATGTCATTTTTCTACTTTTGTCCTCCTAAATATGGATTTTGGACTACTGTGTGACGGTGCCATTGAAAGTTAAATAATTGCTATAAATTCTTCTTGCCTTCATTTATTGTACTATTATATCCTTTTAATTTTCTTAGAGTTTAATTTAATTTGCTCGGAGTCTAATCTTAACTTCACTTTTAATGTTCAACATGTACATGACCAGATCTGATAGGAATCGAACGCACGTTGGTTTGGTTAGAAGCTGAACTACGGTTGAGTCCTCTATATTGTTAGATTGGAAGGCTTGGTAATCTATGCCAGAGCACGTCTGCCTCATTTGGTGTGGGATACAGTACGTAAGGCTGGGATTTTGAATTGAAAGATATATGCCGGGGACTCAGAACAGTTCGCCTTGGAATGAATTTGCATACACAGACGATACATGGCAATTCTGTAATTAACTGGAGATGGCTTGCACGAATAAACAAACAGTAACAGCATGTGGGTGGGATTTACATTTCTCTTGAGCATACATGTACTGTGTACATTACAATGCAGGCTTTCTGCTTATGTTTACATATGGATTTAAATTCTAGGTAGAATTATGTTGTACAGTGTGAGATCTCAATCATAGTGACCATATGAGCTCAGCACTATAAAATTTTGGAACCGACAGACAAATATACTTTTCCACATCATCGTCATCGTCATCATCATCATCATCATAATCATCATCATCATCATCATCATCCTGCCAAGTATTATATCCTAAGGCCTATTACTATCTCGCATAACATTTTCTTGTCATCATTTTCTCGTCCATCCACAGATCTTCGGCGTTTTGGTATGTATGGAGATTGTGCTTGAACTCATTCTAGCGAGATTGTTTCTACTTTAATTATTTATACTAATGGATGTATTCCAGAGTTTCGAGTTCGTACAGAATATCAGTATCATTATTAAATTTCATTTACTATATTCCGTTGTTCTACGCATGAATCATACAGGGCTTCTTAAAAAAAACCTTTCCGGTTTCGAACACATGTAATTTACGTTCTGAGGTGCATTAAAATAGTACTAATGGAAAGATAAACTCTAAAGTTCCTTACCTTAAAGATGTTCAATGTGTCCCCCACTTGGTAACATTGGACATATCAAGCCTATAGTCAAATTCCACGTAGGTACGCGAATTTTCCGATCCCCATATTCTGAGGTTATGTCTGTTCACCTTACCAGAAAGATGAACAGTGGCTTCGTCAGAAAACACCATGGAACGAATAAATTCATAATAGTTTTCAATTAAAATCTGCATACTTATGCGGAAATTTCTTCTTAGTACTTTTTCCTCTGGTTTTAGAGCTTGCAGCAACTGTAATCGGTACGGATGAAATCGCAACCTGTAGCGGAGAATCTTTCCTTAAAATCAGTGCATTTACGGATTGTAGGCCCACTGAATGGATCTGTACCAAACTTTGTTCGGTAATGCCGTTGAACATTAATAATCGACTGGTTCACGTGTAAATCAAGCACGCAAAAAGCTTTTCTGTCCTCTATAGGAACCATTTTGCTTCAACAATGGACATATTTGTTTATATTGGCTATTATTAGGCAGTGTTACCAACTAGGAAAAAAGTGTTATCACAACTAACTTTTCGAATTTGTCTTTCCATGGTGCTATTTTCATGCATATCAGATTTATAGAACGTAAATTAAATGTGTTGGAACCCGGAAAAGTCTTTTGTAGGAGCTCTGTATTTCACAAGCTGTTATTTTGTTCTCATGAGATTTCTTGCAAGCCCATACTTCGCTGCCATAGCTCATTCTGACCATGACAAGGTATTGTGTAAGTTTATTCCGATACACTTTTGTGTGAGGGATGATTTCCTAATTCTGCTAATAATTTCTGTAGTTCTGGTACATCTGTTAATTATCTCTGATGTGTCCATTTCTTCCAGAATAGAGAAATTAATAGTGAAGAGAACAAAATGGTTTCTTTTCTCTTCAGCATTTTATTAGACAAATTTTATTTTGTATTGGTTAAATGCACAAAGTGCCATAATTTTTGTCTTACCTATCGATACTTTCATCTTATATTAGGCTATAAATTTTAGCCTTACCGATAAAACTTCTATGCAATAATAATAATAATAATAATAATAATAATAATAATAATAATAATAATAATATACCGTAATAACAAATATTATTATTGTTGTTATTGTTATTGGTGGTCGTGCTTTAAACAAAATGAGTGATAACAAAATCTATATTTTTTTTCAATGTATGATGTACAGTACTCATTCAGTTACGCGCTACATGTAAATTAATAGAATTACAAGCCAGTCCATTCATGTGATGGAAAATTTTCAGACAAAATCATTATTAACTGAATAATTTTTTTTCGCATTCGTGCGGTGAAGTCAATTATAAAATTTAATGGTGGCTAATTAGTTTTAAAACAAATTTAAATATGAAACATCGGCATGAAAAATCCGATTTAGTCTCTGTTGTATCCCATTTGTATTCAATGTACCAAGTGCTGCAGAATTTCCAGTAATGTAAGTCACACGTTTATTGCAAAGTGAAATATCTGCAAAAATGAGAATAGTCACTCAATTAATTCTGAATTCATGTGCTTCTGTTTCTGTTTGCCACTAGCATTATTTAGCAAGTTCGATTACTTAAGAAAATGTACTTTCAGAATAATTATTTTCATCACTTAAACGGATAGAAATATTCAACCAGTACGTCATAGAATGTTAAGCCTTGGTTTTTCTCAGGCATGCCAAAACCCTTCAATTGTGCAATCGCGCACATTGTGCAGTTGTCTCTGTGCAATGTGCACTTCCTATTCCCCTGCCTGGAAGGAGTGAATCGGCTTGGAGGGGAACACGTCAGGGCTATACAGTACTTGCAGTAGCAGATCAGATTTTGTTTCAGTAACACCGATCAGTACGGGTACTGATTGAGCTGTGATTGTGAATGAATTATGAAAAATAAAGTAAAGAGTTCACAGATATAACGAAGAAGAGAAATTACGAATCATATAATATAATTGTTATAATGTCTTCCTCAGCCAACAATAATTATTTTAAAATGAAAGGCATTCATCAGTCCATGTCGAGGAAATAGTGTTGTGACAGTTTAGATCCGATTAGTAAAGTTCTCAAAATATGATATTGCAAGCGCTTATTTCTTAATCAGTACTCTCACGGCAAAACGAACTTGACAATGACGTTGTTTTGGAGTGTGTACTAACATAGCCATCAAAGATTATACGACTTACGACTTCCATTTCATAAGCTGATAAGTGATGAGAATATAGTGAGGAATACATGTGAGTCTCTTGAGGTTGTAAGGAGCGGAAAATTTTTCTGTAAAATATATAATAGCAAAGTTTCCATCTCACGTCACTATATTATGTTAATATACTTACATTAATAAATCTTTAAACCTGACATGAAGAGAATGTCGTCTCTTTACTGCTTGTGAACTACACTTTTAATTTCTTTCAGTAACATTCCCAACTTGTCGTCACTTGCTCTCAAAGTTTTGCAAATAAACTATATGTGAATTTAAATTCTAAGTTTAATTTGTATTATTTACTAATGTTATTGTTAATTTATATTGACATACAGCAAGGAAATGATTTCAGTGTAAAAGCTTCACAATGTCCTACTGCATGTAATTAATTGGGAGTATAATATTTTCCATTTTGAATCTTGCGTACACTACTTTTAACACTTGAATATAAGTAATTGATTAACTAGCGGACTTACTCGTGTTAATTATGTAAGTCTTTGCGGGTTACAGCTGTTTCGGTGCTTCATCACACCATCCTCAGAGCCTACTAGATCTCGGTGTCATCTCGAACTTCTCTGCCTGATGTGAGGGTGCCTTTGATTGTTGAAAAGTATTGAAAAGTGGGGTCAAATAGTGTGTATGTACTGAAATTGATCTGTGTGTTGAGAATTTGATCAGGGTGTGTTTTAGTGTGTCTGTATATTTCATATTTTTCTAGTGTGTTGAGTTTTTGGTTCTTGGGTTGTATGTGTAGGATTTCCATGTCCGCATTTATGTTATTGTATGTATGGTTGGCATTGGTTATGTGATCGGCGTATGTAGATGTATTGGGTCCTCTGGTTATTGTTTTAATATGTTCTTTGTAGCGTATTTGGAATGATCTGCCTGTCTGTCCAATGTAGAACTTACGCCGATCACATAACCAATGCTAACCATACATACAATAACATAAATGCGGACATGGAAATCCTACACATGAAACCCAAGAACCAAAAACTCAACACACTAGAACAATATGAAATATACAAACAACTAAAACACACCCTGATCAAATTCTCAAAACACAGATCAATTTCAGTATACACACACTATTTGACTCCACTTTTCAACAATCAAACGCACTCACACAAAAGGCAGAGAAGTTCGAGATGACACCGAGATCTAGTAGGCTCTGAGGATGGTGTGATGAAGCACCGAAACAGCTGTAACCCGCACAGACTTACATAATTAACACTCGTAAGTCCGCTAGTTAATCAATTACTTATAATATTTTCTTCAACATTTGTGTACCAATGGTCCCAATAAATAATAATGCTGACGAACAATGAAAAAATAGGATCTATTACTTTAAAATAATTAGTAACTACTACGTAAAATGAAATACTGTGTTCGTATTTTGTTTCGAAATTACTGCAATATTTTTTTCTTCAAATACTGTATAAAAATCATGTTAATAAATTAAGCTTTACAAACCACTACTTTGTGAAGTATAACTGAGTAAGCCTAATGTTTCTTGTATTACAATTATCAAATATAGACACTGATAATAAGTGTGTTTTTTTCTTCTGCTAAGTGTGTTTGGGAGACCGGAGGGAAAAAGACATTTGGGGAGGCCGAGACGTAGATGGGGGATAATATTAAAATGGATTTCAGGGAGGTGGGATATGATGATAGAGACTGGATTAATCTTGCACAGGATAGGGACCGATGGCGGCTTATGTGAGGGCGGCAATGAACTTTCGGGTTCCTTAAAAGCCGTTAAGTAAGTAAGTGTGTTTGTAATGTCCAAGTTCCTATTTAATCCAACACTAGAAGCGCAGAATAGATTATTGTACACCCCTCCAGCTAAGAACTGGGAAGAGCAACGCAGTCCGCACAGACCGGCGATCCGCGCACAAAACTGCATATTGAGTCTCTCATTTCTGGCATGCCTGGTTTTTCTGAATCGACGCATACGAGTTGCGAGGTGCGACGCCCGCCCCACACAAATCCGGACTATACGAGAGATAGTAGTGGCTTCTATAATATTGCGAGGTGCGAAGAACGCTAGAAATCACTCATTATCTCTCTGTAGTCCGGATTTGTGTGGGGCGGGTCTCGCAACTCGCATACGTCGATTCAGAAAAACCAAGGCTTTACGAAGTTTTCAAACAAGCTTCAAAGATTTTCAAGAAAGCAAGAATGTTTATTATCTATGTTATATATATAATCTATGTTATATGTATAATAATAATAATAATAATAATAATAATAATAATAATAATAATAATAATAATAATAATTTTATTTAACCTGGAAGAGTTAAGGCCATACGGCCTTCTCTAACACTCAACCAGAAGTAGAACTGCGTTACAAAAAACACTACAAATTTACAAAGTACACTACAATTTTACACACAAAACTGAATAAGATAATAATAATAATAAACTGTAAACAACAAGTAAGTAGAAATCAGACATAATATACAACATACAGAAAAAAAGAAAAAAGCATAATAAAATGTGAACAGCAGGTCAAAATAAATGAGACATACAAAGTATAAAGTATAAAAAATAAGACAATTATTGATAATAATAATAATAACAATAATAATAATAGTAATAATAATGATAATAATAATAATGATAATAATAACAATAATAATAATAATAGTAATAATAATGATAATAATAATAATAATAAAATAGTGCAGTACAAAGCATACAATGAATACAATATTTTTAAGTACACACAGTAAGAAAGATCATTATATATAGCTGAACTTATCATATTATAGATATACCATTGTCGGAAAATATGAAAACAAAAATATAAAATAAGTTAAATATCACTAGAACATAAAAAAAATGTAAATATGTGGAAACATGCAATACAACACTTGTCATAATAGTAAGTTAGTTTGGCAACTCGTCATAAGATAATTTTCTAACTTGGATTTGAAAGATTTCAATGTTCGGCAGCCCTTGACTTCAGGCGTCAGAGAGTTCCAGTGACGAGAGGTAGCAACAGTGAAACATGAGGAATACAGAGATGATGTGTGAAGTGGAATTTCTAGGGTGTTATCGCGTTGTGATCGAGTATTAATATTATGATAGCGAGAGAGAGTATGAAAACGAGCGATAAAATAATAGGGGGATTAAGTGTGCATAATTCGATAAAAGAGAGAAAGTGAGTGCAGATTTCTTCTCTCATGTAACCTAAACCATGATAACTTCTCAAAAGAAGGTGAGATATGATCATAGTGTATATATATATATATATATATATATATATATATATATATATATATTGTGACAGCCCGTCAAGACTCGATCACGCGTCCCGCAGAGGGCAGGGTGCGCGTGGAAGGGTCGGGTGATGTGGAGAAGGGAGCTGCAGCCACGCAAACTAGGGGGGCGCGACGTGAGGGGGGAGAAAGCCAAAGGCAGCACGAGGCGAAGGGGAAGAATAGCAGCGTGACAGGTTATTCTCGAATTGTCCAGTAACGGAAAATTCGGGAAGGCCCGCGAAGCGTTGCCTAGCAAATAAAAGGGAAGCCAGGCTCCGAGAGCGGAGCAGTTTTTGGACAGTAAACGAATTAGTCTTGTACTCTTGTGTAGCAGTGAAGCCAGCTTCGAGACCAGAGCGCGACTTGAGTTGTGTCCGTAACTGTGGAGCCTGAAGCCCGGAGTTCTAGTGCAGTGGGCCGCAGTTGGGGGACCTGAGTTCGAAGTTCAGCGGATCGTCTCTGAAGGCCTGTGGTTCGAGATTCTGTGAACGCGAGTGACTGAGCTAGAAGAACTAGCCAAGACAAACGAGCTGTGAACTGAGAACTGACCGTTGTGTGTTGTAAATAGTGCTTTGTAAATATTAGTTAAGATTAACAGTTCATTGTTGTTCGTAATAGTCCAAGTAAATTGTCATTGTCGTCAGTGGAGTGCACTAACGAATACTGTGTTACTGTGTGGAGAGCAAATCCTGTTGTTGAGAGAATAAAGTTACATTGTTGTTCAGTATAAAAAAGTTACATTGGTGTCAGAATCGGGATATTATCCACATAATGGAGAACCTACAGCTGATCCTGCAAGCCATCGCGGAACTGAAAACCGACATATGTGGAGTGAAGAACGACTTAAGTGAAGTGAAAACGGAGATGAAAAGTGACATAAGCGGAGTGAAAGGCGACATAAGCGGAGTGAAAGATGACGTCACTACGCAAATTGAAAGCGTTTCGGCCCACGTGGATGGAATTGTCGCCATCGTGAAAGACGAACTTAAGGCCGATTTGGATAAACTAAACCAGAATTTTACAACTATAAACGAGACAGTAGCCTAGTTGAGACAGGATGTAGACCATTTCGACGGCAAAATCCGCGATCTCGAGCGTCGTCAAGAGCAGACGAGGGAGTTGCTGGACAAGACGAGTGCGGTGATGGACAAACACGCCGAGGAAAACAAGCACATACTCACGTTAATGGACCGACATGATGAAGAAAACAAGCACATTCTCGCGCTGGTGGATCGCCAGACTAGAGAACATAAACAGATAGTTGCCGAGGAGGTTCGACGTGCCATGCAAGAAGCGGCCACAGAGTTGAGGACTCCATATAGTGGCCCTGCGGAACCATCGCCTTCAGCCAGACATTACAACGTAAAGACGCCGAAGTTCAACGGTACGACGTCTTGGGCAATATTCCGTCGCCAGTTCGAGGCCATCGCGGAGCACAATGGGTGGACGCTGGCAGAGAAAACCACTCAGCTGCTGGCCGCGCTTCGGGGACAAGCGTCGGAGATTCTTCACAGCGTTCCAGAAGATGGGACAGCCGCTCAGATAATGGCGGCTTTGGAGGGACGTTATGGTGACCATCAACTTGCGGCAGCATTTAGGACCCAACTAAAAACGAGGGTCCAACAGTCAGGCGAGTCCCTACAAGAATTTGCGATGGCGGTGGAACAACTGGCCCATAAGGCCCTCAGGGGCCTACCTAATGACTTCATCGCTGGAGAGGCGGCCTACACTTTCGGCAGCGGAGTTCGAGACCCCGAAATCAGACAACAGCTACTCTTGGCAGAGCATCGTACCATCAACGCAGCTCTGGCGGCGGCCCTCATGATGGAGGCTGCAAAGTTGACGGCGAATGTCTCGACGTCGCACCGGATTAGGAGCGTCGCGGCGGCCGACGTCGAGGAACGTCAACCGAAATCACCCGAGCGACGAAGACGAGGAGTGCCCACCTGCTGGTCGTGCGGCGAACCTGGACACCTGAGGAGGGACTGTGACCGATCTGGTCACAAACAGGAAAATTAAAGGGGCCGATGCGATGAGGGGCACATCGGCGCCGTCATCACCATCCCCTCGGCTGATCTTGAAGACGGTTAACAGAAGATGCGACGATGGGCTGATTGCTGACGGATGGATAAGAGGCCACCCATGCAGAGTACTGGTAGACACCGGGGCGTCGCTCACTATCGCCAGACCGGAAGTCGTACGTGGCCTACCTGGGAGGACGCCGCTGCGCCGATATGAGCTACGTACTGCCTCAGGCGAGAGCCTGCCCATCCAGAAAGTGGTTTTCCTGGACTTGACCTTGGGAAAGAGGAGACTGGAGATGTGGGTGTTCGTCGCCAACATCACTGAAGACGTCATCCTGGGACTCGACGCCATGCGGATCTTCGATGCAACGGTGGGCGTCCGGCGCCGCCGTATCCTCCGTTTTGGGCAGGATGAAGTGTTCCTGAGGGTCGTCGAAGACCAACCCATGGCCAGTAGACTCACCTTGGACAATCAAGTGACAATCCCAGCAGGCTGCGAGACGGTGGTGACGGCAAGACTGGACGGACAACCTAAGAGAATCCTGCTCCTCGATTTGCAAACAACTCCGATAAATGAGATTTATGTGGCCAGATCCCTACTCCCGAACAAGAAGGTGGTACCGGTGAGGGTCCTGAATGTCACCAATCGGGACAAGGACGTGCCTAGTGGAACTGTACTAGGTAGCGTCGAGCCGGTGGTGTCTGTGACGTCTCTAGCAGATAACGAGGAGTGTCTCCGACCACGTCCAGATCTAGACCCATCACTGAAAGAGCTGGCTTGAGAATTGGCGGAGAATTGAAGCAAAGGAGAAAGAGACAAGTCCACGAACTACTGACAGAATTTCAGGATGTGTTCAGTCTGTCTGAAAACGACTACGGGAGAACGGAGAACGTTCAGCACCGCATCGACATGCTCGGAAATCGGAAATGCTCGCCCAATCAGACAACCTCCTCGACGCGTCCCTCTAGCTAAACAGAGGGAGATTGACAGCCAACTGGAGGGCGTGAAAGCAAGAGGGGTCATCGAGGAATCCGACAGCCCTTGGTCATCACCTGTGGTGATGGTGAAGAAGAAGAATGGGGACCTGCGTTTCTGCGTGGACTACAGAAGACTGAATGACGTCACCAAGAAGAACTGGTTTCCCCTTCCACGAATTGACGACACCTTGGACACCCTGGCCGGAGCAGATTGGTTCTCGTCGTTGGATCTCAAGTCAGGATACTGGCAGGTGGCGCTACATCCGGAGGACAAGGAAAAACGGCATTCTCTATAGGCCAGGGACTATGGCAGTTCACCGTTATGCCGTTCGGCCTTTGCAACGCGCCGGCTACATTGCAGCGACTATGGAGTCCGTAATGAGAGGCCTGACATACGACACCTGTTTGCTGTACCTTGATGACGTCATCGTGGTCGGCAAGACATTCGGCGAACAACTGTCGAACCTGAGGAAAGTGTTCGAGAGACTGCGACAAGCCAGGCTGAAGTTGAACCCGAAGAAATGTCATCTGTTCCAGAAGAAGGTCAGCTACCTGGGGCACGTAGTAGGGACCAACGGAGTGGCCACGGACCCTGGGAAGCTACAAGCCGTCAGAGGATGGCCGAGACCGAGGGAGAAACAGGAGTTGCGCCGCTTTCTCGGTCTCTGCACTTACTACAGAAGTTCGTAGCTGGGTATGCCAACATCGCTAAGCCTCTAACCCAGCTGACCGAGGAGAAACGACAATTCCAGTGGACGGACGAGGCGGAGTCATCCTACCAGTCGCTGAAAGAGGCGCTCTGCACTGCTCCTGTACTGGGATATCCCATTCCTGGAAGGAAGTTCACGCTCGACACGGACGCTAGCAACGTAGGAATCGGCAGAGTACTCTCTCAGGAACAGGACGGGCAAGAGAGGATGATTGCCTACTTCAGCCGAATCCTATCCAAGGCTGAGAGAAACTACAGTGTGACGCGTACAGAACTTCTTGCCATTGTGGAAGCCCTGAAGCATTTCCACAAACATTTGTATGTCCAGGAATTCCATCTGAGGACAGACCATTCTGCACTCACCTGGCTATTAGGCTTCAAGAATCTGGAGGGGCAGACCGCCCGTTGGGTTCAACATCTGCAAGAGTACAACTTTACCTCTGAACACCGCCAAGGAAAGAAACATCCCAACGCTGATGCCTTATCACGACGCCCATGCCCGGATGGCTGCAAACACTGCCTGAAAACAGAAGAGCGGGATGGCGCCCACGCAGTGCGAGTAATTGCCGCTCAGCCGAGCCCAGGATGGGATAACGCCGCCATAAGGAGGGAGCAGCTGGAGGACCCAAACATTGGACAGCTACAGCGTGATGTGGAGTCCGGCCAGAGACCAGTATGGGTCGATATCGACAACCGTAGCACCACTTACAAGATCTACTGGGCCCAGTGGGAATCCTTCACTGTCAGGAACGGTATCCTGAAGAGGATTTGGGAGTCGGCCGATGGAAGAACCCGCATAGAACAACTTGTCCTGCCCAGGAGCAAGGTGAAGGAAGTGCTGAAGGAGACTCATGCTGGAGTGACTGGAGGCCACCTGGGAGCCAACAAGACACTGGACAAGCTAAGGCAGAGGATCTACTGGCTGCATTAGAGAACCGACACAGAACAGTGGTGCCGAAGATGCGACACCTGTGCAGCCATTCGCGGACCAAGGACACGCAGCAGGGGAGCCATGCAGCAGTACAACGTGGGAGCTCCTTTTGAGAGGATCGCCATCGACGTTGCTGGACCGTTCCCGGTCACGGATCGCGGGAACCGCTACCTGCTAGTCGCCTTGGATTACTTCACAAAATGGCCAGAGGTGTACGCGATTCCCAAACAAGAGGCTTCGACGGTGGCCGACGCGCTGCTTGACAACTTCATCTGCCGATTCGGGGTGCCCCGGGAATTGCATAGTGATCAGGGGCGCAACTTCGAGTCTAACCTGATTGGGAGAATTGTTCGAGCGTCTGGGGGTGCATAAAACCAGGACCACTCCCCTCCGCCCACAGTCCGACGGCATGGTGGAACGATACAACAAAACCGTGGAAGAGCACTTGCGGAAGGTGGTGTCCAACCATCAACGAGACTGGGATGCCAGAGTCCCACTGTTCCTCTTGGCGTACAGAGCTTCGGTCCACGATACGACAGGGATGACACCGGCAAACATGGTCTTCGGGAGAGAGCTGCGCCTGCCCTGTGATCTGCTGTTTGGCACGCCACCCAGCGCCGACCAGCCAGCGACTGACTATGTGGCAGAACTCACCGAGAAGTTGAATGGAGTCCACCAACTGGCCAGAGAGCACCTCAAGATGGCCAGCGACAGGATGAATGTGCGACAGATTAGCCAACTCTGCAGGATTCCAGGAGGGCGACCTAGTGTGGCTGTATCGACCTACCAGGACCAAAGGAAAATCACCAAAGCTGCAGCGTGCCTGGGATGGACCATACCCCGTGGTGACCCGGATCAACGACGTGGTGTACCGCATCCAGCGACATCCCGAGGGAAGATGATGGTGGTGCATCTGGACCGACTAGCGTCCTACCAAGGGACTGCCTGGGACCAGCAGCCCTAAGGAGGGAGCAATGTGACAGCCCGCCAAGACTCGATCACGCGTCCCGCAGAGGGCAGGGTGCGCGTGGAAGGGTCGGGTGACGTGGAGAAGGGAGCTGCAGCCAGGCAAACTAGAGGGGCGCGACGTGAGGGGGGAGAAAGCCAAAGGCAGCGCGAGGCGAAGGGGAAGAATAGCAGCGTGACAGGTTATTCTCGAATTGTCCAGTAACGGAAAATTCGGGAAGGCCCGCGAAGCGTTGCCTAGCAAATAAAAAGGAAGCCAGGCTCCGAGAGCGGAGCAATTTTTGGACAGTAAAGGAGTTAGTCTTGTACTCTTGTGTAGCAGTGAAGCCAGCTTCGAGACCAGAGCGCGACTTGAGTTGTGTCCGTAACTGTGGAGCGTGAAGCCCGGAGTTCGAGTGCAGTGGACCGCAGTTGGGGGACCTGAGTTCGAAGTTCAGCGGATCGTCTCTGAAGGCCTGTGGTTCGAGATTCTGTGAACGCGAGTGACTGAGCTAGAAGAACTAGCCGAGACAAACGAGCTGTGAACTGAGAACTGACCGTTGTGTGTTGTAAATAGTGCTTTGTAAATATTAGTTAAGATTAACAGTTCATTGTTGTTCGTAATAGTCCAAGTAAATTGTCATTGTCGTCAGTGGAGTGCACTAACGAATACTGTGTTACTGTGTGAAGAGCAAATCCTATTGTTGAGAGAATAAAGTTACATTGTTGTTTAGTATAAAAAAGTTACAATATATATCTTTGTTATTCTCGCATAATAATTTTATTGTATTGTTTTTCACTTTAAACTATAACCTTATTTAATTTTTCAGAGTAGTTTATTCCCTAATCTGTCTGGATGCTTATAGATGGTATTAATGCTGATTTCGTGCAATTTAAAAGTCAACATGATTTGGTAAGAGTTAGTAGTCCAATATTTACTCTCTGGAAGTCTCTAATAAGTCTCTTGAGCTCGCGTTAATTTGAGTGTTGTGTAGGTGCGGGTTAGAATGCACCAGCCTCTGCTGCGATGAAATAAACTTTCAACGATTATGAAAGTTTAGCGAAATGTTTGCTCCGAACAGGGGTGAGAGGAAAGGCGTTTCTGCTCGTTACGACTCTCTCGATATGGAATTGAGTTGAGTTACATTATGCGGGATACTTTGTTCAGTAATAAAATATTCAACTGTACTCAATGCTAAGGCGTATCTTCAATGAGGAATGATAGCCGTGGTTATTCGTTCAAATCTCGCATATGACATGGAAGCTTCGACGCATATATAAATAACGCTATCTCACTTGTATCGTAAATATCAATATATTGTTCTGGAACTTATACAATGTTACCAAATCTTCCTGCTCCTGTTAATTTATCTCCATCCTCCAGTTTCTGTCTTATCAATCTCCTCTGTTAATACATCCCCCCCTCTCTCTCTCGCCCACTCATAATTTCGCCAATTACATGTAAGCAAATACGTTTGGGCCTGCCTCGTCTCCGTCTTCCTGGTGGATACCAGAGGTCTCCATCGGACGTTTTCGCTCGAGCGCCAAGCAGTTCATAGCATAATCCGATAGGTAGCGCACATACATGATGGGTAAAATTTTCACGGGCGATAAATCCTCGAACGGTATAAGCCGAGCGTTAGACATTCGTTCTTGTTATAGTGATGACCTGTGTAGTAACATCATAGATGTTTATCATTTCAAAACTTTGCAGTGTTTAACTAACCTCTCCATAGTACAACTACAAAGCTTGCTTTAAAATGTAATATAAATGTTGTAGGTAAATGTTTTTTTTTTCCCCCACACAGGAGTGATTTTGTTTTTGCCACATCTGATAGATGTTATTGGATGTACGAGTAAATGTAATTATTATAAACGGAGAACACAATCACGATAATGCAAGAACCGTATCAAGTTTTATAGTAATAATAATAAAATAATAATAATAATAATAATAATAATAATAATAATAATAATAATAATAATCTCTAATAATTAGTGTATCAATCTTTGCGTCTGTAACAGTTGTGTAGCATGATTATTCGTTTTATTATATTTTCTGTGACGTTATCGCTGTACTAATATTGTTATTAATCTACTGCTATATCAATAATATTTTGTAAAACGTTTCTACATTGTCGTAGTATATAGGCGGAACACTATGTATGGACCTATCATGTTATATATGTGGTAAATCAAATATTGAATAATTATTAATTAGCAATAATAACTGTATATCGAAATGTTTCATACCATTTTATTTATAACTTCATGTGCCTGTTTTGGTACATACGTTCCATTGACTGTTCCATTAAACGTTTGTCATAAACGCAGAAAATAAAGCCTTATTTTTACCGTGTGAGCAAAACATATCTGTATCTTATCTGTCGCTTTCCATACAAGATAAGACATGTCGGTGAGATGACCTTGTACTGTGCTTCTATTTATTACGAGCGTATCATGACCGATCGTTTCTCACTCGAGGGTGCGATACTCGACCGTGTTCAAGCGAGCGATTTAACTCCAATGCAGCCCCCTGGTGGATACCATTTCTGAACTTCTTTCAATAACCTGCCCTTGTCCACCTTCTTGACAGCACGTAGCCTAAACTTGGAAAATTGAAGCTTGACAATTTGGCATTCTCAGACACAGTTCTAATAGTATATAGGGTACAAACTGATCTTATTTCCTCGACTATTTTTGCAAATAATCCCCTGTATAAAACTGCGTTCTTTCCCTCTATATTGCCATAGAGTTTCCCTCCATATAATCCGTCATTTCGTCCATAAGTCTGGCTTAAAATTGGAAATCGAAATGGCAGAGTAGCGAAGGCTTTCAACAATCCATCGCGTTACATTTAGCATGCTAATGAAACAGTACGAAACCTCCGATTGGGCTGGAGTGCTTCATGAGTGCTGGCGCGCTCTGCAGTGACCGGAACGTACACAGCTAATAAAAACCAGTATCTGTCTCTTCATTAAATCACAAAATTAAAGTAATGAGTAATGGTGTCTGTTTCACTTTGTCGGCTGAAAGTTTATATAAAAATCTGATATTGTACAAAATGAATGCGCAACCCTAACAAAATACTTGAAATTTCGATATGGTTTTTGTGAATTAAATTAAACTACTTTGTTACTGATTTATGATCCTGCGCTGTGGCTGAAGTGGTAGCTTTCTGACTGCAACTTAAGAGGGAAAGTGTCTGTGTCCTATATTATTTGTCTCATATTTTATCAAAGGATGGTCTTTCGCCTTTTATCTCACAAGACCAGGAATGTTATTCATAGGAGCAGCTCTCGACAGGAAGAAACCTGGCTGTGAGATCAAACTGCGCATGAGCGGACTTCTCATGCAGAGCTAGCCAGCGTGATTTATTTTCGCGTGCACATTCCAGATCAAGTCAAGAAGTTCCCTCCTTACTCCGATTACACATCTTGCACATATGAAGGTTAGGTTTAGTTAGCTTAGGTATTTATTAATCAAATCCGCGCATGCGCAGTTTGCTCTCACAACCAAGTTCTTCCTGTTATGAGCCGCACGTATATTCATAAACATTCACTAGCCGTGCCTTAGACCGTACCAGTGGCGTGTACTGGTTAAAGGGTTTGGGCTACCGCTGACCCTATTATTACACAAAATATATCTAACAATTACTTTAATTTTAATTACTATGGTAAAACTAATAATACAAAATTATTACATTATGTTATATTATAAACTTTTTCTTTTGTAATTTCCTTGGGCTACCGCCGGTAGCCCCGGTAGCCTGCAAAATACGCCCCTGGACCGTACTGAAGTTAGACTTGAGTTAGGCGGGACTAACTACATTCATTCATTCATTCATTGTGTTCTGCTCAAGGGCAGGTCTTCCACTGTAAACTCAGATTTCTCTAATATTTCCTATTTTCTGCCTTCCTTTTTGTCTCCATATATTTTAATGTCTTTTATCATCTGTATTTTCTTCTGTCCCGAAGTCTTCTCCCGTTCACCATTCCTTCCAGTGCATCCTTCAGTAGGCAGTTTCTTCTCAGCTAGTGACCCAACCAATTTTTCTTCTTCTTCTTCTTCTTCTTCTTATTCTTCTTCCTGATTAGTTTCAGCATCATTCTTTCTTCACCCATTCTTTCCAACACAGCTTCATTTCTTATCCTGTCTATCCACTTCACACCTTCCATTCTCCGTATCCACATTTAAATGCTTCTATTCGCTCTTCTCTTCGTCGTAATGTTCATGTTTCTGTCCCCATACAATGCTACATTCCCCACAAAGCACTTCACTGGTATCTTCTTCAGTTCTTTTTTCAGAGGTACGCAGAAGACCTAGACTAAGAAAATGTTATTCATAGACCTGGATTATCAGTGTACTAAGATAGTTCACAGATCATCCTTGTACATTGCTGCTATGCATTGCTGTACACCTGTGAGCATGCGCAAAGCATAGATGTTCGCTTGTTTCATGACTACTGCACCAACTTGCGTTTGTTTTCTATTCACATGTGATTCATAAGTACTGATAATGGATGGTGATGAAAAGATTGGGAAGGCTAACTGGAGCCGAGACGAAAACACATTCTTGTTTTCATGCACAGAAAAAACTTTAATACCGTTAGACAATATCATAAATGTAGGCCTATGTAACAGATAACACGTTGATATTGTAACTTGGTGTTATTAATGGATCAGACAGGAATTTAAGGTGATGTCATTGACAACAATCATGTCAGTTTTCAAGGCTAAGTGTAGAGTGAAAATATGAAGTTTATGGAATCAAAATGTTACACCAGGGAAAAGTTGTGGGGGTGATAACATAAAGAACAATTGAAAATATATTTTCTCTAGATTAATATTTAGAGGTGCCCCAGGAGCGAGCTTCAGAACATGCTCCAGTGATTTAATCTGAAGAGGATACCAGGAACATGTTAAAAGACTCGGCCTATTTTTGGTCCCCTGTTGTTTCAACTTGAAGTATCATAAAAATCACAATTTATAAGGAAATTGGGAATAATCGCAAAACTCTTAGGTATGATATAATTAATATAATAAACTTAATGGAAATTCATTCTTCCTATGTTGGAGGGTATTTAAATCAGAATATCTCTAATTAATACAAGAAATATGATCTACCCATCACAATTACCTACCTTTCATGACGTAATGAAATAATGCAGGGGCAGGTATTTATGGAGATTAATTTTATCATTTGTGTTTTTTAATATTGGGGTCGGCGGAGATTGCTGGAGATTGAATTGTACTCTTGGCAGAGATAATGGAAATTTTGGAAAATACAATTAATTTGGAATTGGAGTATTAATTCAGTATGAATATTACTTTCCAAATAATTAACATTAAAGGTTCGTTGGATTCTGGTAAAGGTGCGGTCTGGCCAATAGACAATATTTGTTGGATTGAGACTCTATTTTACACATAGTAATTAAAGACGAAAAAACTTGCAGCCCTCAAATTAACACTTTCAAGTTATTAGTGAAATGTTGAATTATCCGTCTTTTAAGTTCACTAACGTAATCAGAACACCTGGAATACCATGTAATGTAGCTACTTGGATAAATAACAAATTCAAGTGAAAAAAAATACGGAAAAATCTCAGAATATGAAATTCGCTATAAAACGACGCAATAGTAATAATTCGCGAATGTGTTCATATTTCGCTATTAGAACTCTATTTCGCGATTTTTCGCGATTGTTTTATCCGCATATTGTTAATTAGAGTCACTTAATTCGTAAAGATTAGTAAAAATCTATTGTATATCCATTATGTCATGATTTTCGCGATCTCCATAAATATCTGGCCCTGTCTATGGGTAAAAAATGAATTAAAATCTGTCTTCAAATCAGAAGAATCTACTGTTGGAGATATTTCAGAAAGAGCTGCTATCAGAACTAAGGAAATTCAGGTAAAGGCAAAAATTTCGAAAGTCAATCATACAAGAATATTAAAACTGATTCGTACTTACCATGATCAACACACAAACTTAATGAAGTCTTGTAAGAAACGACATAGTGACGGCAACTAAAATTAGAACATTGCATTATTAAAAAAAGAAGCAAACTATTTGATACACGCATTTGCAAATGCAAAAAAAAAAAAATTAATACTGTAGGTCTAATTGTGATAAAGACCGCCGTGTTCCAAAACAAGAGAGAGTGTTTTACTACCGGGTGTTCAGTTCAAAATGTGTCATGGCTCGCTGTATGTCGTTATGTGGCTAGCCGATGAGCCTAGAGAATTCAGTCTTCCTACACTTCCGCAGAGGCGTATTACCTAAATGAGAGAGAAGTTGCCTAGCAAGCACGGCGTTCATTCTGAAGATTACGTACCGATACGTAGGGTAACGCCAGTAGTGGCAAGAATGTGAACTGTTTGGAAACACGTACTGAAGTGAGGTTTTTTTCTTACTGTCGGGATATGGGGAGAGGGTTAAGACGATTACTTACGTATTTGTTAACTTGAACGGTCAACATTGACACGGAGCATTTTGATTTGTGTTGGGGAATGTTGCCGTACGCAATCGATGATAACAAATACCCTGCGTACGACTTGCCCGCGCAAAACACAGTTCGAAAGAGGTTATGGTAGCACACAGACTTTACAGACCGCCATCTGTTGCTACGACATTCAAGTTATACCGTACACGTTCTCAAGTTCAGATTGAACGCCTTGATTAATAGGCAACTTCTCTGACATAAAAGCTGAAACTCGCTTCAAATCGCTGACTCACAACAGTGACGTCATGACACACTTTGAAATGAACACCCAGTAGAGCAAAGAACAGAAAGAAGGATGATAATTGGACCTGTTGATTTAGTTACCACTCAGAAAGAAATGAAAAAGAAACAAGAATAAATTCTTACTAAAAAAATAAATGAGCTGAAATAGAATTCTTATCATATTTTATGTAAAATACTACATATTTTATCCCTTTGGATCCCTTCAAAAAATACTTTATACTGCAACCCCAATTTAGAGTCTTCCAAATAAAGTTTAAATATATGATTTTACAGCAATTCATTAGCTATGTAAAGAAAAACAAAATACAGTAATAGAAGAAATATACAAAGAGGCAAAAACATTAAAATTTTAAGAAACTTCAAAGCCCTTGGGGCACCTCAAAAATTAAATATAGAAACTCCATATTTTTCACATTCCTAAGTTAAGTGAAAATACAGATATTTGCAACTATTACATTTAGAAAACAAATAAAAAATAATTTCATGTATAGATTCACTTCACCCTATTGTATATTGCGATGCTCACTTTCTCTATATAAGGTTCTTATTTTATCGAGTGTATTTCAGAATCAATTTAGTAATAATATTATTACTGTTATTATGATCACTACTTCGCTTAACTTGTAATCTGTTTACATTACTACTGTAATAATTTTATTGTTTGTGCTAACATTATCCTCATTCATTATATAGCCATGACTTAGCATAGCATACCTTCGAAATTGAAATCTTCATACCACAGGATGGATATGTTGTGCAGTACAGCGCATACAACAATCCTTACAACAGTTATTAATTTTGTTACCTGAACATTTAAAGAAACAATTATTTTCTGTTAATATAAATTATTAGTCCGAAAGTGTGCTCCATATATGATTCCAACGACCTATAATGAATTTATGAAGAGGAATTGCACATTACGGAGAACAGACTGATAAAACTCAATTTCCCGAAGAAACTTAGCAATATCGTAAAACTTTCTTCTTCAGAAGGTAGGCCTAACTGATGCAAGTCTAGCTATGGCACTTCAAACATCATAAATAATTCGGCAGACCGCGAACCGAAGAAATTCCGTGCTAATTTTCATTATCAGTCTTGAATTTTTCCTTTTGCGTAATAACACAGGATAATGAGAATTCTGTTTCTATCTCCATTGAAAACATGCTCGTATAGGTTAGGACGCAAAAGTTCTGTTCAATCCTTTGCATTGGCTTTGACAAAACGATATCTATTCTTGGAATTAATATAATCGCACTTCAAGAAGTAAAACGGTCTTATTGCATAACTTTTCATACCTTTTCTCGTCTCTTATATTTCGCACACTGATGCAACTTCACGTATTACCTCCATTTAAATGAAGATAGACCTCAGCTAAATTACCTCTGCACCGGGATTAAAGTTAGCCCATATTAATGTAGAATCATCCTGCACTAAAGCAAAAATCCGTCTATGAATAAGAAAAACGTTCGTCTGTTCTTAGTACACAGTTGGTACTGCCTTAGTCCGGAATAATCACAACTATGAATAGCACCCCAGAAGTTGTACTATTTCTGGTTTTCTGGTATTTGTTTCATAATCTATTCTGTGTTAACTGCTCGCCTGTGTCTGTAGTTTACTGCCTGTCTTTCTGTGTGGCTTATGGCTTCATGTTTGAATTGCTGTCAGTCTGCTTGTAGTCCCATCGATTCATTCACCTCTCTCATCTTCTATTCAGCTATCTAACTAGATTTTTATTTCCTTCTTTTTTTCTTTTTCCCTTTCATTATACATTTCTCTCTCCATTCCTGTATTTTATTCCTTTCTGCCTTCTTTATTTACACATTTCTCCCTCTTTCCACTCTTTTCCATAATTACTCGTATCTTTACTTTTCCCCCTTACTTCCGTCTCTCTCTTTACTTACTTCTTTCTCTCTCTTTACTTTTCTCTCTCCTCTCTGTACTTCCCTCTCTCTCTCTGCTCTCTTTACTTACTTCTCCCTGGCTCTCTCTCTCCTCTCTTTACTTACTCCCTTCTCTATCTTTACTTCCTTCTCTTTCTCTCTTTACTTACTGTCAATTATACCTTATAGTTGTCATCATCATCATCATCATCTGCATTACGGTATGGACCATAAGATCCGTTCCACTCCAATCAAAACTGGTCCCGCCATCTTTTTGTGGGTTTCCTTGGTTTTCTTCTCCCACGGGGGTCGTGATTGTATATTGTTCTGGTAATTGATGTTTCTGGCATACGCTGTATATGCTCCCTCCAATTGTTTTGATGTCTTCTTATTATATCTATAATATTGTGCATTTTTAATTCGGATCTAATGTCTTCACTTCTCTTTTAATCAAGTAGTGTATAGCCAGCCACAAACCTAAAAAATTTCATTTCAGCAGCCTCAATTCTTCTCTCGTCTTTCTTCCTTAAAACGCAGTTCTCGCATCCATATAGTAAAGCTGGTAAAGCCATCACTTTGTAAAACTTTAGTAATGTTTCTTTCCGAGCTTTCCTATCTAAAGTTCGACGTATTGTACCACAAAAGTAATTAAAAGCATTTAACTTATCATCCATTTCTCGACTGTTATTATAAGTGACATTGCAGCCTAGGTATTTGAACGTATTGACTTGTTCTATGATTTTATTGTTTAGTACAATGTTTGTTCTGATTGGGTAAGATCCTAGGAATAGTTGTCAATACCTCTTTTTACGGTGATATGATTTTTGAAGGACGTTATCTGAAGTACTCCGATTGCAACTTTTCCATGTTCGTCATTATACGATATAACTGAGATTCCACACTGTACATTCCATCATTTTAATCAGGGTATTCGGTATGTAAACTCAACGTAAAGTCATAGTATTTACGACACTTTCGATTGAATGGATTCCTCAGAAATAATGTGGATTCCATTCCCTCGTGTTCATTTCCAGTTACTGTGACAGTAAGACTAGACAGTTGGGTTGAACAAATGGATCAATTAAACAATTATCTCATTAGGAGCGCGCGTATATTTCTGCCGCAGAACGTTCAAAGTTTCTTAATCCAACTATCGTTTACTTACGAGATTACAGTCTCTTCCTCTTCAAAATTTACTGCGCCATGGGTGCAGAACCCTCGTTACAATGAGGATAAATTCACAAAAGAAAACAACACTCCCTCGCCTGCAGATAAAGAAACTTTAAAGTTTTCAGCAAGAAACTTCTTTCTCCTAGACGGTGCAGTTCTCTATGCGTCCCAAGGCTTTCTCATGATGGATGCTCTACCCGAGGTGTACAGTTTCATCAAGAGTTGCGGCCGAGAATCTTACATCACCTTTATTCAATCAGTCTGAATTCTTGCGAGAACTATAATGCAATTGTTAAAGCGTCGCCGTCTTTCAGCGTTGGATATCCAAGGATAAAGGAACGACGGATGGGATGGGATGGAATGGGCACATAGATCGAATGGAAGTAAATTGGAAATAGTAACTGGAGATTTTAAACCACTTTTAATACTTAATCCTAATAGATTCTACAAAGGAAGGTAATGGAAGCAGAAATTCCTTTCAATAACGTGTATTGAAAAGATGACGACTGGAGAATACTGGCTTAATAAAAAGATAAGGAGCTGCAGTCTAGTAAAATCTGTTCTAATACAATGTATTTACACAACAATATACAATATTTTGGTCTCCTTAGAGATTCGAAACATGGCATCAGAGTGAAAAGTCGACGCTGTACCTTTTTGGTTATTTCTATATAGACTAACACATAAAGCGGATAATCTAATGTTTGATATGTTTGTTTATTTTGTAAGTGATTACATTTAATAATTTAGATTGAATTAATGTATAAAATCTATTCATTCGTCGGGTCGTAGGTTTGCATTCGCTATCTTCTGAAGTTTACTTTTAGCTAATAGGCAAGAGTCAATATTATGGTATAAATACCTTCCATTCCCTTTCAGCTTCTCTCAGGCTGCTTGGGGACTCCTTTCATTTCGTCTTCAAAGATCATATTTTAGTGGAAGGGGAGAAAACGTCGCATTGAATTAAATCATGGTTAGCATCTCAACTGAGACAGTCTCTTTAAGATGCTCCTCTGAGAACTCTTGGCGAAGTGTAATTGCGATTCTTTATGTAGAGTCCCTCATAAACCAAGGAGTCTATTCAGACACGATGTTACAAGACGATAATTAGATTTGGGATACCAGTCAACATATAAATAGCAGCATTTCAGTTATTTTTAAGTTATATATCCTAAATACTAATCCTACGAAAGTGAATATTCTTCTTTATATGTGATGATAATTTATGTTTGATTTCTTATTTGAAATATGTACCGCAATAATACAAATTCTGGGAAGTTATAGAAATGAAATCATTTAAGATGAAAAATTTACTGAAAATATTTGTTATATCTGTGAATTCCACTACTTGTTCCAGTAAAATGAGCTTTTAAGAAACATTAACATTCAATAGTCTCATCGTTTAATTTGGATTTGATTTTGATATATTTTATTAGGAACAGAAATTTTCCTAATGAATTTATAATTGAGATGAGTTGCAGATCTGCCTCCTTACTTTCTTATTTAGAAAAAATGTTTTCCCTTTTAAACCATATCTATAGTCTATCAACGTTTCTAGCAGGATTAGTTCACTCACTGAATAACTCACTCATGACCACTCAAATCGATTATTGTTTTCGATCTCATTCACTAAAGCTTTCCAAAGGCTTCGGTCTTCAGCTGCGTCTTCATAGTCTTTTACTAGCGAGAGATCACTGCCCACTTGGTCGTTCCATCGAAATCGTTGCTTACCGAGTGGCCTTCTACATCTTAAATATTTCTCAATCAATCTTTGGAGGAGATTTGTACGGTCCCGTCCTAGAACATAACAAAGCCTCTGTAGTTTTCGACTCATCAGTGTCACTATATCTGGATCTCTATAGAGAGTTCTTAATTCATAATTTTTATAGTTCTCCAGGAATCATTTCTAGAGTATGGCCAAAAATCTTGATTTAAATTTTATTTTATTAAGTGAACATTGATTAATTTTGCCAGTTTTTATTATAATTAAAGATCTTGCTGAATTTTAATGTACAGCCAATTTTGTTGTTCCGGAAGGGAGTTTTGGACTTACACTTATGCGAGGATTACGATATTTATTTGCATTAGATAGGCGATGTTGAGCTTATTTCTCGAACTGGTTTTCATCATTTATAATACAGTTCAGATATCTAAATTACCGTACTTAACTTTTTCAAGTCATCAACGCTCTAACTTAAGTCCATTTTATTAATATCTCGATACGTTCAAAAGCATTAATTTTAAACAAGTATCTTTTGTCTTATTCTTTAACTCTGAACAGATTATAGAAATTTTCTTCAGTTTCGCTATCATCTGCATAAGCAAGAATAAGGCAAACTCGGATAATTTCGCAGTATTAAGGTTTTCTGTATATAGTTATACCCAAAATTGCTTAAAAAAATTCTTCATGCAGCAGTTAACCACTAGACATAACTTTATTGGTTGGTATAAAAATTATATATATTTTTTAAATGTATCTCAGCAGGGGAATAGCTCCATCTAAAACATGAGACGATATATGTGTGTTTCAGTTACTCGTGTAACTTCGCAGTACTGCTCGAGCAATTTCGCAGTAACACTTGTGGAATATTCAATAATACCCTTTTTAGTTTAAAACATGCTTTAATGTAATCTAAACATCAGTACATGTTTACAGACATGAAATGAACACACATTAACAAACTAGGCAATAAAATATGTAGAGCAACTGGACTTCATTTATGAACACTAATAACAGGAAAAAGTTAGCATATTAATTGTAAATTAATAAATTTATCTAACACATATCTGCATTAAACATTATGTCAAATATATAAAAAAATTATGAGAACTATTTAGGCTTAATCCGAATCCGCTTCCGCTAGCAAGACAATTGTTTCTCCTTGCTCTGCCATTGTTTGAAGGTGGACAGATTTTGATTACTCTGTCATTGTTTGAAGGTGGACAGATTTTGATTGCTCTGTCATTGTTTGAAGGTGGACAGACTTTGCTCCTTTTGGGGACAAAATTTTGTTAGGTTTGGTAACCAATGAAAACCCTGCTTCATCTAAATTTCAAATGAAATTTAGGCGTGTTACTAAGTTCTGCCTTCTCATACACACTTCCTAGCACATCATATAAATCATTCAAATTCGAGCGAGTTGAGGCTGCTGCTCTATGGTAAGACAGACTTTTTGGCTGGCGCGTACTTAGTCCACAGCACTTCTTAAAGGAAGTTAGAATCTGCGTGCCACTCGAACTGATCTGCCGGTAACTAGTGGAAACTAGTTAAGAAATTGAGTACCGGCAAAAGCACATTACAAACAAACTATATGTGATAAAACAACAAGAAAGGGTTCAAATTAATCGTATGATTGTGGAGAATTCATTAATCGTAGTGCGATAATTACAGTTCTGAATTTCTCGACGATATAACGTCCAAAAATACAACACTGTAAATTCACTCATGCTATCTCAGCGAACACACACCTACTAAAGCAGATAGTTATATAACTTTCGCCAGAATACGTTGCAATAGGATCTTTCTGCATGAAACATCCCCGACAGGTTCTGGCATTTATCCGTATTTTTTGTAACCTCAAACGAACACGGACAAATCCGCAACTAATTAATGTATGAGATACTGGGGAATTAGATGTACTGCGAAATTAGCAGAGTTTGTCTTAAATTAAATTTTTAGAAATGCAAAGAGACACATTTATTTTCACTTATAACTGTTGTGGAGCAACGGTTAGCATGTCTGACCGTGCAACGATCAGGCCCGGATTCAAATTCTGGTTGGGACAAGTTACCTCGTTGAGGATGGATAACTTTCGTCGCTGGACCCTGGACTCGTTTGGTTGGCATTATCACCTTCAGCTCACTGAGGCGCAGTTTATAATGTCGTAAAATAAACCAATAAAAAAAGGTTATATCTTTCTCAACTAAATTTTCCAACTCAAAATTTAAAAGCAAAGAAATAGCCTATTTCCTTGCCGAAGAGGAGAAGCTATCAGGAACATGGTTGCCTACTTAAGGGTCTCTGCGAAACTTTAATTAGCCATATTAATTTATATGGTAGGTATTTCTTATTCTTTTAACACCGACCACAAATTAATTTCTTCTTATAAAGATATAGGCATTCCCAAAATCAATGAAAAATAGATGTAAATCGTATACGAATTCCCAAAATGTTAGCACTAGTTAAAGAAAGAATTAGGCCTATTGATAGCACGTTTTTCTGTCCTACATAAACGCAATTTGGTCGTCCAATGCATATTTGAGTCTGTTTAGACATAAAACTTCTTATGAACAATCCAGAAGCGCAGAGCTCTATAATTTTCACATTTTCGTAAAAGTTTTTTTTTTTTTTTTCAAATTTCTGTAAATGTCTCTTGTTCCAAATTTCGAAAATTAGAGTACGCAACTTTGAGAATGGATTAATCTTGCACAGGATAGGAACCGATGGCGGGCTTATGTGAGGGTGGCAATGAACTGCGGGTTACTTAAAAGCTATTCGTAAATAAGTAAGAATACGCAACCTATTCATTGGAGTATTCCCATCAAATTTCATTTCTTAGGAGAAAATTTTATCTTCTCCTGATGTTTTCTCAAATTTTAAATAATAGCTAAATGGTCATTTTAGTCTTAAATTCATTAATTTTGGTCGAGGGTTGTAGACTACGTTTTAATCTTCAATTCTACGATTAGTAATATCTACAATAGGAAAACTTAGAAAACCATAAAGGTACTTTTAATTTAGTTTCTTATATTTCATGCAAATTACTTAAAATTCCCTGTTTTGTAAAATTTTTAACGTGTTGTTTATACGGTCATTTATGGTTTTCTCAACTCATTTTGCAGAAGATTTCTTCAAGTTATCTTAGCCCATTCCTAAGCTATATAATATTAAGATTATTAATTAAGGAGCAGTTTTTGCTATTATAGCAGGATTTATTCAATGATATCCACTGTTTACATGTCTAAATATAAACCCAAAATGATTAAAAGCACAATTTGCAATCATATTTGTAGGAGTAAACATAACATTCTAATTGGACCATAGTTTTCCGCTTGTGGATTGAAGATGAATGTTTGAAATTAGTTCATATGCTGAATCAGTAATATTATTTCTAATATTGTCCCACAATACCTGCGCTATTCTATTGTTATTATCTAGGAGATCAGATTTAATTTCTAGGTGAATTTAACATCAACGCTTAATAATATCACTTTTAATATGATTTGTTAATGTTTGACACAGTCTTGTTGATTCCCTAACACAAAATTGTTCATCTTAATTTTGCGTAAACTAAATTATGACTGTGTCCAAATTTTTCACATATAAGGTCTTCTGTGATCAATAATAGTCCTAAGGTGTCATACCTGGTAGAGGGGAAGAGAAGACATGACGGCCTTATCTCTACTAGGTTAAATAAATGTATACTATATACTATACTATATGTAAATTAATAATATAATGATTTTATATTATTGGTGATTGGAACAAAGCTAATTTTTATATAAAAAGGGATATTTCCAATTGAAGGCAGCTGAAATTAGTTTTATGAACGATAAGGTATGCCTTGCCTTCTTCGCTGCATGTAATTAAATAGTGGATGATTGCTAAGCAGATAAAAGTGGATTGTAGCAGTCGTGACCAGGTTTTCAGAATTTATAATAGGAGAATTATTCAGCTAACCCTATAATCTAAAGAAATTGAACACATTTAAGTCTTGAATATATGCATAATAAGAAAAAATGGCTAGAAAACGTACAAAAAGTGGAATGACATCAAAAGAATGGGAAAGAGTAATTGAACCAAAGAAGAGATGACTTAAAAATTGAAGCCGCAGCGAATTTCAAAGGAAGAAGAAGAAAAAGGAAAGGATAGTAATATGTAGGCTACAGTAAGAAATGATATGCAAATTTCATTGTTTATTTTAAGCAAAATAAATTGCTAGCAAGTTATGAAACTGACATTTTGTATAGTCAACTTATTCTCCTTGACCGTAATTTATGTTTTTAGCATTGTGACGTTACAACAAGTGTGTGTGTGTGTGTGTGCGTGCGTGCGCACGACTATGTGCGTGAGGAGAAGAGAGAGAGAGAGACTGAAACAGAGACAGACAGACAGACAGATAGGGAGGGGGAACAGGACGCACGTGTCCACTAGTGAAGCAAAATGAGCCGTTTGACCCATATGCATGCATACATACATACATACATACATACATACATACATACATATCCTCCAGTATATATATTATTTATCATGAGATTTTTATGTTATTTTCATGCTGTAGAGGAAATTATTCTGTCTTGTTCTGATGAAAATAATGTCTCCTGTTACGGAAACTTTGTGAGATAGCGGGGACAATGTGCGGTACTATCTGCCGAAGAAAAGTGCTGTACGCTATGAATGTGTTATAAATGGAATATAAAGCGAATTCAATTTACGAATGCAAACTGACTCTATACAAAACATAATGAAAACTCTCGTAAGTAAAGCACTGCATATAAACTTCGGCTTGCTACTGACGCATCTTATAATGGATAAAATAAACAAAATTACACACCAGGGCCGTTAATGTACTTTATTACGGACTAAATGTGTTACATCCATAACTTCATTTCAAAAGTTTTCCGCCCATTTACACGAAATGACAAATTTATCAGGAATACTTCACAGACGCTAAATCTGTAGTGCTCGGGAAAAGTGGCACGAGTCAAAAATGTTAATTTTACAGGAGAAGGAAAAAAAAAAACTGTCTTCACACTGGTTTATGTCGATTTGATTTTCTTCTGTATGAATTACTGTAATGGGAGAAATACTTATGTCTCTTTTCCCAAGCGAGCAGATGTTCCGTAAGTTGTCAATAAATTAATAAAAAATGTTTGTGGAAACTGACTTATGCCACCTTTCCCAATCATTGCAGAAATAACCTGAGATGTTGATACAGCGTCGTAAAATAACTTACTAAAATACTTCATCTTAACCTCAAATGCGGTGATAATAGTAAGGACAGTGGTACTGGTGACCGTGATGGATTTGGTGATGGTGATGGTATTAGTAGTGGTAATAGTACTAGTGGTGGTAGTATTATTGGTGGCGGTGATTGCAGGAGTTGTAGTGGTGATGATAGTAATGGTGATTGTTTGTGATGGTGATGATGACTGTGCTCTATTGATAATAGTACCCATGATTATAGTAATGGTTGTGGCGATGGTTCAGATGGTATTACCGATTTTCGTTCTCATCATCAATTATTACAGCATTAGACGTAATGGTTTGTTCCTGTCTCAATAGATACCTATCACATTTTCTTAGGCCGGCAATATACTGCATCGGACATTCTGTCTCGGAAGGACGGTTTTGTATCGGACGCCTACGGTCCGAGATAGAAAGTCCGATGCAATAGGCCTATGCGCTGGCGGCCTAAGGTCGTCCAATAGGTTGTTCCCATTTGGTCTATAATTCAAAATTTGTTCGTCATCTAAACTGCGACATTCTTCCGAAGTGTCTTGCTTTCATTTTCTGAGAAACGTATTAACGAATTTTAATTAAAATTTCTTTAAAAGTCTTTTTTTTTTTTTTTTTTAATTTGCCTAAAATTACGGTATGCAACCTACCATTTTGCATATTAAACGCATTTCGCCAGATATTTTCATGTGCTCTTTTTGATTTCTGGTTATCCTGTACCAAAAGTTATTCTTCCTAAATTATTTTACCCTAGATATACAGGGTGGACCGTAAATAATATAATTAATTTCAGGGAGTTATTCTTTGAGATAGTTAAAACAAAAAAGTTTAATATTATTTTACCCGTTTTTGATTCCTTTTCGAGAAAAGAATTCTTTTACATCAAACATTTCATAGTGTGTTTCGGGAAAACTATTGATTTAATTCCCAGTATGCCCAGTTTATTTAAGAGAGTAGTAGTATATTGTGATAATAAATTATTGAAATAATTTTAGTTTTGTTCTTTGAATGTGTAGAAATTTGATCTGAACAAATGTAACATTTTAAAAAAGCTTTTCAGAAGGAAAAGCTAGATTTGTCCGAATAAAATTACTATTGGAATATGGCGTTAAGTAATTTGTTGGCTTACTTCAAAGTGCTCTTTCACATTTTCATGATTTGACCAAGTTTTTGTATTTCTGACTGCATCACGTGGACCGAGCATTCAATAAAAGATAACGAACGCAGTCCAGTACGAAATTAAGTAGAATTCAATGCATGTGGCTTTAATTTAGATGTGGTGACTTGGGAGGCAGCGGCGCGGCGTCGTCAGATCTAGGGCAGTGAGCCCGAGCCCCAGACCCGCCCGGGGGAGCGCGTGTTAGGGTAGGCTGCAGAAATGAAGCGCGCACAAAATGGCAACAGCTAAAAACAATTTGCTGCGCCGCTGTCACCCCTCGGAGAATATGAAATATGAGAGCTTACTGGCGCTCGGATATTTGAAAATCCTGGGATTGATGGATACGCTGATTCGATTTTGTTTCTCCCTGTCACTTTATATTACATACATATATAGACAGTCGCCTTTCTCGATAAATTACGTTCAATTCACGGACATAATCATATTGACATATTAATACTGTGCAGTTCAAATACATTGCAGAGCCGTTAATGGAAAACCATTATCATCAACTTCATGGTGACGCAGTGTGAGTTTCACTTTAAAGGCTAGAGCGCAGGCTTTTCTCGCAGAAGACCGCGGTTCAAATTCCAACGAGTTCAAGCGATCGACATACAGAGAAGTCCTCGGTGATGTAGTGAATATCGTACTTGCCTCTGGACCTATTACCTCAGGTTGAAACTCTGTCGATGGTAATGGATTTTAAGTAACGATAAATATATTCTTAGCATAGCTTCTTTAGAATAGAAGCAAAACCAGGGGACCGTCGTCGCAGATGTACAACACACAAAATGTCTCTGAGACGGGTAAAGTTGCCAAACCGGCTGTTAATTGTTCTCCCATTTTCCAAAGCCAGGAAACAAAATTTTAAAAGCTTAATCTAATCGATACCACCATCACAAGGTTTAGATTATGTGTTTTCCCTCCACATCTCACCATTTCTTCTGTAATCATCAATTTGATGATGACGATGATGACGATGACGACGATGATGATGATGATGACGATTTATAATAATAATAATAATAATAATAATAATAATAATAATAATAATAATAATAACGCTAATGACGTAGCACGAGCTGTATCGCGTTTGCCTGCTGATCCGGAGCTGCACTCCGGCGTTTTTTCAGCTGTAAGAAGAATGGACGAAAAAATTTGGACTAAAATTGAACTCTGAGAAATCACACGCAATTATAATGGAATATTAATGACTGTTAAGTAAATTAAACAAAGGTGACTTATCTCTTGTTAAAATGAATGAAACTATTATCCCTTACAGTGATAGAGTAAAAAATCTGGGAATTTATATGGACAAAAACTTAAGTTGCAATACTCAAATCACACATACATGTAAAATACTTTTTATGAAAATTCACACATTAAAAATAATCTGAAATTTCCTTCTGTTGGCTCTCAAGAAGAATTTAGTACAGTCGCTCTTGATGCCTCATTTTGATTACTGTGACACTCTCTACACTGATCTTAACATGACTCTGACAGACAGACTACAGCTTGTTCATAATGCATGTGTTCGATTTATTTGCAACGTCCTTAGGTCTGGCCGTATTACACCTTCACTAAATATGCTGTCCTTGGTCCGTCTTAAAGAGCGAAGAACTAGTCACTCTCTAACATTACTCTTCAATATTCTTCAAAACTCTAACCCTAGCTACTTAGCTTCTCGTTTTCAACACTTGTCTTCATATCACGAAATAGATGCTCGCTCGCAACACCATATCACACTCTCCATTCCCAAACACAGGACATTCTCCTATTCTTAATCTTTTACCGTCTCTGCAGCTCATCTCTGGAACTCTCTACCACAACATGTCAGAGTTATTATTTCGTATCAAAAATGAACTAAAGTTGTTGCACTTTTTCAATTCAGATTCCTTTACTTATAAGCCCTTTTCTCTGCGATATTTTTGTAAAAATAATTTTTTTCCTTTTTTTTCTTGATCGTCAGATGAATTTATTATCGTACTCTTTTTGTTGTTGATTTTATTTAAATTTCGTATTTTTATTAATTTATTACATTACATTTGTTGTATCCTTCCTTACGTTTTTTCTGTTAGCTAACTATCGTACAAACAGAATTGCTTTTATTATATTCCAATCTTTATATATTTGAATTTTTAGATTTTACTTTCTTTTTTCCATTATGGTATTACTTTCATATTGTTCAGTGTCGATTTTGTTATGCTATTATTTTTTGTAATATGTTAGTATCCTGTTCTTCAGCTTTTTGTTAAATGTTCACTCCTTGTAAACTTTGTCACCTGGCAGAGTGTAAGAGAAGGCCTTATGCTCTTAACTCTGCCAGTATAAATAAATAAATTATTATTAATGTCCTGTAACCCATAGCATTTTAATATAGTATTAATTGCCATAGTTGTGTTTACATTTAGGATTGTTATCATAACAACAGCATCATGGTCTTCAACACCTATATTTTTACACCTATCGTATATGAGTCTGATTTAAAACCAGCTATGATAGTATCTAAACAATTTGGCCCTCTGGTGGGGAGAGGCCTAGTACTTACACAAAATTCACTCTATAATATAGCATTAACAGATTTAAAGTGAAGGTGTATTAGTCACATTTAAATGCATTTTGAAATCTATAAATAATATAATTCGTGAATTAAGAGTGGTAAATATTTTAGATTCAGTTCTAATTTGTTTAAAAACATAATATAGGTACTAATGTCATCTCATAGAGAGCGATAGTTTAAAGTACCTATCAAAACGTAATACTCTGTAATTCCATCGCACCACATACCTGGAAATGTTGCTCATCAGAGGAACTATCTAGGTTCAATTGGAACTTGTATCTCATCAGGTACGTAGGTTGCAGAACCGACTCTTACCGCGTTTTTACGACAATACGTATTATGGAGAACACTGTAAGATTGTACATTTTTACATATAAGTTGATGGTGTGGACAGTAAACCAATGTTCGCAAACACAAAGAATGTTGAATAATATCAAGGGAAAAATTGTTCCGGTACCGGGTATCGAACCCTGAACTTTTGGTTAAGCGCATCAACGCTCTACCACCTGAGCTAACCAGAAAATGTTTCCCTTAAGATTATTCAGTTCAGCTTCACAGAGAGCTATAGGCTACCTGAAATATAGATTCGCACAAAGAATTTTTATAAATTCTTGAGTCAACCATGCATCTAGAAATATAATTTTATTTATTATGCAGTAGTAACCAAAATAGCGTCATTTAATAGTGGAGATTATCTTGGATCTGTCATACTCCAACCCTTCATTAATCAGGTCAAGTTTTTTTGCATTGTTTATTCGTGAGTTTGAAGATTTTTTAGGAAATTTAAGACTTATTTGTTACATCGTGAAGGCAAATGCTTGTGTGCACCGTGCCATATAGTAAGAACCTTATAGTGGAGGAAAGCGAACTCTCTTGCTATGAGTGGAAGTGTACCGAGGGAGGGAAGCTTCCCAGTCCACTTTCTCCTTTCCCTGACGCGAAGGCAGGTTTCACGAGATACCCAATCGCCTATAACAAATTAAATCTGAAAGTCAAAAGTCAGGAGTATAATTTCATGCAAAAGTAGCACAAATACGCCGATTTTTAAAAGGAATATAACCATCATATTTTGTTTGTTTCTAAATAAGATAATTGACTTTTTTGTGTTCTTGGAGATAGCTACCCAAACATGTCACAAAGTCCTCAGTTGGGCCTAATCGAAAAACAAACGGAATTTTTTCAATGGTATTTAATTGCCTTTCACTAGAGTTTCCAGTTATGAAGTCATGAAGTTGTTCTTGGATTTGTTTTGTTACCGCCTTTGTAACTCATTTTCCTGTTGCTGATATAGCCTAATCTTTATTGTTGTTTAGTATTTTCCTATCCTTAGCATTCATAACAGTAACCCACTCTTTGTTGAATTTTCGTTAAAAGCATTAACATTTTCACTAGAACCATTTTGTTCTTGTAACATATACATAACATACATACATGCGCAATGTTCTGCCAAAGGACAGGTCTTTCACTGCAAAACCCAGCATTCTCAAATCTTTCCTATTTTCTGCTTTCGTCTTTGTCTCCGCATATAATGCATATATCTTAATGTCGTCTATCATCTGATATCTTCTTCTGCCCCCAACTCTTCTCCCGTTCACCATTCTTTCCAATGCATCCTTCAGTAGGCAGTTTATTCTCAGCCAGTGACCAAACCAATTTCCTTTCGATGTAACATTGATAATCTTATTTGAATTTTTTTGTATTACTTTTTATTTACAATCTTCGTTTTTATACCATGAATACAGATTCGTAACTATTTCGTTTATGTTTATGTTTGTTACTTAGATTACCGGTACGTTATTTACAATGAATTGACGAATCTGTTTATTTAAGATATTTACATGTGACTTCAGAAATTTAACTTTACCTTGATGTTATTTTTGTTTTAAATATATGTATTTATTTAAGGTGATATCAACTTTGTTACCTGAATCGGCCAGATTAGATAAAGCGTCTGTAAGTTGAGAATAAACATTTTTAGAGTTATCGTCATCGATACTACAACATTTAATTGTATTATCATCAATAACTGTAATGTTGTTTAACAATTTTGAACAACTGTCGCACTTTATACACTTCAATCCTTTCATCAGCTTTTCCTTACAACGGACGCAAGTCGGGTTAACTATACCTGTATTGCCGGCACTTAATGTCGTAAAAATCAATTCCCAGTAGTCTACTTAACAAAAACATATGGTTTAGATTCATTCAACAAGTGTTCTGTATTGTATTAGTGATTCCTTTGTGTATCTGTATGTAACAACATTATGAAATTATCTGATGATAATACGCCTACTTAACCAAAATCTTAATAACCCTGTATTATGATGATGGAAGAATTAATGGATCGCTAAAATTACAGACATTAAAGACTGATTGATGAATGATTATGTGAATTAATGATGAATGGGTGGATAGATTGTTTTCTTTTCCCTCATGGTTTTTAATCTGCAGGTCTCAGGTAACGGCGCACCTCTCCTCTAATACCTGAAGCGAATGGTCGACGTCGACGCGTAGGAGCTCGGAGTCTCATAAAGTTGGGGAACTGCGTTGTAATGCGACCGGTGTGACAGAACACTGGCTGCTCCTCCGCAGTTTAATTTCCGGCGCCCGACCTTGTACGTTACTGCAAATTCCTTGTAATTCTGTCATGTGTGATGGTTCGCTATCATGTCAGTAACCCTGAACGCGCTGTTTGGCCAGCTATTGCCAGAGAAACGTTTAAGAATGGCTTAAATTGCGAATTCTTGACTACTGACGACGACAGGAAATGTTAATTTCAAATTCTGTAGTAGCATTTTCAGGCCATGTGAGGAACTATGTTACCTTTCCCAATTCTTTATCTGTGAATGTCTTTAACCTGCATTATGTAGCACTGTAGACTGTTGTACGATGTGGAATCTGTACGAAACAAATAAAGCACAAATATCTAATCTCTAGTCAAAATTCGAGATCACTACTTTATTCTTTAATAAAAGTCAAAGATTAGCTTCGACGTTCATCACACGACGATCGGCATGAAAAAAAAAACAGAGGATTCATAGGGTCCCTGTAATTGCGTGAAGCATTTATACCAGCGGTGACCAAAACTCGAACTGCAGTGATTACATGCGACAGACAGCCTATGAAGTAAGGAGACGGAGGAAAGGTACTTGGCATGAAAACTACAACCAGTGGTGGTTCCTGTACTAACATCTTGATCAATCCCGCGGATAAAAATCTCAAGCTTTGCTTTATCAGTATTGTCACTGGTCTCATCAAGAGCCTGTGAATAATATACGATTTTTCTTGCTTTTTTTTAACCTTCATCTGGAATATAATCAGGAATTTTCTAAATTCTTCTCACGATAGTTGGTCGACAAACTCGTAGTTTTCAAAATTAAAATGTTATGACAAGTTATTTAAGCTATTTTAATCATTACTCTTTAGACAAGATAGAGCACGAGATATTTCAAACCCCATTAGATAGCTGACTTCCTTACATTTATTTATGTCATCTTTCTCTTTCTGGCTACGATTTAAAACATGTCAGTTCCTGGCGTTTAACAGTTCGTTGGCACATACTATTGAATCAGTTTTTCTATAATATTATTATTAAATGAATAACTAATAAATAGTTATCCTCATCTAAAGATTAAGATGATTAAATTTGAGATGAAACCTAATAATTTTATCCTTCTAGGTAGAAGATCTAAACATGTCAAATATTCATGCACATACAGAAGAATTATAGAAACACATAGGCTACTTAGTTGTCAGTAATAATAATAATAATAATAATAATAATAATAATAATAATAATAATAATAATAATAATAAATTATTCACCGTGGCAATTAATGTTTCTATATAATCCTAATTGAACCGTGGAGCAAAGTAAACATATTACATTTTGTCCGACAGAACAATAAAGAAGTTCTCCTTCTCATTCTTTACTGCTTGTAAAGACAGAGCGACACGATACCGCTACTGCTTGCCTTCAGTACGTGAATGAAAAAAACAGCAGTATACAGAAAACTCCTCTTACCCGTTTGAATGTCTGTGATTACGCGATGTAATCACAACACCCGCTTTGGTCACCGCTGGGTGTTATTGTGACATTTAGATTTTTAAAGAATTTGTTCTAACTTTCAAGATTTGTGAATAAGATTAAGAGTGAATTAAATGTAATACAATTTATGTGTTTTATTATTATTCTTCCATTATTTCTTTATTGAATATATCATGGGATCACATGAGTAGGCTATTGTTTATGCGACACCAATTGAATGTGAACAAGATCTGATAGCATAGCACGCAGCTGATGATTCTCGCAAAACGCCAGATATCCTTTTACGAGTTCGTCAGTCACTACTCCTGCGATTACCCTTTTGTGACGATGTAGAAGGGAAAGTTTCGAACATTTTCAGTGATTACTCGAGTGAATAGTAAGGGGTTTGCAAGCTTGGCTTTGAAGCTCCCTTGATCCTAGGAAAAGATTCGCAGAACTCTGAGATCTTTTCCATGCCTTTCGTTTTGGTCCCTACTTTCATTCTAATTCTGTAGACATAGAGTATAGCTGGCGTTTGACGTATCGAGCTCTGAGTGGACTCCTCAACTAGAATATCAAAGCAACAGTCGTCGCGCTTATTTGAGTGAGCTTTGGAGAACTTTCTCGTTTGACTCGTCCAGAAAGTATATTGTTACTTATTATAACAGAGATCCGTGAACTAGTGCCTAATTTTATTATGTATTGAAGTGTATTTATGTATTTATTTTGTATTTTTTGCAATCTGTAAATTGCTTTAATGAATACTTTTGTGACGCGTAAAAGTGTATTTGATTAATTTCTGTATTTTTCGATCTTATTTTAAAGTATAAAGATTTGTCTGTTAAGATCCACAAGAAAGTTTTGAAAAAATTATGTTAAATTTATTACAAAAGAAAACCTACAACAGCGGTCATCAGCATGGTGCACCCTCGGGCTAGCTTCTCTTACAAGCAAATAAGAGACTGCACTGTCGTGCATCCGTGGTTGCTGGCGGGTATGCTTTCTCTCTCTCCCTTCTGCATGACGGTGCATATTGCGATACACTCCTTACCCGTGACCCATTTCAGCGAATGCTGACGATCACTGTTCTACAAGGCTCTTCTCCTGCTTGAACCTATAGGGAAGTGAGCAATGTTCCAGAAACTGGTTGTGAATGTGTTCTGTTTTAATTTATTTTAAGTTCAAAGTTTACATAACGTAAGACTTAACTTAAAAATGTAAACGTTACGGTAAAATCAAGAACATTCACGATGGGAACATAAACATAACCGCAAAGGTACTTGGTAACCATGGAAACATAACAACAACGCCATTTCCTCATATTCTGCCGTATAGTTCAGCGCTTCACGATTGTGTACTGTTTGCAGATCACTTAAGCATAAGCATGAAAGTTTGGAGTTTCCAAACTTTCATGTTAACGTCTAACGGCAATGTTTATGTGAATCATTGTGAATGATCCCATTTGGTAACCTGGGCGCAAACTTCTGTGATTATGAAAGAGGAGTGGAACGGAGAAAAACTCTCCGGCACCGGGATTTGAACCCGGGGTTTCAGCTCTACGTGCCGATGATTTATCCACTAAGCCACACCGAATTCCAATCCCGATGTCGGATCGAATCCTCTCAGTTTAAGTTCCACCTCTTGGGTTCCCTCTAGTGGCCTACCCTCTAATCTCTGCACTACATCATAGATGTAGCCTATGACAATATATATATATATATATATATATATATACATACAGGGTGTTTAAAAAATACGGGGCATAATTTCAGGTATGTATTTCCCACATGTAGACAATCAAAATAGTTCATTACAACATGTGTCCGGAAATGCTTCATTTCACAACATTGGAATTCACAGGAACGTTTTTCTTTCCGAAGGTCGTTGTCATTACAGAAGATGTTCAAAATGTCCACCTCCTGCTTGAATACAGACCTCACATCGATGTCTCATTGACCTGCGAACACGATCCCAAACTCCAGGAGTATTGCGTATGTCCTCAGAACATGCCACAATTCGATTCCGAAGGGATTCCAAATCAGGCACCGGAGACGAATAAACCAATGATTTTAAATGGCCTCACAAGTAGAAATCGAGAGGGTTCAGATCAGGTGAGCGTGGAGGCCAAGCAATTGGGCCACCTCTACCTATCCATCGATCAGGAAACCTTCGATCCAAGTACCGGCGAGCCGTACGACTGAAGTGTGAAAGGCGCCATCATGCAAGAAGTGAATGTGTTGACGATTGATCAGTGGAGTGTCTTCTAAAACATGAGGTATTGTGTTTTCCAGGAAGTTTGTGTACGCCTGCCCCGTAAGTCTGTTTACAAGTACCTACATGGGGTCCAACTAATCGATCACCAATGATACCGGCCCACATGTTGAGGGAGAACCGCACCTGGTGATGAAATGGAACAGTTGCACGTGGGTTTTCATACGCCCATAGGCCTACATGCTGATTGTGGAAATTTGTTATGCCATCTCGTGTGAACTGTGCTTCGTCTGTAAATAATACTAAGGCAGGAAAGTTCGGATTTACACCACACTGCTGCAAGAACCACTGACAGAACCTAACTCGTGCAGGGTAATCTGCTGGTGACAGGGTCTGTGCACGTTGCAAATGATAAGGATAAAATTGATACTGTTTCAACAGTCTCCATACAGTCGTATGAGGAACATTGACTTGCAACGCTACCCTTCGTGTGCTGATAGAAGGAGTCATGTTCACAGCCTCCAGAATTTCCTCCTGTACTTCTGGAGTTGTAGATCTTGGTCGTCCCCTTCCCAAACCAGGAGAGTTAAATTTTCCATACTCGCACAGACGGTAATGGAGACGTACAAATGTCTTCCGATCTGGACATTGTCGCTGTGGGTACCTCTCCTGGTACAAACGACGAGACGAGCCAGCGCAGCATTGCCGTCCGCCTTACCGTACATGAAGTTTATCTCTGCCAGCTCTTGATTTGAATACATGTCGCACAGTCTAACGCCTACACAACACTGAATGTAACCTTCGCCTCGGAATGAACTGTCAGAGTGCCCTCTTAATGTCTCCTTTGACGGCAACGACCTGCGGAAAGAAAAACGTTCCGGTGAATTTCAATGTTGTGAAGGCCATAACTCGGAAATAAAGCATTTCCGGACACATGTTGTAATAAACTATTTTGATTGTCTACATGTGGGAAATACATACCTGAAATTATGCCCCGTATTTTTTAAACACCCTGTATATGTATATATATATCCGTAACATAAACACAGAAAAATATATATATATATATATATATATATATATATATATAATATTTTGTGTTTATGTTTCGGTTATGTTTAATTTTCATTGTGAATGGGCCTTAAAGATACTTGCTGCGCACTTAAGAGTGGCGAGTAGGGTAATGAAATCTGAGCTCTACTCATTATTGCACAGTGGTTTAGATTTCAGCATTCTTTGTTTCGGATGTATGCTATTTCACATTTGTATCTTAATATACTAAAATAATGTTTGCAATTTATTTTAGAGATATTCCCTATTATATTAAATGGTATTTTTTTTTATTTTACAGGTGAGCACCAAATACTTTGCCCAATTTTCTACTTAGATATTTGGAAACAGTAGGCCTACATGCACATCACGAGATGGTAAGTACTCGAATTAAATATTGAAGGAATAAAACTAGAGTGTGACACCTAAGAATCAATGCGCAGAAAAGAAAATGAAAAAACTGCTTTCTGCCCAGTTGTATATGTATTACAATTTCATATCAGGAAATTAGATGTAAGCCTACTTCTTAATTTAGATGTAAATTTGAATCTTAACTAAGCTGGTAATGAAATACGTCAAGGAAACTCAATGAATTGTATAGTGTCCACATGAAACCTTTACAACTTAAGATGTAAGTAACTAATTACAGTATTATTGAGACACGATATCTAGGTGCGGTTTTCTGCATGTTAATCGGAAATTAAGTTTTATGGGAATTTTGTTGGATTGATGAAATGCGTTTTTGGTTACAAGTGTGAATTGTGGTGAAATCTGAGAGTGAAGGAGATGTGGATACTTCAGCAGATGGCACAGTGTGTATCATGGTTTATCGAGACACGATCACTAAGCCCTAGTAAGTCCATTCGCAGTGCCGCCAGGGAATTGAACTTGCCGCGTTCGACTGTCCATGAAGTTCTTTACAAGAATCTGAAGCTGTACGCGTACGAAGTTCATCTAGTGCAAGCTCCTCAGTCAGATAATCGTCCACGCCGCACAGCATTAAATTAATTGCTGTCGTCATGTTGGGTAGAATTGACGCTGAGGAAAGATTCCTTCTGGGACAAATGCACCTTGCACACCTTCAATGTCCTCCACATTTGTGCTTTGCCACCCACTGTCCTTTTTCCGCAGCACACCCCAGTCTCTCTCAATTTTCGGTGCCACTCCCGGATTGTTGGCCGTGATGGCTGTTCTCTTCCATGGGTTCGGACGCGATGTCGCACCTACAGCTGGTCCCAAAAGTATTCATCTATCCGACCTATTCATAAAAAAGTTAATAAAGAAAGCACTAAATACCAACTTTAAAACTCGAAGGGCCATATTCATAGACATTCTTAGCGCGGGCTTCCGGTGGATGATCAGCGAACTAACGTTTTTCGTATTTCGTTTTTTTATAAACCAGTGTTAGCGATATGATATATGAATCTTGTACAAGTAATCACTCGATAGCTGGGGCTAGTTTAGCACGCTCGTAGCACGGGCTAGCGAAATGTCTATGCACAGCACCCGTAGAAATTATCAATTAAACAATTAGCATAATGCAGCCAGAAAAGCTTTGTATCATTTCATAATTATTAAAGAAAAATTATTTAAGAAAATACTCCAGGATATAGTGCCACAAAAGTATTCGTCTTCCTTGTTTACTATACAGTGCATTAGTTCATGATGTGCTAGTCTGTGATTGAGTCATTGTTACATGCAGTGTCTGCGAGTAAACAGAGTCGAAATGATGAAGACAAAGGAAAGAATCTTTGTTGAACACAAACGAATTATTCAACTACATGAAGAAGGGAACTCTCAAAGAGAAATTGCCAATAGAACAGGAATACCGCGAACAACAATAACCAGTATCATTAAGAGATAAAAGACATCATCATCTGTAATCAATACACCAAGAACAGGACGACCAAGGAAGCTGACACGGCGTGAAGAGGGAAGCATTGTAGGACTGTGCAGAAAAATCTTCAAGTTTCTGACCCTATACTTCGATCAGAGGTAATATCTTCAACTGACAAGAACATCAGCACCGAAACAGTTAGACGTGTTACATAGAGCTGGTTTGAATAGACATATAAGCCGGAAAAAGCCATGGGTAAGTAAAGTGAACCGTAAGAAGAGGTTAGAGTTTGCAAAGCAATGTGTTAGCAAGCCACATGAGTTTTGGAAACAAGTATTATTTACTGATGAGCGCAATTTCTCCCTTGATTCTTCTGACAAGCGACAAGTATGGAGAAAGAAGAACGAGGAGCTCCAATCTAAGAATCTACAGCCTACAACAAAACACGGACACATAATGATATGGGAGTGTATGTCGGAGACTGGGGTAGATGAATAACATGAAATGGCTACAAATATAGGCAAGATGAAGTATTTGAACATCTTAAAACAGCATGTGACGCCAAGTGTGCAAAAATTAGGCATCGATGGCGACTTCTTTTTTCAGCACATTGCTCGGGTTGTTAAGAAATGGCTGCTATGGAGTATACAATAATACAGTACACCTCATGTGCTACATATACCTCTCCAGTCTTTGGATTTAAATGCGATAGAGCAATCATGGGTGGAACTTAAGTAAAAAAATGAGCAAAAGGCAGGTGACAAGTACAGAGAGTTGGTGACAATGCTTAGCTGAAGAATGGAACACAATAGGAAAAACCTTGTACAGTCCATGCCAAAAAGACTTCAAGCAGTCATTGCTTCCTAAGGACATTCCACAGAGTACTGATATGTAGTTAAGGGCTTGTGAATTTATTATTTATTGTAGTGGAAGGTTGCGTTTGTGACACTGCTTTTTCCAAGGAAATGTTATTTGTTTCATTTCTTTTTCATAAACCACTGTTTAAGAGATGTTTATAATGTTATCATGTCTTAACCCAGATAAGCCCAAACATTTTTTGTGATAAAAATACAATAGCACATTAGTTACTCAAAAATCGGTTAAATGATGTTGAAATAAACTGAAACAAGGAACGTATGTTTTCTGAAGCTAACAAATACTACCAACATTATCGCACAACTTATAAAATATCCCTAACACCAACAATGACATAATATCCGAAGGCACTGCAACTTTCCTTAAAAAAGGACGGTGGGAAAATCTGGGTTAATGTGCTAATCAATGCAGATTTTAATTTCAAAATACACTGTTTTTCACTTTCATACTTTTCACTTTCCTTTTAATTGCAAGTAGTGACCGGACGAATACTTTTGAGACCAACTGTATGTATCTGATCGTGTCTCGATAAACCAGGATACACATTGTGCCATCTCCTGAGGTGTTCACGTCTCCTTTACTGTCAGATTTCAGATTTCACCAAAATTCACACCTGCAACTAAAAAAAAAACGCATTTCTGCAGTCCAACAAAAATTACCATAAAATCTTAGACAGTTTCTTATTAACACGCAGAAAGCCGCATCCAAATATCATGTCTCAATAATTTGTTATTTATATCTGAAATTATAAAGGTTTCATGCGGACATTCTGTATATTATTCAGTATTGCAATGAATTAAATTTAAGAACATTATAAAACATATAACAGGCCACAAAAATTGGAACTGAACAAAACCAGAATACGAGGTAATAACTTCAAAAGTCGGTCGATACATAAAAGTCAGTTTAATTTCAGAGAACAGTTGCAACGATTTGTCGTTGATATCTCTTTGACTTACTGCGTCGAAGAAAGAATGATGTTTAAAATGGCAGGCAGGGTAAGCATCCCATGCCTCCATTGGTTCCCGACTTGCAATTCACTAACCTTAGATCGAGGTTCCCAGCTAAAAGCCGTTTGCCCTCTCATCTACCAGTTGCTGCGTCGAGATCTGTAATGGTTTATATATTCCCACCGACGCGTCAGTGCAGTTCGTCGCACGATAGACTGCTCCGTAACTGATCTACATGACGCAACGTGTGCCTGAGGGTTTATCGATCCCTGCTAATACATCGGGCAGATTTGTGGGGATGTTTATTAAATATGTATCAGCTCTTATCTCGAAGCCCTTGGTTACATCTTCGATAAATACTGTGACATTGAATTCGCATAAGGCGGATGTAAAGCAGATCGTCTTTACATGATCCGGTTTACCTTCTCAATCTCGTTACATTCTGCTTTCATCTTGGTCGTGTGTTTTTACTATTAATGAGTCATTGCAGTAATAATTAGAGCCCAGAAGTTTAGGCATTTATATAACAGTTAAAATAGGCAGGCAAAAAAGGCAATAAAAACGTAAAAAAAGGCACAATCAATTTTGAAAAAGACATTATACATTTTAAAAAGGCGTAGTATATTTTAGCAATAAATTTAAATTATATCAACATAACTCACATTTTTACTTCGTAGTTGACATATATTGACTTATAAAATACTTTCTTCGTGATTAACTGTCTTTTCACAAATCTTATAACAAAAATGTCCCATTGGTTGGAAACACATGGGCACCAAATTCTCTAACGTAAGCATGAAGTTTACTGAATTTAGACATTCTATCTAACCGATCTTATACCTTCTGTCACCCGACAATAACTGATTGTTCCTCACTCATATTTCTTTCTCCTACAGTAATAAACACGTGTAGCACAAAATTGTAACAGTAAGATTTCAGAATATGAAATCAAACAATTGAAAATGTTACGTGACAACTTCTGTGAGAAAGAACTTAATATTTAAAATTATAAAGCTGATTGTTGCTATCATGAAGACATGGCATATTTTGTAACTGTGGATTGTCGATCATTCATATTACACCAATAGTATTAAATCACGATTATTAGCAGATTAAGCACCGAAATAAATTACTTTTATTTACTAATGTTAGTTTCATACTGTTAAATTTCATACAAATTACATTACAATTAATTAGAAAATTGCAAATAAACAAGAAATACTACTTTAAAATGACAAAAAAGGCATTTATTATTGAATTAGCAAGAAATACCTTAAAAAAGGCAAAATAGACAAAATAAAAATTGGCCCTATCACTTTTATTTACCCCAAATCATATTTATATCTACGAAAATAATGATTTGCTTCTACCCAGTAAAAAAAGGCATTTTGCCAAACATCCGCGCTCTAGCAATAATAAGAAAATAAATCTTAATCGGATTTTTACTGCCATGAAATTGGTGATCATAGATAATAGTCAACTGATAGAATAAAATTATTAAAGGTACAGAATAGCCATGGAGAACACCATGCCACGAAAGCTTCTTGCCACATCACATAATGCGTTTGACGTTAGCAGGAAATATGACGTCGTAGTTTCCAAAATTCTGTACTATTTACTCATCGAGGGATAAAGAGGGAAAAATTGGATCGGTGTCTGGTAGAGTTCCTGGGTAGCTCAGTTGGTAGAGCGTTGATATGTTAAAGCAAAGGTCCCGGGTTCGATACTCGGCCCCGGAACAATTTTTCCCTCGAAATTATTCAAATCACCTTTACAGGTAGTTATGCCTGAAATCTCGATTTGCATTGTAGATTTTTTCTGTATTACACTTCTGAATTGTGGCATTTTGAATATGTGCCTTATCTATGAATTCAATTTACACAACAATTTCTGTTTTGAGTCATTGTGTTCCGGTTATGTTAATTGTACAATATTGCCGTTTTCATGCAAAATGGAAAACGATGATTTCAATCTTCTATGCAAGAAGATTTCCATAGATCAGCGATTCCCGAGGGGGTCGTGTTAAGGGGCTGAGGGGGGGAGGTCGCGAGATGATTTACGAAAATAAATAATAATAAGAAATTTTTGGACTGAACATTTATTTAGTATTTAGAAATATAAACATAAATAACATTCAACATAAGAATAAAACATGTTTCAGTACGGTAGTTTTAAAGTAAAAGATAATTAATGCGATTAATGTGCCTGTTTTTCAGAAAGTCGCTTCTCAAATTTGGACTTGGAGTATTCCATACACACAAAGTTAAAGTTCAAGAGGACTTCTCTCTTTTATTTTGATGGTAATTATAGCCAAGAGAATTATTTTGCATAAATACGAGGTTCCAAATGTTTTAAAACTTAAGAATTGCGTATTTTTGCAAGCTCGATCTTTTGATCCAAAATTTATCTACGCTCTGGAAAAAAAGTATAATTTAAACATTCCATCTCCAGGTAGGCCTACATATGAAATGAGATTTTCCTTCCTGGAATTTCAGCCAGTTAAACGCAACTGTTTAAAAACGGATCCATTATCTTTGTGATTGTCGTAATTGTTTTGAGTTTCTTCAAGAATGTACTCAAAAAGTTGTTGACTAAAATTGTGGAAACTTAGTTGATGTCCCGTAAAAACACAGTATTTGCGTATCATATGTATGCCTAACTAAACTTTCCATGAGCTCTTCAATACACTGGAATGAATCAAATATCTTTTTGTCAAATAATGCCGACCAGAAATCAAGTTTCTTTATAAACCCGTTAATTTTGTCCCTGGCTGTTATAATGTGAACATCTTGGCCTTGCAAACTATTATTCAAAACGCGTTCTGTCCATTTTTATGAATGAACTGAGCTAATAGTTTTTATCCAGCGGTCTACAAGGATTAGCGTTGTTCTGAAAAAAAAAGATTAAAATATAATGATAGAAAGTCTAAAAAAAAGTCATATGTTATATACATGGTAAGTCATATGTTATATAATAAAAATGGCCCAATGAATTGAGTGAGTTTTGGAATCATAATATTCTTCAATAAATAGATTTGCATATAATCCGATTTCTCGACTTGTACAGTACATATAGTTTTAATAAAAGTTCTGTTCTGTGCCGTTTATATTTCGGCACGTCAGTTTTTCCTTTCCATTTCTTTTCTTTTCTTCTATCCTTATGCCTTTTTCTGTTTGTTCTAGTTCTTCTTACTCTTCATAGATGGCCTGTAGTTTGTTCCTTTCTGATCTAAGTATTATTTCTTTTATGTAGATGGCTTACTTCCTGTCATCTTTCTGTTTTTCCGTTTTCTCTGGTTCTGTTCCTATAACCTGTGATGAGTTGAAACCGGGGGAGCAGTTATTATATTATAATAACATTTGCTGATTGGTTAAGATCCAGGGAGCAGTTAATATTTTATAATAGCGCTTGCTGATTGGTTAAGACGGTGGCGCCAGTTTATATTTTGCCTGTGTGGCCAGTTATTGTTTTAGAGTAGCGTCTGTCTGGTGGTGGGCGCCGTGCTAGCTAGATGTGTACACGTTGTAGAGGAAACCTGAGATAGGATCGCGGAAGAGTGATTTTTTTAGAGTAGCGTCTGTCTGGTGGTGGGCAGCGTGCAGACCGGAAGTGTGTCGACAGTTTCAGTTACGTACACGTTGTTGCGGGAACCTACGATTGGATCGTGGAAGAAAGACTGATTGAGGATGGTAACGTTTACTCCCGAGGTCGGGAAGTTATACTCAGTCATTTGATGTGCTACCTATATTGAACTGAATGCGATTTTCTGCTTAGCTATCGGGCAGTCAACTCTGTTTAAATACCGATCGGTATTTTATTTGCTGTTCTGGTCTCTCAAGCTGTGATGTAACTAATAGTCAACCACGGGCTACTAGAAGTTTTATTGCCTTATTCTGGGACGTTTTACTTAGAGATTTCACCAATAAACTTTGTACGAGTATGGAATTCAAAATGGAAGCTTTCATTGTTGTGTGACGTGTGAGGGGTGTCCATTTTCAGTGTAACGATTGTATGTGTGTTAAGTATTTGTTAAGAGTGAGGTGAGTCGACAAGATGGATGCCAACAAAGAGGAATTACCATTCATGTAAGGTAACCAGTTGGGTTTAACTTTACGCTGTGACATATATATATATATATATATATATATATATATATATATATAGTCTGTGTGACACTATTATTTGGTTTATTTTAAATAAATGTCTGTCTTTAACGTAGGCAATATGTGTTGTCACTTAATTACTTCGGCGAACTGATTACCATCCTGATCATAACGTTTCATGGCAGGGTTATTTGGTATAATTATGATATTTATAATTTATTCCACCGATTAAAAGTACTACCAGACCCAGCGGCGGTGCAGTTCTTAACTGTAAAACTGTTTTCAACATGTTACCCAACGGATGCCATTTTACTTTCGTATGATAAAGAATATTTTCACATAACGAACCCATATCTTCACAAATTTTGCTGAAAATACGAGTTTCCAAAGCTCTTCCTTTGATGGAATTTACCACTTTGTATTGAAATACTACCGCAGCGCCACGGTGGTAATAGTTTGAAGTTCTAGAAATGATATTTACCTAATATTTCTACTACTACTACTACTACTACTACTACTACTACTACTACTACTACTACTACTACTACTACTACTACTACTGCTACTGCTACTGCTACTACTACTGCTACTACTACTACCACTACTACTACCTGAAAATATCAGCTAAAAGAGTGAACCAATAATTATATAAGAAAACTTATTCTACAATGGAAATCAAGGAGAATATCTGATAGAGGTAGATCTATGAAGAGCTAAAGTTCAGTAATATGAACAGTAAAAATGATGGTGAAGAGGTTTATGTTGTAATTAATATGCATTTTGGACTCTACTACAGGCTATACCAATCATAGTTTTAACAAGTATGTATACGTTTCGGAAATTAGAATGAAATATACAATCTGGTTGTTGGGATTACTTTTAAGCATAGACGTATACAAACATATAATAATAAGATTAAACATTTCCACGTCTTTGGTACAGAATGTAAGTCATGGAAGTCTTCACAGTTAACTGAAATTCCGGAAGCACAAAGCATTGCTGGATGGAAAGCCGCCACTTGATCGCCCAAACAATTATAATTATATTACACTGGGGCACTTGTTGGACCAAAATCAATGCCGCGCTACAACAAGTGCTTGCAAGATGTGGGATGTTGATTGCTGTGTTTGTTTATCAAAAAATTCCTGAACTAAAAGTAAGGTAATTTTTTTGAGTAGAATGAACCCCCTTAAATCGAACCCGTATCTCACAAGCTGCAACTACAGAGTAAATAGAATTTCGGTTTGCCACTACGAGGCTATTTTTCTGTAAACTGGTGCAAAAACAGAAGAAACATACAACCGCATATCTTGTTTACTGCGAACACTATCGCGCATAAAAGACGCGGGTGGTTCTATAATGTTTCTTCTTTCGGTGCGCGCGCCAGCTGCTACAAAAGTTGCAGATAGTTTATGAGTTGTAGGTTGAGAGTGAAGTGACGTTCACTTAGACTGCAGCTAAATCTTGAGGGGAAAGAGAAATGTTGAAAAATGTTGGTTGCAGTCCTCTTACTCGAGGACAGAGTTCTTTTACCCGGTCTAATCTATGACAATCAGCATATTCCGAATCTCACCGGACCGGTGAACAACAATGACGTCACGCTACAGCGAAGTAGGAACAAAACTGCTAGAAGGTTCAATGGCTATCATGGCGGCTGTACAAGTTGTTGTCTGTGCTACGCTAGCAAGATTTTGCGAAATTTCCGTACTGTCATCTCATTCAAAGAAAAGAGAGCATAAACAATTTATTTCTTGAACCAGTAGTAATAACTGGTCCGTTGACATGTTCGTTCATAAGCCATTAACATATTGTTTTTACGCTGTGCTCATTACAAACAATACAACAGACCTAAAGCAGAACACACCGCCATGACACACGTTGTCATTCGTCTGCTAATTCCCGTCCTATACAAGAACCAATCAGATTCACTGATGGCGGCTGATGGATACTGCCACCATCTCTGCAAGCTGATGGAACAGATGCGACACCGGTGGAATGTCAGTGACGTCATCGTTGAAGTTCGGAACACCGTGATGCCATGAGATTGCTCAGTGCAGAGATTCGAAATACGCTCGATGATCTCCTATCTTTAATTCCCTTGCGAGGGAAACTATGCTGAATATTAGAACAAGATTTTTGGGTATTTAAACAGTGTCATAGATTGGAGACATCCAACGTTTCGGAGTTTTACATATAGACTCCATAATTAAAAAAGGACTTATTATAGTTCTTGGTAAAAGATCCAATAGATAGATTTACCCGTTCCCCTTCCAATTTTCCCTGATATAGAACCGATATGTAATTCTTAAACGTTGAATATGTCACATGGTGCAAATATCAGTAACCCTTGCACCACATTGATCATCTTGAAAGTCTCAATCATACGTACGCTGAGCATTTACCGCTATTAAAAATCTATTGCCTTCGGCCAGGTTTGAGCTCAATAACATTGAATCTATTTCAAAACATGATAACCCAAGGGCCACTGACGACACATAATAGTGTAGCATAGTTTTGTTCACACTATACTGTTAGGCAAGTTTATTATAACAATTAAATTACGTAAACTGAAAAGTGAATTGTTTTATATAACGTACTGAAAATTCGGGTTCCATTAAATGTTTAAAATTGTGGTATTATGAAGATTGTATACTCCTTTCTTTGATTCGTCATGTCTACATAAACTTCGGAAAACGTATTATGTGTCTTTGTCGTGTTAAATTTACATTACCTCGTTAACATATTTCTGCCTGTTATCGGCCATCTTCACAACTGGCTGTTGCTGGTCTTTAAGTTCTGAAGATGGCCGATAACAGGCTGAAACATGTTAACGAGGTATTGTAAATTTAACACGACAAAGACACATAATACGTTTTCCGAAGTGGTATAGTGTTAAAAGTTGTGCAATCATGATGTATATCTACATAAACATTTTACATCAAACTGGATTTTCCTCCTAACAGTTTTCATTCATTTTTCCGTTATATAAGTCTGTTTGATATCAGTGAATCATAACTATACCTCGTTCCATATTGTCTGAAAGGCAAAGCAAACATTGCCGACAGAGGAAGGGAGAAAGATAATTGCTACTCAACCAATGGCAGAGGTCACACCCCACGCTTATCTTCCTCCCTTCCTTTGTCAGCAATGTTTACTTTGCCTGTCAGACATTATGGAACGCAGTAAAGGATTTCACAGATATCTAAAATGTCTGAAATCAATACTTGTGATTTAATTCAACTTATAAATTTGAGACATGGAAACAGGTTCCATATACGTCTGATTACATTTTATCGCTGCTGCCCTATAAAGATTGAATTTGATCGAAATGTCCCTCAGAACATATTCTGTAATTAAATGGCTTACCACAGTTTGAGTTTCTTGTATGTTCGTCGTTAACCTTTTTGCGCCGGTGTTCGTAATGGACCTACGTATACACTAAACTGCTTGACTTCTGGAGCATTTCATTTAACTAGTTAGTTACATAATTCTGTCAATAGACTCATATTGGAGGAATAACGCAGATATTTCAAATTTTTACAGTTTGGTTAATTCTTATGTTTTACTTCAGCCAAGTGGTCGAAAAAGTTTTATAGAAGACGTGAAAAAAAGTGATAGAGAAATTGGGTATCCTGACTTCATACATTTTTCCAGCCGAAATATTTACGCTTCTGAGAGCTAAACTAAAAAAAATGGTAAAACATTAGAAATAATAAGATATTTTAATTACTTATCAAGTTATTTAAAATGTAAATATTATTTGAATGTAATTTTAAATTATTTTGTCAGATAATATGTGGTTAAAACTAAGACTTTAAAAAGAGGAAGCCAAAGACAATAAGTCTATTTGAATTTTTTTTATAAACCTTGCAACGTCTCCCTTGTCCGCCACAAATTGGGTATCACGATATCAAGTAATAGCATCATGATAAAAGTCTAAGAAAAAGGAATAATGTATGAAAAATCTTTGTATCCCGCCAGATGTAAACGTGGAGTGTAATTTTAAAGTACAATTGCACAAATAAATTATGGTAGTAGAGAAAAGAAATGTATTTTCTTACTGAAAATTATTTAATACAGTCAAGAATGAGGACGCATTTATAGTTTTAATTAGTTGCGACCGAACATTAAGGCATGAAAACAAAGCAATGAAATAAAATTAAAAGAAGTATTTGCGTGGAGATAGAAGTATTAAAACTGAAAATTCAGAGAGGTTAAAGTGTATGAAAGCAATGAGTCTGTTAAGAAAATTAGTAACATAAGAAAGGAAAACGAAATACAATATTTTAATGTGAACATATCTGCTCATAGAGAGCATTTCGTAAAAGGAGTAGAAAATATCAGTACTTAATTGCGAGTTTGTAAATATCGACCAGCATGAAAAAGATACCGAGAATAAAAGAAAAAGAAGATTAGCAGACGTTCTGTCTACAGATATTTCGTCAACTATTAATTTCGCCTGATTGTGAAATTCGTCATCAAGATGCGTTTGACAACTGAGAAAATCGACAAGGGGAATGTTGACAACAGCTGATATTTCCTCAACGAAATATTTTGACTATTTGTCAAATTCGTCAATACTATGAGTACGCCAATTGAAAATTTTGACGAGTGTGAATGGAAATAACAAAGTGTAAAAGCGTAAATTTTATTTGTACTATTTATACATCATCTAAGTTATCTACGGAAATAATGAAGTGTAAAAGCGTAAATTTTATTTGCACTATTTATAAATCATCTACGTTGTCTACGAATATAATGAAGTGTAAAAGAGTACATTTTATTTGTACTATTTATTCATCATCTACGTTGTCTACGGAAATAATGAAGTGTGAAAGGTAAATTTTTATTTGTACTATTTATACATCACCTACGTTGTCTACGGATATAATGAAGAGTAAAAGCGTAAATTTTATTTGTACTATTTATGAATCATCTACGTTATCTACGGAAATAATGAAGTGTAAAAGCGTACATTTTATTTGAACTATTTATACGAGTACATCATCTACGTTGTCTACGGAAATAATGAAGTGTGAAAAGTAAATTTTATTTGTAATATTTATAAATCATCTACATTGTCTACGGAAATAATGAAGTGTGAAAGGTAAATTTTATTTGTACTATTTATAAATCATCTACGTTGTCTACGGAAATAATGAAGTGTGAAAGGTAAATTTTATTTGTACTATTTATAAATCATCTACGTTTTCTACGGAAATAATGAAGTGTGAAAGGTAAATTTTATTTGTACTATTTATAAATCATCTACATTGTCTACGGAAATAATGAAGTGTGAAAAGTAAATTTTATTTGTACTATTTATAAATCATCAACGTAGTCTACGGAAATAATGAAGTGTGAAAGGTAAATTTTATTTGTAATATTTATACATCATCTACGTTGTCTACGGAAATAATGAAGTGTAAAAGGTAAATTTTATTTGTACAGGGACATCATTTTATTTTTACTAACATTTTTAATATTAACCTGGCTATACCTTCAGAGAACCGGAAACACCGTTTCCTACCCCCTTCCACGACTGTAGTTCGATGATACTGGCGTAAAATACAAACAAAGCACTTTACTAGGTATAGGAGGGAAGAAAAGTAGCTCATCCATTTACGTAAACTAGGAAATATCGCGATTTTCAGTTCGATAATTTTCATTAGGTTTTTGTTTAATCAAAATGCAGTACTGTATTAGGCCTATATTACACTATCAAATTTCAGTGTCACAATATGATAACATTTTTGATCAAATATATGTGATCAAATGTCTGAATTATGGTATATTACACTATATCAAAGCTTCTATCACATCTTTCATCACAGTTCTAACAATCAATCCACGACAGTTCTATGCATGTTGCAACTGTAAGTGCAGTACCGTAAACTAGTGTTACTTTGAACACAGAGGAAACTTTGACCATTTTTTTTTTCAGAAAATCATATTTAGGTTTCTACATGCTGCATTTATTACAGATGGAGGTAATTTATCATAAAATCATTCTCATACCAAATTTACCTCCATCTATAACAAGTGCAGCATGTAGAAACCTAAATATGATTTTCTGAAAAAATGGTCAAAGTTTCCTCTGTGTTCCAAGTAACACCAGTTTACGGTAATGGTTATTGCATTAATACTGGAGAAGAAATAAAAGAAAGAACATATTTGGGTTAGAGATTGGGCAGGGAGAAGAGATACAGAAGAAATCCATCAAACTCTATTGAGAGAACTTCAGTGTGAAGATGTAAAATCCTATACTCCGTATTTAAGAATGGATGACGTAACATTTCATGTGACTCATAATGTGATGTTAAAAGTCATGTGGTTTCACAGACCATATATGATATGATATGATGATATGATATATATGATATGATATAATCTATGATTTATGGTCATTAAGCACAGCAAGTGTCAGTGAAATGTGTCCTAAAGTGTCAGTGAAATGCTTCATAGTGCCACTACAGTGAGTGAGATGAGAGTAAAGTGAAAGACTATTATCAGTACCAATGTGAAACTTATGTAGGGCCTATACATATGTAGGTTGTATTGTAAAATTAGGTTCACTTATTAATTAGGTTATTTTATGTATTATTATTATTAATTGTAATTATTGTGTTAAATTGTATTGTGTATTCTTATTGTATTGTGTATATATAATTGTATTGTGTATTGTAATTTTATTGTGTATTGTTTATATTGTGTATACCACTGCCACCGGGTGCTTGCCCACTTGCAGTATAAATAAATACATAAAATATAAAAAGAGAATAAATAAAACACTACAAATGAAATAATAATACTGGAATTAAATATAACAATGACCAATACTAATAATAATCGTAATATACAGAGCAATCCAGCTTATAAATTTAGAATACATTTACAGTGGAGTCAAGAATTTCACTAATATTATAGAATAGTTAGTTGATTAACCAATTATACAAAACAGATTTAAATTGTAAATAACTTGCATCATGTATCTTTTGTGGTAACTTATTAAACATTGTTATAGCAATGGACTTACTTAATCTAACTCTAGGTTCTGAAAGACAATAATTGTACCTTATATTATAATGATGAACTTCTGTTTTAGGGTGAAAGGTATTAAGGTTTTTCTTAATTTTCATTAGACATTGGAATATATATAAATTTATGACAGTTAATTTTTTTTCTTGAATAAATAGTGGTCTACAGTGAGCGTCACATGCAGACCCTGTTAAAATGTTTACAGTTTTCTTTTTAGAATGAGAATCTTGGATATGCTACTGCTATTTCCCCAAATATAAATAGGCCTACCATATGATAATATGCTATTATTTTATCCAATTTAATAAACCCTATTTCACCCTGAGGTATATTAGGGTTATAGTTGGTATCAAAATACATATTTTATAAGCAATAAACAATAATAAAATTATAATACAGAATTGTGGTCAAGGTTACAATTCACATGAATTTTGTACAAGAATGCACTTTAATGAAAGAATGGATTGTTTCATAAAGCCTCAAGCCATATCTCTATATTTATATCTAATGGTTATAGGAAGAAATATATATATATATATATATATATATATATATATATATATATGTGTGTGTAATAGCTATTAAACATGTTATTTTAGAAGCAATAAATAGCTACACTAAGAGATGGCTTAAAATTTACGAATTAAATACATTATTTAGTAACAACAATTGGCAATAATCAGGTATTACAAGAAATGGCTCAAAATTAGAAATCAAATGCCTAATTAAAATAAAAATTAAAACCAATAGTACAATATTATAGTATGTGAAATTGAAGACTTACAGTTTCATTATAATTGATTAGAACTAATACGACTTCCCCCCCCCCGGAATAATTTAACATTTTACAGTTTCACGAATATTCTATTCAAGAAGGACATGAAATACTTATATGATTTGGAGTTGGTAAGTATATTGGTTAACGGTTTGGTAAATATATAATTTAAAGTGTTCAGTAACAACTCAAGCTCGTATCTTTCACGGCAAAAGACTGGACAATCATATAATAGGGGAGACTCGTCTAATTTGGCAATATTTTATATTTCGACACAGTTTGTAGTTACATATTCTGAAATTAAATATTCCTCTATTATGGAATGTGTTTAAACATTAAATCCCAATGAACTTCTGAAAGTAAATTCTACAAATCTAAATTACTTTGCACATAACACACTAATAAATAACAAATTACATGTTTCCAGATTTGGTACTTCATCAGGATAATTTGGCAATAGTACAGGGGTAATTTGGCAATACGATAAAAAATTAAAATGTTCAAAATAAAACAGTGGTACAAGGGTTATAAGACTTAATTTACTGGGACAAGAAATCACTAAATACCATAAACACAAAACAAAAGCAAACAAAAAAATTGAATGGATTTTTCCGACCACTCTTATTAATTATATTGAAGGGTTGTCTTCTAATTTCTGTTTTCGATAGCCCAAACCCAAGTTCTTGCATTTTGATTACATATGTCACCAGTTTTTGCTCTTCCTCAACTGTTAGAGCTAGGGGTCTTCCATTCTTGGGAATGTCAACGTCATCGGGTCCTGAGAATGCATACAGAAACCTCTTTAAGTTGTTAAAGGGCACATTGTACTTCTTAGAAGCCCTATAAGTCGATCATCTAACTTTCAAAACACTCCCAACCGCAGCCCGCAAATCATCTTTGGAATATTTTTCAGAATAATGTCCTCGTTCCCTTGGCATATCTGCAACATACCACACACAGTGTTGCATTGAAGTCTGTAAAATCCCTCATACGTCCTTATTCTTAAATTTTACCATCGAATACACATTGTTGTTGAAAGATAGCAGCAATATATCACTATAGAGTCATTTCACGTCAAATAGCACAGCAATAAAACACGACCTTCTCGGAAATGGTCGAATTTTTTTTCATGAATTCCAGACATCAAATAAGGAGACCAGTATTTTTTTATTTTCACAATTATTAATTATTTGTGTAGTTATGACTATTTGAAGTTACGCAAATTATGCGCGCACTGTTACATAAACTCGCTTGGAACTTTGTGTCTACATATAATTGAGATTTGCGGTTTGGCGCATTTTAAAGACTAAATACAACACTTTTTATTACTTTAGGCCTATCACAAATAAATTTAAAATTTGGCCTATTTTTTTAATTATTTCTTTTTCAAAGCAAAATTACTATATTAAATAGCCAAGTTAAAAATCTGAAAAAAAAAAAAAAAATGTAGACTTATTCGCTGATGTATTATCTGTAAACTACTGCATTTATAAATATGGGATCGGCACTCATACATTTGTAACAATTTATTTTCCGGAGGCATGCACGCGCTCGCGATGCCCAGCTAATGAACTGCTTGCAGCCATAGGCTAGAAGGCTGCCCGTGGAAATTTCCCGTTGCATCTGATGTCACCATACTAATCATCAAATGATTAATACCTTAAGGAGCAGTAAATATCTTATCTAAAATTATTTTATTATTGTCAGCTCAGCTAAGAGGGGAAGTCCTTCACATTTTATACTGTAATATAGCCAAGTGTTTGATGATAGCAAGACTGGGTAAGGCAGTAAACTTTATGGCAGTAAACAGATGGCATGAGAGAAAAATAATCAGTTTGGGTTTGAATTTCGCGCAGTGACGTGACTTCTATACAACATGAGTGATGGTAAAGATCGCGTAATATATAACAAGTGTTTAAATCCATTTACCTTCCTAATCACGCTTTTAAAAAGAAAAGTACACTAAGACGCGTAAGTCGCGACTTATTGATGAAGCTCAATTTAAAGGCGTCTTTGAGTGTGCAAATATGTGATTTGTTCCGTAAAAATCAATCAATTTCCGCATAGGTCAGGTGAAATTATATGTGAAGCCGGTAGTTCTTGTGATATTAATAAACATGAATCAAATGAAAGTGCGGACAGAGAAAGTGATTATCCCAGTATTTCTTCTAGCAGTTCTATGGATACAGTGCTAGAAATCAGTAATATTGAGGAATTAAACAAGAGTTTGCTGTCAATAGAATCCCCTACCAAGAAAAGAAAGATACAACAAAACGATACCCCCGTGAAAAGTTTCAAAAGTAAAAGGCTCCCTAGCATGTTAAGTTTTTCATGTAGAAGATGCATCATCATCCATTCAAAAGTCAGCCATATTTTATTTTTGACGGAATGCAAAGCAAGTACAACCTGAAAATTACATAGTTATTGCAGACTTTTCTGAAAATTATTCATTTGTAATACAAGATTCAATACAAGGTGTGCATTGGAACATATGCCAAGCCACAATACAGTACAATTTTAATTTTTCTTCCTACTTTATTTTATTTTATATTCTCTTATAGGCCTATTAATATTATATCTGAACTGTGACCGAACACGAGCGCTGCTCATTCGGTCTCAAATTTTGTTAATACTACTGCATCTCCTTCTTTTATATTGATTGTATTATTTTATTTCTATTTCTCTTATTTGTAATTATATTCTTTATTCTGTATATTTAAATAAATAAATAAATAAATCCTTTCGTAGTATATTTCAAAGGAGATACAGAAATTCGTTACAAAAGTAATGTCATCTCAGAAACCATGAAACATGACACCGATCCCTTTCACTTTTTTCAATCCGAAGTAATCAATTTCTTAAAGCAAGAATTCAACGATATGAAAAAAAATCATCTACTTTTCCAATGGATCAAGTTCACAATAAAAAAAAAATTAAAAAATAATTGCTTACATGAAGACGATTATGGAATTAGTGCTGAATGACACATCTTTGCAATGTCGCATGGTAAAGGTCCATGTGTTGGCATTGGAGATACTGTTAAAAGACTTGCCACGAGAGTTAGCCTATACAAGATCCTATAACAACACAAAAAAAAAAAACTGTTTGATTAGTCACAAAAAACATTTCTAACGTGTCATTTATATTTTGTCCATTCAATAAGCACAAAAACACTGAAAATTTGCAGGCCAGATACCATAATCTAAAACCAATAACTGGTACATTAAAATTATATTCTTTCATTCCGTTGTCAAAAACTGAAGATTTAGTAAAACAATTTTCTTTCAAGAAAGAAGGTAGGCGAATGAAAATTTAAAATGTGAATGAAAAGAAACATTTGAAAAGCATAATGTGCAATTATTTGAAGATATCATAATAAGTAAATTAGCAGTGTTTCCTCGAGTAACTTGATCCGTACTGGGTGTAATGTTGCAACGTTCAGTCAATTATCCAGCGCCGATAAACCTCTTAGCGCGCTTTAACGCTTCCCTTCCACTGCTGCTGCGCCGACCGCTACACATTCTGTCATAAGTAATTAAATTTCCATTAAACTATTGAAGATCCCATTCTGATTTTTTCTGGAATTATTAAGAATACTTCAGTGCACCTAGTAGGCATTTTTTTAGATTTTTAATAGGGCTATTTCACATTGATGTATATGTTTTAAAAATTGAATTATAAAAAAATATTTGAAATAATTATATTAGAATTAGTTAGTAAATATTTAATAAAAGACAGTACTTTAAGCTTTTAAATGCATTTTTCAAAAAAAAAAAAAATTTAGCATCAATATCGTCAGAAATATGACGCTTTAAATGTTTCATTGTGCGACATTTTTAACGAATTTTAACATGTAATATTTTAAAAACATGCGGACTTAGGAGGAAATAAAAATACACTTGTTGGTTTATGAGACCCATAGAGTTGGTAAAAAAATATAAACGCAATCAGAAATATGAAGGTCAAAATTTGTATAATTTTGTGCGACTTGACGTGGAATGACTCTATAAAGGAAAATGGCTAATTCACATTACCCTGGAGAAGACATTTTTTGCTAAGGAGAACATAAAACGAGCTAAGGCCTGATGAGTTATTAACAGAAGATATTAATTATATAAATGGCTTACCTTATAATATGGAATCTCAGCTTTTGATATGTAATGCACAAACAAACGTAGGTAATGAACAACACTTTTCTTCCGTCTTTGTATACACACGTCCACACAACCACCACGTCAAAAGGAAGTATTCAACACTTCTTTTTATTAGTAACAATATGTGCCACTGTAATGCGCGTATTCGAATGAAACGAAAACTAAAAGTACAGTCAGATGTTGCACTCTATGATCGTGTCATTGAATGTCTTAAAAGTCTGGAGGAAATTTGTCAATAGAAGAAATGCAAGAATATTGCCAAATTTCCCATATTGCCAAAATTGCCGAGTTTCCCCTACATGTTTGACATCTTGAGATTACTCCCCACAAATGCAAGTTGCATCGTCTTTAATATGGAATCTATTTAAGTATGATAATATACTATTGAAAAAGGCGTAATAAGAATTTATGAGGTAGAATTTTGGTATTAAAGGTTTTAAATGTCTTAATAAGTAAATTGCTCTTGACAGCCTAATACTTAACAAATTAATATGTTCATCCCATGCTATTCAGTCTTAGCAGTTACATTCCACAACTGAATAATATATGACTTAAAAGTTCTCAATCTATGCAGTGAGAAAGCGTGTAAACTCTTTTTTTATATGCTTGCGATTCCATTTGTCTGAAATTTCCGAAAAAACGGAGATAAATTCTCTGGTGCGCGGGCAGAAGGGCTTAAGTCACTTCATGCAAACTTTACAAAGATTTAAACAACTCCTGAAAATTCGAAAAGTAACATGTTTCGGCTATTTCATAATTTCCGTTATTTTTGACGTCACTGGTTTTAGGGTCTCTTTTAAGAAACTGGTTAATTAATGCATATAAAATTAAAATCTTATATCACTAAAATTAATTACTTAAGCCCTTTTGTCCGCCTACAGGAGAATTAGCAGTGGTACTCTGATAAGTGTTTGAACAAAAGGCATAATAAGTTGGTAATAAGATAGCGATTACTGACAAAGAAAGTGATATTTCAGGAAACCTGACGAGTTGTACTATAGAGAAGTGAACGAAAGGAAAGCATGATTGTTTGGATTTCATATGTGATTCTGAAACTAAGATCTCAGGGTTGTTTTGTTAACTCTACCATTTGAGATTAAAAATATGGACACAGGGGCTGAAGTTCACGAAACTAATCCAACCCGTTTCTATATGTAATCTATTTTATAACATTCAAGGTAGATCCTTCTCACCAAGATTTTAAAGAGCGAGTTGTTGTTGTTTAGCCAACTGTCCGAAGACAGGTCTGAACCTCACAAGTGATAACAAGAAGGCACAACTTATGAGGCAAATAGGCCAGGAGATAATGGGATAGGGTAGCCAGTTCCTTTCCTCCTCTATTGCATACATCTCCGACTAGCTACATATTACACTAGTCAGACTTCAGAAGCATACAAACAAATTCTTCCTCTGACACATATCGTCAAGTGAGATGTGATGCCTGATAATAGATGTATATATCAGCTAGAAGCTCAATCAGAGGATTAAGGAGCGAGTAAGATACATTAATCAGCTTGTGTGGGTGTGATGTTATTGAATTGCGTCATCTTGTAGTTCGCTATGAGTATAAGGCCGTTGCAGTTAAACTAAATTGAAGTTGTGAGTGGTTTTACAATATTTCACAGATACCATCTTCGTGTTTTTATCGGGAATTTCTGTAAAACTTTCAGTGTTATATTTTTACAGCTTTCTTTGGCTGTTTTTAAAGGCAGTTAGGAAAGTTTTTTAGTTTTTATCGGTCCGCAGTATGTGAGAGTTGGTGTCTTTCTCGTAAGTTCACGAGATGCCTAACTAGAAATGCCTGGTTCTTTGCCAGAACTTTTTGTTCGACAACTTTACCCATATCGACCTTAAAGCACTCTTAGAGAAGTAACGCCCTACTCTTTTCTTACTTACAAATACGAGTCTTTAATGAGGGACGTTCATTAATATTTCAAACATGAAAACAGGATTTACAACTTACGTAATAGCTAATACTGTAGCAAGAGACTTTAATGATTCTTACTCAGAGATTTATTACGAGTACAAGTATGGAAGAGAAAATGTCGAGAAGATCTAGTGAGATGAGCGATCTATAAGTTTTAAAACTATTGATGTTAATAATTCCAACACATGGATGTTTGTGATCTTCGTCAAAAATATGTCGACATGGAAGCGTTGACAAAGTGCCTGACCCAGATGTACGGTAGCTGTTCATCGAAACAAAGGGTTTTAGTGCTGCAGTTCAAGACAAGAAAAATTAACAAAATGTGTTGAAATCTATGTATTGAAAGAATCTGAGTAAGACAATCTGTAGGCCTATTTAAATATGGAAAATTATCTGAATCTATTATTAATTTCAGGCTGTAGTAAACCTGGCACAAAACTTACATTTCTTTAGTAACAGAAGACATCTCCAGCGGTCTGTTTTTCTGCTCTCATGCGCTCATAATTCCACTTTCAAACGTTAGAGTTCACCCGCGAACGATGGAGCAGCAATTCTGATTCGCTGGCAAGTCTGCTGAAAAGTATTTCTGCTGTCGACTGCTGTGACGATATGAGCGCCAACTGTAGGGATAAAGGCAGAACCGCCCGCTGATTTAGATAGAACTGGTTTGAAGATAACTGAAATAAGGCGCGCATGCATTATGTCCAGACACTCCCCCACTCTTTCTATAAAGCTGCTTACGAGATCGGATGAGTCTACTTACAAATTATAGGAGAATGGTTTTGTCTTTTCCTTGAACTCGGTAGATACACGCCGACTTTCCCTTCTATTCCTACCCCCTCCACGGAAGCGTTGTTCCTGTAGTGCACATCGCGTGTGTCTTGGAAAAAAATGCATGAGCTGTACCGACGTGCAGTGTCCATACTTATAATTCCCTATACACTGACATCTCCATTGCAGACAATACGGTAAAATCTGTAATTATATTCATTTTATATATTAGTACTGATAAGCGAGTATATGAGCATGTCCAGTAATCGATTAAACACAGAATTCGCTCTGATGAAAAATATACATCAACTGAAACTAAAATAACTTGTGTATTATCGTGATTGTAGTTTAAACGCGGAAATTATTCAAAAGTAGGCACAACACATTGATTGTATCCGAAATACTATATTAAAAGTCCGTCTTATATTACCACATAAAATAGTCCCTTTCACAGTTAAACGTAAGTGGGCTGTAGAAAGATTGCAGTTTGTCAAAGTGACTTGCAGAGAACAATATTTCGAAATCGATTGATATAAAAAAATAGCTTGAAAACTACAATGAAATTTCCACAAAAGTCAATTAGATACCTGTTCCAAAGAAATACCACCCATATCAGGCTTTTTTCTCGAAAACAATGTGATACTTGTTGTTCATAAAAAATTCTGATAACCAAAACAAGAATCCATTAGTAGTAGTGCCATTTCCCGTAAGAAACCTGAAGTAAGTGTATCTGTGGTCAACTTAGAAATTTCAAATTAGAACATATTATGCCACTGACGGTGCCATTGGAAACTAGCCTACTTTACTGAAACTTCTTTTTTTTTCTAACTCTTATCGTTTACTCACAAAATGGTGTAATGTATGTATGTATGTGTATGTGTGTATATATAATAAATAAATAAATATATATATATATATAGTAAAGATAAAGATATATATATATATATATATATATATATATATATATATATATATATATATATATATAGTAAAGATAAAGCACACATCTTGAAGTATCTCTGTATATAATTAAGATGGCTGGTTAATGCCGTCAGTAAATTAAAATTCATGGAAATGTAGATATAATTAATAATAATAATAATAATAATAATAATAATAATAATAATTTATTTGCTTTTTACAAAAAAAGTTATTGGTAAGATTCTCGAAACACTTAATAGGAACATAAGAACTTTTCTGATGAAATTTTGATATGATCAACTACAGGCATCATTTAGAGAGACTATTGACGCAGGAAATTGGGTGAACGGAGACTTTTGAATTTGGGAAACATACAGGCCTGTACATAGCAATTGAAAATTTTCAGAAACTGTTTTAAGAAAACAGATCGAATATATCAGATAACAATGTAGTTAAACGGATATAGTCTACAACATCGCTGTTAAGGAAAGAATTAAATTGACACACAACCACAGCATCTGGAATATAAAGGAGATTAAAATCTTCAAAAAATTAAAATGATGTGCTCATATTAAAATATCAGCGAACCAAACAATAAATGCATATACATATAAACTTGGCTGAAGTATTTAAGTAAATAGAATCAATTTTATAGGTCGGAAGAAATAAACTGAATGTTCGGTAGACTGAAATTTTCATAGGCTTATATGAAGTCACTTTGTTTAAGGTAATACTGTATAAAGAAACAAATGGTAAATAAAAGTTCTTTGGTAGTGAAGTTAAAAAAAATCTAATAGTTCCTAAATCATTTAGCAGTAATTGATGAAAGAATACAATTTTCTTTAGTTATTTCTTCCATACTATATTTCTGATCTATCTTACGTTTTGGACAATGAAAAGAAATACTTATGTTTCGAAATAAAGAAATCATAATTAGCAAGTCTAAAGATTATTAATTTTTGGTCCTATAGAATTCTGTTATGGTTATTATTTGTTAATAACCGAGAAAAATTAGCTCCTGCGCCGGAGATCGAACTTAGGACCCCCAGTTCTATACACTGGCTACTCTACCACTGAGCTACGCCGAGGCTCAATCTACAGCAATGTATCGAATCTTTTTCCTTTGGTTTTTCCCCCCTTTGTGGCCTTACTCCATGTTCGACATATATTATGTCGTCACACTAGGAGCGTACTTGTGCGGCCGGGACTCCAGTTTATTTGCACTAGACGAATAATCTGTGTAAAGATTAGTAATTTTTGTTCCTACAGAATTCTCTGTTACGGTTATTATTTGTTAATAACAGAAAAATATTCGCTCCGGCGCTGGTGATCGAACCCATGATCTCCCCCCCCCCCAGTTCTACGCACTGGGTGCCCTGCCACTGAGCTATGAGGCTCAGTCCACAGCACCGGATCGAATCTTTCTCCTTTGGTGTTTTTCCCTTTATGGCCTTACTCCATATTCGACATATTATATTAGGCCTATGTCATCTTACAAGAAGCGCACTCATATTATGAGTGATTTGTGCGACAGGGACTCCACAGTTTAATTGAAAGGTTCAGAGCCATAATGGGCCAAGTGCCATTTATTAAAAACGGAGAAAGCAAGGGTTAAAGTTAAGTGAATACCATAGTTTAATGAAGATTGACATATCATTTAGTTTTAATGTGTATACTTTATATTACTTGCTATATGTTTCAATTGAATTGTGGTGACTATTACACTTTTACTACGTCACACTACTTTTGACCAATAAAACGGTACGAAAGGACGTCTTTCAACCAATCATGGTTGCTTATCGCATAATTTATCGCGTCCCTAGCATTTGTTTAATTTTATCGCGTCCCTAGCATTTGTTTACTTTTATCACTACCCTAGCATTTGTTTCTTTGTTTGCCAACATTTCAAACTGCACTGGTCTGGACGTCAAAAAACAGAAAATTACAAACCACTCCAGCCGATGCACAGCACTTTCAAATATGACTCTCATTGGCATTCAAGAACAAGAATTAATAAAGATCACTGGACATAGCTATGCATCTTCCCTGAAACCCTATTTACAAATAAATGAAGAGCATCATTCGGAAATCCTGAATAAGTTGAGGGTACACCATGTACATCAACGAGTTCACTTCTTTTACGCATACGTCTAATATAACATCAACTGAATCACCAACCACTAAAACATTCAAATTTGAAAATTGTACTTTCAATAATTGTTTCTTTCAAAATTATTCATGTTTATTTTTTATTTCATCATCGTTAATTAAAACGTTTCTTGTTTATTTCATCATCCCTAATTAAAACTTTTCTAACACTCGTTTATATTATTTAGGTTATGTTATAGCTTCTGCTATATGATATTATGAATAGTCACGTATCAGAGATTGTTTAATACTAAGATTTATAGAAAATCATGTTTCAAGTGACGTTGATTACTCGGATCGGGATAATTGGAGTGGAATTCAACTGTTAATAAAAATGAAACTGTATCAACAAAGCCTTCACGACCAGTAACCGTCCACAGAGTTCAATGAAGATTCCATAGTTGGCACAACTGGTAACAAGAAAACATAATCATAAAACACTACTGCCATCTAGCGTAATGTTGAGATGGAACAATAATACATTTGAAGACAGATGTATTTTCGTAAGCCGATTAATATTTTATTGTATTGGAGTACTTTGTTACTTCTAATCTTTATATACTTTCTTCTAATCGTGTAATAGTCAATTAAATACCACTCGAGTTTTGATTTTCTCTAGATAAATCTGCTTGTGTTCCACTCGCAGATTATCGATAAAATCAAAACCTCTAGTGAGATTACTGTTGATAACTTCATTTTAACCCTTGTTTTCTACGGTTTTAGTAAATGGAGCTTGGCCCACTATGGTTCTGAACCCTTCAATTGCAATGTTAGACGAATGATCTATGTAAAGACTAATTAATAAGATTAATATTAATAATTGCCTCCTGATTATTATGGAGACTGTTGTACCTTTAAACACTTTTGACATTTTTTTTTTTAATTTTGGGAAATTACATTTTTAAAATAAAAAATGCGTGAAATAATTATTGAAGATTCCTTTACAACTTCCTCTATGCATTTTCCTGTTTTACAGATCTATTAAGGATGGAAAAAATAAAATGAAGGGATATGTATTGTGTTTAAAGGGTTCATATATCTTGGAACATACTCCCTTGTAAGTTGGAACATATGGACTATAAGTGAGAATAAAGCTGTAAAAACTGACAATCATATTCAAAATGTATTTGCGATCATAAACCAGAGCAGGCTTCTCTAATTTAGATTTTATTTCCTGGAGGAGCAATAACTGCTTCAATAGCTTTCTTCAAGACATCCGGATCAATTGGGGGCCTCTTAACTCCAGACTTATTATTGTGACATGATCTTAAAAAAAAAAAAAAAAAAAACCGATAGATCGTGTACCTTGGAACATATTCCATGGTACAAGATGTTTTGTGTTCAAAGGTACAAGAGGATGCACTTTTAAACAAATATGGCTCCCAAAATGAGAGATTCGAATAAATCATGAAAAGTAAAATAGGGTGTCTACGTTATTACTCACCAGATGATAGGGAACACACTGTACTTGATAAATTGTAACAAATACAATGTGGTTTTGTGTTTGAAAACATATATCAATGAACAAAATCTTTACTTTTGGTACTAAAAGAATTGTTTTGTCCACAAAATTCACACTTTGCAATAAATCAAACCGAAACTACGACCAGAGCTACTTAGCGGATTTCTCTACAATCTACTACAGCTTGGGTCCTCTAGGTAGCAGCAAAAATTAAAAAACAAAAAATGTTCAAAGGTACGCTATGCTAAAGGTAAAACAATCTCTTCTATCATAGTTTTATTAGTAATTTTTGCCACAAGACATGTTTCAAAGGATGTTCACGCTCCACATGGCTTACAAGAATACTGTTCCGGGATTTATTTTCGGAGTTATCTTTCCCCTACATCATTCTGTATTTTCTCGTATCGGAAGTCCTGGGACGTTTATCCATAGCCATGTCTCTACCAGCTGTGCTCTAAGAATCAGAACCGTGTCTTGCAAGATGCGGTTCATCACCATGCACGAACGGTCTTGATAGTGATCACAAATAAGGTCTTGCAATCTCCTCAGCTCAAATTTTGGTGTACTGGAAACCAGCGTTGAGTCGCTCACGAGTAATGGTATTACCACAGTCTAGTATATACAGTCACGAAGCTTGAGTTGTGAGGGTGCTAGGAACAATAGATTGTGCCGGTACTATTTCGCATTGTTTGTAATGAGGCGATATTAGCGATCCTAGTAGTTAGCAACTATCTATGGATGCATATTTATTATGTATTGAGCTTCGTGACTGTATATACTAGACTGTGGTATTACTTTCCTACTGTATACCCTTGATTCCTAAGCGAAATAAAAGTTTTAACATTCACAAAAATAGGAAAGCAAAGTGGAAAACTAATAAATAAATTGTATAAAAATGTTTTGAGAATGAACAATGGAAAATGCCTCAAATAGGCCTAATAATGGTGATTATGATGATGAAGATTATGAAGATGATGATGATGATGATAATAATAATAATAATAATAATAATAATAATAATAATAATAATAACAATAATAGACTTAAAATAAGAAACTCAGAAATGAAAGGTTAGAAAGAAAATCAAAACAGGTCTACTGAGATTTAATTCATAGATATTGAACATAAAGGTGATTATTAAGATGAAGATAATTATAATAGTAATGATATTCATCATTATCATCAAAAGCAATCAGGGTTGTAGACCTGGTGGCCTGTTCCAGTCTTACGGCATTATTCTAGAAGTCTCTAGTGAAATCGGCATTCACTTCGTTTACGTGGATTTTTTTTACGAGATGATATTCCAGGATTAAACGTGACAATCTGCTTCTATTTTTTTCGATAACTGTGTTGAGTCCAATTACGACGGTAATTCTGAATTCTGTCCAAATCTGTGTTGATTCTGAGTGCTCATAAAGTTTCTTCATTCGTTTTGTAGTCTTTCCATGTAGGATATTTTACGGTTTTCCTAAAAAATTTCGTCTCTGCTGGCCTTACCATGAATTTATCTTCGTTTTTGTCCAAGTCTCACATACATGAAAAATGTAGGTGTACTCAAACTCTTGTACTGTACTGTATATTTTCAATCAGATATGTTTTTGGATTTGGTATGGTTTTAGAAGGTAGTTGGCGATACGCATTATTTGGAGAAACTTTAAAATTTTCTGTATTTATTTATTTATTTGTCTATTTATTTATTTATTTGTCTATTTATTTATTTATTTATTTATTTATTTATTTATTTATTTATTTATTTATTTATTTATTTATTTATTTATTTATTCTATCCGAATAACTATTGATTGTAAAATTCGATTAAGCAGTCAATTATGTGTAATCAATTAATCTGACCGATTAAAATTATTATGTGCTGAGAGAAACGTTACTGCTTTGTGAAATCTGTAATATAATTTGGTGCGGGATATTAAGCTGTGATTCACAGGTCATTAGCGTAAGCAGATGTCATTATCGTCTTGCTTGAGAAAGTTAAAAGTAATAATATTGTAAGCACCGTACAACATATGCATAAATCCCTTCTTCTATGAAAATCCGACATATGTGACCATTCACTATACTTTCACAAACTATGGAAAGGACTTACCGTATGATGTATATTAAATTTGCAGACAAGTTGTTCTTTATCAAAATAACCACACGAAGATAGATGGAAGTTCGCAATTGGGAAAGAATGATCGGAGTAATGGTATTTATTGGAATTTAATAATTTGTTTAGTTCACATGCCTGAATTAATTTGTCCTTGTTGTTCAATAGCTCTAGGTTATCAGTTACACTTCAAGATATTGTGCGTGATTGTTGGCAAATAGTTTATACTAAAGTATAAATACTTGTTATTGGGTATTAGAGATTATAGTAGGCCTATTGAGTGTCGTAGTCCTGTATTTGTGAACTTTTGTTATACAAATATGGCTTATGGGGCGTTGCGTGAAAACTTTGTGAAAGTTTCGGACTAAAATTAAACGACTGTCGAAATGTGACGAACATAATAAATGTTCAAATGAAAGCACAAGTAGTGACTGTAGGTAAGTCTAAACTGGAATTTTGTATTTTTTCTCAGTAGGCTATAAATTTTTTCTTAATAAATATTTGCGATTGTAGGCTAAAAGTAATAAATTAAAAAAAAAAACTTGTGCTTTTATTTATAGCATTTGGACTTGGGAGATCTTATAAAATTATATTCCTTTTGTTCAAATTTACAAACTAAAAATTAACCAGTCGATTAAAATTCGATTAACCGCCTATGGCTACAAGGTACTCAGAATCATAAAAAACTGCATTTTTTATTTTCAACGAAAATAAATTCTCTGAATCTTCCTGATTAAGAATATACAAGGTGTTAAAAAAAAGTATCCAATATTTTCGGAGGTGATAGTATGCATCAAAACAAGTAAAACATGTCTAATAAACATGGGTCGTACAGCACATACTTTCTGAGATCTGAACACTTGTTCATAGGAGGTGCTCAATGTGACGTCCATTTATTGCAATGCATTTTTCTACCCTACAGTACAGCAGACTACCAGATAATCATACCGTAATTGACACCTCTGATATGGAATACTGATACGTCGCAAGGAATACTGAAGCGGAGCGGAGTTCAGCAGAGATGGTGTTGTGAATTTTCGTAATCAGCATGTGTGGGCTGATGAAAATCCCCATGCAGTTGAAGAAATAAGGTATCAGCACTAATTCTCAATCAACGTATGAGCAGGCGTTCTTGGCGATAGATTAAGGGCCATACATGCTACCATAGAGGTTAACTGGGGCTCGTTATCAGGACTTTCTTATTAACGTATTAACCTTGCTGGAGTATGTGCCATATCAGCAAAGACTACAGATGTGGTGCATGCATGATGGCACACCAGCACATTTTTTCCGCAAAGAGCATGAACATCTTACGCTGACATTTCAGGATCGCTGGATTGATTGGGAAGGCCCCACACCTTGGCTTGCTTGTTCCCCAAACCTAAATCCCCTAGACGTTTGGTTATCAAGAACAACCAGGTCAATTTCAAAGAGTGCATGATTCCTTACGCCGAAGTGCATGAAAGGATGTCACATTGAGCACCTCCTATGAACAAGTGTACAGATCTCAGAAAGTATGTGTTGTAGGACCCATGTTTATTAGACATTCTTTTCTTGTTTTGATGCATACTAACACCTCCTAAAATACTGGATACTTTTTTAACACACTGTATTTAATTTTGTAATGTTGCAATGTGTCTAACTTACAAAAAAAAAACAGTTTTTAATTAAAGCGGGCGTCTTATTAAATCAGTAGTACCACGCCCCTTCACTGAAATGTGAATTTCTCTGCTTGCTTAGATGATAGAATTTTCGGGAAAGTTCGTTTCTTTGTAGTACAGCTGTTGCTGGCCCTGTTGCTCTACTTGAAATGAATGTTATGGCTTCTTGTGTTTACATTTTGAAGTAAATAACAATTTATTTGGTATTGAGTTATTTCTTTAGTGTTATGTCTTATATAATTAGTGTTTTTATCAGAATAGTCGCTTAAAATGGGTAGAAGTAATAGCTATTGTAAAAGACGTAAGTTTCATGGTAATCAGTACACTAACATTAGTATAATGAAGAACATAACTTCCAAACTCAATGTGCTAATTAATCCACCTGGAGAGAAAGAACTCTGCCCTTCAGTGTCCAGTTCCTCCAAGAGAAATCTCTCTTATCTACATGAAAGTGAAAACGTTGTGCAGGATGTAAACAGTAATGATGTAGGCCTAAATAGTGGTGGTAATATTAAAATTAGTGTAGATTTGTAAGTAAGTAAGACAGAAATTAATGTTAATTTTTAAACGCGGTTTTCTTAAAACAACATTTTATGTATATATGCACCTATATCTCGGAAACTATTAGTGTTACAGAGCTGAAATTTTGCACACTTATTGTACATCCATAATATGACTTAATGACAGCGCTTTCACATTGATGTAATACTACAAGATATAGATGTATTTTTTTTGTTGAAAATTTCGGGTTTTTCTCAGTAGAATTTTTATAAAAGTATATTATTTCTTTAATTGATAAAATCGAGCTAGATACATAGTTTTGCTAGTGAACGTGGATAAGTATGTTGCAAATATGTAAGAAAATTGTTATTCATGTAGATTAAAAAGTTTCCAAGAGAAAGATTCATGCCTTTATCAATTTTTTCTTTTGTTAATATAACAAACTAACAACCAATATAGTCCTACAAGCATGTAGAATAGCATGTAAAAATTTGAAAATAACACCTTTCATACTTTCGAAGAAATAACCACTTAAAATCAGCATTGCGCACTATGAGAACACCGAGACTACCTTGTCCCCTTAAGGGACATCCGGTTAATCGATGAAAATTTTTAGTCGATCGACAGATCTAGTTAAAAATGTTTATTAGTTCAGTTATTTTACTTTATTACAATATTTTACTCTTAATTTGGTCGCTTCCTTTCAAAGCCATTGATTTTGACTTTTAAGTAGACATTTTTAGGACACAGATATACTTCATTACTTCTGATTTATGTATTGATTTTTGCGATATGCCCTCTGAATCTGATGTAATAATAATAATAATAATAATAATAATAATAATAATAATGTACAATAGGTAAATGATTAAATGAAATTACTATTATAAGTTCAAATTAATTTCCCTTTTGATTTAGAAGTCCATCCCTTTAAACTTACTCAGTTCACAGCACGGCTGCAAGTTGTATTCTGTTTGTATTCACGCCTCAGCACTTCGATGTCTAACTCGAGCAAGTCCATGGAGTCGGATGAACAGTGATGCAGACAACTTCCAACTCGGGCTCCAGTTTACTGGAATGATGCAATCTCCTCTCCTTGAAATCTAAAGGGCAGAGAATAGAGTTCAGAGGGACGAGGTCATTTCTGATTCTGTTCCATTCTGTTTAGAATTTCTAACATGGCCCACGGATGACTGCTGCACCACAATGCGTGACCTACTTCTGCCATATTATTGCGGGTTAAACTGTACGCAACGCTTCTATGATAAGTGGGAAACCAGATCGTATATTCAAGATGTAACTAGATCAGAAGAATGAAAATGAATTCAGTAATATTTCTTTAAATATTAGAATGCTAGATTTTAAAGAGATCACACTTCGACAAAGTTTCAACTCTTTACTTTCAGTAAATAAATAAATCGTTAACAAGTAAATGAATGAAAGTGAATAAGTAAGCAAATAAGGCGATGATAAACATGACTACGTAAGTGAAAAAGTCGAGAAAGAAGCGTAAGAAAAGTTTTTGACTAACAAAGATGGTGAAAAATAATTAAACAATTCAGAGAAGAATAAATCGACAAATGAGTAATAGAGAAAAAAGGATTCTTAATTTTCGAGCAATTCTAGATATAACAATTCTGCGTCGAAACGTTCAGCCATTTTATATTGCAACTAATGAACCATTAAAAATTTAAACGCGGGAATTTCTATCACTAAATTTAATGATAGATATAATGGTTCATTAGGCTAAAGATGGTTGGTGAGATATAAAATTTATTTAATTAACCAGTAAATAAATGAATGAATCCTTAAAACCTTAGTGAAGGTTAGTGAAACCGGCTCTAGATCTGTTTAATAAATAAATCAATGGATAAGTGAATAATAAATTCAATGAATGCATGAATAACTAATTAGGTCACCGAATGAATAAAAATATAAGTTTATAAAGGAATAAAACGGTAAAGTGAACCTAAACAAGTAATTAAAAAGTCACGGAAAGTATGAACAAAAATGGATGAAATAATTCAGTTAGTAAAAATGGATGAATTATTAATGAATGTGTTCATTATTTCATTATTTAAATAATTAACACCGGATTGCATAAATTTTGCTAATTGAAGTTGCCATTTGATCGAATAGGAAGTAAACTGGATTTTATTTCCATCTAACATTCATATTGGATTACATTATGAACTTGGTTTATTGTTGATATAAAATCACGGAAATACTGTTGTGTTCATATAGCTTGGCCGGCCATAACATTATATGCAGTTGACCAGGCAAGTCCATTTGATACTAACAAGAGAAAATGGGATAGGCAGTGTTGCTAACTGGACGGAAATGCCGTCAAAACTGACGGAATTTCAACGTAGCGACGGGAAAGAATGGCTTTGACTGGTGACGGGTTTTCTGGCGGAAATTACGATTTATATCGTCTTTTGACAGTTTTAGCTACTGTCAGTTTTAATTGTTTAATTTTTTTTAGAGATTTTACTTTTTATTTGAACAGCCCTGCCTGTTCCATACCATGTTTAAGAATCCCTTGTTTCAGATTTCCTCGTATTCAAGTCAGAGATTGACGAATTATTATTTTAATCAGGATTGATAAGTAAATTATGTTAAAATTTGCTTCATATACATATAATATATATTTAGAGTGGATCTTATTTATTTATTTTTCAATTTTGGCGGATTCTAACGGATTTCCAGGTGTTAGACTGACGGGAATACAATTTATGTGTTGGCATCACTGTATATGGGTTAGTCCCTGTGCAGCTACTATAGAGTTCACTTCTTTTCATCGTGCAAGTCCGTAGTAACCTATACTAACTATTGCAAAAACATTAGTACCGTAATGGAACCAATAAAACATTGTAGTTTATTCTATTGTGGTTGAAAGAATGAAAAGAAAAGACTGCATTGTGTTAGGTACGTGTGTTTGGATAGCAGTGAGAGGAAAACTGTGATCGCCCTTGCAGAACAGATACGTGAGCAATATTTTTCAATATAGCTGTACTTACGTCAGCATGCATGGAGTTCCCCTCTTTCCCGCTCCTGCCCCACTGAATATGCTGAGAAACTAACTCATTCCACATCACCCCTACTCAAATGTCAACGTGTAACACCGGCCAAGTTATCTAAACATAACAGTACAGTTGACTTGGTTATAGCGGTGATCGCTGGCTATAGGGACAGTCATTAAGAAGTACGGTTTCTATCTATATTAAACAAATGTGATTCATTATTTTTATAATTATTTTTAGCGACACTTATCAACCTGTCTACCTAACCGTTCATAGGAAATATTAGCCAAAGAAAAATAAACCAGAACATAAACCATGAGCAATTATCAAAATATATGCTCCACAAAATCCCCAATAATTTAAAGTTATTAATCCACCAATAACAATACTGTAAATTTATTTCAACTCAACAATGTAACTTCTATTCAAAGCAACAATAATTATCACTCTCTACAATTTAATTTCACTCCCATCAACAATGGGATTTGCTCTCCACACAGTAACACAGTATTCGTTAGTGCACTCCACTGACGACAATGACAATTTACTTGGACTATTACGAACAACAATGAACTGTTAATCTTAACTAATATTCACAAAGCACTATTTACAACACGGAACTGTCAGTTCTCAGTTCACAGCTCGTTTGTCTTGGCTAGTTCTTCTAGCTCAGTCACTCGCGTTCACACAATCTCGAACCCCAGACCTTCAGAGACGATCCGCTGAACTTCGAACTCAGGTCCCCCAACTGCGGTCCACTGCACTCGAACTCCAGGCTTCAGGCTCCACAGTTACGGACACAACTCAAGTCGCGCTCTGGTCTCGAAGCTGGCTTCACTGCTACACAAGACTGGCTTACTGACTGACTGACTGACTTTAACAACACTGCCTTACTGACGGGCTGAATGAATCACTGTCCGAGTTCACTCGCGTTTCTTCTTTTATAACCACAGCGACGTAACCTGGAAAGTTCGAGTTCGCGATTTTTCCACTTCGACGGACTTCTCGGCCTCTCTAGGCAAGCAGAAGATGCGCGCGCAGTCTCCCCTCGCTGCGTAGCCCTTTCCCCTCTCTTCTCTCCGCCATAGTACATGCCACAGGAAGCAGATGCGCGCGCAACCTCCGCGCCGGCCGACTTTGCACTTCCTTCTGCTGGTCGTGAGTTCGAATCTCACGTCGCTGTCACAATACCTATATGAGCTACAGAGGAATAAGCAATTAAAGACTTTAAATCCGTCTGACGTATACAAATTAGACTAACAATTACACCACCAACTAATCTAATAAGTTGATGTATTTGGCTTGTCATTAAATTATTTATTATTTTTTTGGGAATTAAAATTTATTTATTTTTGTGTTTGGTTTAAGTGTATTAATTTAAGTAAAGCTAATAGAAGATTTTAACTCCTTTCTTATGCTTTCAAAACATATGATTTTCCTTAAAGCTGTTTAACTTTAATAATTTAAATTATCTCAAAATTTTATTATTATTGGATGGATAATGTAATATAGGAAGTATAGAACAAAATTACAAATTCGTTAAAAATTCAAGTTCAATGTACATTTCTCATTGAGAGATATTCGCAGGTGGCTGGTAGTGCCAATAGCTACCAACTAGAGATGAACAAAACTAACTGCCGCTCTCGCTCGCTGTGTTCGCTGCACTTCTTTTTCGAGTCTCGACTCGTCATTCTCGTACGCTTCGAGTCTCACTCATCATTCTCGAAATAACATTTGGTCGGCGTGGAAAGATTTCGTAATTTTGAATAACATAAGCTTACATTATTAAAATAAATAACATTATAAATGTTTAAATGAGACAAAAAGACAAAACGGAACAGTATCTTAGTTATGAAAATGTTCTGGTTCTATTATATGATAATTCCTATGGTTATATAAATAGAAAAAAATAATTCTCAAATAAATTTGCATTTATAAGAAACATAACGTTAATATCTTTTTACTTGAGTTTGCACACTTGATCTCAAACATATGAAAAGAAAATTCCTAGCCTTTTAATAAGGGCCTAGTAATTAAATGAAGATTGGGGAACGGATTATTATACACTGAAAAGTAGTGATGATATTTCAAATAGGCTACTGTATTATTTATACATATATAACAGTTGCCAAAGTAGATAAAAGTTCAGTCAGGTATGAACAACTGTGGCGATTCAAGGCTGCTTGACGTTCGGGACTTCGGGAGTGATCAATCTCGGCGTCTCGAAACATTGACAAGCAGGCTTTATGTCAACGACGCGACGTATAAAACATTGTTGTGCGGGTTTTCGGCTTTGTGGGCGCTGTTAGTCTTGCTTTCTCGATTGTTGTTCATCTCTATTACCAACACAATTTTCAATTATTGTGATGTTCACTTTGCGGGCCAAGAACTGGAATTGTAAGAAAATTGGGTGGAATGTGGAGGTAGGCAAACACTTTATTCTAATATGCCAGCAACCATTTAAAAATAAAAACAGGTCAGGTTTTGTACCATACGATACTGTAATCCAAATATTCAGTTCATACTGTAACTTCATTCTGTCTGGAAACAGGTGTTATAGAATAGATTGAAGCAAGGATAAAATAAATGTTTTAAGTGTGTAAGATAATGTTAGTGCTATAAAACAAATCGAGAGTGGTGGAAGAAAGCTGGTGTATGCCATGAATTTGGTTTGGTTAAGGAAGAATAGAAACTGATTTACAGATGCAGTGTTTTGCAAAATGTCAGTGTAAAAGTGTTACGGACTTGAACACACGTTCTTAATCGCGAATATTTATAGACCTATATTTTAATTACTGTAAATTATAGAATTTTACTATTTTCTAGCATCCATTATTATTTTTATAATAAGAAAACAAGAAGGGCGTAAAATTTATTTTAAAAGTTGCAGTACTGTAGGCCTGTATAAATTACTAATTAAATTATAGGATGTACAAAATACATAATATTGTGTATATATTTCTATACTTGAACTTTATTTGCTGTGTTTGCTGATTTTATAGCAACACTAATTTATTGCGACATCATTTCCTTAGACCCTTCGATTACGCTATAATCAATTTCAAATGTACAGTAGGTATCTGACAACAGCTCGAAAAGGAGGGAAATAATGCTAAGAACGTGTTAGTTTGTGATGCATTCTTCAATAATCTTGTGTCTCCTTTGTCACACGCATACCAAAAATATAATCAAAGAGCAAGGTAAAGAAAGAAAGATTAGGGTATTAAGTTCAAATAATGCAGGTAGAGAAAGAGAGAGATGTTGATTGAAATTGTCAAACATAAATCCAGTATGCAGAATGAAGAAACGAAAGGGGCTGTGTACATTGACATAGCCACAACGTCTCCACGTAGAATAGTTCGCTGAGATAGAACGACATTGTTTTGTTCGTTTTCTATAATATTTTATTATATCATTGACAGACTTTACATTGGCTAAAATAAGTATATGAAATGATCTTATCATATGATTCGGTGTTTCACGGAAACTAACTCTTGATCAAAACTTTTTTCAAAATTATTTTCGTTCTAATATCGCTAAACTATATACGTTGATGTTATTGCAGCAGAATCCATATTTTTGAATCAAATGATATCAAAACGAACGCTGTACAATGTGTTGTTCCCAAATTATGGCAGTTCCTTCTTCTTTTCTTCTTCTTCTTCTTCTTCTTCTTCTTCTTCTTCTTCTTCTTCTTCTCTTTCTTGGCCTCGGGTTCAATTTACTGACCTCATCTAGACAACAAAATTATCTTATATAAAACTATATTCTGTAGAATAACTGAATAAATAGTATTGTAGTACCGCACCCACAGGTGACTATTTACTGATCCCATGTAGCCAGCTAAATTCTCGAATATAAAACTATATTCTGTAGAATAACTGATTAAGTAGTAGCCCTACCAAGTACCGCACCCACAGGTGACTATTTACTGATCCCATGTAGCCAGCTAAATTCTCGAATATAAAACTATATTCTGTAGAATAACTGAATAAGTAGTAGGCCTATCAAGTACCGCACCCACAGGTGACTATTTACTGATCCCATGTAGCCAGCTAAATTCTCGAATATAAAACTATATTCTGTAGAATAACTGATTAAGTAGTAGCCCTACCAAGTACCGCACCCACAGGTGACTATTTACTGATCCCATGTAGCCAGCTAAATTCTCGAATATAAAACTATGTTCTGTAGAATAACTGAATAAGTAGTAGGCCTACGAAGTACCGCACCCACAGGTGACTATTTACTGATCCCATGTAGCCAGCTAAATTCTCGAATATAAAACTATATTCTGTAGAATAATAATAAGTAGTAGGCCTACCAAGTACCGCACCCACAGGTGACTATTTACTGATCCCATGTAGCCAGCTAAATTCTCGAATATAAAACTATATTCTGTAGAATAACTGAATACGTAGTAGGCCTACCAAGTACCGTACCCACAGGTGACTATTTACTGATCCCATGTAGCCAGCTCAATTCTCGAATATAAAACTATATTCTGTAGAATAACTGAATAAGTAGTAGGCCTACCAAGTACCGCACCCACAGGTGACTATTTACTGATCCCATGTAGCCAGCTAAATTCTCAAATATAAAACTATATTCTGTAGAATAACTGAATAAGTAGTAGGCCTACCAAGTACCGCACCCACAGGTGACTATTTACTGATCCCATGTAGCCAGCTAAATTCTCGAATATAAAACTATATTCTGTAGAATAACTGAATACGTAGTAGGCCTACCAAGTACCGTACCCACAGGTGACTATTTACTGATCCCATGTAGCCAGCTCAATTCTCGAATATAAAACTATATTCTGTAGAATAACTGAATAAGTAGTAGGCCTACCAAGTACCGCACCCACAGGTGACTAACTATTTACTGATCCCATGTAGCCAGCTAAATTCTCAAATATAAAACTATGTTCTGTAGAATAACTGAATAAGTAGTAGGCCTACCAAGTACCGCACCCACAGGTGACTAACTATTTACTGATCCCATGTAGCCAGCTAAATTCTCAAATATAAAACTATATTTTGTAGAATAACTGAATAAGTAGTAGGCCTACCAAGTACCGCACCCACAGGTGACTAACTATTTACTGATCCCATGTAGCCAGCTAAATTCTCAAATATAAAACTATGTTCTGTAGAATAACTGAATAAGTAGTAGGCCTACCAAGTACCGCACCCACAGGTGACTAACTATTTACTGATCCCATGTAGCCAGCTAAATTCTCAAATATAAAACTATATTTTGTAGAATAACTGAATAAGTAGTAGGCTTACCCAAGTACCGTACCCACAGGTGACTAACTATTTACTGATGCCATCTAGCTAGTTAAATTCTCTAATATGGAACTGTATGCTGTGGAATAACTGAATAAGTAGTAGGCCTACCAAGTACCGCACCCACAGGTGACTAACTATTTACTGATCCCATGTAGCCAGCTAAATTCTCAAATATAAAACTATATTCTGTAGAATAACTGAATAAGTAGTAGGCCTACCAAGTACCGCACCCACAGGTGACTAACTATTTACTGATCCCATGTAGCCAGCTAAATTCTCAAATATAAAACTATATTCTGTAGATAACTGAATAAGTAGTAGGCCTACCAAGTACCGCACCCACAGGTGACTAACTATTTACTGATTCCATCTAGCTAGTTAAATTCTCTAATATGGAACTATATTCTGTGGAATAACTGAACAAGTAGTACCGAAGTACCGCACTCACAGGTGACTAAATATTTTAAAAACATAATTGAATAATGGATGATATGATATGATGATAAACACGCCTGTACTTCACGGAGATAGACCGATGACTGTTATGGCAGTTTACGGAGGCCTGACACGTTTTCTTCCTTATACCAGCGATATCAAAAGCAAGAGCATGTTATGACCTTGAAATCACTCGCGAGTGCCAGGCGCTAGGGCATGACCAGGAGATTGACAAGGTGAATCGTGTAGAAACCTGCTGATTTCGGAGGGATAGGAAATCAGTGGTGTACATACAATGAGCGTGCGTCATGTGTGTAGACGAAATGTGATATGAACAACATTTCTATTACGTTGATATTCATGGTTCTTTTCTAAATTGCTTTTGTGAAAATATAATTAATAATTGAATATGACATGATTGAAATTAGTAACATAAATAAACAACTTTTTCTCAAGAAGTATAATGCCATATTATAACATAACATACTGTATTTACTTTTTTTCTTCGGTATCCCTTGACAATTCTTGTATCCTCTTGGCTACAATGTTTTTGGTTAAAAATATATTTCTTCGTACTTTCTTATATCATAGGCATATATTTTGGCTACAGCGTCTAGAATACAACTCTTAATAAAAGGTCCATCAGAGAAAGGATGAGACGTATTTGCAATTTTGAGGGACATCTCATGGCTAACTGGTAATGCCATACATTTTTAATCAGATATTGCAGTCCACAAAATAAGGAAAGTGCATATAAACTGTTATGAGATGATTGATATTTAAAAATCAGAAATAAAAATACAATTAGTAGTTAATTGCATATACTTACATCAGAAGTAAATTCTTAGTTAAGTTACAGTTTTTGGTTATCTTCAATATTTTTTTTATTATTTTCTTCGTTATATTTTTCGCAATGTCTTTTCATGTTACATTTTTGGTGATGATATTTTTTGTAAATCTTCACTGTGTGTCCCCGCCACTTCTTTTTTACTATAAAATAAGTCTACATTCTGAGTTAAATTTAATGTATGTTCTCTTGCATGTACGTAAGTACGCGTTGCACACCCCTAACCCACGGCTTCTACTAATTCATATTAGTAGACTAGCCCGTTCGTGTAGTACGTACTTATCTAATCTCCCGAAGAGAGCTACGGGCACACTGAGCTCTAAAGCGCGCCTTGCGTCTATGGGCATCAGTATCAACATAGCTGCTTTACACTGTCGCTATCCCCACTCCTCCTACGGAGATGGCTCATCGCTCGGACTACACATATCAGAAACGTTCGTCCCTTAAAGTGTAATTTAGTTTATTTGGATATCTACACTAATTCTCTCACAGTCGGAGTTTCTAATATTATCTTATTTCGTGACATATTCTAGCTAGTGAATTTGGCTCCCCATAGGTAGAGCGAACAAAGACATTTTCTGCGTCAAAAATCATTCTATTACAACCAAAGAAAAGGAGGTGATTTGGAAACAAATTGCTACAGATTACATTTTCACGAGATTGAACAAATCTGAAATTGTGTTATGAAAATATAACGGAAAGTAAAATATTTGAATAATATAACATACAGCTTATCTTGTACAATAATCTATTCTCTAGCCTGTATTTTATCTTAAATTTGACAGGATGCGTAAATGCATAAAAGTAAGATTAGGTTATTGAATTAATTATTCTACTAATTATTTATTGTTAGCGTAGAGGCTTAAGATTCTGTATCGATTCATTGTTTCTTTTTAATAGTTTTAAACCCCGTGAAAAATTATGTCAAACCAATACGTCACATTGCCTTAGAATTTCTTCAGCTGAAGAGAAAGTACCAGCAAATAATTGCAACTACAATTAAAGGTGGTAATTTTATTGGTCCGCAAGTATAATACTGATGCTGATGGATCCCTGAAAATTTTAAACATTTATAAAACGGAGGTAAAGGGCTGCATGGTTGGCATTCAAATCTACCACAAGCATTTATTGGTAAATCAAAGACTTGCAAAGTGCCAGATGATAGTATCATATGTCCTTGAGGTCTTGATAAAGATGGATTATGGCATGTCGAACAAACTAGACTTCCTAAAATAAAATCTGTATGTTTTCCTGAAAACCTGTCTGCTATCAATTACAGGCATAAAGAAAGATTCCAACAAGATACATATCTCTGTTGACTTACTACTGCTCGACCTTGCGTAGGCATATTCCATCAGCTAAATACCCGACATAAAGAGTACATTTTAAGTAAGAGGATCCCTATATATTTCATTATCTATCCACACATCATAATCTGTATACCCGGTCACAACATGACACTCTATTGTCAGTCCCTCTCCACAGAACTTCTGTGTATTCTTCGTCTTTTACAACAGACTATCCGTTTTTGCAATTATCTTTACCTACAGATGTTAGGGGCTGCCCGGCCTTAAACGCTTTCAAGTCCAAAGTGAAACAACTTATTTTAGAACGCACAGTGTCCCAGGGTATGTATTATAATTCACAATTGTACCTAGTTTATAAAGTAATCGTGTAATTTATTTTGTCATCTAGTTGAAGTAAGTATTTAAGTTCAATAATCATGTGGCTTATACATATTTTTCTGTTTCGATTTTGTCTTAGGTATACCTATAACTTTCTTTTATGTTATCATAGCATTATAAACCGGTTGTTACTACATCCAATATCGTGCGTAATCGGCTTATTATGGCACGCGTGGCAATAATAGCAATGACTCATCTAGTTATCTTGCTTAAAGCTTCTACGCGTCACGTAACAAGAAATGAAATGCAGGACACAAGGTAACGTATCATTTATTTCCAATCTTTAACAATTTTGTATCACTTTTGTAATATCACATAAAACAGTTCTGTGGTTCAGAGAAACATATTAACAAAATAAAGGAACATTTGTAAGATAAAATTGGATATCTAAGGTATAACTAGAGCTTCTAATACCTATAAGGTCATCTATTTCTCTTTATTCAGTGCCAAATCCAGGCGCAACTAATCGATACGAAAATATGAAGACTTTGTCAGCTATGGATGCTGAATTATTTCATAATTTATTTTCTACAATTTATAATGCTAAGATGCCATAAAGTGTTGTATCCAACTCGTGGATAATCTCATTATGACAGTCGTGGAAATTGTCCCACGAACGATGGCAAGTGCAACAAACATTCACTGATGCCATAATCATCAAGATTATCCACTTGTTGCATAAATGACTATTGTATTAACATTATTATATTATCATGTATTTCCTTTTTATCCTCTGGTTGATTGTAAAAGAAGGCCTCATAGCCTTAACTCTGCCAGAAAAAAAGAAAGCATCATCATCATTATTATTATTATTATTATTATTATTATTATTATTATTATTATCTATCGATACGTGTGAAATTCGTTTTCTTTCTTACTTTTAACGTAATTCTTAAAATCCGTGGGTAGTGGAAGAGAATACGTACTTTGATGTGATAAGAAAACTTAATTTTTGCTCTTTAGCGTAACTTTTCGCTTACTGGATTCGAAAGAAGTGTTTTGTAGAGTTGTATCTACACGGAGGGTCATATTGATTTTATATGACTGTAACAGCGATCTTCGATATCAAATTCTCTCGCATCCTTGCAGAGTTTTCTGTCGGAAGAAACTTTCAGAGTTTATTGAAAAGTATAGCGACCATTTCCCAAGGATTTTATTTCAGTACCGGAAAACAGGAGACTATTGGCGCCTGCAGAAACAATAGAAAATAAAAACACTCCGTATGTTGGAAACGATGTCTGCTCATTGAAATATATTTATGTACTAAATCAATATACTCGTTCGTTATATAGGCCTACTACAAGATACGAAGGGTGAGGTCAAAATAACTTTCTCGTCGATACTCTAACAGTATGAAATGTATAGCAACAAGTTGTTAAAATTGTTTCAGGAGTGTACAATAATCACATGAAAACTGAAAAGTAAGAAGATAACTGTGTTTGTGTAAATATGTAGGTCTGTTACTTCCGAAACTTATATTACCACTATTAATAGTGCTACGTACGTGAGAAGGTACATTCGCCTGACTGATAATAGTATAAAATCAAGTACGATGGAAAGTTGAGCTGTAATCAGTGTTTATGGTACCAATTATAGCGGCCCATAGTGGTAATTATATGAGGAGCAGTCAAATGAAAACATCAACAATTGTTGTGTGGAAATGGAATTGTGATCTGGCACCACGTGCCCTCCATTCCTTAACTTTTGAAACAGTCGTGGAAAAATGATATGGGCCGGATGTCTCCTACGTGGGTACTTGAAACCGATACAAACTGTGAGCTTGTCTACTGTTCCCATTGGCTCATCCGTATTCGAAAATCAGGTCTGCCTATTCCGTTCTCGTGTATTCCTCCATTTTACTAGGACTGATCGACTGGACACTGCAACTTGTACACATACACTGCTGTCTACAGACGTGCATATCAGGATCAAACATGTCCGTTACACATTACGCTATCTGCATTGCTTTAGTGTAGGTTCCTCTCCCCATCCCTCAGACAGCGCATTGAATGAAATACTGTAAGTAGACAACGTAAACAACGTCAGAGGAATTTTTTTTATTTTAGTAGGTTATTTTACGAAACTTTAGCAACATCTTAGGTTATTTAGCGTCTGAAGGAGATTAAGGTGATAATGTCGGCGAAATGAGGCCGGGGTCCAGCACCGAAAGATACCCAGCATTTGCTCATATTGGGTTGAGGGAAAACCCCGGAAAAAACCTTAACCAGGTAATTTGTCCCGACCGGGAATCGAACTCGGGCCACCTGGTTTCGCGGCCAGACACGCTAGCCATTACTCCATAGGTATGGACCGTCAGATGAATACAGTATGTGTAAGATGTACAGATAAATACACATAAATAAGGTGTACAGAGGTATATTATTTCATTTCCACAGAACTATTTTTGCCTGTATCTTTCGACTCAGTCATTTCCGGACCAGGGTTTCTTATCTGAAATTGATACATGTGCCCTTCGCCATCCTCCCTGAAAGTTTGTAACACCACCTCGGAAATACCCTGTATATTACAATAGCGTACATTCAAATTTTGATAACGAGTATTGAAAATATTCCCAATCAAGGATAGAAAACTGAAAACGTTAAAAATCCGCGTAATATCTGAACAGAAAGTAGGCTAATGTATGGCACTGTGCATAAAAACGAATTGACTATAAAAGCGTCGTATCACGTATCAGAAATGAAGCCATTTACAGATGCATAGATTTTAAGGACTGTCTTCTAGCTGTATGTGACACTTTATTTGATAAATTTTAAAATTCAAAATACATTACAGATTGACAAATGAAATAGAACACCAAATCAACCTGCTCGTATTCATATGATTTTGCAGAAGAGTAGCAAAGTCCGCCCTTTATCTTCAAGAAGACTAAAAATGTTATTTTATACTTTAATAATAATAATAATAATAATAATAATAATAATAATAATAATAATAATAATGTTCTAAATACAATAATTAAAAATCCGCGTATTTTGTTAAGCTTCAATATTGTAAAATTCATTGTGTCTCTCGGAAAATTACCATTTCACATTTTTGGCTTTCCTCTAATTTCTAGTGAGTACCACTGCTCTATATTAAATCTACCTTTAAAATCTGAACCAAAGAAAGAGAGACGGATAAACAGACAGGAGAGTAAAGTTTTAACTATTGAAAGAAATATTAGATGAACATTGCAATATACATACTTTTGAATAAGAAAAGTAGTAGGCCTATATATTAGTAGGCGAAATAATGGAATATAGAACTTATAAAACTTTCCACAGTTAAAACGTAAAAGTGTTACAAATTTAAAAAAGGTAATGTACCTTCATGACAGACGGGCTCCTTTTCAACACCGGTGTGGTGTCATATTCAGTGTTCTTCGAAGGACATTACCTTCTTTATAACATTATAATACTTTTGAGTTTTAACTAAACAGAGTTTTAATTAAATTTTAAAGTGAATATAAGAAACAATATAATACAGGAATTAATAAAAGTAAAATTGCTATAGTAAATGTTTAGATCTAATAAGTCCTATAGACTTGTATTTCCTCTTGTTTTCTCTCCCAGTTTATGTATTTATTTATCTAGGTAGCATATTTCGGATGATTATGTATGGAAAACTTGCTGATTGCTTAAATGATTAACCGTTTCACTGTACTGTATAACATTATTGGGTAAATCGAAAACAATTGCATGCTCAACGAGTTTATTGAAAAAGTGGTTATATATTTCCATGACAACATGTTGCGCCCCAACAGTTCCAGAGAGGAAGTCGGCGCTAATGAAACACGTCATTAAAATGCCCTCTCCCGGCATCAGTTTATTAAAGTCTGGTTTGAACATGCGGCCTACGAAGCGGTAAACTCTAATTAGTTTTGTTTCTTGGCGAAATCCGACACCCACTTCAACTTCAATCACGAAATAACTTTTCAATATCTAATATTTTTTTATACTCCGTGAAACAGCCATTTTAAGGATTCTTTTATACGCTCTTATTAACACAGTTAAAACATTTAGGACATTTATAGAATACTCCTTAAAATAGACTTTATTATTATTATTATTATTATTATTATTATTATTATTATTATTATTATTATTATTTCTACAGTACTTCCGCCATAATTTTGACACCAGTACTCGCGGGAATGACATTTGTATTCCATCTCTTTTTTTTTTAATAAACAATTTTTTTTACATATAATATGACTAAGTAATTTTATAACATATGTATAATAGTAACATTACTTTACTGATTCTATTAAACTGTTTATGATATAAAGCTGTAACTCTGTTTGAATTGTAATATTTAAATCAGTGGTGTCAATAAAATATAGCCCTAATACATGTTAGTAAATAAAGACTACTTTGTTATTTTTGTTATTACAGGAGCCTAATTGTATTGTTAGTTATTATAAGGTACACTCTAGAGTCACAATTTCTACTCCTAAAATTTAAATCACTATTGAGTTCTAGTACTGCCGCACTAAGTTAAAATTCCGTATCTCCTCCAGAACCGATTTTAAGAAAATCATAAAACGCGTTGTGTCCATTGCAACAATGTTGCACTGTATTTTTATGCAATATTTCTTTGTATTTTGAGTTTGTGAAAGAAGTAAATGTTACGGTGTGTAATTTAGACCGAATTTTCCCGCCAAATACCTAGAAATGGAGATTAAGGCGTTTTGGCTTCCTAATCGGGTTTCATTTTCAATATGAATAGGATAAATCAACAGTATGTCCATGTGAGATTAATTATTTATTAATGAATTTGCAGGGTGATGTTGGTTTAACTTTCACTGTAAAATATGTATTCGTTAATTATTGAATAACATAATTGACAAGTATAAATTATGAAACAAATCTCGTTATACTGTACTTGCTGACAAAAACTAAAATGACCTGTTTTGTGTTGTACTCAAGTATTATATACTCAATCATTTTCAAGTAACATTAAGGATTTAACATAGGGAGAACATTAATGCCATTTTTTTTCTCCAGTTTTGGTCAATGTATGACATTTTAAAAACAACATATGACATTTAAAATACAAATAATAATATTTTGCGCTTAAAGTCAGTATTATAATGTAGTAATCAATAAGAAGAATACTAATATTATTGTTTTAATTACTCATAGCTCACGTACAGATCTGAGACTTCCGAGGCTTGAATATTCAGCCAACATTTTTTTATGTTTTCAGACATGAAATGTAACAGCTTATAGATGTATATCCAATTCCTTCCAGGGCGAAATCCATGTTATGAGTAATTTACAATTCATATTGATTTTCAGATAAGCCGATTAACATGTTTACTTATATCAAGTTTCTATAATTATCAATCTTAATGACTTAACAATAAAAAATATACAAAAAACGAGTTACATAGTATAGCTGTTTTAAATATATTCATATAATATTTGTTACGAATTTATTACAAATACGAACATTTTCGCCCGTTTGGGGCATCATCAGGCGGTACATAACAATATCAAATAACTTATTTTAAAATATCAAGTGTAATATGTTACACGTGTTGTGAAAATATGTGCACAAATGCAATGAAGACTGGATATGATACTTTCAATTATGTTAAAATTACTGTGCTATGTATAACGACCATTGCATTCTAAAATTGTCGTTAAAACATGATGAATTAAAATAAGTCAAAATCCTTAATGTTGTATTGGTGTGAACACAATATTGTTTTACAAATACCATAAATTATGGGTAACATATTACATTTGATGTTTTAAAATATTTGATATTATTATGTAGCGCCTGATGATGCCCCAAGAGGGCGAAAACGTTCGTATTTATAATAAATTCATAACAAATGTTATATAAATATATTTAAAACAGTTATGCTGTGTAACTTGTTTTTTGTATAATTTTGATTGTTAAGTCATTAAGATTGATAATTATAGAAACTTGATATAAGTGCACATTTGTTACGAGGATTAGATACAGTTCCATTACCCACAGACGTGTTGTTTAGTAAGTCAAACTGTCTTACTGGTTTGTAATCATCGTAGCTCATTCTGTAAAATAACGAATTACTGCTACTAAACCATGAAGGTAAAGTGTATAAGAAATTTTAAGATTGTGTTAAATAATCGAACAGTTGGAAAGTAACAACTAAAAATGGAAATTAGCGGCTTCTCAGATTGAAAATTAGAATCCCCAGTGTACATACTCTATAAGTAACAGTATACTCCATATCGCCACTTCATGACATAATTTCCGCGCGCGCTCGAATAATTCCCATGTTCCTTCTTTTGCATCCGTGGAGTTAGTAAGTAGAAGTAAGATAATATTGATGCGTTTATCTCTCTTTTCCAAATGAGGACCAGGCTAGCAAAGGAACATGGTAAGATAGAAATACTCATAACATGAAATATGAGGTCTGTTTCATTTATTATTTCATTTTAAATGCTTCAATTTTATGGTGTAATGGTTGAGTTAAAGTAATGCCAAAGCGGGTGATAATGCTGTGAGAAGAACTATGCCGCTCGTCTTGATTGTATGACAAGTTAAAGAATCTTCACATTTCTCTGTGATTCATTTTTGAGCTCAGACTTCCGCTCAGTAAAAGTACGAAGCTAAGAAGTGTAATTCACATGTTCAAAGGAGTTGCAGCAATTTTGCTTCTTGCTGGAATATAGCCATCGACTTTCTGCCTACTGTGATAGGAAGCTGTGAAACCATAATTCCAGATAACACAATCTAAGTATTTTCGGCATTTTCGCTTATGAACGGCTTATAGGAATAAATCAATTTAGAACTAAAGAAATAGAAAATTATGTTCTTGTATTCTCACCTGTTAAAAACACTATCGTTAGCACTCGCGCGGATTATAATTTGTAATCCAATTTGAAAACGCACACATTACTACACAGAAAAGAGTCGCAATACATCCGAACACTCCAGACATCAGGGCTAAACTGTAACAGGAAGGTACTGAAATTTCACGCTATCAGCATTGAAAGCGGAGATATGTTGTAATAAACGTATGCCGCGTTATTTTTCGTGTATTTGCAGACTCTATATGTTAACTCTCCCCTTAAATCCAATGCACGGGTCTTCTGACCGTACGTGCTGTGTAAAATAAGTTCTACTTTGTAGATTTCACCCTGCCCCCTACATATGATTAGATCCAACCACTCTCTAAAAGACCACACAGATTAAAATGAAAATGGTACGAACAAAACACATTATGTAATACGATATCGTATATCCTAACCTAAAAGAGGCATAAACGTGTATAATTGAGTACTTACCATTATCCCTTCGTCAGTTCGCATTACAAACTTCAACAACTGAAGTTATAATCTGTCTCGCCTTGAAGAGGAACATTCCAGTCTTTTGTTCCCATTCTCTATTCCCCATGAGGTCAAGACATGCAAGCGAACTCCTATTCTGACTTAGCATCGAGGGTGGTAGATATTTTCTTCGGATATGTTCCTATTCGACACACTGCAATAAAACGTCTCCGGGAGTCCTTTTCCCCGCACAGTGGACAAAGGCGCTCTCCTTCGTTGAAAATTGTATTTCCCTTTCATGCCCCCAATCTTAGCCACGCTAAACCTGCTCTACTATATGTTAACTCAGAGCTGTTACGTGTATGCTGCTATCTGTAGTAAATGACGAACGATAAATGCTCTATGTGAATGTTTGTGTTTACTTTATCACATCACGCAATATAAGGAGAAAAGATTATGCTAAATTTATTTCGAGATTTTAAGGAAATTTATTATGCTTTGAAAATCTCCGATACTGGAAAAGGTAATCTGCATATGCTATGTTTGTATAACCCTCTCTCCGATCTACTACTGGACTCGTTTTGTCTTAATACATATGGTGAGTTAAACCATGCGGCAGCTGAGTGCTATCTTCGAGCTATTACTTAGAGGGCCCGATTTGATTCCCGGTCATACCTGGGATTTTTAATTTATAAACAGTTTTTGAATCCATCTTGAATCTTGCGTACACTACTTTTAACATTTATATATAAATGATTGGTTGATTGGCAAACTTACTCGTGTTAAATGAGCCGTTCAGAGCAAAAGTGGTGTAAGTCAAAATTGAGTAATGAGGTTTAAAGTAAAAATTCTGTAAAATACAGCTCAAAGTAGCAATTAATATGTCCTTCTTGCTATCCACTGGCTATTAATAGTTTAAATAAACTGACTATTAATTGCTACTTTGCGCTGTGTTTTACAGAATGTTAGTTTAACCCTCATTACCCATTTTTTACTTACACCACTTCTGCTCTGAACGGCTCAAATTATGCTATGTTAACACGAGTAAGTTTGCCAATCAACCAATTATTTATAGTTTTTTAATGTACTCGTATAGTTAAAATATTGCAATTTTTAAGGGGCGACTCCACTAAAAATCATGAAAATTTTGACAAAAAAATAGATTGCCTATTTCACTTCTTCAGAATGTACATTTTGATACTTAAATGGATTTAGTTCAATTCTGTTTATAAATATGTTTATTTTTTTAAATAAAGCTGTAAGAGGGCGTGGCATTTAAAGAACTCTCAATTTTTTTTTCATCAAAGAATTCTTTTTTTTTAATTTCTGATTACAAATTTAGTAACTTTTTGTTCTACAAGTTCGCTCCCTGAAGTTACTAGACGACTGTAGTCGAGGAGAATTTTAATACGTAGACTATGTGTTACATAAATATTCATTTTACTTTCAATTCTGTTTTTCCTTAAGTTTATTTTTTTTATTCAACACCAACTTTTTATGACAAATATTAATCAAACCGGATGAAGTTTTCACTGCAAGTATTTATGAGATAAGCTGCATGTTTCTATGCATTTATTTTATAAGAAATACTGCTAGTTTATTTCATTAATATTTATTTTCATGAATTATAGAAAAATAACATTTTCAACATAAAAAAGGAAGTGAATGAATGAGATATTTCATAAAATGATTGTGAAAAAATGTTTGTCTATGTCTTGTGAATACATACTTTATAATCAAGAAAAGAAGAAAGCTTAAAATTTGAGATCTTCTACTAAAAACTTATGCTTAAAATATTTCTAAAAAGAATAGAAAAAATAAAAAAAAAGCTAAAAAATTTGGAACTCAAAATTTGGGTTTTATTCGTTCTTTGCATAGTAAACGTCTTTCAAAATTTGATTGAAAAAATTATTAGGGAAAAAGTTGCCATTTTTAGTGGAAAATCCCCTTAACACTGTGTGAAAAGTAAATATATATATATATATATATATATATATATATATATATATATATATATATTTTTATCTTTTAGAAAACTGTCAAACGATGCAAGGCCTCCTTTAAAAATGGATTATATTGTTAAGAAACAAATCATTAAATACAACAAATCGTTAACAGAAAACCACAATATAAGTCACACGGAGTTAGTGTGCACTCGAAGTTGGTTGCTTGACGCCCACTTTGAGGTCTGTGGATATAGAGGGAAAAATTGGATCGGTGTCGGTTAGAGTTCCCGAGTAGCTCAGTGGTAGAGCGTTGGTACGTTAAACCAAAGGTCCCGGGTTCGATACCCGGCTCCGGAACAATTTTTCCCTCGGAATTATTCAAATCAACTTTACAGGGAGTTATACCTGAAATCTTGATTTGCATAATACACGTCACTGTTCGTTAACAGAAAACCACAATTAAGTCACACGGAGTTAGTGTGCACTCGAAGTTGATTGCTTGACGGTTGTCAGCCCACTTTGAGGTCTGTGGATATAGAGGGAAAAATTGGATCGGTGTCGGTTAGAGTTCCCGAGTAGCTCAGTGGTAGAGCGTTGGTACGTTAAACCAAAGATCCCGGGTTCGATACCCGGCTCCGGAACAATTTTTCCCTCGAAATTATTGAAATCATTAAATAACTTGAATATTCATTTTTTTGATACACTCACGCTATTTAACAACAGGTAGTTATTTACTGATTTCTTCTTTAAGAATGGTAACAACTTATAATATTTACTAATGTCTGGATGATTGTTCACTATAAGTACAACTTAATCATGAAATAGTTTGACCCTAACATAAATCCCAGAATTTTCTTCGAAGTAAGCTTATGCACATTTTCGCTCTACTTATTTCCTACATTTTATACCTTGTATCATTTGACGAACTTACAGTATTTCAAGCTACAGTGTACTGTTGCTTTAATTTTGGTGATAGCAATTCCAAACTTACTCTCCCCGCAGCTTCTTTGATTTCTTGCGGTTCATCATTATGTATTGTAGAAGTTTAAACATCTAATAAGAGATGCATGACTTACTATAACAATTTGCTCTTACTCGTAAAATAAATGTCATTTTAACACATGTTATCGTAAATTACTATTACTAACGTAACAAAAAGGCTTGTTGCTATAGAAAGAGAACAGTATTGCTGTAAAGTGTTGTATAATATATTGTAACAGGACATGAAATACGCGCTTAAGTTATGTGCAGAAAAGGCCTAATTTTAATACTTTTCAGAAAACCCCTACTTCTTGTTTTGACAGTAAATAAACGAAAATTGTCGAATAGACATCTCTAACTAATGTAATTATTGAGGTGAGATGCACGTTTTTGTGTGTTCAATATTGATAGTCAATTGTAGGTAAGAGTTAATTACAAATAAATATGAATTGAGAAACCGAAGGAAATGTGACACAGACCTAGCATAACAGTTGGGTGCAGAGAAGTAAGCATGAGAAACGTAAAATGATAAATGCACCTTTAAAAGAGTTGCTCAGTATTGCAAACCTTAATCCTCAGCGATTGTATCTATGTATACAATTTATCATTGTACGTCAAGCTATGTAACGCACTTTTCCTTTTCTAAATTTTCAAGTGGGATAAAAAAAAAGAAATATCATCTGAAGCTTCTGAAAACATCGACCACTCGATAAAAATTCATCGCTTACTTATAATAAATTCCACAAATGGGGGCAGTTTGGATTCATACTGCATTGAACAAGAGGGCGACGAAATCTGTAGCTTTTCCTCTCATGCAAATGTGCCATCTGCTACCTTTTATTTTATTATAATCGAAATTCCGGGCCTTGCCAACCATTACCTTTAAAGCAGATAGCCACATGCAAATAGTACGCTGCGAGGTGTGTCGTCACAAATCGATTCCACTCGTCAAGGCACACTACTCAACACTGTAGTATTCGCAGAGTTTCGTTAATACTGGGTGTTCATTTCAAAGTGTGTCATGACGTCACTGTTGTTGGGTCACCGATTTGAAGCGAGTTTCAGCTTATATGTTAGAGAAGTTGAGAACGTGTACGGTATAACTTGAACGTCGTAGCAACAGATGGCGGTCTGTTCGGTCTGTGTGCTACCATAACCTCTTTCGAACTGTGTTTTGCGCCGGCAAGTCGTACGCAGGGTATTTGTTATCATCGGTTGCGTACGGTAACATTCCACAACACAAATCAAATGCTCCGTGTCCATGTTGACCGTCGAAGTTAATGTCAACAAATACGTAAGTAATCGTCTTAACCCTCTCCCCATATCCCGACAGTACGTATTCCCAAACAGTTCACATTCCTGCCACTACCGGCTTTACCGTACGTATCGGCACGTACTCTTCAGAATGAACGCCGTACTTGCTAGCCAACTTCTCTGCCTCTTAGATTATACACCTGAGCTGCGGAAGTGTAGGAAGATTGAATTCTCTAGGCTCATCAGCTAGCCACATGACGGCATACAGCGAGCCAAGACACATTTTGAACTGAACACCCAGTACTAGAAGCATGCTCAAAATAAAGAAAGTAAGATTGGTATCGTAACAAATGTGATAATTATGCACTGAATGAGTTCCAGTATGCAAGCAAAGAATAAATAGTGAAAAGCTGATTATGGTGAGAGGTGAATATGTGAAGGCGTAAATAAACGAATAGGTGAAAAAATGAATAAATGAACAAGTGAATGAACAGATGTATGAACGAAAGAGTGTAAGAGAACAAATGATTGAATAAACAATCAAATAAACAAATAAGTGAACTACAAAGTGACCCAACTGTAGGTAGGCCTATACTCGTAGGTCCATAGTAGTCACTAGGTATACTACAGGGACATTATTTTATTTTTACTTGTATTTTTATTGTACCTGCATTTCTGAATGTACTTCACTCTCACCCCTTCACTAATGTCCTTGCTCCCGTCAGACACACAAACTTACGGCCGCTGTTGCATTCGAAGTCTTCAAGCAGTGAAGTAAACACTGCAGTGTATAGTGTGTTTCATAAATATGATTGCGTTTTCTATAGATGAAGAACCTATATTAATAATATCGTACTAAAAAATTATATTCAAGAAACGATCAATTCAATTTCAGAGAATATGCTTCAAAATGTTTTTAATAATATGCGTACTGAATTGAAGCCTGCATTGTAATGAACGGCAACCATTTTCAGCAACTTGTTTCAAAAAATTCAGATTAGCTTTTTTTGAATTGAGGTGGCTAGAAGCAAAGGAATGCTAGTGACATTTGTAATAACATGAGTTAAGTGCATCCAGTGTAAGCAAAAGTATCTAAAATTTTAGTGGCAAAGGGATATTTTAATCGCATCACACATTAAAATTTAAATAACAATTTCACCGGTTTTACGAAAGCTTAAATATTTAAACCCCATTTTCTCAAAAGTAACTTAAGTGCACTTACAGCCCTTTACTTATGACCCCCTCAATTTAAATGCACTCTCTATATTGTATGTTAACACCAATAAGTAATATGCTAAGTAAAGTAGACATTACATAACGAACATAGCCGCCTGAAAAGTTGAGTTTTTGAAAAAAAAAATGTTACTACTCTACTGTATTTTGATAAATTCCGTAAAAGTGATGATCAAACTGAAAATCGTAATATCGTATTTCCCTACAACATAAATGGCTACACTACTTTTCTCTCCTCCTATAGCTAGTAAAATGATTTGTTTACATACTGCACTAGTAACATCAAACTCCTGTAATGGAAGGGGGCAACAGTGTTTCCGAGTATAGCCAGGTTAATGTTAAAAATGTTGGTAAAATAAAGTGATGTCTCTGTATTTCTCCATGGAGCTCCTCTGCATTATTCTATGAATGTGCAGAACTACCTTGAGAACACATTTTCACAGCGGTGGATCGGGCGTCATGGCAGCATTGAGTGGCCACCATGGTCTTCCGACCTTCTTCTTTTGGGTTGTGGGTAAGAATAAGACTTATGGGAGAAGGCCACACATAGTGTAACATTTGTGTGACTACATTTCAGACGCATATGAAGAGATTCATTAAGACAGCACATTGTGTTAGACTGTGTTTCGTAGTATCGCCGACAGGTTCCAGGGTGCAGCAATGTTCAAGGAGGAAATTTAGAGTATTTCGTGATTGCGACTGGACATAATATGTACTTTCACATACCTACTGTCTACATAATATATGGAAAATACAGACAGACGATTAAACGGCTTCTAACTACTAGTAAGCCTACTTTTAGGCCACCCTGTATTGCTAAAGGAAAGGGTAGTAATAGTTAAACAAGGAAAGAAATGCATTATAAGAAAAGAATGAATAGCAAAAATTAGTTAATTATACTAGTAATGAAGTGGATAAATACAGAAGAAAGGACGTGAATGAAAAGAACGGGGAACTGAATGAAGAAAAACTAAAAATATTGAAAGAATGAATAAATGAATGAATAGAATAAACAATTTTAGTGAATAAATTGATAAAGCAATGGGATTAATAAATGAATGAAAAGGAGTCCAAGGAAGAAATAAGCAAAGAAATAAATGTGTGACTAATGAAAAAGAATTTAATGTTTCGCTTTTTTTTTTTTTTTTTTTTTTTTTCGAGAGCCAGATCAGGGACGTATCCGTTCATCAGTCAGTGCTCTAGCATGCATAAACGTTGTACCTGCTAAATATTCCGTTCGCCAGTCACTACCGTAACATGCGTAAACAGTGTACCTGCTGACTAATAATGCCGAAGGTTAAAGGTTCTCAGGCGCATATTTCTGCAGCGGAATTTGATAAGTGTTTTGATGTGAATGAGGGGAACATTATATGTAAATTATGTAATACAAACATACGAGGTGACAAGCGATATTATATACAGAGACAGTGTAGCACAAGAAAAGAAAGGAGGCAACCCAAATCCACAAATAATTCTATGAAAATTCTTCTTCACATAACGAAAGATAGTAAAAGTATATATTTGTAATGCTATATAGCATATATTAACTTTTAGGGCTGTCCAGATTTGTTTGTTTCCTTTGTTATTCCCGTAATCGACCGCAGAACCAAGTCAAGGTCCTCGTACTAGCTCATGTCCCCGGTCTAGGTATCATGCTGCAGTCAACATGTGTAGGGGAGAGTGGGGCAAGACGGGGAATTTAATGCTTGGAGGCCTATAATTAAAAGAAAAACACATTGAATTAACCTGAAAAAGGTGTATGTGTATTGTTACACTTTTAAGTACAAGGTCAGGTGAATAAGGTGGGTGCAGAATGACTTCCCAACCCAACTCCTGAATAGTGTTTTGTGTGAGGTTAGCAGAGTGCGGACGGGCGTTATCGTTGAGTAGTATCACTTCACGCAATATTGTTGGTCGTTTTTCTTGGATTGCGTGTGCAAGACGTATTAGTTGGTGGCAGTAAATGTCGCACAATGGTGAAATGGTCACAGTTCATCACATTTTCCAGATCTCGGGTACACTGACGTGGGTCATTGTGGATTAATATGTTTAAACGATCTTCAACAAACCCCGCAGGTATTTCTGAACGTGGAGTGTCACTAATTTCAAAACGACCCTTCTTAAAACGAGAAAACCATTTTCTTGCCGTGCTCTCTCCGATAGCATTTTCCCCATACACGACGCAGATGTTTCTTACCGCCTCTGCTGCTTTCGCCCCTCTATTGAACTCAAAAAGAAGAATATGACAGAAATGTTCAACTTTCTCCACTTGACACTCCATTTTCTATCGTCCACGGCTCCACTCACTATCTGCAAAAATGAAAACTTCAATATGTGAACCCAAGCATAACAATTGAACTTCAAATAAAAAATGACAATCGGTAAATAAATCCGTAGCAACCGGAGTACCAACACGCGAAACAACTTATGCACCAACACAAGAAGAAAGGAAACAACGAATAAAGTGATAGTAAACAAGAAGCGCTTGATTCATAGCTTTCTGCTCAAGGGCAGGTCTTTCACTGCAAACCCAGTATTCTTCAACCTTCCCTATTTTATGCCACCCCTATAGTCTCAGTATACGATTCACATACAGTATCTTAATGTTGCATATCATCGGATATCTTCTTCTGCCCGGAACTTTCCTCCCGTTCACAATTCTTTCCAGTGCATTCTTCAGTAGACAGTTTCTCCTTAGCCAGTTACTAAGCCAATTTCCTTTTCTCTTTCTGATCAGTTTCAGTATTATTCTTTCTTCACCCGCCCCTTGTAGCACAGCTTCATTTCTTATTCTTCATGTCCATATCACACGCTCTATTCTTTTTCAACACATTTCGAATGCTTTCATTTGTTTCTCTTCTTTTCGTCGTATTATCTATGTTTCTTCTCCATACAGTGCCACACTTCACACAAAGCACTTCACCAGTATCTTCCGTAGTTCCTTTTCCAGAGGTCCGCAGGAGATACTCATTTTTCTATTAAAAGCTTCCTTTGCCATTGCTATCCTCCTTTTGACTTCCTGGCAGCAGCTCATGCATACTAATTATAGAACCTCACAAGTATTTGAAGTTGTCCACTGCTTCCACTGCCTCATTTCGAATTCGCATGTTTCCTTTCTTCATTTTTACTCCGACAACCATAGTCTTCGTCTTGTTTGCATTTATTTTCATCCGATACTACTCACAGCTGTCATTTAGCTCCGTAGCATCCCTTAGTATCATCGCCTTTTCTGCTAGCAGAGTCATACCATCAGTATATCTTAGGTACTTTATTCTTCTTCCTCTTACTATCAGCCTTCCCATGTTCTGAAAACATTTTTCACTAAATTCTTTAAGTATATATTGAACAGAGTAGTTTAAGAAACGAATTTAACTGACTATTACACTTTTACTACGTCATACTACTTGTGACCAATAAAACGGCAAGGAACGATGTTTCAACCAATCATGGGTGCTTATCCTACAATTTTTATCACCTCCCTAACATTTGTTTCTTTGTTTGTCAACATTTTACTTTCAATAATTGTTCCTTTAAAAACGGTTCATGTTTATTTTTTCATCCTTAATTAAAATTTTTATCTTGTTTATATTATTTTGGTTATGTTATAGCTTCTGATGTATGAGATTATGGATAGTCACGTATTATAGATTGTTCAATATTATGTATTGACAATTGAATAAAAGTGACACTGAATCAACAAGCCTTCTTGACTAATAATCGTCCATAAATTTCAATGAAGATTGTATAGTTGGCACAAATGGTAACAAGAGAGCAACTGATCATAACGCTACTGCCATATAGCGGAGTATTTGTAATGATGAGATAGTACAATAATACATTTTCAAGACAGTTTAGGACGATATTTTTGTAAGTCAATTAATATTTTATTATACATATTAGAGTACTTTATCTCTTCTAATTTTTATATACTTTCTTCTAATCAACTAAATCCAACTCGGGTTTTGATTTCCTCTAGCGAGATTACTGTAGATAAATAACAATTAAGTTAATAATGAAGGAAGGAATGATTAAATAAGAAGAAAGAAAGAAAGACAGAGAATTTAATGAACAAAAATAGTGATAATGAGGAAGTTAATAAGATGAATATGCTTAAGTGATTGAAAATAAATAAATAAATGTGTCAGGCCTGTATTACTACACACTAAAACAATCGATTAAGTACTGATGGGGAAGCTGTTTGTAATACCCCTTAATCTACGTATCTTACTTGTTACAGAACAAAAACGGCAGCTGTGTGGAATCTTGCTAACCTTGTTAATTTCATTAGACTGCGCTACATGCTTTCGGTTTAAGGCTCTCGTTAATGGGTTGCGTTGGCGTGTTATCAACTGTGAATTGCTGAGCATGCCGCACTTATCTTTGTAGCGAATACCTCAAGGGGTTGACGCAAACTTAGAAATTCCTAGTGTATGTTCATCATGACGTGAGCGGGGTGAATATGGTGGACGTGGAGTAGGCGTTGAGGGCAGTGTCAAGATGGTTCGCTCTCTGATCAATATCGGATTTCACATAAATTCCCCATCAGCTTGTGATGTCATCATCATCATCATCATCATCATAATCATCATCTGGCAGTTCGGCTACCTGCCTATCTGGTGCATTATACTTCTTATTTGTAGATAATTATTTACAGCTGTGATGCGACCAACCGTCCAGTCTTTTCGGCGATATAATGAATTAAACGTCTTAACCCTTTGCAGCGTAGTGGTTGTTCAGAAGAAACACCGTTTTCTTTCTTTCTAAATTTTATGGTACAGATATTCCACCAAGGAACCACCTTTTGAATATACATAGAAGTGCCATCTAAGTTTTGAAATTGTATGCAGAATTAAAGTGTTGAAAAAAATTGATCGAAGCTTTGTTATGAGCCATGAAATGAAAAAAAGTAAAAAATTAATTTGTGGTCCAAAGGGTTAAGTAATTCTTGACAATCACACAAGACATGTAACATCAAGCTTACCAACCTAAGAGCATGGCAATTTGGTAAGAAGAGATATTTTAATAATAATAATAATAATAATAATAATAATAATAATAATAATAATAATAATAATAGTACTGGTAATAATAATAATAATACTGGTAATAATAATAATAATATAGTACTGGTAATAATAATAATAATAAAAATAATGATAATAATAATAATAATAATAATAATAATAATAATAATAATAATAATCATTTTGAGCGCATTCATATGCACTAAAACGGCAAAATATGCATGCACGAATGCACTTAAAATCCAGAACATATGCACTAAAATAACAAAATATGCACTTTTAAAAATTTTAAAAATATAGCAATTTACTATTATTGATGGTTTTCTGTTATACATAAGAATATTCGAGACACCAGCAGTTGCTAAAGTTATGTGTCCTTCAACCCACTGCTTAAACAATACTCTTTTAGTACATTTTTTGTTAGGCATCGTTGATAAAACTAGTATAAAATTAATAATTTTCTTGTTGGGTATAAGTTTTTTTTTTTTTTTTTTTTTTTTAATGCCGATAGGTGACATGTATAAAAATTAGCGACCTTATTTTAAAAAAAATCCTCACCTGACCGGGGATCAAACTCAATCAATCAATCATGATCATTTGTCAAAATTATAATATCGTAATTATAGACCAGGGCTGGGCGTCGAGAGCGGATCCAGACTCTAAACGGGGACGCTCAATATTCATCCGTCACTGAATCAACGCTGCGCGGTGTTCGGCGGGGAAGAAAGGGAATGAAGAGAAATCATATGGCTCCCCGTGAGAGAGTAGAATCTGCTCTTGCTGCCCAGCTCTGTTATAGACAATGGTCAATAAAAACAGATTCAAATTCCATGTTCATATGGCTGTCAAAAAAATCATTTATACGATAAAAAGGATTATCTAAAAGCCATTTTTTTAAAACAACTTTAAATCTAAATAAGCTCAGTGGGCATTCTTAGGCAGTCTATTAAACATATCTAAAGAAATAACATTGAACCATTCTTGGCCTTTGTCAACCTGACCGTAGGTGTTACAATGTAATGATTATTTCTAGTTCAATATTTGTGAAGCTGGGATTGAAATGCATGACTATTTAAATTAATCTTGGTATAGACTAAACAGTCATAAATATATTATTTACAGTAAGAATATTAGTATTACGAAATAAAGGTCGACAATGAGCCCCCGACGTCGTAAGCCAGCATGTTACTGCAGTCCACCAGGGCGAACAGTACAGTGACGGCACGAAGAGAGGTTTCTTTTTCCACTAGTACGGAGGACTGACCCGAAGGCTTACACTACAGCCTAAGGCTTATTGTGCTTATCACCCCTATTCTGTGAATGATTGGGTAGCCGAACTGCCGCGCTCTTGTACAAGTACAGCACACCGCACAGTGAACTTAATCCAGGCTATGGTATGGATGATGATATGTGAATTAATGATGTCGAAATGAGTCCGAGGTCTAACGCCGAAAGTTAAGCAATTGTGCATAAATTGGTTGAGGGGAAAACCCCGGAAAAATCTCCAATCAGGTAACTTGTCCCAACCAGAAATTGAACCCGAGTCCGCTCGTTTCATGGTCAGACGAGCTAACCGTTACTCCACAACGGTGGACAAAAGAGGCTTACAGCCACCCGACTTATGTTCAAAGCAGACATCGCACGTACAAATTTCATGGTGTGAATCGCTCTTCAGTACTTAAAATTTATCACCAAGAGTCGCGCCATTAATTTTGTTAGTGTCTCTAAGACTTTATATACATGCGTACATACGTGCATATGTAGGCCTACTTGCATTGCGTGCATACTTGCTTGAAACCATAGGCCTACATACTTGCATACAGAATCGTACGTGCATACATGTCTTAATATTGTGAGTATATGCGTGCATTACGTACATGAGTGTGTGAATACGTAAAAATACGTGAGTGTTATTAACATTGTAAGCAAAAGGGCATACGTGATAGATGGGCTAATGATTAAGATAGATTAGTACTTGCTTTTGTAGATATTCACTTGAGTGCTTGTGGAGCGAAACAACTGACCTCATAAGCATGATGAAAGGGTGTGTATGTTGATGTAGCAGTTAATTTTTATACTTTTCTTTTTTGTCTAAATGTGGGAAACGAAAATATGCTTTTCCATTTGACACCACAGTGACTTATTGGGTGTTTTCAGAGAAGAAGTGAAATACTTCTTGAATTTGAGTTATGACTGTTAATAAAGAAAATGCAAATTCTGGTAGAAATGCAACTGGTAACATGAAATTCTCAACAAATTCACATTATATGTAATATATAATCTTCGTAACATCGTTTATTTCATATTTTACGAGATATTATGTATAGAGAGTGTTAAAAAAAAGTATCCAATATTTTAGGAGGTGCTAGTATGCATCAAAACAAGAAAATGTCTAATAAACATGGTTTTTGTAACACGTACACTCTTGTTCGCAGAAGGTGCTCAATGTGACGTCCATTCATGACAATGCATTTCTCTGCATTTCGGCGTAAGGAATCACGCACTCTTTGAAATTGATCTGGTTGTTCTTGATAACCAAAAGTCTAGGGAATTTAGGTTTGGGGAACGAACAGGCCAAGGTGTGGGGTCCCCCCGATAAATCCAGAGGTCCTGAAATGTCAGCATCAAGTGTTCACGCATATTGCGGAGACAATGTGCTGGTGTGCTATTATGCATGAACCATATCTGTGGTCTTTGCTGATATGGCACATACTCCAGTAAGGTAGGCAATACGTTAATGAGAAAGTCCTGATAATGAGCCCCAGTTAATCTCTGTGGTAGCACGTATGACCCTTAATCTATCGCCAAGAACGCCTGCCCATATATTGATTGAGAATCGGTGCTGATGCCTTATTTCTTGAACTGCATGGGGATTTTCATCAGCCCACACATGCTGATTACGAAAATTCACAACACCAGCTCTGCTGAACCCCGCTCATATCCGCAACGAAACTTTTGTTTTCAGTATTCCTTGCGACGTATCAGTATTCTATCAACTACAGTATGATTATCTGGTAGCCTACTGTATTGCAGGATAGAAAAATGCATTCCCATAAATAGACGTCACATTGAGCACCTCCTATGAACAAGTTCATTCATTCATTCATTCATTTATTTTATTCCATAGATCTTACATGAGCAATGAAGCTTTAAGATGTGGAGCATGTCAACATTTTACAATATTACAATTACAATTTTTACAAATTTTTATAGTTTTACAATTTAGTAATTTTCTACAATTTTTACAATGTTGTACAATTTTTTTTACATTTTGGCGAGATGTAGTGAGATGAAATGAGGTCCGAGGATTTGCCAAAATATTACCCGGCATTTGCCTTTTCGGTGGGGGAAACCTCGGAAAAACCCAACCAGGTAATCAAATCAAAGGGGGTAATCAATCAAAGGTGTTGATGCCAAGGACTCGCCATAGACCATCCGGCTTCAGTCCCACGGCTGTGGAAAACCTCGGAAGAAACCAAAGTCCAAAGGGGGATCCAACCCAAGCCCGAACGCAGCTCCAGAACAGCAGCCCAGCGAGTCTGCCGACTGAGCTACATCGATGGCTCTACTAAAAGTATACAATACATAGCCAATCAGATTATTAAATTTACAAACGCAAACGATCATTCATAAGTTGAGCTATATTATAATACAAAACAATTTAATTAAATTTAAGGTATAAACAATTCAACCAGTTGTGATATACAGAAATTGATAATACATATCATGCAAACTACTTCAAATTACAAACACAAACAATTTATCAGTAGAGCTATATAGATTACTATTCAATTTAAAGCATATACAATTCATCGGCCAAAACTATACAAATATATACAATACAAAGTAGCATACTTTCATTAAGCTATACAAATTTGTGCAATTAATATCAAGTAGATTAATTCAATTTATAATCATAAACAATTCATCAGTTGAGCTATACATATAACCATTCAATTTACAGTAGGTCTATATACAATTCATCAGTAGAGCTACACAGAGTAGTAATCATTTTAAGAACATATACAATTCATCAGCCAAACTATACAAACATATACAATCAAATTAGTTCAATTTACAAACTTATTTTCGTTAAGCTATACAATTCATATGAAGTAGATTAATTCAATTTATAAGCTTAAACAATTCATCAGTTGACGTATACAGTACATACAATTCATCAGTTATACTAAACAAAAAATACAATACATAGTAAACAGATTAAGTCAATATAAAAACATATTTTAATTGAGCTATATAAAATTGTACATGTCATTTAAGTAGAATAATTCAATTCACAAGCATAAACAATTCATCAATTGTGTAGAAGGTATGAGTATGTAGAAATTTGGTTAATTCTTTTCTGAACCTTTTCTCGTTGTTCTTCAAATCTTTAAGATTATTAGGCAGTGCATTGAAGACTGTTATACATGAATAGCGAACTCCTTTTTTAAAACAGCTTAGACTAACAGAGGGTAGATGAAGATCTGATTTATGTCTTGTATTAAAATGATGAATGTCTTGATTAGTACTGAATTTATCTTGGTTCTTAATATACAGCATCATTAGGGAAAGAATGTATTCACAAGGTAAAGTCAAGATTTCTAAGTTTCGGAAAATATTTTTACATGAGGTCCTTTTATGCACACCGGCCATTATTCTTATAGCTTTCTTTTGTGAAACAAAAACGTGTTTAGTTTCAGACGAGTTACCCCAGAATATTAATCCATATTTCATTACAGAGTGAAAATATGCAAAGTATGACATTTTAAGTAAGTTTATATCACCAATAGTAGATAAGGATCTTAATGCATAACAGGCAGAGCTCAATTTACGAGTAATACATTCTATATGCGTTTTCCAGTTCAAGTGATTATCCAATTCTAAACCAAGAAACTTTGTGCTTATAGATTCTTTGAGATGAGTTCCATTTAATCGAATACTGTAGGAAACCTGAGCACTATTGTGTGTACTAAATTTGACTGCACTGGTTTTATCAACATTAAGTGCTAGTTTATTTGCATGGAACCATTCATTCATTAGATTCAGCACTGTATTAGAAGTGTTTATAAAATGATCGTATTGTTTGCTTGAAATAATTACACTTGTATCATCTGCAAATAAAATTACTTTAGATAAATTGTTTATGGTCAAGGCTAAATCATTAATATAAACTAGAAACAACAATGGACCTAAAATTGACCCCTGTGGAACACCATGTTTAATATTTTTAAATTCTGAATAAGTAACTTTGACTATTTGGTACATTTATTTCTACTTTTTGTTTTCTATTTGATAAGTACGATGTAAACCAACCCAACATCTCATCTTTAATACCATAAAACTTCAATTTTTTTACTAATATACTATGGTCTACACAATCAAATGCTTTAGCCAAGTCACAAAAAATCCCACCTACATGTAGTTTCGAATTTAATGAATTTAGTATTTCATCCACCAAACTAAAAGCAGCATTCTCTGTCGATTTTTGTTTTCTAAATCCAAACTGTTCTAAAACTAATATATTGTTGGACTCCAGGTAATGATATAATCTATTATACATAACTTTCTCAAACACTTTTGAAAATGTTGTTAATAATGATATGGGTCTGTAATTAGCAATAGTACATTTATCTCCCTTTTTGTATATTGGTTTTACTATTGAATATTTGAGTCTTTCTGGAAAAATACCACATTGCATTGACAAATTGCATAGATAGCTTAACGGATGGGATAATATTTCAGAACAAGCTTTCAGAACTTTACTTGGAATTTCATCATATCCAGAGGAATATTTTGTTTTTAGTTGTTTTATCACATGCATGATTTCTGCTGCGGTAGTGGGAATAAATTTGAGACCTAAAAACTCAGTGTTAAATGCATCAGTTAGGTAACCAAGTGCAGCATCTTCTGGACAATCTTGAATGTTTAAGTTCTGAATAATATTTATATAGAAGTCATTAAAATGATTTGCAATTGATTTTGGGTTATCTATTTTACTATCATTGATTTTAATGCAAGTAATATTTTCACTCTTTGAATATCGATTAGTTTCATTTTTAATAATATCCCAAATAGTTTTAATCTTATTATCTGAATTTTGTATTTTTTCATTCAGATACATTTTCTTTGCATCTTTTATAACTTTTGTCAAAGTTTTACAGTAATTCTTGTAGTAATTAAGAACATGAGGATCATCACTATTCCTACTCATTAAATATAGATTCCTTTTTCTAGCACATGATATTTTAATTCCTTGAGTTATCCACATGTTTTTACTTTTACATTTTTTCACCACCTTGACTGGAAAACATTCATTGAAATAATTCGTAAATGTAGTGAAAAATGCATTAAATTTAGTATTAATATCAATGGTATCGGTACTATATACATTTTCCCAAGATTCATTTTGTAGACATGTATTTAAATGATGAAGAGATTCAGCATTTATAATCCTTTTTTTTATTTTTAGATTAACACTTTGGAATTTTTCACTCATATTGAAAACACTTAGAATTTGTGCATCGTGATCAGACAGGCCATTGACTAATGGTACTGTTGAATAGGAATTCAATCTACTTTTATCTATAAATATATTATCAATGGCAGTACTACTTCCAGCTTGTGTTCTGGTTGGAAAACTTACTGTGTGACTAAGATTATAAGTTTCAAGAAGTGAGTTTAATTTTCTTTTACGTGAGCTTTCTGATAGATAATCTATGTTTATGTCAGATCTCAGAAAGTATGTGTTGTAGGACATATGTTTATTAGACTTTTTTCTTGTTTTGATGCATACTATCTCCTTCTAAATATTGGATAATTTTTGTAACACTGTATATATGTTTATTTTTGTACATCGTCATTATTTAATTTGGGAGCCCTGAAAATTCCTCCACTACTGTGAAAAATCTCACGTGAATCACTTACATTTAGTTTTGTGTCGTGGGTAACTAGAATGCTGATATAGTCTATCACTCTCAGCTTCCCTATCACTTCTGTGTTACGGTTGGTTTGTAATTATATGACCTGCAGTGTTCCGTGACGGCGACCCTGAATCGCTTTCATTTTTTAGGTTCTATAGATGCAGAAAGTCATTCATCTAACAAATGGATCCCATTTTCACGGATCATATGCCGCACATAATTATAATTCTCTCGATCTCATTTTAGAAGGCGAGATTAAATCAATTATGAAATTCAAAACATTCGAGAAGGAATGCGAGCCACAGATTTGGGTCACTGTGCCTCTTGCGTAGCCTAGAGACTTCCCTCCCACGCTCTTCCTCTCCACCGCTTGAAAATATTACATAATTAAAAGTTCTTCTGAAAATCAATAGTGAAATCACAGTCTGAACGTTCCAGTCTTCTTATGGAAACTCGCTTCTACAGTAGATTCCAATCTGGGAAATATTTGCTATTTTATAGCTTAAATTTCAAGGAAAGCATTTCTTTCTATTACTCTCAGTTCGAATAAGAATCGGCAATCCAACCATTCTCAAAATTTTTCAGTATCATCGGATTGCAATGCTAAGAAAGTTGGAACTTCTCTTCAAAATCAAACGTCATAATATATTTATTATTACTAACAATTGTTGAAACTAATTGTGCTTATTTTCACTTACTTGATCCAGCTTCCTACAGCTTTCTTCGTTATTGAAAATCGTTATTACAACTGATTTCAGTTATGTATAACGACCAGAGCTAGGAAGTTGGTATCAAAACTGCTAAGTTGTGTGAGCTTCGACTATATCTCTACTGAGTGAAAAGTAATAGCGCATCTCTCAATGTCAGTAAACCACAACGACAAACGTGTACAGCCGGGTGGTAACCAAACATGTGCTCCAATCGTCCACACCTTAGAACAAGAAAAGAATAAACGAATAATATAAAACACAACAATAATTTTTAATTATAAACTTTGTAACTCCCAAAGACAAGTAAAATAATTTACCCATACATATATACAAAGTATACAATTATGATTCTAGCCTCATTATAACAAATAACAATGAACATTTTCATTTTATCAAAATAAATACTCATTTTATATTATTAAGAAAAAAATAAAAGCAATATTTGTACTTCGAAAATATTCGTTCTAAGTCACAAGACGTTACTGGAGCAAATCTGAAATATGATATAGTATTTCTTACTATCATCAGGTCAACAACTACTTTCTTAATCTAATAGTGTATCTCGTATGTGTCATATAATATTAAATCCATAATTGTTTTCAAGAAAATTTTTCATTTCTATTGTAGTTAGGAAGTTCGTATCTTAAGTCCGATGTTGAACTTTCACTGTAGCGCAACCGAACGCATAGCAGCACGAGACGTCAACATTTAACGAAGAACAATTCGGGAAAAAATAAACGTGTTATACACTCCTGCTTGCATAATTATTTAATAACAACTGGGTTTACTTTTTTGGGATCATGCATAATATTAACATTACGTAAATAATACAATAGTAATAGATTAGGTCACTTTGTTCAGAACCTAAAATATTAATATAAATTAACAATATTCTTCAAAAAAACTGTTCACCACTTGTAGTTCTTCGGAATTTTTGCGGTAAAGTATGAAGATGTCTTCTATTCATGTTCCTTTTTAGTGACTCACGCAAAGGAAGGAACGGAAGCACTCCTGATAGTACACTCTTCAGCTCACGTTGGATAATTTGCGCTGGACCCGCAACAGGCTCATTCTCTGCAGCTCTCTTTAGCCTTATACAACGCTTTAGGTCTTCCACTTCTTCTAGCGATGGTGGATGATCGTGATCAATAGCCTTGAAAATCTGTACATCGTTGGCATCCGGCTCTGTAGTAATAGCCCGTTTTGTGCAATTTGGTTTTCTTCTACAAACCCAATACATTTTAGTTCTGTTAGAATTTCTTGAGCGCAAGTTGTATAGATATCCTCTGTGAACCAAAATTATTTCATTCCTTTCACTTTGTATAATTTCTCCCTGGTCGCCCATTAGACCATTTATGAGCAACTGGAAATTCAAAACTGTATATTGATGTGTGGTAATTTAAAACTGTATACAAAATACAAATATTACCATAGTACTATGAATATGGATATGGGAATATTATTGGGTGGATGGTCCTAGGGTGAGGGTAAGAATGGAATATGTTGGGCGAATTATCTTTGGATTAATATTTTTGGATGAAATATTTTGGGTGAATTGTCTCTTGTGTGAAATAATCATGGATTAAATGGCCGGGCCCCCCTAAACTTGATTGTTACATTTACTAACGATAATGAGGGGAAGGGAAAACAATTAATTTCAACAGTACTGCGTAAACCAATCAAAGAATAGTATACAGTTCCAGGCAACGCGACTATGTGGGCAATAAGAATCTCGTCTTTTTTTTACAACTGCTTAACTCGACTCCGATTGTGCGTGTTATCAGAAGAACATACAGGATATGTCTAACCTAAAGCAATGTTTTAGGTAGGAAACCAGCAACTAGTTATTAGAAATGAGGACATTTAAAAAAGAGTCACAAAGTACATTTTGAGATCCTGTAGACCAGGCGTCGTCAACCGATCGCACAGTCGTGCACAAGTCTACACGTGAATTAGTTGCTGTGCAGGAGAGGGGAGGGGATGATTAGTTGAAACCGGTTCAGTGGCGGTCGATAAGTAGGCCTACACTCATTCAAGCGTTGTCCGGCATCCCTTATACTCTTATGCCTACTGGTTATGCACCATTCCATGTGTTTCTATTTGAAATATACGTAATAAAATTTATCCTGTAACTTAAAGAATTTGAAACATCCAATCATTAATTTATTCTCACAAATTAGTAAACAAACCGAGCACATTAAATATGCTGAAATTAGCCAAATAATATACTGAGTTTAACGACCCATTTTGTTCCTGAAGCTAGAAACAATTTCTTCAATTTTATGTTTAACATAAATTATTCCTTCTTTCAACAACCGTAAAGTAAATTATTACATAAAAGTAAAGGCCACAAATATGTACAACTAATAAAAATTAATAAACTGTATTCAATACCTATTCTCCATCAAAGTACAGCCTACATAAGATAATTGTTTTCCTGTACAGTATATCTCACAAACATTTTTTGTTTCTAGAAACATAGTAAATGCCAAATAATCTTATTAAACGTACTTTAAGATAACGAATTGCAAAAATTAGTTTTGTACCGATAGAGTTAGGGAAAGAATGTGTAATGTTTAGTTTATTATCATTATCATTATTATTATTATTATTATTATTATTATTATTATGATACACATTAGTTATTAGTAATTTTTGGATGAGAGTGGTTCGTTCTTCTCCCTTATATTTTTCATAATCATTTGAGTAATAGGACGAATAATATCGTTGTAGGTAGAAATTCCTTCTGTTATTCAGAACTTTACCACAAACCAAACACGTGGGCGCTCCCGACTTTTCAGAAAATAGAAATGACTCTTCCCATAATAACAAATTCAATGGCGTGGATGGCCTATCGGACATCGCTACACAGCAGGCGAGACGCTGCACGTAACTAGCGCCACGGTCAGTTGAGGACGCCTGTTATAGAGATATTCAACGTAGGCTATATTTTTTTTTAAATTGTACATAAATTCTTTTGTTATTGATTCTAAGCAATGGCACATTTTGTTCCCTTCTGGAAGCTGTATGTCTGTATACGGTACTTATATTTCAGCCCAATTGTTTTCAGAAAGTATTAAATGAGCCGTTCAGAGCAAAAGTGGTGTAAGTCAAAATTGGGTAGTGAGGTTTAAAGTAAAAATTCTGTAAAATATAGCTCAAAGTAACAATTACTATGACCTTCTTCCTATCCACTGACTACTAATAGTTTAAATAAATTGAATATTAATTGCTACTTTGCGCTGTATTTTACAGAATGTTTACTTGAATCCTCATTACCCCATTTTTGACTTACACCACTTTTGCTCTGAACGGCTCAAATGTTGATTGTAAATTAATTACATTCTTTTTACATCAATATGGTAAGTTAAATGATTGATGCACAATCTTTCAAAATGTCTAAACTTTTGACAATTCAAAATAATATAAATTGCTATAAAAAAGAAAGAAAAGAAAGAAATAGCGTCTGTCAGATTTCACCCGACCATCTGAAACTTTGAATTGCTCGCGACCACTGCAGAGTTAACATTATATTATGCAAAGAAACTGTAACAGATAGCACGTACTAAAATTAATTTAGCTCTCCATCAAGTTACGATAATTCATTGTTTATAATATACGTAGGTTCAAAAGAGAGAGACGTACTCATCGCCTAATTGATCTTGTTACGCCACTGAATCCGATCAACCAATTTCAAATAGTTTCAAAGCCACATTCAGTTTGTCGCTGCAATTTCTCTCTGACCGGAATGTCGTTAACACGCATTAGCAATTTCAGGCGACCGCATACGTACAAGCCCAGAGAGTTGTGATCTGACTGTGCAAGCAACTGGTCCTCTACGTAATTATTTGAGTAGATAACATCCAGATAATTTCTCAAGAACACCATCGTGCCTAAGTTTAATCCGTCTGGTGTTGTGGTGCTGTTTCTTTGCAGTATCGTAAACGTGAAATATGACATTCCCAGGAAAAGTATTACTTATGGAAATGTGTAATCAAGTATTTGGAACTACTAAATATCAGTTTAGTAATTTTCACAGAAATACATATTTTCGACATCAGTAATACAGGAAAAGTGGCTTTTGACCGTCTCTCTGTCTGTGTATAGCGATTTACTTTAAAGTAGTGGCCAGTTTTTATTTGTATTCATTATCTGGTACTCCATTTGTCCGAAACTGATGCACATAATTATAATTATTTTCAATTAATGGGTCTTTATTTAAAAACAGTTTAGTTCAATTTCAATCCAAATATTTTCTTCATAATTTTTTGTCTTAAGTAAACAGAATTGAAATATAATAAATATATATGAAAAAAAATCCCTGAAGTGAAATTAATTATCCGGTATTTCATTGCAATTTTATTTTTTGTTTCCATTTACTTCTATAATATGTTCGGGATTTATCTTTTCTTAAAAGTAACGGTTGTTAGATTGAAAACACTTTTATGCGAAGGTGAATTTTCACAGAAGAAATAGTGTTGACAAAAGTCCGTCGAATGATATTATTACTCACATAATTTATAAATGAAATAAAATATAGGATATTTTGTTGTTACGAAAAAATTTCCTTTGTGAGCAATCAAAGAAAGGAAATTGTTTATTTTTAACTCATTTGACACTAAATGGTTTTATTTGTGCATTTTAAAAATGATAGTTGTAGAAAATGAACTGTTAAAAGTAACACCATTCGGACCACAATAAAGGAACTAAGTTTTTACAAAACGTGAGAGATCTATAATGAGAGAGTGTGACACACTTGAGGAGAATATCGCATTCTGTGGCACGATATGAGAATAGCTGCTAATAAAAAGTAAGATGTGTTAATTTTTCATGTGCATTTGATCTTTATGGTTCGGTTAATGTTTTGTATATATGATTTTATTGATGATTAAAGATTATACAGGACTTACAATTTAAATGGTCTCCTTATATACGGCCTTTCGTGTCTCGGCTAAACGGCCAGAGACGGCCGGCAACGCTGGGGTTACAAAGACGCTGCTGGATTAGCTTTGTTCAGCCACAGGTGTAGTATAGGTGGTGGGCGCGCGCCTGCTGATCCGTAACTGCGCTCAGTTATGGATTCGAAATCGAATGCACTGATTACCTGGTTCGGTTTTTTTCAAAGGTTGTCTGGAGTGTAAGGTAAATGTTAGGTAATCACATGGCGAATCCTCAACCTTATCCCGCCAAATACCATGTCGCTATCACCAATTGAATCGATACTAAATAACCTAGTAGTTGATACAGTATCTTGAAATAACGAATTCATCTTACCTCAGAGATAATGTCGGAAATGTCCTCGCTGTGCAAAATATATATATATATATATATATATATATATATATATATATATATATATATATCTTGAAAACATTACCATTCATTCGTTGGAGTTTTACTATTGAAATGCTTTCAATATGGCACCGGATATTGTCTTCAGTTCCTCCGATGAATGGGAGCATGTTTCATAGTCTGCAAAACTATCCCACACGACATTAAATAGGGGGATCGAGAAAGCCACACATTATCTGTCAGCAAACACTGCATTTAATACGGATTTGAAATTGAGAGCTGTGTGGGTAGTTGCTGAGTTTCCTTGGAACCAGCCATACAGTATCTTTTCTCAGGTTAGTTCCTCTAAATCTGGTACAATATTATTTCATTTTACTGGTATAAATTTATCTTCATAATTAAGAATTATTCTTCTTGCATTTATAGGGCCCCACACCAATTTCTGGAGCGGTATTTCATGAGGGGTGACTGATTTCTCTGAACATCAGTAACAATTATTGTGAGTTTACACGTCCAAGTGAAGCCATAAAACATTGAAAAGCAAAAATTAAGGATCTATTAATCCTTCATAAACAGATTCAGGAAACTACTCACAAAACCCTACTCCTGAAACCGAATCTCTTCTTTCTGAAGTCTGCACTTTTGTAATTTGGAAGGGCTAAGATTTCAGTAATTTCACAGCAGTATGCGCCAAAGATGATGATACGCCCACTTGCTGCTTTAATTCGGAAATTATTTCCTCATCTACTGTACTTTTGAAATTGTAAATTAGTTTCAATCATTGTGACTTACCAAGTTTTACTTTAACATTAAAAACAAATGAATATAATAAACGAGTACATTATATAATTTGTTTTTATTTAAATCTTTTGTTTTGTTTGTTAACGTTTCTGTACTTTTGTCATTAACAGGCTTCGGCCTAGGGACACAGAGTAACCAGTATGAGGTTTAGAGTACACGGAGTATAAATGACGTCATGACCCGTGTGCAGTCACCCGATTGCAACAGCATTGGTGGGTCCGTAATGTGCATTACCGTTGTGAGTAGGCTTATTGCTGCTTGGCTGCGGTACGTGTAACAGGCTTCGGCGTAGGGAACCTGATTGAAGGTTACAACTCACGTTAATACTTCAATGATAGACATTTATTGTCTACACTAGGAATGTACTGTACATACTGCATCTGTACAGGATGAAATACATTTTGTACCGTACTGTGACGGACTGTTTACATGTTGAGACACAAAGTAACGGCGCGCTCCATCTCTCACTCCACTCGACCAACACAACACTATGGTCCGTGCGTTCTGAACTCCATGCGTTTCTGTGCCCAGTACCGAAGTCTGGTCATTAAATTTACTGTTCAACTCCGTGTGAGGGTTTTTTTTTGTCTAAAACCAATCCTGTTTTAAACTCTTCCACTAAAAGTCAATTCCACGACTTGAGGAGGGGACTAACAGCAGGATATCTTCTAATTTCAATCAGACAACAGATCTTCGGTCCCTACGCAGACGAGACGTCGCGTCCCTTCGCGTACGAAGGGAGCGTAGCAATGAGTTCAATGGCCTCCCTGGAACTGACGTGACACTTAACGTTCAGAATCGAAACCCAAAATCCGCTGTCTGCTTATAAAAAAACTCACTTCGAGAATGGCGATCGGAACCGTGTTTAAAATAATATGCCTTGCAATGAAACTTATGCAATGTTCAAGTGTAAGACGTCTCATCTTGCTAGAACGCTGTACAAGATACAACTGAACGCACAACTGAAGTATCATTTCATGTTTTTTTAGTAGGTTATTTTACGACGCTTTATCAACAGCTTAGGTTATTTAGCGTCTGAATGAGATGAAGGTGATAATGCCGGTGAAATGAGTCCAGGGCCCAGCACCGAAAGTTACCCAGCATTTGCTCATATTGGGTTGAGGGAAAACCCCGGAAAAACCTCAACCAGGTAACTTGCCCCGACCGGGAATCGAACCCAGGCCACCTGGTTTCGCGGCCAGACGCGCTGACTGTTACTCCACAGGTGTGGACTCATTCATGGTAGATATCAGAGTTAACCTTCCATGTCAAGCAGTTAAAGTTTTCACTCCCTTGCGGGTCGAATACAGACGTTTAATGTGAAAAGTTAGAAGAAAGAAAATGAAGAAAGAAAAGAGACGAAACATAAAATGGAGTGAGAAAAACATATTGAAGATAAAAATACAAAAAGATAAATAAATTATAGAAAGAAGGAGGAAGCAAAGAAGGAAAGGCAAAGAGAAAAACAATAATGATAAAGATGAAAGAGTGAAATAAAAGTGTGGTAAAGAGACGAAAAGGACTTCACCTATAATTTCGTTGTGTTCGACAGCACAGAATTACAACAAAATGAAAATGATACCGTTATGCGATACATGCAATAACGTAGCATGCCGGTGGTGATGAATGTCTTACGTGACTACAAGTCATAAGCATCGAACCCCACAGAGTTGAGATAAGGCACCTCTCATAAACGCGGCATTGTTTTTTTTTTAATACTCATACAATTAGATTCCTACCGTGAATCAGAAATACAGCAAAAAGACTAAAATGTTATGACATAGTTTTGCTACTATGTAGATTAAAGAGCTTTGGGACTTATTCCTGCTTGAAGTAGGCCCTACAGATGTTAGTTCCCATCAGTTTGATTTTGTACTTGTTGTCTTCATGGCAAAAGGAGGTACCATTCCGACCACATGCCATTAGAGTTCCACCGTTCTTCAGTCCCCTTAAGGGGAAGGGAAACCTAAGTTAACCATTTCCAGCTAGTTCAATTAGTGTCAGCAGATAACATAAATTCAAATTAAATCTTTAATTTGTAATGCACTAAAGTGACAAGACGAACCTAGACAAGTATAATGTTTCTCTGGTGTAGCTCAAGCGTGGATGCTTCAGATTACAATATCTTGCACTTCTTATTTTTATTTTATTTTTTTTTGTTTAGTCAACTGTCCGGAGACAGGTTTGATTGAACCTCATAAGCGACACGAATAAGGCATCACTCATGAGCCAGTAGATAATGGCGTAGGGTAGCTAGTATGTCGTTATAAATTTATTATTATTATTATTTTACTAATTATAATATTTATTTATACTGGCAGACTTAAGGCCATAGAGCCTTCTCTTACACTCTTCCAGGTCACAAAGTATACAAGCAGTGAAAATTTAACAAAAAGTTAAAGAACAGAATATTAACATATTACAAATAATAATAATAATAATAATAATAATAATAATAATAATAATAATAATAATAATGATAATGATAATAATAATAATAGCATAACAAAATCGACACTAAACAACATGAAAATAATACCATAATAGAAAAAAAGAAAGTAAAATACATTTGAATATAATAAAAGCAACTCGTTTAGTACAAATAGTTAATATGGAATATGCGATACAAATTAAAGATTTAATTTGAACTCATGTTATCTGCTGACACTAATTGAACTAGTTACACAACACAGAGCTGCACGCATTGTATACTTCTCCTAACATAATTAGGACCATAGAATCCAGACGTTTGAGATGGGCAGGACATGTAGCACGTATGGGCGAATCCAGAAATGCATATAGAGTGTTAGTTGGGAGGCCGGAGGACAAAAGACCTTTGGGGAGGCCGAGACGTAGATGGGAAGATAATATTATAATGGATTTGAGGGAGGTAGGATATGATGGTAGAGACTGGATTAATCTTGCTCAGGATAGGGACCGCTGGCGGGCTTATGTGAGGGCGGCAATGAACCTCCGGGTTCCTTAAAAGCCAGTAAGTAAGTTAATATGGAAAAACGTAAGGAAGAATATAACAAAATGGAATGTAATAAAATAATAATAAAAAGAAGAAAAGAAATACGAAAATTACATAAAATCCACAATAAAAAGGATATGATAACAAATTCAAAGGGCTTATAGTTATTGAAAGGAATCTAAATTTAAAAAGTGCAATTTTAGTTTATTCTTTAAACTAAACAATGTCCGACAGTCTCTGACATGTTGCGGTATAGAGTTCCAGAGATGTGCTGCAGAGGCTGTAAAAGATGAAGAGTAGAACGATGTTCTGTGTTTAGGAATGGAGAGTGTGATTTGGTGTTGTGAGCGATTATTATTATTATTATTATTATTATTATTATTATTATTATTATTATTATTATTATTATTATTATTATTATTATTATTATTGGTGGTGGTGGGTAGGTAGTGCTGGGTAATTTGTAGGTAGTGAGTGGGTGGGTATTGGGTAGTAGTATTATTGTCATTATTACAAACAATATAAAACCAACAGCTAAGAAAAAAAAACCCGTGCCTTTCTAAGAGAAATGACTGAAACAACTCGTATAGAGCTTACAATTTAAATTTATTCCTTACATATGGCCTTTCATGTCCCGGTTAGAGACAGGGAATGGCTCACAACAGAAATGTACGAAGAACGTTGTGCCTCTACGCCATCCCTCTCGCTCAATTCTCTATTTAATGACCTGCACAGTAAACCTTGACGTCTGTCAAGTAGCCCACCCTCTCCAGGCTCTCACGTATCCTTACAGTGTACGAGTACACGCAAATTGTACTCAAAATTATAAACATTATGAGTTAGTAACTACTGTAATAACCCCTGCGGTGGCTGAGTGGTCAGATCTCCAGCCTGTGACGCAGGGCGATCCGGATTCGAGTACCGGTCAGGTCTGGGATTTTTCATTGAACAGTTCATAGTGGTACTTGTGGCGTACAAGTCGTAGTTAGGGTTTTTCTCCGAGTTCTCTCGTTTCTCTCCATATAAGGCATCTACATAATTCCGCCACCATTTCGTCATCATTTCATAGCATTCCCCGATCACCACCTGGTGACACACGAAGGGAGCTGCCCTAGGAACGAGGAGGTTGCCTGCTCGAAACCTGAGTATGCAGCGAACCTTATGCATTCAACCGGTGTGGCTTTGAGAAAGCATCTAGCTTGAGGGTTATCGCAGTAGATCGTAACAGGTCGCAGTGCTGGGCCATAGTGCCCTCTTCCTGTAAATTCCATTCCAAATTCATCTACTGCAATATACGATGAAAGAGTAATGGAACGGAGAAAAATTCTCTCCGGCGCCGGGATTTGAACCCGGGTTTTCAGCTCTACGTGCTGATGCTTTATCCACTAAGCCACACCGGATAGAACCCCGGCGTCGGATAGAATCGTCTCAGATTAAGCTCAAACTCTTGGGTTCCCTCTAGTGGCCGCCCTCTTCTCTACGTCATAGATGTCTATGAATGTAGGACCGAAGTTCACACATGTGCTGAGGTGCACTCGTTATGACGGATCCCGGCCAACTAGTCACTCATAACGTTAAAATAATATATACTGCAATATATTTAAAAATTCTGACTGCTCTGCACATGTATACCTTCAACTTAGCCACATAAAACTAAAAGCTCGCTTCTTTATAATAAAACGTTAATTGAATGCATTAAGGAACGAAGTAAACTGCAAGATCAAGGGCTAACAGCTTCGGAAACTGGGTATCTGGTTCTAATGAGGGCACTGATTAAAAATTAACATGGACGCATGAGCTAATATCTGCCTGCCATTAAAATTCACTCTGCCTGCACCACTATTTAATTAGTTTTCATTGGAGGTTTTCCACACAGTTGTCTGCCTCATGTTAGGTTACGTACGTCCTATTTCTCAGTTCACTTCAGTTGCTTGAACAGAATGGTGGAAAACGGAGTGAGACAAGTAGCCAACAGGCTTGGAGCTCTCATAAATTCTTCGTCAGAGTTCCAAATCCCCTTGCAAAAACGCACGATCGCATACCTTTCAATTATTCAATATGCCCTTCCATTTTTCTTTCTTTCATTGCGTCATTCTATACGGTCCCTCTCGCACTATAGTCTAATTTTATTATAGAATAGGATGCAGTAATATTGCCGGTTTAATGTTTATTTAATCTTTAAATCTATTCTTTGATAGCCTGATAATCAATTGCTAAGAATAAAGAATTCTTCGCAATCCAAGGAATTTCTTAAAATAAAAATATCGTCATATTTTGTTCTGTTTTTTTTTTCCTGTCTTTGTACCTTTTATTTAATTGTCCCCTTTCCCGTTTACTTTATTTATGTTCTCCTTTCGTTCATCGTTATTCTTTTCCCTTCTTTCTGTTATATTTAACTCCTTAACTTATTTCTAATTTTCTGTAGGCTAGTTCGTTGTATCATTTCCTTACACAGATGTAAGGGATATATGTATCATTATTTTAACTGATGATTGTTCATTTCATAAGGAAAAAAAATTGTCCTCACAATTTTTTTCTAATTACAATATTTAACAAATTATTAAAGTTTACAATATTAGGCGTTTGGCAACGTTGCTGGATGAGGAAGAGGAAGTTTACAAGTACAAGGTACAGCTCAAGCGGATACAGACATACCGTAATTTCCCATAACTATGGTCCAGGCACCCAACTATGGTCCAAAACGCATTATTTACTACTTAGTCCTCCAAGAGTTCGGCGTTTGCCATTTAAGGCGCCACTGATGTAATTATGTTCCCCATAGATGCTTCTATCTACCATTACACGTGGCAATGATATGGATGCTTAACAAGGTCAGTGTGCATCGTTCTATTGAATGAGTGAAGATACGAAATCATTCAGTTTGTGATTGTCTGTTTTATTAAGTTCTCCTCTGTAGAACTGGTAAGTTATAGATACTGGCAGAGGTTAAGGACTCTGAGTGAAAAATGTTTAACCTCAAAGCTACAAGTCATTCCTCAACTATGTACCACGATTTTTCGTGGACCATAGTTGCATTTCATTTTGAAATATTTGTTTTAATGAAATGTGAACAATTTGATTATTTACTTCTGCAAATACGGTATCTCAGTATATTCTAAAACACCATTTAACATTATAGTCTAGTAAATAAAGAAACAGGCTGTTCCAGCATCAATGGTACTAGCACGAATAATGGTCCGGTAAAACGAAAACTTTAAGGTAGAAATATCACAACCGTCCCTGTAAGTGACTATGAGAGCGATGAAATTGAATTGGATACAGATTAAGTTGTTTCCGGTGTACTCTCCATATTTACAGACAGTGAGTCAGATGTGGAAAAGAAGACGAAATCTGTTAAAATAATGCTAAAGGCACATAGTTATATGGTAGTTACTTATGAGGAGGAATTGTGGCCAGGAAAAGTTTTGGAAGTGAAGAACAATGGAGCTGTTGTTTCATGTATAGTAAGAAGCGGCAATTAATGAGGGGAGGCAATATCCGCTATTAGTAACATCTGGGTGGCCACAAAATCAGTTGAACATTTGGAAGAAAATTGAAACAATTTGTAAGTTATTACACCTTTTAATTATATCCATTGTTTGGCGTTGAAAATAATAGCGCAAGTGATAATAAAAAAGAGTTTTTTTTTCTGGAAAGCAATGTTTTCTTCATTTCATAATGGGGTTTCTGATTCTCACCTCATAAAAAAAATTGATAAACTTTAGGTGGCCCGGTATTTTTGCCGGTGAGTGTAGTTGTTCATTATTGCAGGAAAATTACTTTCAGATTTCACTTGTTTATTGTGTGTTTATGCAATGTGTACTAATAAAAAGAATCCATGTACTTTTCATTTATTTTTAATATTTCTGTGCTCGATTATGTTTCTTCCCTTAAATTAGAAACTCTATTTATTGATTTACGAATAATTACAGATCCAGCTATAGTCCATTATTGCTTTCAAGCATGAATATATAAGTGGACCATAGTTGGGCAACACAGAATACAACTATGTACCAATGCTTATTATTTTTTCAACACTTGTAATTAAACAATTTCCAACACATATATTTATTTAATATACACTTACAAGAGTCACTTAATCTGGATGAATAGTATTGAATATAACAAGAAAAATGTGACAAATGTGGACCATAGTTAGGGGAAACTACGGTACCGGTAAAAAAACAGATAGTCTGTTCTAATGCTGGGGCGGACCGTTCTTACATAAAACGAACAGCAAATACAGACTTTCAATCTCATTAATAGAACTTTATGGTAAATTCCAGTGCTACAAAATTTCGCCGATTAGGTAACCTTCATTGCGGAAAACATTGACGGTACATCTTGTCTCACTTGAATTACGACGACATTCTCCATAAATTAATAACATATGATATTCCTAAACTGTGAATGATATTGTAAGTTGTTTATCGATTATCTGGTACCGAACTGCCATCCGCCCGGCAGTAAACCTATGGACAGGGAGCTTGAACTCAGCTGTCATGTATGTACGTCTGTGCAGAGTACTGCCTGCTGAACACGTTGCCACGTCTCTCACGCCAGAATATTAACAAATTTAAGCATGTAATTTTATTTAATTTCACGAAAACGTAATAGATCACACAAATATGTATTTAACCTAATATTAACTCTTTGCTAGATATACCTACTGATGTAATTGTTTTCGTAATTTTACTAACTATATAAGCAGTATAATGCGAGTAAAATAAGAGAAGAAATATGTTTTTTTTCTGGCAAAACTATCAAGTTTTGACCCTATTTTGTATGGACATTTTTTGATCCTGTAGACCTTCCCCGACGACTGTGAAGAGGACGGCACTTATACCCCTTATACCCTGTATTTCTTCCTTTGTAACTTCATTTCTGTAATATTTTAGGTTTCTTTTTCTTCTGTAATCTTTTTGCAATATTTCTTTCACTATTTCTTTCTTCTTTCTTTCCTTCCTTACCTCTTCTTTCTTTGTACCTCCTGTATCTTTTTCTTCTGACATTTATTACGTTCCTCTTTTTCTTTATGCTTTCATCCATTTTAGTCTTGTCATTACTTATTTTTCCGCATGTTTTTATATTCTTCCTTCTTTCTTTACTTCTGTTCACACTTCAAATTTTCTTCTTTTGCTAATTCCTTCTTTCATACTCCTTTCGCTATATCTTAGTTGCTTTCTTATTTTTAATAATTACTTATGTTTTCATTTTTTATTATTTCATTCCTATGTCATTCATATTTTGATTTCTATCTTTTTAATATCGTTCTATCTTTTTAATATCGTCTTATTGTCTAATTTCTTTCTTTCTCGTGTATCTTCATTATACGTTATTGTTATTCTGTTCTCAATTCTTTTCGAATAGTGTTTTTCTGCCTGTTGCTACAATTCGCTACTGCACAGCCGTTGTCGTATGGTTTGTATACATTAAAACTTGATCGACTTGGCGCCGTGTTGGAACATGTGGTCGAAATCACAGCATGATGAATGCCCCCCGCTTATGATGTTGTCATTAGCGAGTGTAACAACATACAACACGCCAATGTGGCTATTCCATGCGACTCGGGCGTTGAGAACTGAGCTGTGATCTTATCTGTACAGAGAACTTACGAATGACATCCACTTTAAAGAGCAGTAGAGATGTAAATGTAATTACATTTGTAAAACCACTTTCTTTTCATAATTCACGCACCGCAAGTGCTTTTTCATACGTGTAGGCCTACTTTTTATGAGCCTCTTCATTCTGGGACTTCATACTTGGTTTCCGAGCTATAACTTACACACTTACAGTATCTTGATATATGTTGGTATTTAAGTGTCTGTTCACACGTGAAACGCCTACTTTGTGGCAGATAAACAATTATGATTGCTTTGTTTTCATCGTCTTCTGATGTTGTCAACTAAGACTTTTCTGATCTATGCTAGTCTTTCACTTTCCCTCAACCCATTAAGAACAAATAGTGGGTAAATTTCAACGATGCACCCCGGACTCATTTCGCTGGCATTATCGCCTTCATCTTATTCAGATGCTAGATAACCACAGCAGTTGATAAAACGTCGTAAAATAACCATAGTATAAGTATAATAATCAATGTTTTGATTTCCTTTGATCGGAGTGGCGCTGGAGCTGTGTTTGCACTGTCTGGATATTGCAATGTATAAAAATAATAATATTATTATTATTATTATTATTATTATTATATTATTACTATTTTATTATTATTATTATTATTATTATTATTATTATTGTGTTATATAATAATATTATTATTTTATTTTATTTTGTTTTGTTTTGTTTCGTTTCGTTTTATGTTGTTTTGTTTTTGTTTTTTTTGTTTGTTTGTTTTTTTGTTTTTCGGGGATTTTGGTGGTTTTGGTTTTTGTCTTTTGTTTTTGTTTTGTTTTAGCTGGCAGAGTTAAGGCCGTAAGGCTTTCTTTTCCACTCGATCGGCAAAAAGTATACATACATATGTATGAACTTACAAACTACAAAGAATACAATTTGATTTAGATAGAAGTTACGCGTATACAAGAGTTACTTATCAATTAAACCGTAAAATACTATGAACTATTAATTAAACAGTGAAATACAAACTGTGTAGCAGAATGAAACTAATATACATAGAATGTTAATATATTTCAAATAATGCTAGAGGTAGAGATTATTATGAGACAATTGTAAAAATACAGCGTTATCAGGATGTATGTCTAAAGAGAGAAGTTACCATATAGTCAGTGACCGTTAAGTCAGTATAATTAGAGTGAATTGCTAAGAAGGTTATCCTTTAAGCTGTTTTTGAAAATCTTTATTGTCTTGGAGCTCTAATACTTTGTGACAAGGAATTCCATTGTCGCTAGGTGGATACTGTAAAAGATGATGAATAACGAGATGTTCTATGAAGAACACAAATTTAACAAAAAAAAAGCCTCCCTAAATATGGGTTCGAATAGATCGGCGTACTAATAAATTCATAAAGAATAAGCATTAAAATAAATTGTGTGACAATTTGAATGGAAAAAGAAAACATTAAGATAAATGATACGAAAACACAGGAAATCATTTACAATAAAAGTTTGTTGGGTACAAATGATTACTAATTATAGCTAAGGATGATTTTAACACATGAGATCCTATGGCATCAATCGTTAGATCAGAAATTTTAAATTGTTTAAGTTGATTTAAAATTTCTCGTGGGATCATGCCACGGGCACCGAACATGAGTCCAAAAACTGTCCAATGTGTGATGTGGTATTGTGCTCCAAGATGCTGACAACAAGGCTCGTATATGACTTGTTTTTCACGACACACCTCTTGTGGCTGTTGCTCTGCATTTCGAAACGAATTGTGGGATCAAGAATGACACCCTTATCCTTCTGCCGATCAATTATGATGATATCAGCACATCTAATAGAGTCATCAGAAGAGACGCAACCAACCTCCTCATAAACCTCACAGGAAGCATTCTGACGGAATGTGCCACAGATAAGTGATCTGATATTTACGCCCTGCTTAGAGTATAGTTAAAAAAAAAAAACAAGACGAAAGGTAATTTGGTGTTGAGGTGTGCAGAATTCGAAAGAGTAAAGACAAAGAGTGTAAAGTTCTGCGCTCTTTGAGTCGGGGCCACGAAAGACTTGCGAAGGACGGTGATATGTGATCATATCGTCGAATGTCGCACAAGTATCTGATGCACATATTCTGAACTCGCTGTAACTTGACTGACAGTTCAGAACTTAGGTCACTTAACAGAACGTCACAATAATCGAAGTGCGGCAGTACTAGGGTAAGTTTTAGTTGCTGGGCAAGAAGTTTCTTAACGACTCCAACAATGAATGGAGGAACATATTTTTTATTGCTTCTTTAACTTGAAAATAAATTGCAATTTAGATTATTATCGAAAAAGAAACCAAGATTTTTACGACAGATGAATAAGAGATTAGCGTGTTGTTAAATGTAACAACTGAAATATTACTGTTACTAAGAGAGTTAACTAAACGTTTACGTCCAATAATTATACCCTGAGTCATATTCTTAATCACATGCTATTTTACTACATTTTCAAGTTTATAACAAAACACCCTTTGAATTTAATCTGGTGTTGGAGAGAGACTTCTTTGGAAGCTCTCGGCTTTACTTCTTTTTAAATCTATTTTCATTGGCCACAAAATTCAAATATAATGGTAGGAATAAACACTCGAACACCGGAAACGATACCAATTAAACATATCACCATCGTCCTCATCGGCAACAGCCTTCAATGATTATACTCTTCAAATCGTTCACTTCTCATTCTTCCTAGAATGCAGAGCTTCATTGACAAGTAGCGGAATCCGGTGGGTAAGAAGGAATGGTTTAGCACTTTAGCACGACACATTACTATCACCAGACAAGAGACACAGTTAAAAGAAATGGATGAGATAAATTTTCCCTTTCTTATGGGAAACGAACTACGGTCTGCTGAATTTGTATTAGGAAAGTAGAAGAAAATGTTAAGGCGACGAAAGTGGTAATTTACTATTTCTTTAGTGAAAAGGAGAAAAGAGAAAATAGAAACGAGCGAGAGATCTTCACAGTAGTAGTCGAACTGAGATTAATTGGCAGCTTAGAGAAACGGAAGAGACGTGAAGAATTTCAACAAAATAAATAAACGAGTTCCCTCAAATAATGTGAACTTAACGAACTCACAAGAGAGATCTCCAAATTGTATAATATTTTAAATCATTTGATATAAATTAATATGCTTCTATATTTAAACTTTCCTTTCAACTACGTAGGTGTTGTTTATTTAATGTTCCTTTTCAACTACAGAGGCTATTTACAGACGCTGAAGAATAATGTGGCTACAAAAATGCAATGAGGAAATAAGAAAATCGAAATAGGGACAAGGGGCAAAGTGAAAGTGAGAGCAAAGTGAAAAAATTTAAATAACTTCCCGTTTAGTGCTGATGTATATAAGTCCGCCTATACAGCCTATTAGATGAGTAGTTTAGAGAACCTTCAATTTCTGTAGTTGTGTCGTTAGGAATGATGTTTGGATTGTGTCAGAGCAAGAAAAATGTTGTCTACATTCCTGATGCAAGTCTCTAATTATTTTATTTTTGTATTAATAATGTACTATTGACTCATATCTTGTATTTGTTATACATGCTGTTTTAATTAATGTATTTTACTACATTGTGAATGTTAAAACCACGTTTTATATAAAATCAAGATGTTTATCTTACTGATGGCTGTGGGGCAAAGTGAAACACGGGAGCAAAATGAAATGGAAATGAAATAATTATTTTGAAGTCGCGGTTTTCTGTAAATTGAACGCAAATTTCAATTTAACTTAATAAGTGATCGTATATGTCATAATCATAATTAATTTTACATATTTATGTGAAATTAGTAAGAAAGAGAGTAATCGACATTTTATCTGAATCGATATTATTTATTTTAAAATGGGTCAATTTTGGAAGTTCTTAATTTTTTTGCAGTGAAAAGGTTCGAATATACAAGAAAAATAATAAAAGTTTACTCAGCATTCTTGGGAGGAGGGAAAAATGTCAGCAGCAGCCATTTCAGCAGTCAGAGACGGGAAAATGGGTTTTCGAAAGGCTGCAGACACATTTTATTGTTAATATGGCTACACTTTACCGAAAAAGTAAATGAATGATGCTACTGCTGTAGTGGCAAAGAACAATTAGGAAGATATAGACTGACTTTTAGTTTCAGTGTTTGTATTGATAATTATTGATTCACAAAAATATAACGTAATTAATATCCATAATTTATAATAATTGTCATGCATAATACTAATATCACTTTTATTTATTTACAAACACAAAAAAATCCATATCCTATAATTTTAATTCACATATATTATGAAATTACGACTTCATTTAGACTTTTTCACTTTTCTCGGTATTGGTTTTCACTTTACCCCATATATGGGGCAAAGTGAAAAATAACCAGGGGTTTCATAAAACAAATATATCTACTTAAAGGTTTTCCTTTGGTGATCGCTGCAATCTATAAAGAGAGGTTTTCTCTATTACATTCGGGATAGAAATTTACAAAAGTAATTGTTAAAAAGCTGTTATTTACGACTTATTGAAAACTCTTCCGCTTTTCCCATTCTCGCCTACTTCCAGAAAATCTCTCCTACAGCGGCTTTCCTCGACAAAAGAGGATATAAAATCGGTACATTTAGTCGTCAGTTTTCAGAAATGCTTGCACTCTAAATGGACTTTCGGCATTAATTCTTCATATATTTGTTCTTTTTCTTCTCCCACACTTTACTAATTGAAGGGTTCAGAACCATACTGGGCCAAGCGCCATTTAATAAAACTGTAGAAAACAAGGATTAAAATGAAGCTATTACCATAATTCAATGGAAACATATAGCAAGTAATATGAAGTATACACATTCCAACTAAATGATATGTCAATCTTCATTAAACTATTGTATTCACTTAACTTTAACCCTTGCTTTCTCCGTTTTTAACAAATGGCGTTTGCCCACTACGGCTCTGAACCCATCAATTACGTGAATCATCTGTCTGGAATGCATGTACATTCTCGCACAGAGACATCAAATTTTTTCAGTAATACAGATGTGAGCATATTTAGCTGTATTATACTGTTTTAATGCCGAAAACTCGGAAGGGAATACTTTCGGGACATGATGTTCCGTATCTAGGTTGGCTGGCTTTACGAAGGCTCGACCCGGGACGGGTACTTACTTAAGCATGCTTTGGCCCATTGTGCACCCTATATATGTGATGATTGTCCAAGTCTGACAGGTGGCCTGCTTGACGTACCTTAATCCGACGTTGACAGGTGGGCCATCCTGCCTCATCCCCTGATAGAGCCAGGTCCCATCCGCAGACAAGTATCCTGATAAGCCCCGGAGCCCCAATCCCTTCCTGTATCAGCATCACAAACCCGTACCAACCCCATCACTTGGCACAGTGTATTTTTATAATAATAATATACTGTACAGTGTATTTTTATTTCAGAAGATATATGAAATGAGAGGGAAGTGGAATGTGTTGGTGGAAAGGTAGAAGGAAACTGGAGTAGCCCCGATAAACCTTCTGCAATGTTTGTTTTAAACACCACAGATTCCATCACGACCTAGCCGGGGGTCGAAACCGGGCTGCCTGGATGGAAGTCCAGTGTGCTAGTAATTGGGCCACAGACAAGGCATCAGTAGACTTAGTTCCGTGTACTAGTTGAAAACCAAATCAATCAGTGGCGTGTCTTCTAATGATTGCGTTTGATAATAGATACACGGATTGGGCACTAGTAATTTGTGCAACAGAGCGAGGTGGCTCATGCGTTAAGCATGGGTCTCGCATTCGCGAGGTCCGTGGTTCGATTCCCGGACTGACCAACCTGACTGTGGTTTTTCACAATTACTTAGGCAAATGCCGGGTTGGAATTTACATTGCCTGGTCAAATTTCCCTTCCCCTTCCGTGTAGAAAAAGAATATAGATTTCATAATATTCATCTTCTTTAGGCCTATATCATTCCATAGACAAGACGCATGGCTTCGACCGATTACGGGAGGGGGTCCTCTCTGGTTTCCCAGCCTTCCGCAATAACTCTCCCAGGATTCATTCTTTAAGAGCACTTTCAAGGACGCTTCGATACCTTGGAAGGGCCGTTGGAATGGATCCTTGGTGGTGTGAACTTAGGGCAGGGGAGATAGGGGGGGCCCATTGGGTGAGCGGGTGAGGGCTCACATGCTGCCGGTGGGCTGGTACACCTCATCTTCATTCGTCCCATTAATTCGGGGTCGTCCCTAATCCGTTCCAAGCCACCGTTACTTAAATCCAACCTAATCTATGCACGTGTTGAATTAAAAAAAAAAGATATGCCTGTACAGACATACTAGGTCTTTTCTGAGGTAAACTTCATTAAATAGTTTGTAATAATAATAATAATAATAATAATAATAATAATAATAATAATAATAATAATTGCTGAAAATATTGGTCCTGAATTAGGGATTTATTTTAAACTGAATAATATGAAATGTTTGCATTTATATTTAAAAAATTAAGAAATTCACAGAATTTAAGCATATAGTAATGATTATCTTTTATTTTGTTTTAGTGTCAGAAATGTTTTGATTGTTGACTATGATGTGTTTAACTAATGTTTATATCTAATCTGGAAACTGTCATTATAAGCTATTGTAATTAATAATGCATTCATCAGTATTCATTTGGTGAGTCGGTAACATCATATAAAGCTGTACAACAATGCTATATGGAAACATTATTTTTCATTATTTGGAATTAATTAAAATGTAATAACTTAGTTTTCCTTCACCCAAAGCTAAATACCTTTATAATTCTCTGCCACAAATATAATCATCTGTCAGACCGTCGTATCTGTCTAATCTTCCATCTCGTGTTCCTTTGCCCCCACTTTCTTCTCAATCCTTTCGCATGCCAGTATATTTTTGTAAATTCTCCGATTTCATCTGTTTTTGGTCTCCATAGCGCTTCAGCAAATTTTTGTCTTATTAAATGAAGAATATTTTTAACGTCCATAATTTGTCTAATAACGGTATTTTGAATTTTATACTTTCTTGTTTTTCTGGCAGATCTTCTCTAAAAGCGTAATTATGTTGCTAGTAGTCCCTCTGTATATTGATTATTTATTATCCAATCTTCTAACCCATATAGTAAAATGCTTAGTACAATAGTATAATAGACCTACACAGGGTGTCCATAAAGTAATAATGGGTTGTTATTTTATTGTATAATTGTAATTAAACAAAATAGGGATTTAAAATAGCCACTAAATAAAAGAATAACCCTTCATTTTTACACCATCATAGTTGTCATGGTTATCTAATGGTTAGAGTCCTGCGTTTGGTTACTTTGAGTACAAGTTAGATGTACATTGATTATAATAGCTTCGCTCTGCGAGTCAGACCTGTTCAAGGCTGTAATAAGTCCGTCATCCCGCTCCGTTTTGTGTTTACATCTGATTATTCTCGAGTCTCTGAGAATAATACTCACGTACAAAATATACTGTCACGTGGATTTAATAACAAATTAAATATTTATTTAAAGCTACCTTATTGGCAACTGAAGACTATTCTCACAATAAGTAAGACGCATCTGGATTCTAGATACTTTTTGTTTCATAATATATTTTCAACCAAAAAAAAAAATAATGCTCATTATTTTCTCTTATTTACAGAGTGAAAATGGGTTAAGAAGCAAATAATAAAGTGTTGTGGAAATGATTGAAATTTGAATATTTACAATTTAAAATGAGTAAATATTGAAATATATAAAATATATTTCAAATAGACATATATAAAATATATATTTCGCCCCTGATTTCCATTTATTACCGTCTCTAATGCCAGATTAGAAATTAATTATGAATACTTTGTTTTACACGTGAACGTTATAACTAGACATTGGTTGCGTATGTACTGTACACATCTAAAAATAAATAAATACATGAATGATGGAAATTACAATAATACAATAGATCACAGTTAAAGCAAAACTGACTGCTTGCTCCTTGTCTTGTTTCGACATGTTTACTGCCTTACTGAACAGCAGACCTGAACTGTGTGTCTGGGGTTCAGTGCCACTGATCTATACGCAACTCCACTGATGCGGGTTGCTTTGCGACTGTAGGTAACCAAACGCAGGACTCTACTAATGATCGATTACTATCGACTGTTATTGCACCTGTCAACTACATGAAAGTAAGGGTTCATGAAGATCTACATAAGTGTTGACCATAAGCGCAATAACCCGAAATTTTATGGTACTTTTCTTAGATATGAAATAATTAGTTCCTTCTTCTCGGATTACACTACAAACTTGCACAATTACTTCGATAAGTTGGAACTGTTTGCAGTAGGCCCTGCAAAACGTTCGTCTCCAATGTAATTTTTCAGAAAATGATGCTTCTCCGCAAATAGTTCTAGAATTTCTAAATGAAACATTTGCACATTGACAAATCCGAAGAGGCAGTTAGAACACGGCCACCACGCTCTCCTGACATCACTCTTCTGGGGATTTGTTTATGGCGTTATGTCAAGTAAAAGATTTTTCTCAATATTCTTTCTCTGAAAGAACAAATCATAGAAGGTATCACATCCGTCATTTCTGATGTTCTCGGTAGTTTACTACAGAAATTGGAGTACGTTTAGCTATTTTCTGTGGAATACGTGTCAGTGATTTTTTTGTAGAGTAATAATGAATTCAGTTTGAAACAGTCTCAGGAAAATTTTTAACTTTTGTGCTGTAGATAGTGGGTATATTTTTCATTTTTTTTTTCAATAAAGTACTTTTTGTTAATATTTTATTTTCATATTCTCTACACTTGCTAGCTTGCTAACTGTTATCTTATTAATAAAAATACTGTATGGGTTATCAGCTGATTCAATAAATCCTTGACTAACTCGTCTGTAACTCGCATTGCTTATAGTCGACTTGTTTTAACAGCAGGTATCTCGCAGGACTTTAAGCGAGACACTCTTCAGAACTGCTAGCGCACATTTGGTCATAGGCGATAATTCTACGTTAGTTCTACTTTCAACTTCTGTAACTCCCATCAACACAATATGATAACTTAGAATAATGATTATATGAGACCCTAGTTGTAACAACGTTCTATTTTCGTTTTGTATCTTGTTGTATAAGGGATCTGGATAGTGTGAAGCATAGTTAGAATAGCTTTTGTAACTTAATCTTATCCCACCAATCTCTGCATGAATTATAAAATGTCTCACACGTTATCCTGAGAGTACAAAAATTAAGCATTAAAATGTTTTAATTTTGTAGTGGCTGCGGTAGATTTAAAAATATATTTAATGTGAAAACATAGTTACAGAATTGACCATATGACTCCCTTTTTCTCTGAATCTATCAAAGATTTATGATCACAATTGTATAAGCACATTCTCTTTACGACTATCTCTACTCATTTGGTTTGGATTATAGCTTCAGGAATGTTAATGCAAAAAATGTATTGTCTACAATGTGAAGAATGAAATTAAATTTTACGTATTAATTTAATAATATATAAATAAATATTTATAATAAAAGACTAACCATATATTTACTGCAGTACTTAGTGTGTGAAAAATTTGACAATTTTATTGTAGCTTTAAGTACGTCTGAGAAAATTGAACGCATTATGTTTTCATTAATTTCCAGGCAGCGAAACTTAGTGCCCGATGGGAGAGAGGCAAGTGGTTTCAGGTTAACTGTGGTCTAGAGTCCCTCTACGTGTACAATAGAAGGCGGCGTGGATCGTGCCGCGTTGAACTACGCATACATCATGATGAACGAAGAAAACTGAAACTTTAAGAACGAAACACAAGCCTTCTTTACACGCATTTCTTGTTACATTTGTTAAATTATAAAATTTATAATGGAATGTTTCAAGTTTTTAGTATTATTAAAAATTTCTTGAGTTAATAACGAATCGAATGAGACATTTCCCATCTAGAAAATTGGAAAATTATGGTTTATTTTACGACGCTCGCAACTGCAGAGGTTATATTAGCATCGCCGGTGTGCCGGAATTTTGCCCCGCAGAAGTTTTTATACATGCCAGTAAATCTACTGACATGAGCCTATCGCATTTTAAATACACTTACATGCCACCGACCTCGGCAGGCTCTTAATTTTGCTCTTATAAGAACCGATTTCTATTGTAATGCGTTAAATGATAATTCTAATAGAGCATTTGTAAAAAATGCTCTTGCTTGAAAATTCAGAGAACTTTGGTACTGGTTTCGACTGTGGAATGCAATTCTATTTTATCTTCCAAAGGACAGGATATATTCTTCTTTCCTTGTCTATCTTGTATTATAACAAGCGATGACATTTATCCAGGATGATTGTAAAGCAAACTTTGAATATAACGATAACGATAATGATAATTATTATTATAATGATTATACCGCTTATCTACCTGCCTAGGTACCTGCCAATCACTACTCTCCATCTGACAACCCACTCACCCACCCACCCATCACCTCCCTCTCTGACAGCCCACCTTTCTTTATGACTGCCCAACTTCCTCTCTGTCTGCCCACATTCCTCTCTGTCTGCTCACCTTCCTCTTTGTCTGCCCATCTTTCTCTTTGTCTGCCCATCTTCCTTTCTGTCTGCCCATCTTTCTCTCTGTCTGCCCATAATCCTCTTTGTCTACTCCCCTTTCTCTTTGTCCACCTTTCTCTTTGTCTGTCCACTAGAGTTCTGCAAAACCGGTTGTAACCGAAGAAACCCAACATAGCGCTACTGAACGCCTGGCGTTGTAGGCAGTATGCGAAGTACATCTGCTTGCGTACTGCCTCGAGTTGATTCGAGCTCTCTGTGGGTGGACGGCTCTGGCGTATAAAATGAAGATCACAGTGAACCATCCAGATATTATAGCTGCGGATCATCAAGAGGAACAAACAGCATGCAGCGTGAAACTACAGACGTTGTAAAGCGTAAATTGCAGAAAAAATACTTTCGGTATCCAGAAATTACCAAGCTTGTAATTTTTGCTTACACTAGAAAACTGAATTATAATATTACAATAATGACACACTTAAAAACAGTAAACTAAATCAATAGTAAAAATAAAACAAAAGCAACTTTATATCTTCTGAAACATACTACAAACAATGCTTTTAGTATGTTTACTATGACTAGAGTCTAGCAACTAATTTTCGAGCAATCGAACTGTCAGTGATGTGTCAATCATCTGGCCACTGAAGAAAAGTCGAACCACAGCTATGATAAATATTATCTATGGCCCACTTTGACATGCTTGACCTAGGGAGACAGACCTGAGTTCGTTGACGTCTTACATCTGTATTACAAGAAGAAAAAACAGTGTGCAACTAGCGGCGATGTTGCCAGACTTCTGGAACTTCCAACTCAATTTTCTAATAACCGTGCATTTAATTACAAAACGTAATATAGGTTTTCCATTCATTTAAGTGAACCTTATCGCCCCGTACAATCTGCAGGGTTATTTCACTTCTACCTTGTATATGAATAGCTACTGTTTTGGAGGAATGCATTTAGAGTTAATAATTATTTAATTTTATGTTTTGTGATTAATTTTAATTCTATTTTGGATTTATTTACTTATTATACCTCACATTATACATTATGCTTATTTGATTTTCTGCATACTAAATTGGTGGAAAGATCACCAAACAACTCTAGCCTCTCTAGCAACACTTGTGAAACGAATATTGGCCATTCCATGAATAAGTGTTTCCACCGAGCGTAACTTTAGAATAGTAAAACAGATTTATTAATACATAAACACAAGAAGTCAACTCTGATCATGTAGTCTATGATAACAGTCCCTAATAATAATTGTGAACATCAAATAGTTAATATTAGCACGTGTGTAATAAAATAGTTCTTTGAATGACACTTGTTTTCTCTGAAGTAGATCTTTTCTATACAGAATGATTTGTTTCTGAACCTTGCTATTCTTTTGTTATTCGTAGTTTAGAAATGTGTAAGTTATACTTATTTTGTACAGAACAACAACCATTGGGAGCCAAAGTAATCGTATTGTTGAAAATAGCATTACTGTTTATCTTTTTAAATAGATTTCTTAATAAATAATATTGCAACTGCTTAGAACAGGCATGTCAAAAACGAGGCACTGAATGTGCAGTATATGTGCACGGGATCGTCTGTCTGTGCAGATTGCGTCATTCACACGCTGCTGTTATCAGTTCTTAGCTGGAGGGGTGTACAAGAATCTATTCTGCGCTTCTGGTGTTGGATTAAAAATTAAAGATAAATTAATGGAAGTATATCAACATGATACAGTGACGTAACATGGAAAATTTGCCATTATATTTTTCCAGAAAATGTTTCCGTCTTTGCAAATAGTTTCTTTCTTGCTCCCTTACAACCTCAAGAGCCTCAGAGGTATTCCTCGCTCAGTAGTTTCATAACTTAACAGCTTATCAAATGGAAGTCGTAAGTCGTTTAACCTTTGACGGCAGTGTGAGAAGAAACTCACGTTTTGTCTTCCCTTGACAATAGGCCTACTGATTAAGAAATAAGCGTTGTCGAATATATTCTGAAAACTTTACTAACCTAATCTAAACTGTCACAACATTATTAGCTTGACATGGGCTGATGAAATCCTACCGTTTTAAAATAATTATTAGCTATATTTGATTGAGGAAATATTAATAATCATTTTCTATGATTCCTGATTTCTCGTCTTCGTTATGTCTGCGGACTCACTTTATTTTTCGTAACGCGTTCACATTCACAGGCCAATCATTCACCATACCCAAAACAAGTGTAAAGTTCTACATTGTACCTAATGTGGATTGTGATTTTCTAAGAAAATTAATTATTTTCAAATCCTGATCGCTTTTGAATTGCGCGTGTACAGTTTTTTGAGCGAGTGTAATACAATAGTACGCATTGAGTAAATGGTAATATTTGAGCGGCAAATAATTCATCCACCTATCAGAATAAGAGGTGATTTTATAATTTTATAAAACTTAGCTACATAAGTTAAAAATGGTTAATAATAATAATAATAATAATAATAATAATAATAATAATAATAATAATAATAATAAGGAAAGAAAATGCAGGAACATTTATAAATTGAAGGAAAACCGGCATAGGCCTATGTAATCATAATGTAGTTATAATAATTTATTTATTTATTATTAATATTTGTGTGCTGAACAATAGCCAGAGGCCAATTATAGTTCAGCACAAAACACAAACAGAAGATACAAAGGTGCAAAAACAAAATAAATATCTTAAATAAACAAAAACATACATAAATAAAATTGAGAACAAGAACAGTAAATACTAATAATCAAAACGAAACTATACCTTAAAAGGATCTAAATTGTGCCCATGCAAATTGGCATATTTTATGCATCTACAGACTGGAGAAAGTGATTTTGAATTTCTGTTATAATTTTTTTTTTTGAAATCTTAAACCTTTTGTAGGAATACGAAGGCTGATGTTGTTTATGATAGACTCACAATCAATATCACCCTTGATAACTTTGCAAAGAAATTGATAATCAAGATTTAGACGTCTAGAATAAAGGCTACAACAGTTAAAATATTTACAGGTAATCTCATAGTTAAAGTCAGAGGAATTGGGTATAAATCGAAAAGCACATAAGGAAATAAATTTTCTTTGAATATTTTCCAATTTAACCGAATCAGTTGAAGTAATGGAATTCCAGGCTACAGATGCATATTCAAGTTTAGATCGAACCAAAGTAAAGTATAGAATTAATAGTGACTCTGGAGTAGAAAAAGAATAAGTTATAGACCTTATTAAACCAAGCATTCTTATTGAATGATTATAAATATATTGAACATGATTGTGAAAGTATAATTTAGAATCGAGTAGTACACCAAGATCTTTAATAGAATTTTTCCTAATAATACAGACGTTGTTAAGAGAATAGTTAAATTTTATGGAAGTAGTTTTTCGTGAGTACGAAATGACAAAAGTTTTTGTTAATAATAATAATAATAATAATAATAATAATAATACAAATAATAATAACAAAAAATAAAAATTCACGTCTGAAAAAACAGACTGCTCTCAAAGTGTTCCAAAATAGTCTATAATATAATATAGTAAGCTAAACATTGAAAAAATGTTACCCTGAAAACAATTAGCCTTGGAATGATATGTCATACAATTACATATTCCTTTAATAAAGATTAAAAAAACACAACATTTGAATTATTAAGTGAACTAAAATTAACATCTCTCTTAGAAAAATGTTTCAAATTGATCTTTTAAGAATATTTACTACTGTAAATTTGAAGATACAATGAAACACAAATTACGTATTGTGAACACAGTATTTACTGGTCCGACTTGGATGACGATGCTTCATTATCAGGCACAATGTTCACTTTTGCAGATACTATTCTTTCTATATCTGGCACTATTTTATTAGCTGTAGAAAGTCTCACTACAGAGCGGAGATTTTCGTCTGAAAGTGGGCTCTCTCTCCAGATTTATTTTGCTTCATCAGGGAAAAAAACTGAATAATTTCGAGGGAAAAATTGTTCCGGAGCCGGGTATCGAACCCGGGACCTTTGGTTTAACGTACGTTAAACCAAAGGTCCCTCGAAATTATTCAAATCAACTTTACAGGGAGTTATACCTGAAATCTTGATTTGCAGGGAAAAAAACTGTTCGCAAGTGTAAGTGCTGGAAAATATAGAAATCATTTCTGCTGCAAATTTATGAAATTGTGGGTAGCGTGTTCGTTCAAGTGCCTTGTAAAATCCAGTGATATCTTTATTAATGTAGATTTTTTTAAGTTCTGAATTACATTGTAAGTCGATTAGTTCAAGTTGCAAACTGGAAGGAACGTCCAAAGGCTTTGCAGAGTATGGCATAGTGAAGAGTTCCAACTTCAATTGCAGTGCCTCCAAGTCATGAAATCTATTGTCAAATTCATCTTTCACACTGCTCAAAATGGTTATGTATTTCTGGACGTCCACTCTTGCATTCAGCGACCGAAGATAGGGAAAATGGGTAAAATTGTGATCCTCTATTTGTGTTTTCCATAAGGAAATCATAAGTTTAAATGCTTTCACTGCATCATTAATATCACAAATCAGTTTATCTTTCCCTTGTAGTTTTAAGTTTAAATCATTCAAATGTTTCGTGAGGTCCACCAAGAAAGCCAAGTCCTGAACCCATGTAGGATCGTCTAATTCAGGAATATTTTTGCCCCTCCCAAGCATAAATTCCGAAATGTACTCTCTCAAATTGAAAAATCTTTCGAGAGTTTTTGCGCGACTTAGCCACCGAACTTCACAATGATATGGAACATCCGTGAAGTCACATTCAATTGATTCCAAAAAGTCCTTGAATTGTCTGTGATTTAGAGCATGTGACCTTATGAAATTTACACACTTCAATACTACATCCATCACATGTTTAATATTTGCACGTTTAGCACATAAGGCTTCTTGATGAATAATACAGTACAATGAATAGCTATTATGTTACGTTTGAAATTATTTAATTCAAGATGCCGTTTTAATAATCCTACGAAACCTTGCTTCTCTCCAGTCATAGAAGGGGCACCATCAGTTGTGACGGACGTCAATTTATCCCAAGACAGCCCTACACGTTCAATGGATTTTACGATTCCGTTGAAAATATCTTCACCTGTTGTATTTTTCAGAGGAATTAAGTCTAAAAATTCCTCCGTAATTTCTAAGTTTTCATCCACTCCTCTAATAAATACAACAAGCTGAGCCGTATCACATACGTCAGTGCTCTCATCAGTAGCCAGCGAAAAAGACACGAAATTATTACATAGGCTTCTCAATTGACGTTCTGAGTCTTCGGCAAGATCGTTTATTCTGCTAGATACAGTATTTCTCGACAAAGGTATCGAGCTGTATTTCTTAACTTTCTTAGGGGACATTATATGCACTGCATCGGTAATACAATCTTTAATGAATTCCCCTTCTGTAAACGGACGACATTTCTTTGCGATTTTCAAAGATATTTCATAACTAACACGTAAGCAGCTTTCATGATGATTAGGTTGTGAGTCAACAGTGTTAGTAGCATTCTGAAAGCAATTAATATAGACTAATTAACAATTATTAACGTTTATTTAGTTAATGCCTAAAAGTATAAATAAAGTGTAGAAAATTATAGAAAATATTTAGGTCCTCTAAATTGTACTTACGTCTTCTGAAAGGTGAGAAATTAATTTTATCCTCTCTTCGCTTTGGTAACTTTTATAATCCACTTCATGGTGCATTTCATAATGCCGCTGAACATTGAATTTCTTACATACCATTTGTTTCTTGCAGACTAAACACTGTACATCTCCACGATATTCTGCACTAAGAAACATATAGCGCCAATCGGGATTGAATCGACTGGAGGATTTTCGTTTTTCTGGGTTGCAGGACATACTGTGTTCCTGGAACGATAACTTATCTGAAACTGCAGATACCGAACTGTACAGCCCTGTCGCGCTCCCGTTCACGCCGATTCACTCCCTCCAGGTAGGGGAATAGGAAACGAACAGTGCACACAGACCGCTGCACAATGTGCGCGATTGCACAATGTGCAGGGTTTTGACATGCCTGGCTTAGAATAATTAAAAGCATGCAACTATTGTTTTAGAGGCAGGCCTATACATTTCTTTTAGTTTAAAGTACAAACGTCATAATGGACTTACGTATTTATTTCCTATTTTGTTTTATAATGAATTGTAATTATATTTTTGAATATGTTTACATTATAATATTTCACATTATACATTACGTCTGTTTCCTTCGATGTCACTGTGTTCATTGTTCATTTATTTGTTATTAGTGAAATTACTGCAAGTTCGAAATACAAAAATAAATGTATTAAAGTGTGAAATTATTTGTATTCCTATTTGAAGCAAACATATTTTTGTAATTAAACAAAATAAATATCCTTCAATATTATTACTCTGTATAGTGAGAAAATGTTAAAGAGTTATTGTATGATGAAATGTACCTGGTGTTATTTGGAGATCGTATTTTCTTCCTCCTTACCATTTCTTTCTGTGTGAAATTTGTGTTCTAAATAATTCGCGATCTTACATGAACTTGTGTAATATCGTTTATTGGGTTATACAAATCGAACAAGATTCAGTCAATATGTGACGAGAAAGAGTTACGACGTAATCAAATGATGAAGTTATGACGTATACTGTTTAACACTGGTATAGAAAAACGCCAACTATTGGTAAGAAAAATATACATGGCTTGTGCAAGTCTTGTTCTGTGAAAAACTATAACATTGTTTAACCTATAAGCAACTTTCATTAGTAAAACTCTAAAAGTTTAAAATATGAACGATACTTATAAAGTTACTGCAAGTTCAGAATAATAAAGAAAATATATGTTATAGTGTCGAATGAACTGTAAGAATACTTGCAAACACTTTTTTTTCAATAAGGCAACGTAAATTTCCTTGTTACTCCGGTTATGTACTCGAAAAACGTTAGTTTCATGTAAGTGCGCCTGATGTTCTGTCTACTCTGTTATACATCAGGCGTAACCGCTCGACAACCGAGTATTCGGCCCGATGTTCATCGTAGCCGGTTGTAGCTCCGACCAGTCGAATCTAAACCGTTGTGTGCGCAGTTTTGCAGATCTCTACTGTCCACCTTTCTCTTTGTCTGCCACCTTCCTCTTTGTATGCCCACTTTTCTCTTTGTCTGTCCATTTCCTCTTTGTCTGGCCACCTTATTCTTTGTCTGGCCACCTTCTTCTTTGTCTGCCAACCTTCCTCTTTCTCTGCCCACCTTCCTCTTTGTCTGCCCACCTTCCTCTTTGTCTGCCCACCTTCCTCTTTGTCTGCCCACCTTCCTCTTTGTCTGTCTACATTCCTCTTTGTCTGCCTACCTTTCTCTTTGTCTGTCCACCTTTCTCTTTGTATGCCTACTTTTCTCTTTCTGTCCATTTCCTCTTTGTCTGTCCACCTTTCTCTTTGTCTGCCACCTTCCTCTTTGTATGCCCACTTTCATCTTTGTCCGTCCATTTCCTCTTTGTCTGTCCACCTTTCTCTTTGTCTGCCACCTTCCTCTTTGTCCACCTTTCTCTTTGTCTGTTCACCTTTCCCTTTGTATGCCCACTTTTCTCTTTCTGTCCATTTACTCTTTGTCTGTCCACGTTTCTCTTTGTCTGCCAACCTTCCTCTTTGTCTGCCAACCTTCCTCTTTGTCTGCCAACCTTTCTCTTTGTCTGCCCACCTTTCTCTTTGTCTGTCCACCTTCCTATTTTTCTGCCGACCTTCCTCTTTGTCTGCCCACCTTCCTCTTTGTCTCCCTACATTCCTCTTTGTCTGCCTACCTTTCTCTTTGTCTGTCCACCTTTATCTGTGTCTGTCCATCTTTATCTTTGTCTGCCACCTTCCTCTTTGTATGCCCACTTTTCTCTTTGTCTGTCCATTTCCTCTTTGTCCATTTCCTCTTTGTCTGTCCACCTTTCTCTTTGTCTGCCACATTCCTCTTTGTATGCCCACTTTTCTCTTTGTCTCTCCATTTTCTCTTTGTCTGTCCATTTCCTCTTTGTCCATTTCCTCTTTGTCTGGCCACCTTCTTCTTTGTCTGCCAACCTTCCTCTTTGTCTGCCCACCTTCCTCTTTGTCTGCCAACTTTCCTCTTTGTCTGCCCACCTTTCTCTTTGTCTGCCCACCTTCCTCTTTGTCTGCCCACCTTCTTCTATTAAATCCAGACGTTTTAGATGGGCAGGGCATGTAGCACGTATAGTCGAATCTAGAAATGCATATAGAGTGTTAGTTGGGAAGCCGGAGGGAAAAAGACCTTTGGGGAGGCCGAGATGTAGATGGGAAGATAACATTAAAATAGATTTGAGGGAGGTAGGATATGATGGTAGAGACTAGATTGATCTTACTTACGATAGGGACCAATGGCGGGCTTATGTGAGGGCGGCAATGAACATTCGGGTTCCTTAAAAGCCAGTAAGTAAGTAAGTAAGTAAGTATTGGTCTTCAGGTTACTGTTCGCCGTTCGATCGGAGAATTTTCGAGTTCAGACCCTTCCGAAGGCGACAGATATTAAGGAGCGATAAAATCTTTGCAATGGCTTCTTCCGGGTAGGAAACAAAATTGGAAGGCTTGTGTGATAGAGTTTGGCATGTAAAATAACCCTGTTCCTGATAGACAACTTCGATGCTTAATAGTCTCTGCAGTCTGAACCTGTAATCTAGTTTCTCGAGTAAATTTAATAAGAAATGTAATCAGAAGACAACTTTTATACTTTCGCACAAAAATTAAAGTAACGTACATTGTCTCTTTAGCTTTATTAGTACGTAAAATATCACTTGAAAATCTACTCCTGGAAGCAGTTGTTTTTATTTTGATCAATTGTATAAAACATATTATACAGCTGGAAACATCAATCATCGTCGAATAAGGTGGCGGCAGGAATTAAAAAAATTCTTATTCAGAAGGGAAGAAAATTAGAGTTGTGTACAGTGTAGATATTTAGCTCAAGTTACAAGTTCCTCATTAAGAACGTGTTTTCCTCACTTTCGTAATTAAATTCAGGACAAAAAAGTTTCGAGAAACCGCAAATGTTCAAGTATAACTTTTTTCCAAGAGTTAGTGAAAACTTCATAACTTCATCAGTCATCCTATCACCTACCTGAAACTGAGGGAAAAAATGTTATTTAGCACAAGTTTTCTTGAAACAAAGTATAAATTAGCATTCAGCTATCACCTCTGCTAGTTCCCAAGTTGAATTCACAATATTACTTGTTTGTATATGGGGTAGAGTTGGAGAAACGGCTGGGAGAAATGTTGTTGTACAACAAAGCCTGTAGGCATCTGTGCTCCGATCTGGAAAGAGCAGTACACTAACTTTCAGGTACACTTGCAAAAACACATGATAGCCTCCGGTATCGACGTCGTGACGTCACAGCTTCACGTATTATCAACCACGCTTCATAAATACAGTGGGCAGCAGTCAATGAGAACACTCCTTTAAGCTGGTGATAAATCATAAAAGAGGCGCAACGAGAGAACTCAGGCTTCCTATCACTCCGCGATCTCCGGTTCTGAATAAAGTGATGTTTGTGGTGCATGGAATCGGAGATGAAAGTATCTTCTGGTTTTCTTCCCTTTCCTACGGCATAAAAACTTAAATACACACACCGTTTCAACTTGTTCTTCTCCTCATTTCATGCCATCAAAAAAGTAGTTAAAGGTGGTGAATGAACGTTGGTGGTACCTATGGAGATACTATACAAGCCACACTATTATTACTCTGTGACACACTCACGACCGTGCACATGCGCTAGTCAGATACGCTCAGTATGCTGTCATACGAGAGTGTTCCCGATGCTAGACCAAACCTAGAAACTCGGCAATGTCAACCGCGCTACCGTAAATTACCTTTGTAATAAATTACGCCATCATCATCATCATCATCATCATCATCATCATCATCATCATCAATAACAATCTTGGATTAGGCCTCCTGGCCTGTTCCGCTTCCAGAAGAAAGTGATCTTTCCATCTCTTCCTTGGTCTTCCGATGTCTCGTTTTCCATTAGATGTATAGTCCAATAGTCTCTTGGGTAACCTATTGTTGGACATTCTTAATACATGTTCACACTAGTTGTTGCGGCAAGATTCTATAGTATCCATAATGGCGGTGATATTCAATTCTGTTCGGATGTCAGCGTTCCTTTTATGGTCGTAAAGAGTATATCTTGCAAGAGGTCTTAGCAATCGTTTCAGCAGCTCCTATTCTTCGATGTTGCCCTTTCGTTAATGACAAAGTCTCTGATCCATATAATAATGCCTAGACTGCCATAACTTTATAGAATTTCAGAATTGTTTCTGGTCGAACTTTCTTCAATAGAGTTGATTTGATTTTCCTTAACAGTTGCTGAAATTTGGCAAATTTAATATCTACGTCCCTGGGGTTTGTATAAGAAAGATTGCAGCCAAGTTAGTTTAATGTGTTCTATACAATTATTATTGATTGTTATTTTGGATCTTACATGATTATTTCCTTGGAAGGCCATGATTCTGGTTTTATTTATAGAGATTTCAAAATTATAATTTTTTTGCTATCTTGTTTAGTGTGTGTGTATTGCTCTTTGTAAGTTGTCTTCAGAATTTGCTAAGATTATCTGAGCATCTGCGTAAAGTTATGTGTTAAGTGGGAAGTTGTCAATCATAAAATATGTGAGCAATTCGTCTTCCCAATTTTTGGTAATGTTATTTATATTAATATTAAAATAAGGTGGGTGACATTGCTTTACTCCTTAATTTATTGTTCTAGCTTGCTTGCTTAAAGTGTTATTTAAGCAAGGAAGCTAGAACAATAAATTACGTAAACTAATGTATTATTTTGTTTTATTGAGGAATTACTTGTCAATAAGTTTATTACGCAGAATGTACTCAACTTTATTTCAATCAATAATTATGTATGGAATTATAGGATGGGGTAGCTTATTTAAATCCAATTTTATTCCACTTTATTTATTACAGAAGAAAATAATTAAAATATGTCTTTATAAACCTATTGATTTTCCATCTCAAAAATAATTGTTTTTAGACTCATTTAATGTTCTTAAAATGAGACAAATTTATTAAATTGTATTAATAAAATTCCTACATGAAAATCGAAATAATTTTGAATTGTATTCCCATAGTTATGAAACAAAAGGTATGAATTCTTTAAGATTTTTTGAACCAAAATGCAACACTGCTGCAGTATTTAATCATAGTAGTAATTTAGGCCCAAGAATATATAACAAATTTATATTTAAATATCCTAATCTTGTCAATTCTAATAGTTCTAGTATTAAATTAAAAAAGTTATATATGGATTTTATAAAAGATGAAAAATTGTAAATTTAAATTTATATCTTCTTATTGCGTAGTAGACATAAGACAAATTGTATTATATAGGTACTTCTTAATTTAAATTCAGAAATCCGCCCCTGAGCACGAGTTCTACTCTTTCAGGGGCGAGCTAAGGTTTTTCTGTTTATAATATTTTTTCTGTTACAATTAATAGCAAAATAAATAAATAAATAAATAAATAAATAAATAAATAAGTAAATAAAGTAAGTAAAGTAAGTAAATAAGTAAATAAGTAACTAAATAAATAAATAAAGTCAACTGTGGTGGGTTTAGTTTATTTAAGGAGGTTCATGACTGTTATTTGAAATAAATAATGCGATTTACAATAATAAATTAAGAATATAATAAAATAATAAATTCAGTATTTTATTTAAGTAGGACCCTTGTATCAAAATAGTATAAATCTTACATGTATTCTTTGTGCTAACACTAGTACGCATCGAGCAATTCTTATTTGAACTCTCCACAGAAGCTGATTCAGCATTGCTAAATTAAATAGTGTAGGAGCACAAAAGTGCATGGTCTAAAAATAGTAGTCTACATGGTATCTACTGTATACCCAGTCTTTATTCTACCTTCATCTCCAACGAGAACTGTAAGTCATAATTCATGACACCCAGTGCTAACTAATTCCTGCAGTATATAAAGCTATTATGTTACAACGTTTATGCAATCAATCGGTTGTGTATATTTATCGAAGGGGATGTGTAAATCCATATGTTAAAGATCAACATGTTCCAAACAAAGCAATTATTGATTCAGTCTGTTCTACCTCGCATTAACTCGGGGTGATCTGTTGCTGTAATAATATTCTACCTCCATTTCATCGTACTTTGCTTCTAATATCAAGCTAACAAAGAAAGCAAAGGAGGTTTTTAACAGAAAAGATAATGTAAAGATGTACTGTAGAGCTTCTTCCTCACGGCATTGTATTTATGTTTACAAACAAAAGGGTGTGTTGCTAATGGCGTACACTCGTTACATGTTAGTTACGAGTTGTGTCGATAAATTGCTCAAATTTTCGTACAGAAATTCTCAGTTTGGCGATCTTTATTACTATTGCGATGTCCTTTGGTTAAGCCAAGAAAAAGTTTTGTCCAGGTTTTTTGAATGCCGTGAATTTTTTTATTGGGTTATTTTACGACGCTATATCAACATCTAGGTTATTTAGCGTCTGAATGAAATGAAGGTGATAATGCCGGTGAAATGAGTCCGGGGTCCAGCACTGAAAGTTACCCAGCATTTGCCCGTATTGGGTTGAGGGAAACCCCCGGAAAAAACCTCAACCAGGTAACTTGCCTCGACCGGGATTCGAACCCGGGCCACCTAGTTTCGCGGCCAGACGCGCTGACCGTTACTCCACAGGTGTGGACAATTGCGTGAATATTTGTCAGAATTCATAATAAAAAAAAATAGAGACATTCCAGAAATAGTTGACCATACATGGATCGAGAAACTTAACTTTCTGAAGGATATATTCGAGCATCTGAACGTTTTGAATTTGAGATCGCAGGGAAAGAATCAATTAATTCGTGACTTGATAGATATTATGTAAAGCTTTTAGATATTTAATTGTGTATATCATAGAGCGCACACCACAAGTTTTATAATTTCAACGTCTTCAGTAATTGAACTCCGTGCTCAATAGTGTAAAATACTGCAATATTTTTAAAAAATTCTGGGAAGAGTCCATAGGCGATTTAAATATATTGACCTGCTGCAGCCCAAATTGTATTTGTTTTGTGGTCCTTACTCACCAGATCCAGAAAATATACCATCACAGTTACAATTGAAAACCTGAATTGATAAACATCTTAAGTTCAAAATTTACCGAATTAGACTTTTTACGTGATAATTTGTGTTTTTCATGGACTACATTCTATAAAAAAGAATAAGCTAACGCAAGTCCGACTCTAAGCCTGTGTTTTTAGATCATACAAATATTTGCTTCAATACTCATATTGCAAGCTCATATAGTTTCTTTGCTGTCCTGAAAAATTTACTTCAAAGGACTGGGGATGATTGCCAGTTAATTCAAGTCTTTCATTAGGAATTATTTTACTGCAAGAAACAACATTTCACCGGACATAAGAAAGTTGGTGTCCGCAAAAAACAGAAAAACACTTATGAATTAGGCGATAAATCTGGAATTTAAATTTGTTTATAGAAGTTTGATGCTCATATAAGTAATACATGATTATGTAACAGTTACGTTACAATAATAGGCTAATTATATATGCCTCATTATGTAAAACTGCTTAAGTTAATTATTTGTTGTATGTATATTATTTAATTTTACCATATGCAGAATGATTTCTTTTCCTTTCATATAAGTTTAAAACAGAAAAGTAGTGTTTATGTACTGATTGCATTATAAGATAAAGTTATAATAACTGTTTTCTAGTTATTATATGAAATTGTATAAATTAAGGAGGAGCTATGAATATTACTCGTATACCCTACTATTTTATAATTCATTGCATTTATTAGAGAGGTACATACTGCAGAACATGTTTTGATTTCTTGTTTTCTTGTATGAGTGTAACATGTTATCTATTACTTAAGATAAGTGGTAGACCAATAGGGTTCATTTTGTTCACCCATTTTTGTTCACCGCTACTACCTGCAGAATAGATTCATTGCAACCAGTGACCGCTTGATAGCACGTAGAGTCGCTCACGTGCTCTTGACCTTGACATCCCTGCTTTATTTTCTACTCTGTCCTAAGGGAAATTAATGGAACAAGAAACAGCAGGTATATACATTTTGGGGGAGGTGTCAAGTAGGCCTACTCCAAAGTGTCGTATATCTATACTTCGTTCCACAATGTCTGACAGGAGACTTAAACATTCCCGGCGGAGAGAGAGAGAGAGAGAGAAGGATAATTGCTATTGAACCAATCTCATTCTACGCTAACCTTGAAGTTGAGTGGTCTGAAGCTTTGTACTCCCGCGTTCAAGACAAGCGTAGACTGATATCTCTGCTATTGGTTGAATAGCAGTTATACTTCTCTGATCCTCTGTCGCAAATATTTTACTTCGTCTATGAGACATTATGGAAGGAAATGTAGACAGGGATCTCTCCTAGCTTACTTATGGGAACATGCTAAGGAGATAAGGAGAGCGATATAGAAGTACAGAGGTGCTTATCGGGTGAGACCTGGAGCATCCATATGAACTGGAACCTTCTATTACGTTTGTAATTACATGCAGGTTTAATACAGTTAATGTAATGGGAGTAAGATTTCTGTAGACGTGAGTTTGTGCCCTGCTGACCATTTTGTTATCCGAAGAGTCTCATTATTTGTGGAAGTGAAACATTGGTTCATAATTGACACGGATCAATCCCAGTAGGTTAGAGTTCTAGCACGGTATTTTTTTCACCTATAATACAGGTATATAAGTGCGACTGCTTTATGTAGTGTATTAATTGAATACCCCCGGAATAAGGGTCTAAGTACATAGATAAACAATGTACCATATTATACTCTTATTCCGGTATGCAATTTATTTATACTAATATATAATGTGTTACCTACAATTATTTTTCCTATATGCTATTTATTTATATGTATAATAATCAATATGTCGCCTACCTACTTCTTTGAAGACAAAACTAAACTTTCTATAATTTATTTTATTACAACATTTTCACAGTCGCCACCGAATGATAACAAATGAATAACACCTATCGACAAATATGAATAATAAGAAATTAATGACACCTATCGACAAATTGACGGCGATCACATATGGCAAAGCCACCGGTGTGGCTCAGTCGCTTAAGGCGCTTGCCTGTCGGTCTGAAGTTGCGGTCGGGCGCGGGTTCGATCCCCGCTTGGATTAATTACTTGGTTGGGTTTCTTCCGATGTTTTCCCAACTGTAAGGTGAATGCCAGGTAATCTATGGCGAATCCTCGGCCTCATCTTGCCAAATACCATCTCGCTATCATCAATCTCAACGACGCTTAATAACCTAATAGTTGACACAGCGTCGTTAAATAACCAACTAAATAAAAACATATGGCAATGTTAGCGTTAAGCACAAACTATTTACTTAAATTAAAATAATTAATAATAATTTATTTTTTTAATAAGATTGGTCAAAAATAGTATGCAATACATGTGTTAAGTGTGTAACAAATTCTCGAAAATAGAGAAGATTCGACTTCGTCTCGCCTTCTCTAACTTTTCTTCGATTCTGTTATAATGCACTTACCACGCTTGTATCGCAATATACTATATGCAACTGCAACTTTGAAGAGATTATGCAAGACATGTACATCTACAAGTAGCTTTTGAAACATAATCTACCAGCATTTTTGGAGGATAATCTGCTGAGAGTACGTCAGGAAAATGTGGTTTCCGGATGATGGTACTACAGCATATTATAATCATGAGGTAAATTTTTTTTCTAAACGCAACGTATCCCGATCGCTGAATTGGTAGAGGAGATCGTACATCTGGCCGGCACATTCAACAGGTCAGACGTCTATTAATTTTTTTTTGTAGAGATACGTCAAATTCCGTATGCGATTGTCCAGTTCATGTAAAAAAGAGTTAATAACAATAATGATTGCTCTATCTGACGATATTCACGCTACTCTAGGCATTTTTGGACTCGCCAGTCACTGCTACGGTGCTGTGAAACTGTACTCTGAAATAAACAGTTGACATTTTAAACAGCTTTTATAAAGAATTACTGTTTTTTATTTACGCTTTGTGCTATATATGCTATTGAATTGGTAATGGTCCTACTTCAACGCACGACAAAATATTGCGCTTTTTTATATAAGAGCTGTGGCTTTCGTGGATTGACTTTGAGAAGTCATATTTCTACATATTAAGATTACTTAAGTTTCTTTTTTTGCTCCTGTAAGTATAACTTATAAGTATAGATACTGTACGTTCTTTCTGTACTTTGTTTCTTTGATTGTTGTTATTGTTTAGTCAACCGTCCGAAGACAGATTTCAACCTCACAAGTGATATCAACAATGCACCACTTATGAGGCAACTAGGCCAAGAGGTAATGGAGTAGGATGGCCATTTATTTGATTATTGGATGTAATTTAATTTTTTACCACGTAATTATTTTGCGAAAGTCAATTATTGTGCATTTCAACTTAATTTTCATTAAGTTTTAATAATAATAGAACTTAATAAAATGTTGGTTTTTTTATTATGTAAAATTCTTAAATTATTGATTTTATAAGAATTAAGAATAATATAGTTGATAATGTTAAAGTTTAACTCTCCTGCTGCCACATTCAAAGTAACGTATCTTTTTTTGTTTTTTATATAACATTTTGAAATAAATTGACTTTCTTTCTTTGAATGTGATCTGTCTAGCGATATTTCACCTTTTATTTTATTTTGAACAGAAGAAAAATTATTCTTATTACACTGTGTATCATTGAGATATCAAATGACGTCACACAAAATTGGGGCTCTTTTTGAGTATTTATCTGCCTTAAACAGTTAAATGGTTTCGAATAGCTATTTTATAAAAAACAGAATCGTAGTCTATATAATGGTATTATTAATTTTTTATCTAACTGAATTCTCTGTGGTGATTATTATTTATTAATAACGGAGAAAAATTCGATCCGGCGCCGGGATCGAACCCAGGACCCCCAGTTCTACGAGCCGAGCGCTCTACTACTGCGCCGAGTGGTAGGCCTACATAAGTACAACCACATAAATAAAGTTAGTCTTTAAAACAAATTTTTATCTTACTTCATTTACTTGCAGTTACCAATGACTCCAGTGGTATCCATTGTAATAGAATAATTCTGGTAGTACGAGGGTTAAGTGCTTTTGAAAGTGGCAACCGACTGACAATATTATATGAATTACGTCAACATGAAGTAGAGTTAGTTTAGATTGTGGAACATGTCACGTTAATTGCTGAGAATTAAAGTTTTAGTGTAGATTGTTTAACATGATATGACGCTCAGAGAACTGTTTGAAGTGCTGAACAACAAAATTGTTACTAAAAACTGAAAAGTTTTCAGAAATGAGTCAGATAGGAAATATATATTCACTGACGTCTAGTTTGTATTCTGTATGTCAGTAAAAGTGTTTATTACATCGGAATATTAGTGAAATTTCGGTGGAATCATGGCGCATGTGCGTCGCAACAACTGTCCTACAGTATCAGATGACCTTTGGTATTTTGATGTAAACGAATGCATGAAAATTAATTTACATTGAGCCTTTAATTAGTATATGATATGAGTGCTCTAGGGCAGATAAATTGTTCATAAAATCCGTTTAAAATGTCAACCGTTTATTTCAAAGCACAATTTCATAGCGCAGTAGCAGTGACTGACGAGTCCAAAATGCCTGGCGTAGCGTGAATATCGTCAGATAGAGCAATTATTATTGTTATTAACTCTTTTTTACATGAACTGGACTATCGCATACGGAATTTGACGTAGCTCTACAAATAAAAAATCATAGAAGTCTGACCTGTTGAATGTGCCGGCCAGATGTAGGATCTCCTCTACCAATTCAGCGATCGGGATACGTTGCGTTTAGAAAAAAAATTATCTCATGATTATAATATACTGTAGTACCATCATCCGAAAACCACATTTTCCTGACGTGCTTTCAGCAGATCATCCACCAAAAATGCTGGTAGATTATGTTTCAAAAGTTACTTGTAGATGTACATGTCTGGCATAATCTCTTCAAAGTTGCAGTTGCATATAGTAGGGTAAAAGTGCTAAATTTCGTGTTACCTCTAATCCCGTGATAAAATTTCAATTGACTGCCATGGAGTTGTGGTCTCTGACTTTTAAGTTTTTTAAATATCTTACAGATGCCAGGAAATGTCTTCTTTTCAATTCTATTGACTACCCGCCTTTTGAATAGAAGCAGTCGACTGCAGAAGCTTTTATTCAGTGAAAGGTGGTTGACCAGTAAATTTTTTCTTTCTCTTGTGACCACTTCTGAAGAAACATTTTATATTTGAGGTAAGAATTAATATAGCATTATAAAAATGATATATTACTGTAGATTATAGTCAGATGAATCAATGTGTATGATTATTTAAACATTATGAGACAATAACAATCCTACAGGAGCTTTCCCATTTTCGAATTTATTGTCATATTTCTCCTTCCTGGCTCACTCGACCAATGATGCCAACGCTAAATTGTGAAAATTATGGTCTATGAAAGAAAATAGTTCGTGGAAATAATAATAAAACTAAGTTATAGAAAATGTCACTTATAATTATAATAAAATAATAGGGCATATATTTCATTTAATTACTACTGTTGTTAGGAATATAAGTAATAAAAATAATTGTGTTATAATTAAAATTATTCAAATTTAATTTGATATTAAATTTAACTTTCAGTTTATTTTGTTTGTAATATATTAATATGTAACATGTATTACTGTAGTTACAGAAGTATTTTCTATTAAATTTGTCACTTAGGCCCTTTTTCTATGTTGTAATTTCTTGCTTAATCCATATTAAAACAATATACCATGACTTTAATGTGTTTTTCCAAATACACATTAGTTTTTTGAGCAGTTAATGAGGATTATTTTAGTGTCACGGAATTAGATATCACTCATGGAATTAGGAAAACACTATCACGGAATTTGGATCCCTGTCACGGATTTAGGAGCTACTGTATAACAATGAAGAATCATATATTATATACCAAACTTGTGAAACTGTTGACACTGAATGTTGTAAAAACTGTAGCTAAAGGTCCAAATAACGTCATTTAGGTGTTATTTGAAAAATTTTATTACAATTTTTTCATAAATGTAGACTTTATTAAATATGTCACGGAATTAGGCAACTTTCTGCGATACAAGCGTGGTAAGTGATTTATAACAGAATGGAAGAAAAGTTAGAGAAGACGAGACGAAGTCGAATATTCTCTATTTCCGAGATTTTGTTACGCACTTAACACATGTATTGCATACTATTTTTTGGTCGAACTTAATAAAAAGTTAATTATTATTAATCAGTTTTAATTTAAATAAATAGTTTGTGTTTAGACGCTAACATTTTCATAATATGTGATCGCCGTTTGTTATTTGTTATTATTGTTTGTTATTTGTCGATAGATGTTATTAATTTGTTACCACATTGTTACTATCCGTATTTGTCGACAGGTGTTATTCATTTATTATTATTCGGTGGCGACTGTGAAAATGTTGTAATAAAATAAATTATAGAAAGTTTAGTTTTGTCTTCAAAGAAGTAGGTAGGTGACACATTGATTATAGATCAATATAAATAAATAACATAAATAGGAAATGTTTATAGGTTACACATTACTTATACATCAGTGTAAATAAATTGCATACCGGTATAGGTTAATGCTTGAATACGTATTTTACTCCATGGATGTTTTCGCGTTCAGCCACGATCCCACAAGTGGCGCTCAGAGCAACAAGCGGAAGTTGTCAGAAATGGTTTTTACGCTTATGTCTCGTATCTGCATTAGTTCCTGTTTTCTTACAAATCTCCATTCCAATAAATTAATTTAGAAAGAGTATAGGTATAATAAGAAATTTAGTTATTATCTCATAGCACATAGTGATGCGCGACACTGATATTTTGTTAACTTTGAAGTAAATAAGGCATAGGCGGCGGTTTCTGAGTTCCGTTTCACTTCTCCGCTGTGCCCAGGGCTGATTTAGACAAAATAGTGAAAGTAATTTCCCAGTACATGCCGGAAATGTGTTAATATTTTTCTTCATTCTCTTTTAGGTACTACACAGCATTGAATAACCTATTAATACCTACATTTATACGGAAAATTCAATTTCCTTCATAGATGTCCTTGCTTTTGGACTAAAATCCAGAACATATAGCTTGCATTAAAAGGAGAAACTACTATGTACATGGTGTCTGTTCTTAAAGTAAAAACGCTGTAAATACTGGCAGAAGGGTTGAAAGTAAAATATAACAATGACTTTCTTTCCAAACTCTGTAATACGGAAGTCGAAAAACACGAAGTGACCATTTAACTAAGAATGCCGACAAAAGGGAACACTACAAAATTGGTGGTCAATGTCTTCTCTGCGATTTATTTATGTTTAAAGGCGAACATCTGAAAACTTTAAAGAGGAAAGTATCAAATGGCATGAGGACGAAGTTTGCATATACGATATAGATGGGTTCAGAAAATCTATAAACATTTTCACAGAGGCCATTAGGCCGCTTTCAAATTTGAACTGAATCAGTTTATCTGCTATTCGTACATAAAAGGATCAGAATGATGAGATTTTATTTAATTTTATTTCTTAGAAAGGTGACTCACAACGATCGTGAGAACTATCTCGAAGAGATGTCAGTCAATAGATTGGACGAAGAAGTCCTCCACGCTCAACCACTTAACTGTTATCATCTTTTACTTATGGGGAATACTAAAGATTGTCGTGTATCGCAAAAATTTAGCTGCATTGGCGGAGCTAAGTGAAGGAATAGAAATATCGCGTGCAACCACCACAGTGGACACACAATTGTTCATGGAATAGATCGCCGAAATCAGTAGTAACTGAATGCTAATGGGAAGCACTTCGAGTAGATTCACTTTTTATGATAGTAGATATTAAACATTTATCACAGCCATCCCTTGATTAATGTATCAATATACATAGTAATGAAGATTTTATCCAGATATTTTGCACGTTGAAGTGTTTGTAAATACTTTTATGGTCCCTCTGTACTTCAGGGTCGTAAATTGGAACTAATAATAATAGTAATAATAATAATAGTAATAATAATAATAATAATAATTCTATATTACTTCAATGTACCGAAGTACATATGATATTTCCATGCAGATATTTTGCGTCATCATACGATGAAAGAGTAATGGAACGGAGACAAATTCTCTCCGGCGCCGGGACTTGAACCCGGGTTTTCAGCTCTACGTGCTGATGCTTTATCCACTAAGCCACACCGGATACAACCCCGGCGTCGGACAGAATTGTCTCTGATTGAGTTCCAACTCTTGGGTTCCCTCTAGTGGCCGCCCTCTGCACTACGTCATAGATGTCTGTGAACATAGGACCGAAGTCCACACATGTGCTGAGGTGCACTCGTTATGAGTGATTAGTTGGCCGGGATCCGACGGAATAAGCGCCGTCTTAAATCACTTCGTGATTTACGCATATCATATATTATTTCAATGTACCGAAGTACATATGATATTTCCATGCAGAAGTGTTTTAAGACAGTGCTTATTCCGTCGGATCCCGGCCAACTAGTCACTCATAACGAGTGCACCTCAGCACATGTGTAGACTTCGGTCCTATGTTCATAGACATCTATGACGTAGTGCAGAGGGCGGCCACTAGAGGGAACCCAAGAGTTGGAACTCAATCAGAGACAATTCTGTCCGACGCCGGGGTTGTATCCGGTGTGGCTTAGTGGATAAAGCATCAGCACGTAGAGCTGAAAACCCGGGTTCAAGTCCCGGCGCCGGAGAGAATTTTTCTCCGTTCCATTACTCTTTCATCGAATAATAATTCTATTATTATTAATAATAATGGCATTACTAATAATAGCATTATTATTATTTTATTATTATTATTATTATTATTATTATTATTATTATTATTATTATCATCATCATTATTGGAATAAGAGTTTTCCGGGTTAAGAGACCGTAGTGTACAAGCGATGATACGTTCAGATGTTTCGTCTACAACTGCGGTAGACATCATCAGTGGAGAGGCAATGTAGGATTTAGTAATCCCCTCAGCGTGCCAGGCAAAACTCTCATCCCGTTGACGCCGACCGTGAAAGTGTACATTCAATTACTACTACTACTACTACTACTACTATTACTACGCCGCCGCCACCACCACCACCACTATAAAGATAAAAATAATAGTCTTAACTTTCCATTGCAGTCCGAGATCCTTCTACTTTTACAAATACACTTGTTATTAATTATATTTACAGCATATACAAAACAAGATTCTTAGCACTTGTTGCGCTATCTTTAATAATGTAAATAAGACCATTTGGTGTTTGAGAATAAGGTGCTTAGGAAAATATTTGGGGAAAAGAGGGATGAAGTTACAGGAGAATGGAGAAAGTTACATAACGCAGAACTGCACATATTGTATTCTTCACTTAACATAATTAGGAACATTAAATCCAGACGTTTGAGATGGGCAGGGGATGTAGCACTTATGGGCGAATCCAGAAATGCATGTAGAGTGTTAGTTGGGAGGCCGGAGGGAAAAAGACTTTTGGGGAGGCCGAGGTGTAGATAATATTAAAATGGATTTGAGGGAGGTGGGGTATGATGATAGAGACTGGATTAATCTTGCACAGGATAGGGACTGATGGCGGGCTTATGTGAAGGCGGCAATGAACCTCCGGGTTCCTTAAAAGCCATAAGTAAGTGAGTAAATAAGACCATTCTTCCAATAAGAAAACTATTTTCTTCAGGTTAAGTTATTTCTCAGGAACACTTTCATTATTTGTTTACAAATTGTGAACGAATTCGAATATTTTTGTCCTTCAGCTCACCGTTTCACGACACACAATCTGCGCATTTTAAATAAGCGTAAATAACTCTGTGAAAGGTTATGACGTATAGTAACTTATTCACAGAATTATTTTCCTCCCACTTAATTTCCTCACCTGTATGTAACACATCACATCAGGCTTCAATTTCAGAATTTAGCACATTATTTATTACGTGCGTATGATGTTTCTAGTATAGCTGTGTTACGGAGAATTTGTTCATTATGTTCTAGTATTCATTTCAATTAAGGTTTTACACTTTTTTCTTACAACTCTTTTTGCCCCAATGATATTTTACATTTGTAGAAATATTATGTTTCTATTTTTACATTTGGTTTAGATCTCTGTCTCATTTGCATTTTATTCATATTGGATAATATTAATGTTTATCCATCAGTAAACAAATATGATTTTTCCTCTTCGTAACTATGAGCTCTATTGTTTACAAAAATCTCCATCTTCGGTGTATTTGCATTCCTCAGTTCCAAGTAACAGCCGAGCTCCTACAGCCGAGGCTGCGCAGAAGTTTAGAGTACGGACAAATTGAAGCTTGCGTCCGTCGCCATGTTTTGGGGAAAGCGCCGGATAGCAGAAGGCTGTGTTATGCAATATTGAATGTTTAATTCGTATGTTTGTGTATCTTATAAATCAATCTGAATGGATAAATGAAAAAAATTCTATTAACATTTAAAGCAACCATGTTATGGACATAATCAAGCGTACAGTAATTACGTTAGTTTGACAAGAAACAAAAGAAGACTGGAATAATTTGATACTTTAACCAAAGACATTGTATAGTTATTTGATAACACATATAGCGAACAGAAATACAAATGCATATTGCAGTAATAGTTCAGATGAAAAGAAAATTATCAGTATTAGCTATTATTAACAACCAGTGCGAGAAGTGGTTCCATCTGACCTGTCAGAAGATCAAGAGGGAACAGATAGTAGAAGAAACGTGGCTGTGCAAGGACTGCGGGAACGAGGCAGGCAACAGGGAGCTCATCGGTCTACGGAACGAGGTGAAGAAGCTACGGGAGAATCTAGAGACGGCGGAGCAACGGATCAAGTTTCTGGAGGACGAAAATAAGTTGTTGCGACGGGAAAAGGAAAATGGCGAAGAGAGGGAGGAGAAGAAGAAGCATGGTGCGGCAAGTGTTATCATCGGAGACTCCATCATTCGACACGTAGGGAATCTACAACCGGAGCTGGCGACGGAGTGTTACCCTGGGATTAGAGTGAATGAAATGAAAAGCGTGATCGAAAATCAGGAACGAGGGGACCCGAAAAACATCGTCCTTCACGTAGGAACAAACGATTTGCGAAGAGGTGTTGATTATATCATGGCAGATGTATATGACTTGGTGATGGAAACGAAGAAGAAATATCCGGCAGCTGGGATTGTCATCAGTGGAATCGTCAGACGGAGGGATGTGAACTGGAGAAAAGTGGGTCGTGTGAATAAAGCTTTCGAGTGGGTAGCGGAGTGTCTTGGTGCGCGTTTCGTCGATCCAAATTCCTGGATAGACGACAGATGCTTCGGAAGAGACGGAATCCACCTAAATCGGAGGGGGGCTGCAGACATGGGATCCCTCTTCGCGCGGGTAGTTACTACAACATGGCGCGGCGGGATCGAGGATCCATCAGCTGGCAGCGGCACCGAAGGACCATCAGCCGACGGCGGGGGCGTGGGACTACCGGCGGTCAGCGGGGGTGCGGTCGAAGACCTATCCGCGGGCGGCGTAGACCTGCAGTGACGGCGAGGTGCCACGGGGATTCAGAATGTTCAAGTAAGGACAGGTCTACTAAGACTACTGCAGGTTAATTGCCGAAGTATTAGAAATAAACTTATTCCGTTTTGGAACTTGGTCGATGTTTATAATCCAGATGTAATAATTGGGACGGAATCATGGCTTAGGGAAGACATAAATGACTCGGAAATTTTTAGGTCGGATTATAGAGTCTTCAGAAAGGATAGAAGTGAAAAGGGAGGGGGAGTTTTCGTTTGTACTAAGATAGAAATAAGTAGCAATCTTCTGTGGATACATGAGGAAGTTGAAATATTGAATGTTCAGATAAGAAATGGGCTGGAAACCTTAGATGTAATAGCATGTTACAGACCACCCAGTGAATTAAACAATTTAACTTTGCACAAACTAAATGAATATCTTAATACATTATCAGAAGACCGAAACGTAGTAATTGCTGGGGATCTAAACCTCCCGAAAATTAACTGGAACGGGATTTCAGGTACAAATTCAGATGCACAGACCCTTGTTAATGAATTGATCTGGCGTAAAGATTTCACGCAGGTAGTAAATGGTCCGACGCGTGACAATGCCCTCTTAGATGTTTACCTACTAAGACCTGTCTCTCTCTTTGTCAACTCTGAAAGTCTTCATAAAATAAGTGATCACAATAGCGTCTTATTAGAAATCTTCTGGGAAAACACAGTAAATCCGAGGTCAAGTCCAGTGTCTGTCTGGAATTTTAACAAAACCGATGTCCATGAATTACAAACGTTTCTACGACAAAAGCATGATGACTTTCTAAGGACTGAAGGAAATATGGAAAATGTGTGGCATAAATTTAAGTGTATAATTTTCGAGGCATTAGTAAAATGTGTACCTTCTAAAATTATTAAGAAAAATCCGGACCCAGAATATTACACTAATTATATTCGCTACTTAAAGAAAAAGACAAGGCGCGCATTTAGCAAACGTAAACGGAGCCATGAGCATTGGGAAAAATATGTTGAATTAATTAAGAAACTTGAGTGTGAAAAAAGGTTAGCTCAGGAAAATTTTCTAAAAACTATTTTAAAAGAAGATGAAAGTAACAATTGGAGACAGTTTTATAATTATGTACGCAGGAGAAAAGGGAAAAATGAAGGAGTAGTGCTTTTACGAAATCAGAACGGAGAAAGTATAACTGATGACAAAGAAAAGGCCGACTTATTAAATTCCTATTTCATTTCAGTTTTCAATAATAATAATAATAATAATAATAATAATAATAATAATAATAATCCCGCTGATAGGAGTGGTTGTGTCACAGACCGTGAATGTGAACCAAATTCGACTTTCAAAATAACTTCCAAAGGGGTTAGAGAGAGAATAACGAAATTAAAAAGTCGGAAGTCTCGAGGACCAGATAGTATTGCTACAGAGATTCTTAAATTAGGTTCCGAGGCCATAATTCCATACTTAATGCGTATATTTCATGTTTCCATAAACAATGCAGCTATTCCATGTGACTGGAAATCAGCTATAGTGGTACCCATACATAAAGGTGGAAATAAATTAGATGTCGGAAACTACAGACCGATTAGCCTTACATCTGTCGTATGTAAAGTCATGGAGCATTTGATATCGGATTATATTCGTCATGTTCTAAATGCGAAAGACTGGTTTTACAACCGCCAGCATGGTTTTAGGGAAGGCTTCTCATGTGATAGTCAAATTACGTCGCTGGTTCAGGATCTAGCTGAAGAGGTAGATAGAGGCGGAAGAATCGATGCAGTTGTGATTGACTTTTCGAAAGCATTTGATTTGGTGCCACATGACATATTAATAGATAAGTTAAGTAGGCTAGGAATAGATAAAAGAGTGGTGCTATGGATCCAAGAATTCTTAAAAGGTAGAACCCAGAGAGTTAGAGTAGGTCATGAAATATCGGAAATTGGAAATATAAGTTCAGGGGTGCCACAGGGCAGCGTTCTGGGTCCATTACTCTTTATAATATACGTAAATGACCTATGCCAGGATATTACATCAAATGTGAGGCTATTTGCAGACGACTGCATTATCTATAGAAAGATTAGAAATAATTCAGATGTAGATGCTATTCAAACAGACTTGAATAACATTTACAACTGGGCGTTAAAGCACAGGATGAAAATAAATGGTTCTAAAAGTAAATCTATAACATTTTGTAAAACCCGAGAGGAAACTAGTCTTAATTACGAATTCAGTGGTGTTGTAATTCCGCAAGAACAATGTTGTAAATACCTAGGAGTGTATTTAAACTCCAAACTTTCTTGGGGAGAGCATGTTGATAATGTTACAGGCAAAGCATGGAGGGCACTTCACTTTATTATGAGAATCTTGAGAAAGGCTAGCCCCAAATCGAGGGAAATAGCATATCTAACATTAGTGCGACCGTTAATGGAATACGGAACTACATGTTGGGATCCCTATAGAATATATCAGATAAATTCCTTAGAAAGAATCCAGTATAGGGCAGCTAAATTTGTTAAAGGTAAAAGAGAAGATGGGAACGATACGATAAAAGAACTTAAATGGGAAACTTTGGAAAACAGACGTAGGAAAACTAGAATAACATCATTGTATAGAGCACATCTAGGTCAGAAAGCATGGGTAGACATAACGGCTCGGTTAGAAAAGCCAACGTACTATGGTAGGAACGATCATGATTTTAAAATCAAATGTAGGAAACAGAAAACGGATGTAGGTAAATTCTCATTTTTAAATAGAACTATAAATGATTGGAATGACCTACCTGCAGCCGTCTTTGAGGGCTGTCCTTCCTTAAGGAGATTCAAGAATAATTTAAAGAGTTGTGTATAAAGTGAAAATTAAAATTAAGGTGACATTCAACATTTAATTTTTTAAGGTGGCATGTATTTATCTAGCCTGACGAGTTTACTTCCTTGGTTTGAATTGTAAATTATTTAAAAATAGCGTGTAAGAGGGCCTTAGACTAGAAATGTTTAGTTTAAATGTAGTTCTGTTTATAAGTATGCATAAGAATGCAATTATTTGACTTATTTGAACTGTTGTATCAGTGAAGCGAGGTGAGTCAGTGAAGTTATGGTTTTACAGTGCAGTGAACAGTTCCGATCAGTGATAATTTATAGCGTCAATGAAATGTGTTCTATAGTGTCAGTGAAATGTGTTACAGAGTGTCAGTGAAATGTGTGCTAAAGTGTCAGTGAAATGCGTCATAGTGCCACTACAGGGAATGAGATGAGAGTAAAGTGAAAGACTATTGAAAATTATGTAGGACCTATGCATAATTATGTAGGTTGTGTTGTAAAATTAGGTGTTTTATTTTATGTTTTATTATTATTGTGTTAAATTGTATTGTGTATTCTTATTGTATTGTGTATAAAATTGTATATGTGTTGTAAATTTTATTATGTATTGTAAATTTTATTGTGTATTGCTTATCATTTTAACTGTGTATTGTTAATATTGTATATACCACTGCCACCGGGTGCTTGCCCACTTGCAGTGTAAATAAATACATACAAAACACTGCCAGCTATGTAAGGCATTACATTAGGCCTATATTTTAAACACAGGTTTGCTTTCATGTGAACAAGAAACGAACAATTATTATTTATCTGCTTTCATTTCACATAATAGACACCTGTAAAATAAAAACAAGTGCATAATGTTTAGTTTGAAATATAAGTAGGCCTACCATACATTAATTTATTATCACAACTGTAGTAGGAAATAAACGTCACATGCATGAATCAGTCATATAGGCCTAATAGAACTGAGGTGTAGTTTACAGAACATCTTGCCTATTGGTTCATCATTATTATTATTATTGATTTCGTTAAATCTTGTCTTTGAACTTTTTTATGTAAAGTCGTGTTGTACTGGTAACTTTAAGCTATATGGTGACACCTGTTCTTTATGTAGTACTTTCTCTTAGTTGGCTATTTAACGACGCTGTATCAACTATTAGATTATTTAAAATTGATGGTATTGATGATAGCAAGATGGTATTTCGAGAGATGAGGCCAAGGATTCGCCATAGATTACCTGACATTAGCCTTACGATTGAGGATATCGAAATAAAAAACTCAACCAGGTAATCAGCCCAAGAGGGAATCGAACCCGCTCCCGAGCGCAACTTCGGATCGGCAGGCCTTATTCGTCTGAGCTACGCTTCTTCATGTAAGCTTACTTCTATGGTCAGTTTAATAAGTTTAAAATGTGATTCTCGGGGGGAATCTGGGAACCCATTTTCTAAAATATGTTCCTATAGTTGTAGAAAGATAGTACAAATGTTCTACTGTTATCACATTGTTTTTCACACTATGTAAGAGAGACCCTTGGATGGTAATCTGCCATATTCTCTCTCAACATCTGTATAATCGCTCTTTCATTTAAGCGACACATTTCTATAATCTCAAATGATGATATGATAAGATTCCGATTATTCTTTCGTTAAAGAAAAAAGAAAAGAGATTTTGTTTACTGCTAATATGTACGATAAATTGACCATATTTTCTTAATGTTAAGAAGAAAGCGAGCAATGCAAACACATTTTAAAAATATTGTCATTGAGAATGATGTAAGAATGAGGGAACTGCAATGAATGTCTACAGTTGAAAGTTCTAAAGAGTGATATCGCCTCTGATTCTCAAAACATTGAGAATTATTATTAAAGTGCGTTATGTGTTTGGAAAATACCATTGAGTATATAGCCATCTTTTTAGCGGATATCCCCCTCTTTGTAATATAACTTAAATAAGTTATTTACGTAGCCTATTTTCTAACGTATATAAAATAACATAAGTAAAAATATCCCATGTTTTCTGTCATTGGAAATATAAATAAACTAATAAGTCTATTTATGAGCAATATAAAGCTTTTATATTTAAAGCAATGCTTAGTTACAGTATTTATATTTATTTATTATACGTTAGAAAATACGTAAATAAGTTTAGTTATATTACAGTGCAGTTGGATGTCCGCTAAGAAAACGCCTATATACACAATGGTATTTTCTAAACTCGGAATTATTTATAGAAACAATCATTTGTGCTCCCCAAATATGGCGTCGCGCGAACCTGCGCGAGAGGTTTCAAATTTGTACACGACACCAGCTCCAGTTGTGTGTCTAGATATATAACTACAACGTCTTTGGTTACAGCTATGTCTTTATTACCTAAATACTCTCCGACCGAGTGAATGGGTGCGCTCAGCCGGGACAGCGCTGAGGTAGCGCCTTGCTGGCCGACAGCGCTGGAATAGCGGCCGCCATTTTTCGTAGCAAAATTTTTTTTCGCTGCAAGCCTGCTGCTAGCCAGCGAAAGTGGAGGGGGTAGACATCAACCAATGGTGCCGGAGTAGACGGAACAATGACGTGTTTCTTTGTAAACACAGCGGACATTTTGCAGTCTGGTCGTTCAGCCACTAACAGCTGCTGTAACTCAGCAAAAATGAATCGCTACCCCAGCGCTGTCCCGGCTGAACGCAGCCATTATGTCGCGTCTCGGTTTCCCCCACCGCTTTCTGCTGGCCCCTCTGTATAGGCTAGTGACTGTGCTATTAAGCTTATTCCTGAAAATATTTTCTGTACGGAACTAGAAGTCTACGTAATATTGTACAACTGTTTAAAATAATTTAAAGAGAAAAAGTCCAGTTAAGTTAGTGGATGTCACGTAATTTCCCCCATTTTGACGACCCTGCAACATAATCACTCTGTCGGGCAATAATAGGATATGTGTTTTATCATATTTAAAATGTTCGAAATGATATTTTATTAGTTTCTTGCTGCTTCTGCTACTACTACTACTACTACTACTACTACTACTACTACTACTACTACTACTACTACTACTACTACTACTACTACTACTACTAATTATTATTATTATTATTATTATTATTATTATTATTATTATTATTATTATTATACACACAGTAACTGTTTCAATAGAGTAATTTAAACGTCTTCATCATTTCCCTTCTATTGTCTCCTACTGTTCCAGTGCTCAGTTCTAAGGAGTAATGAATTGTCATACATATATGCATTTAATCATTTAATGAACCGCTTAAGTTACAGAGCTCAAGCAATGTGAAAGCTCGTAAGTTATTGTAAATACATTATATAATAAAAAACTGCAACGTCTTATTCCTATTCTAAAGCTTTTATTACTTTTGTCTGTTCTGTTACAATAATCTCTATTCCCTTCTGACTTCTTTTATATTCCCTTCTTACTTCTTTTATAAAGCAATAATATAATGATTGAAACTATCACTCACATGACTATGCTCATGAGGGAGTAACACAACATACGTACGCTTATTCTGTACTTGTACACTTAACGGCAAAAAGAATGTGCCGCCGACAATTTCTAAGTTCCAATGACATAATATTGCGCATTCTCGTTTCGTCAAAGCCCTAGTTTATCAGGTAACACATAATTAAACTATTTAAATTTGCTGTATTTTGTTTGAGTCTAAAATATGTTGCAAAATTGAATGGAGGGTTCATTCTAGATACATCAGAGCCTCTAAAGAATGAAATAATAATAAAATTGATAAATACAAAATTAACTGAAGCGAATATGAACAGTAAAAGCAAGTATTATGTCGAAACGATATTAACAGTCTCAGTAGGATTGATCTATTAAACGAGTTAATAGTAGTAGCTCAAGGTTCGAATCTCCCCCAATCTTCTTTTTTTAATTATAAATTTGCCATCATATATTTCTTGCAAAGGTATATTTAAGTAGCGACATCTCTTAGAATATGCCCAAACTCTAATAAATAATAAACCTCCCTCTCTCTTCCAAGCAATACCCCTGTCTGTTAATAAAACGTTTTGTCTCGTCATTATGCTTGAAGATAGCAGAAAGACAACAACTCCGTCAACAAGTCATTGCCCTGGTTCGAGTAGGTTATTCTGAGTCGATAGTGACCAGAGAGATTGGAGTCCCATTGTCAACTGCTAAGCGGTGGGCTAAATTGTTTATCGAGAATGGTGAAGTTGTAAATCGTCCCATTTCTGGTCGGCCGCGCATCTCTACTAGGGAGGAGGACGCCATGTTATTGAGAGAAGTTGAGAACCACCCCTCTAGAACTGTCTCTCAATTCAAGATGGCGTCCAACTATCCAGGTTTCCCACATACCATGAGGAAACATTTTAGAGTGCGTGACATACGGTGTCGTCGAGCTATGAGGAGAGAACATTTAACGATGGAACATGCCGTGGACTGTCTAGCGTATGCTACTCTCCGATAGGACTTCAATTGGAGAAATGTCATTTTCTCCGACTAGATAATTGTCTCCAGTAGCAACGATGGTCCTGCCTTAGTTTATCGTATGGTTGGCCACCGATAGGATGAACTCTTTGTGAGACTTCTTAACAGGTCGGATCGCGTGAGCGTCGTATGTTGCGGGTAGATGTCATACGATGGGGCAGGACTTTTGGAACGCATCCACGGTCGGTTTACGGCAGAAGTCTACGAACACATTTTGGCAAATGTAATGATCCCTTCCGCCCGAGAACGATATCCAGAAGAAACACCTTTTTTGTAGCAGGATAATCATCCGGTACACACCGTCAACCGGAATCAAAGATGGTTTATGAGGAGGCCTGATGTCGACCTGGTTGACTGGCCTCCAAAATCCGGAGGAGCCTACGCTCTAATTGGGCAGAACAACCATCCATTCGGATAGCTGACGAATTATAGAACAGAGTTATAGTTGCGTGGGGGGAGGTGGCCATGAATTTAGACCTGTTCCATAATCTTGTGGACTCATTGCTGCGCAAAATGAGGGCAGTCGTTGACGCAGTTGGTTTGTGGACGAGGTACTAGTCCTCATCACAAGCCTTTTTTTCGTTAATGTAGGCTATTAACAAATTTGTGCTTTTTATTTAATTATTTCTTTATGTTTGATATGCGTGCGGTTTTTGAGAATGTGAAACAAGTATTTCTGTTAATACAGGCCAGGTCTCGCTTATTAATAGCCCACAGGAGACGGAAAATAGCATTTTTACAACGCAGGCATAACGAACTTTATTAACAAATGCCATTTCACATTTAAACTAATAAATTAATTAAAAACTAAAACAAAAAAATAAAATAAAATAATTTTACCGTACCGGAAGGCGAACTCATCTCTTGTACGGATGTCAGACTTACCACTGGGCTACACACACCGCGATAGGTTGACTACATTGTAGACCAGCGATTTGAGACCGGGACTAAACGGAGCGGAGCGCTCCACTAGACTGGTTGCGTGCTCCGGTGTTTCCATAGACATAAGCAAGTTCAAGCTCCGATCTAGCTCCACAACCGGTATTGGAGCTTACAACTCTGACACTACTGTTGTAGGCGGACGACTTTCAACGAAGAGACACCACAGCAATTGCTTGAACTGCAGTGCATTTATACGAGTGAACCGCTCTATAGAACTTAGCATTTATATCGACCAAGGGTTGGCCCGTTCTTTTTGCCGTTAAGTGTACATAATAATAGTAATTATAATAGTAATAGTAATAATGGGACTAAAACTAAACCATGTGAAACCTTGAAATGGAACAAGCCAATTCCACGACGACGACGACGATGACGATGATGATGATGATGATGATGATGATGATGACGATGGTTTACAATATTACTTTGCTTATCCAAATTCCACTTGGGTGTAATAGAGAGGAAATAAATCTTATGCATTGAAAAACTATATAGGCTAAGCATAATAATATTAAGTTCCCCGTGATTTTGAATAAGGGTATGCATTGTTCCTGTAACGAAGAATAGCTCACTGTTCAAAGTAAACAAATCACACATAAAGTTAATATTAGAACTAATAAAAATGGTAATTCACAGTGGAATGGTAACACCACAACGATGTTTTTTGCGAGGTTGTATCCAAGCTAATGTCGCGGATCATTAATATAATGCGGCCGTTTTAGAGAACCATGGGAGCCCGGGACATTATGTTTCCCCGAATATTACAAAGTGCTAACAGGCGAGTCCCCACCTCCTCTAACTGCCCATTTATCTGTTGTTCTTAGTCCTCCCTTTCTACGGTATTAAGCACAGAAATGGATTGAGGGGAGACGCGAGTCTTCTGGATGTATTAAAATGAAAGCGAAATTAGACGTAATCACAAACTTAATGGCGAAACAAGATAAACAGAATGGCTTTTCTTGGCTTACGGAGTGGAAAAGAAACAAACGCATCCAAGTTGAAACAAAAAAAAAAAATAACTCGTGTATTAAAGTCTCTTGATCGTTCGATAGAAACTCAGAAAATATATGCCTCTGTATTACATATAATTTACATTATGTGCATATGATATATATTGTGATATATGATATGATATGATATGATATGATATGATATGATATGATATGATATGATATATGATATGATATGATATGATATGATATGATATGATATGATATGATATGATATGATATGATATGATATGATATGATATGATATATTTATTTGCCAGCCAACTTTACAATTCATAGTTGTGATGGATCATCACATTTCTGCTTCACGATCCACCATCCTTTTAACACATACCACCCTTTTATATTAATATATTCATTTGTCAAGTATTTGCTGATTATTTCCTTAGTCTTCTGTTTTAAATGAATTGCTATCTATTCTTTCCTCTCTATTCTACTCTCTTTCTCCTACCTAGAACTTCTCCCTTCCATTTCTCACTTTCCTATTAAATATTGCATATTCCTTTCCTTAATAATTTATATTATTTATTTATTTTATTCTCTATTCACAAATCTGCCTACTCTTAATCATTATTTTCCAGCTATTTATCCGAAATTATTTGTTTTGATTTCCCTCTTCTCTGTTTTACAACACACCACTTACTCTTTCCTTATTATTCTGTCCTCTATTTATTTACGTATTATGTGCATATGAGTATACTGTATATAGGGTGTAACAAAAAGCTATATCAAAACTTTAGGGAAACATTTCTCACACGTAGAGGATGAAAATATGTTATATAAACATGGATTCGGAAACGCTGTATTGCCGTGTTAAAACTCTTTTCTACAACTAGTCCTCCTCCAGTTTACAAACAAGAGCTTGTAAATAAGATGAAGAATCGGTAGAACAGAGAAAAATTCTCTCCTGCACCGTGACTCGAACCCGGGTTTCCAGATTTACGTGCTGGCACTTTATCCATTAAGCCACACCAGATTTAAGCACCGATGCCGGATTGAATCCCTCTCATTTTTAAGTTCTACTTACTGTGTTTCTTTTTGTTGGCCTACCCTCGTGTACCGTGTCACAGTAGCTATGTGTGACAATAGACACAATGTCCAACCACAAGTACGGAGAGAGTTTTTCTCCGTTCTACCGATTCTTCACCATATGGAAAACGCATTACTGCGCCGAAACTCCATTTGTACTTATGTACATCCTAGTAATATTGTAAATAAGAGGCTGTTTACAAACGGTTGTAATCTGATTGTAGTAGTGTTTACGTCTGATTAGAGGTAGTGGTGTCGTTACGTCCTAATTCTTAGGTTGACGACCGTGTTGGTTTGCAACTGTACGTACAAAAGTCGTGTGACTCACTTCATTGCTTGAGTACGTCGATTTCTAGATGAAAGGTTTCGTGACAGATGGATAGGGAGAGGTGGGTCAATTCCCTGGCCTCCACGCTCTCCGGACCTAAACCCACTAGACTTTACTAGGTCTTGTTTATGAAACCCCGGTGCAAGATGTACAGAGTCTTTGCCTCCGTATTGTGGAAAGCTGCGAAACAATACATTACCCAGGGATACATCAGCGTCTCCGGGATGCATGTATTCGTGCTAATGGAGAACATTTTGAACACTTCTTATAAAAAAACGCTAAGTTTCATTTTATATGTTCTTCTGTGTTTCCCATGATTTGTATGCAAAGTTGTATGAAATGAGCTCTAACACGGAAATAAAGCGTTTCCGGACTCATATTTTCATCCTCTACATGAGAGACATATTTCCCTAAAGTTTTGACATACCTTTTTGTTACACCCTATATAGATTATACAGGCTGATTCCGAGGTGGTGTTACAAACTTTCAGGGATGATGGCGAAGGACACATGTATCAATTTGAGATAAGGAACCATGGTCCGAAAATGACTCAGTCGAAAGTTATAAGCAAAAATAGTTGTGTGGAAATGGAATTGTAATTTGGCACCACGTGCCCTCCTTCCCGTAACTTTTGGAACAGTCGTGGAAAAATAGTATGGGCCGGATACCTCCTACGTGGGAACTTGGCCCGATACAATCTGTGAGCTTGTCTACTGTTCCCATTGGCTCATCAGTATTCGAAAATCAGGTCAGCTCATTCCGCTCTCGTGTACTCCTCCATTTCACTAGGACTGATCGACTGGACACTGCAACTTGTACACATATACTGCTGTCTACAGACGTGCATATCAGGACCGACAATTCCATTACACATTACGCTATCTGCATTGCTTTAGTGCAGTTTCCTGTCCCCATCCCTCAGACAGAGCACTGAATGGAATACTGTAAGTAGATAACGTAAACAACGTCAGATGAATGCAGTATATGTAAGATGTACAGATAAATACACATAAATAAGGTGTACAGAGGAATAAAAATATTTCGTTTCCACAGAACTATTACTGCTTGTAACTTTCGACTCAGTCATTTCCGGACCAGGGTTCCTTATCTCGAATTGATACATGTGCCCTTCGTCATCATCCCTGAAAGTTTTTAACACCACCTCGGAAACACCCTATACAGTATAAGCAAAAATTAAATAACTTCTTTTCAGGCGAAAATTTGTCAAATTAGCTACGATAGCATTCTTTCGGATACAGTAATTTAAAAAAATCATAATGTTCTTACCATCAAAATTGTCTGACTGCCTAAATTTCTGAAATTCTTATCCTAGGAACTTGCAGAATAACAATAACAACAACAAAGCATACCACAACGAGCTATGTAACGCGTTCCTATCTCCCCCTTCTTGACCGAGTTATCTCGAGCAGCAATCTAAAGGCTATGTCATTCCAATGTGTACACAGATTGATTCACTGGTTGATTTATAGGGAGAGTCTCATGACGACCCAGCTCTTACACTAGGGGTTCCCTGATTTTTCTCAGATTTTAGAATATTTTTTTTTGCTTCCACCAGACCTTTGAGACACAGAATTTAACAGGAATGATATCGCCTAAGTGACTTCTCTGGGCTTGTAAGTCTTGACTACTGTCTATCTCATATTTTTAGTGTTTTCGCTTCTCAAGATAAGATTGAAGAAACGATACGAAAATTAAACTTGTCAAACTTCAATCGTTATAATGTTAAAATGTATGCATGTTTTTTATCTTCATAACTAGTAGCCATATTATAAAATAATAAGAGCCTTAACGCTGTACAAATTTTATTACGCGATTCTGACCTTCTTAAGCCTTTCTCAATGGTTTTATGGTGACTGTGCTTTTGCATGTAGACTGAAGAACATAAACGTGTTCATTCTCGACCCAAGGCGATGGGTTTCTAAAACTGGATAAAAACTCTTGGCCTGGCTTGGCTTCATTTGCATCGGATGTAAAACTAGATGTCCCATGTCGAACATTTACAGAGCACAACAGAATACTGAATCGCCCAACGGAAGCTACGGACGAGATGTTATTCTCTGAGAAACTATCTTGCTTTACGAACAGATGTTCCTGCGGGCTAACATCTATATTGTAACTTCAGTTGTACCTGCAGCAAAATGACTGGTTTGACCTCAAAAGTCTCTCGCGGGAAAAACAGAAAGGATTCAGTGGCTCCTTAAGAGGTCAAGAATTGAGGGTTCTGAAAACGAGAAAACCACTTCAAATTACTTAGTTTTTGGAGTAATTTATAAATATTTTTACGGGTCATTTTGAAAGGAAAGTGAACTTTTTAATGAACGCACTATAATGCTAAAGCAGACATCGTTACATATTATTTTTCAGACAATTAAAATAATCAACTTTTACTAAAATATTGATATTGAGTGATATTATGATAATTATGATATTTATTGGACATTTTCCTTACACAGCTTTCAATTTCTTTTAATTGGTTATTTTACGATCCTTTATTAACTGCTAAGTTTACCTACCGTCTGAATGAGGTGAAGGTAATAATGCCAGCGAAATGAGTCCAAGGTACAGCACCGAAAGTTACCCTGCAATTACTCCTAATGGGTTGAGGGAAAACCCCAGAAAAAACCTCAACCAGGTAACTTGTCGTAGGATTTGAACCCGAGCCCGCTCGTTTCACGGTCAAACATGCTAACCGTTACTCCACAGCGGTGAACCTGTTTCATTTAATCGCGATTAATAATGTAATTGTTGAAATTACACTAAGTAATGCCTTGTTAACAAAACTTTTGGTTTAAATATGGAAATCATTACTATACATAGTGTTGATAAACACTTATACCGGGACATCATTTTATTTTTACTTATATTTCTAATATCAACCTAGCTATACCTTTGAATTAATGGTTGAGAACCGGAAACACCGTTTACAACCCCCTTCCACAACCGGAGTTTGATGATACTGGTGTAAAATACAAGCAGAACACTTTTCTAGGTAGAGGAGGGGAGAAAAGTAGTTCATCCATTTATGTAAACTAGAAAATATCACGATTTTGAGTTTGATAATTTTCATTCGGTTTTTCTTTAATCAAAATACATTATACTATTAATAATAAGTGTTTTTACTCACGAACTGAGCTATCCAGTCGGACGTATTCATTATGCAGTATATATTATACTACTGTAACAGCACATTAGCGTATAATATAGAGTGAATTTAATTTGAAAAATAATCATAAAATAAATATTTAAACACATTTGTGAAAATGGTGGCCGTTCATTTCACTAGAGACTTCAGTTCTTTCGTGTATATTATCTCACTGTAGACTATTGTACCTGATTCCAATTTCAAATTTCGTCCTTCGTACCAGTAACTCATGTTGAAATAATTCTGTACATACTCTATAAAAGAGTACGTATTGTAAATTCAGTCTTCACTTCTGCCAGATCTGAAAGGATAAAATTACTCAGACATGCTATCTACTCTCCGTCCAAATGGTTATGTCGCAGGATCGTAGAAAGGGGGGAAATCACGTGACAGTTAATTACTTAACGAGGCCCTTTTATTTAAGTTATTTTAAACAGTTGTATAATATTATGTAGACTTCCAGTTCCTAACAGAAAATGTTTTCAGAAAAGAGCTAAGACAGCTTACTTACTAGCCTTTACAGGGGGGCGAGCAGAAGCAGTGGGGCGGGGAGGGAACCAGGATGCGACGTAAGCAAACGGACGCACAGTATCTATGCGAAAATATGATTCAATAATGAATGCTCTTTCTTCACTGGAAAACGCGACCATATTTCAGGAACGTACTATACTCACTAACTCAATACTGTTTATTATGACCGTAAGGCGACTTTAACTGCATATACGGCCTTGGTTCTGTGTGGAGAACGGTTGAACTTCATTAGTAGAAGGGGTGGGAGTGAAGTACATTCAAAAACTCAGATACAATAAAAATTGAAGTAAAAATAAAATGATGTCCCTGTATAACTATCATAACAATTTCATTTTTTTTCAATAGGCACAAAATCAAAGTTAATTGAGTTCCAGAATAGTTTCGGCTTTCCACGCTGGTTACCCAGGTTCGAGTTCCGATAGTCTATGTGGAATTTATGGGAAAAAGACGGTATTGAGTATCAGGTTTTCGCGGGTTACTCCAGTTTTCCCTACCGGCATTCTATAATTGCTCCATTAGTCAACATAATCATCAGACTGGTGCGCTGTATATTCCACTACCTTGCATAATGCACTAAGGGCAACGCTCTGAGGAAAAGAAAGCCTACAAGTAGCATACGGCGTGTTCCTCCTAGGGAGGAACACTGAGGTAAATGAAGCGAACATCAAGAATGCGCCACTGGGGGAGGGATGGAAAACTTCAGAACTATTCAATGTTTTCGACTGCGTTCAGTACGATATATTATCTCGAAATATGAACTGTGTTAAAATAAACTAAGTCCCGAAATATAACTTCGATATTATCCTCTAATTTTACAGGACAGTTCTCCGGTGGTCGGGCAAAAAGTCTTAAGTCATTACTATTCGTGATATAAGATTTTAATTTGATGTTCCTTCATTAAACCCGTTTCCTAAAAGAGATCCTAAAAGCAGTGGAGTCAACAATAAAGAAAATAATGAAAAAGCCGAAACATGCTGCTTTACTACACAGTACAAATTATGGTCCACGGCTATATAATTCGATAATAAAATTTCATCCAGAATTGACTACTTTAAGCAATGAAATTTTCAGATCCAGAATTAAAAAATTTATATGACAGACTTCCCTGTATATATATTATGTACCATGTATTGTAAAACAAGTTTATTTCTATCCTAAGTGTATTTTTCTATTTTATCTTGGTTACTATCTCAACATGACCTGCACTAATTATACTACTAATAATAATTTAATATTAATCCATCAATCTAAACATCGTCTCTTTTTTCACTCAGTTATTATTAGTATTATTATTTACTAATTTTATTACAATCTTTATGTGAGCTTTTTTCTTAAGTATTTTGTCTACAAAGTATGTGTATCTATGTAACGGAACTGTCCCCGAACACGAGCTTTGCTCTTTCGGGGTATTTTAATGTAACGTTTTTATGTATATGTTATTATTAAATAAATAAATAAAAATAAAATAAATGTCAGATTCCGGATTTACAGCAGTAGAAAATTCCTCCTGTAAATTTTGCATAGAGTGACTTAAACCCTTTTGCCCGCCCACCAGAGAATTATAGATCTGCAGTCTGGAAAGAAAAACTATTCATATGAAAGTAAAGCTATGAAAACTTCTTACAGTATAAGCTGTAATTTGCTTCATCATCAATGTAATGGGGGGAAAAAAAATGTAGAATAGTGTGTAGAGTATTAACAGCACTATTCAGGAATATAAACATATTTTTAGTGTATAAAACAGACTTTTTGGTAAATAAGGGCAAAAACAAATTTAAAATTACACAATAGGTATATGCACTGTAATGGATTTAGTCAGAAGATTCATAGAGATGTTCTAGATTACATAAGTTAGAAATGAGGAAGCAGCAAAACAAGGTATTGATTACGACATTTCAATAAAAAAATTTATCGCGTGTAAAGATTGAAATAATATGACCATTTGGGAAAGGTATCAGATAGACTGGCAAGATGATTGCTTGAAAGGAATAAAGAGGGAAACCTAGAGAGACATGGCTAGAAGATAAAATCAAATAATGGAGAGAGATAATATTGGGCACAGGAAGACGTAATGCAAACATCTTACACCTGAATATAATAATTTAATAATAAATGGTGTACTCCATTCCCAGTACCATAGCAATGCTGAAGAATCTAAGTATCCTCTTGTTCTACCAATATAGAATTTGCAGCCAGACTTTATTTCTACGTTATAGGCATTTGCTCTTTTCCCCTTCTCGTTCTCTTTCTCTTCTTCTTTAAGTTTCTTTTGACGATTTAATAAATAACAATAATGTTGAGGTTTTCACTATCTGAAACAACCGACGTTTTCTGTGCATGCTGTCTTCAAGCCAATTAAATTTATTTGAAAGTTATTTTTTCCTTACGTAACTTTTCTCTAATACTTAAACTAATAAATTTATCGCTATTGGCTGTATTCGTGTATTTCTTTTTAAATCTCGTGCGCAGTTTCAATTCCATTTACTTCCGTTTTTATGTCAATTCTCAGAAATATCACTTCATATTACGTTATGAAATATATTTTCGATATCTTTCACTCGTATCACTTTAAAATGGTATTATGAATTACGACACATATTTCATTCTTTTTATTATTTTCCATCAAGTCTTCTACTTAAAAGAAATACATTTTCATTAAATTTAATGGCGTTATAAACCTGAGATTTAAATCATTCACTGTGACTGGCGTGCAAAGATTATTTTGTTTCTTGAAACCTGTGTTTCGATTTAATTTCTCCTAAGTTTTGGAACTAATTTTTAAAACGTGGGTTATATTTAAGATAGCTGTATTAACTGTGTGGTTATTTAGCGTCAGTGGAATTGTGAATTGGCGAGAAGGGTCCGAGAATTCGCCATGCGATTACCTGGCATTCGTCTTAAAGTTTGGAAAACCCTCGGAGAGAATCAAACCAGATAATCGAATTCGAACCCACGTCCGAACGCAGCCTCAGATCAAGAGTATAGCTTGTTGCTTCTGAGCTACGCCAGTGACTTCGGAACTAATTACGGGTTCCGTTTCCAGTGGTGTCGAATGACTGCCGTTTAATCTGTTGGTTTTGTTATAGGCCTAGTTAGATCCAATTTTGTGCCATTACCAAGTATAACTGTAAAAGCAGGACGCTGTGGTTTGTGTGATATGAATCTAAAGATAAAACTTGTTACATCCGAAACGTCGCATTTGAATGCAAGTTGCAAAACTTAAAATATTGTTCTGTCTTCTGTGTCAAATACGTATGCAATATCCGGCGGTGTGCTCACTAGGACCCGGAAGTTCATGTCCTAAAACTGCTAACTATTCATGCAAATATGCTCTTAAAATGAAAAATAAAACACTAAATATGCACTAATTAATGAAGAGAGATTACTTTTCTCTAAGAGTACGAATGGTAATGAGTATGATCTTACATTATTCATTAGATATTGAAGCAGAGGAGGCTCCTTTGTTTAAAATCAGCAAAGAGTTGCAGTTCACGATCAACGCGTGGCTGAGGTTTTCAATTTACAAACTGCGTATTTTGTTCCTGAAGATGCTTTTGTGTCGTAAAAATTTCTTTCCACGTCACACGAGGCTATTGGGGCGTATTTAAATGATGTTAATTGCGCCTCAGACAGAGATAAATCTTTTGATGCAGTGGTGAATTTTTCTTCGAGAATTTATTAAATGTCGCACAATTCTTGGCATCCAGGAGTTTTTAAAATAATATTAGTCACTTTTTCCTTTGCTTTTTGCGCTATGTTGCCAGAAACAGAACGCAAATTGGATTTAATTTCTTAAGAAACTGCTAGTGACACATGTAAGGGAGTACCAACTGTTTCCAGTTACATGGTTGCGTTTGCTAAACCGGAAAATTGTACAGATATAACTACAAAGTTCCCTTACAACTCAATATTTGCCACTATATTCTGAGCTATTTTAAGACTCAGCATCACTCGAGTCCAACAAATGTACCAACTCTTCAACAGCTTGTAAGCGCTGTGCATAATATTATCTTACTATCTGGTGTTCATTGGTTATTGCTTACATGGTATAATTTATTTTGTTAGATATTCATTCTGATAATCCTAAATGTTCATTACTCTCATTGTAATTTAACTTATTTATATTATCTGGCATTATTTTAAGTTTATTGACACTTTCGTATACTTGTATAAATTTGGTAGGCTTTTCAGCTTGTATTTCACGTCTAATTCAAAGTCATTGTATTTTATCATTTAATTTATAATTCATGTGTAGGACTATTATATAATTTTCATGGACCTCAATTTTTGTAACTTGTTAAGTTCTTTTATATGTTTTATTTTATTGCTGGTTGAGTGGAAAAGAAGATCTTATGGTCTTAATTCTGCCAGATAAAATAAATAATAATGATAATTTTTTATTATTTGTTGAATTACAGCTTCACTTCTAAGATAGTCCGAATATACTTCATGCGTTTGAAGTCAAATTGCATGCGTGTAGTTGACAATGAATATGATTATGATGAAGCAGTCTTTTCTTATGATGGTTGAATGGAATACATTAAATGTATGAGTATGTATGTATGTATTAAATGTATGAGAGCTTGAATTTACAGATAAAAATTTTTTATCTGTAAATTCAAGCTCTCTTTCACTAGAAGAAATCTTGACTCGAAGTTCGACGACAGGAAGTCTGTTTGGCAGAACTGACGGCTTACCAGAAGCCGATTTTTGTTGTGTTTATTGTGATGTGGATCTGTAGATCTCACGAGCACTCTCATGCATGGGAACTGCTTCTGAAATATGAGATGCCTTGAGGCTCTGCACTTGAGCCTGTGTGGAAATGTAAGGGATTTATTAAACATGAAAGAAGACGTGCACCATGCATACAATCTACAGAGACTGAGACAGCTGGCGATTTCTCACCATACAGACCGAAGTTCGAGTCTCAATGGATCATGCCGCATTTTTGTCGAGAAAGAAAGTCATAGACAGCATTTCAACATGCGCTTCGAGTACATTCTTATTCAGTATTTCGCCAGTGTTGCAATATCATCACGTCATTGCGAGTAGTCTTAGTACGGTGCGTTCAATTATTCCCTCCGCAACGCACTGCCTGCTTCTAAGGGCGATACATCTTTCTCTTTCTTCAATCCTCACCCTTATAGGACTATACTTGACTCAGTGCGGACACGCGAAAATGAACCTTAAGAACTACACTTGATCTGCGGAGGGATTAGTTCAGTGATGTCAAACCAAACGCATTTTTCTGACCTTCACGTCGTGTGCGGGCTTCAAGCGCTATGTATGAAAGGAGGAAGAATAATGTATATGAATAAGCAGCCTGTTGGATTAAGAAAACAGTGGTGCACAAGCTTCAAACGGAACATGAAATTTTATGTCGTTATTTATATATGGCTTCTTTCTGTTTGATATTATCATTGTCTGTAAAACAAAAGTACCAAAACTAATTTCTTAATAACGCAGTTGTGTTTTAAACGTTAATAATATATTAAAAAGTTACGAAGGAATATTCACATAAATTCCATAGTAGTACGAATATACTATACTAAATGAAGGAAACACAACATTCATAAAGAAAATGATATCTCCCCCCAAAAAGAGAGAGATAGAGTATGACATGATAAGTTGGTATTGATATTAATAGTACCTTTAACCTTATAAAAGTAATCAATAAACTAATCAAAACAATATTATGATACAAGGCAAAGTTACCTAGGTTTTAACTGTAAGTAATATTACATAACAAGACTCTTATCGCATTACGCTTTTAAGGTGATATTGGTGCGCAACTTCCTATCATCAGAATATTAAATTATTTTCTCGAAATGTGCTGAAGCTATAGAGCTGACGTTTCTACAACACATCGGCACATATCTTTTGTTTATGCTGTAAAAATAGTTGCTTTGTTAATTCATTTCCTTATAAACATTTTCCATGGGAATATTTTCAAAATTTGTAATATACTATCTTCAGTAATACGTATTTACGACATATTAGATTTACGAAAAACATTGTTTCAGTATCTGTAAGGCTATTAGATAAACATATATGAAAATTTCATTTTTCTGTAAAATAGTTGAGAAAATATTTCTTTTGAATAAAAAACCAAGCTTGTGAAAAATAAGCATTAAAATTAAAACTTACATTCTCAGAATGCACTTATATTTGTAACACAAATCTAAAAATTAACATGGATATAGTTTTAATATGTTCTCTTCCCTTTATCTATTGAATCAGTGCTGGCCATCCCTGAATATAGCTCGACCAAACGGCATATACTACTTCTTTCGTCGTCTCTTTCCTTTTCGCTGTAAAGCGCTCAGGCTCTCCTGAGCTCTAAAGCACACGATTGCACCTGTGGGCATCAGTTGACATGACTGGAACGCACCATAGTTTAGGTGGAAGCCCGGGTGGAAGTTAAGATGAATGAGATGGAAGGAAAAAAGTTCAAAGAGAAGATGAAGAATAGATACGGAACAAAGAAAGAAAGTAAATAGAGAAATGATGAAAGTGATAAGGATAGAAAATGTGAGAGGAAAAAGAAGGAACGAACGAAATAGAGGGAAAACGAGGAAGGAGAATAAAAGATGGGCACATAAATGGAAAAGAGAAACCAGGGAAAGAAAAGAAAGAAATAAGGACAGTAAAGAAGAGGGAGTGTAGATAGGAGAATGAGCAAGACAATTGAAATACAAATAAGAAGTAAAGACACGTGAAAGTAAATGAAGGAAATAAATAAGAAACGAAGAAATATGGAAGAAAGAAAGAGAAAAGTGCACAGAATGCGAAGTGTCTGAGAGCACTTACAAATGAATGTGCTTATCATTGATTTTTCACGACGCGACGACGGAACCAAATCCATTTTGTAGACAATAGACAGGGGAGTCACCTTTGCTACTTTATTACCCTACTACTTACTCATTAATAATAATAATAATAATAATAATAATAATCATAATAATGATAATAATAATAATAATAATATTATTATTATTATTATTATTATTATTATTATTATTATTATTATTATTATTACCATCACAGCTATGACCAACAATTCCACCATCACCTCTAATCCTAATGGCACAAATACCGTCACTGAAAACCAACATCATCACAACTATTAAAACCATTTTCATCTTTACCTCTACCACCATTCTTCACAGCTACTATAAAAAAGCAATCACAACTACTGTCGCGATCTTGTACACAAAAATTCGTCATACGTAACGCCACAAAACTGTCAACATAATAAATTATTACCCCATTACCTCCACCACCATACGCCATTGCTTCCGTTACAAAAACCACTATTATCTATACCACTATACCACTATTATCTATAGTAATTCTACGCCACAGCTATAGCCACAAAAATCATCACCATCACAACTATCACATCGCTTCCACCACAAAATCTACTGCTATTACACTTATAACTGTCATAACTTTCACCACCGCTATTGCCGTAAAAACTACCTTCATCACAATTGTATAACCAACATTACCATTATAACCGACACCAACATTTGTTACTGCTTCTGCCATAGAAGCCACTATTACTGTATCTATAACCACCATTACCACAATAATTGTCAACTCTTCGCTACAGTTACTACCACAAAACCTACAACCATCACAACTGTATGACCACCATTAAAATCATAACCCTAACCACTATACGTTACCGCTTCTACCATAAAAGCCATTACTACCACACCTATAATCACCATTACCACAATACTGCCACAAGTATTCGCTACAGCTGCTGCCACAAGAACTAAAATACTACCACCATCGCAACCGTATGATCACCATTACAATCATAACCCTCACCACAATTCGTTACCGCTTCTGCCATAAAAGCCATTACTACTACATCTATAACCACCATTACCAAAATAACTGTCGTAACTATTCGCTACAGCTGCTGCCACAAAAGCTATAAAACTACCACCATTACAACTCTATGACTACCCTTACTATCATAACCGTCACCATCATTATTTTGCTTCTTCCATAGAAATCACTACTACCATATCTACAAGTACCATTCCCACAATAACTGTCAACTCTTCGCCACAGTTACTGCCACAAAAACTACAACCATCACAACTGTATTACCATAAAGCCATTACTACCACATCTTTAACCACTGTCATAACTATTCGCTACTGGTAGTGCCACAAAAACTAAAAACTACCACCATCACAACTGTATGATCACCATTTACCATCATAAACATGACACTATTCGTCATCGCTCTCCCCGCAAAAACGATCAAATGTATTACCACCTTTACCATAACGACAGACACAACCATTCGCCACCGCTACCGTCACAAAAACCACAACTGTTTAGCAATACCACCATCGCCGTCACCATTATTCGACACCGGTTCGGCCACAAATGACACAACAATGACTATCATTAGACAACAACTATCATAACCATTTGCCACTGGAACCGCCTGAAAACCACTAACAATCACCATCATTACCACTATTGTCACATCACTGTCAACGCCTTCACTTTATCACCACAGTCACTACCATGATCATCACCGCAACTATACTACCACCACAACCTTCACTACTACAACAAACGCCAACTTTGCCATTAATATTACGTCTATAGAAAGCAATAGGGAACTATTATCACTCATGGGGGACAACTTTGAAGTTTTCTATTGATAAAATCTAGTTTTTTTGGTCTCATCTTTCGTCCCTGAGGTGAGTTTATTTCCATACGAACTGTTCCTGAATTGCAGAAGTGCTTGAAAGGGACTGAAGAAGATAGAGGCTTAAAGTTTCGAGACAAGATCTTTGAAAGTTATTACGAAACTCTCTGTGGTTTTATATTCCACACTTTTACTGCAAGTTTTATGGAGATGATGGAGAATGGAAAGATATACGGTAGCAGAATATCTTGGAAGGATGGAGGCAACTATTGTTGTCTCTCTTTACGGTTATGCACATTCAATGGCCCGAAGGGACTGCGGCATCAATTACGAATTTAGTCCCCGTTTAAAGCCTGGATTTTAGCTAAGTCGGCTGATGTCTTCTTGCGGAATAGACCGGGGTCAATCACCTGTAGATCCTGTAAGATCTTGTATAAAATACGACTCTGGGACAGGTATTAAATTATGTGAGAACTTATCTTACCCCTTCCACTTCCACTTCAACACTGGATAATTATAATCTAGGTGTAACATCTTCGAGTGTGAATGGTTTCTATATTGTGAAACGTTCAACTCAGAATAATTTAATTTCACGTTTTATAGATTACTGGAGGAGTTTACTGAGTTAGAAGAAAAATTAACGACTTTTTTTTTTCTAGTTTAAGCTGTATGCGTCGGCATTTGACAATTATAAATATATCTATGCCCAGTTGTGTATGGAAAATTATTGAGTCTTACAATAAGTTCAATGAAAAAAATGGTTTATCCCCCCCCCCCAAAATTAGATGCATTGTGATATTGGTCATAAATAGGGCTCGGACTTTCAGGTGTTAAAAATTGGGAGAATATTTATTTTGTATGTGCTAAAATTCAGAAAAATATGCGACAAAAAAGGAAAAATGTTTAATTATGTTTCAATTTTGATGTGAATATAAACACTATGGAGTACTCACCAGTATAAATTATGCTGTCTCGCAAACTCATGAAAAATTACAGTACACAATGAGATTCAAAAGAAATGAAGCTGTATTGGAAAGAGTGGGTGAAGAAAGAATGATGCTGAAACTGATCAGGAACAGGAAAAGGAATTGGTTGGATCTCTGTCTGAGAAGAAACTGCCTACTAAAGGATGCGCTGGAAGGAATGGTGAACGGGAGAGAAGAGTCCGTGGTAGAAGAAGATATCAAATCATAAACGACATTAAGATATATGGATCGTATGAGGAAACGAAGAGGAAGGCAAGAAATAGAAAAGATTGGAGAAATCTGGGTTTGCAGTGAAATACCTGCCCTTGGGAAGAACATTAAAGAAATGAAATGAGATTCAACTTCAAGTTGTACATCACAAATGGCTGAAGATTATCGCGGAACACTGCCTTGTACTCGGACAAAGAACACTCTGGCCATTGAGAAACAACATGTACTCCCTAGAGACATGTTATGTTTGGAAAGGAAAACAGAGGCAGCTGATGTTCATGAAATAATTGCTTCCTGAATAAATGTTATGATAACTTACAAGGCACTCCTAAATGACACATCCGTGTTTATGTGTGTTAGTTGCAGTACAACTTTTTAGTGGTGACAGCTCTTATCGCTTGTAGTTAGATAAGCAATTCCGAGAAACAGTTACCAGCTATCACGTCTAAGCAACTGCACTGAACACTCTGGTGATGATTAATCTGAAATGAAGGTTTTGTCTAAAATTATTTTATTAAAACTTGATTTTTAACTTTTGTATGTGAATATTTGAAAATATGTATTTACATAAAAAATTCGAAATCTGTTTTTATGTGAAATAAAATTTAAAATGTGCTCAGGTTACCTTCTCCGAAACTTAAAACAAATTACGAGTTTCTATTACAGTGCAAATAAAATATTTATTTACCTAAGAATCCTAGCCCTACTCATAACTGTCTCAGACAAAGCATTGTGATTCTGTAAAAATTTATATATACAGATTTTCGCATAATGCACAATTTCAGTAACATTCACGTCGAAGAAGTGACTCTGGGTTTGTATATCTGTCTAGGTACAGTGATTTCTTCAGGCCAACAAAAGTGTAGATATTAATCTTAGTGAAAAATACTTCATTGTTATAGGATTAATATAATGAAATTTCGGCCAGTTTATGGGAACGATGCCCACCCAGCATCGTGGTGAATTTGTGGAGCTACAATGAGTCACGAATCCAGTTTCGAAAACCAGCTATAATGGCTGGGAAAATCATTGTGGGGATCACACAATACTCTGTACTGGTTGCATGATCGTTTACCTCTGCTGAGGCATGTAGACGTGAGGCCAGCAGTCGACTGGTCGGTTTTGGTCCTTCATGGACTGTCACACCACGCATTACTGTATCAGAATTTGTGCGAAAATGTGATATATCTTCTCTGTTCCCCATTTCACAGAAATATGTCTTTTCCACTATTCAGAAATATTTTATAAATTATGTTGTAAATAATTCTCAGTTACGGTAAACCAAATATTTAATCAGGCCTTTCTGGTAAGGAAATTCATAAGGAAACATTACTGCAAAAGAAAAGAAAATGAAATGAGTTACTGAATGGAGTAAATATTGATTAATTTCATTACATTGATTCGTGGTATAAGCAGGGTTGTGTTCGGCCTCGTTTTAGTACAGTTCTTAGGAAGTTTTGGATAACTTCTCCCGAAACAATGGATTGCTAGTGGAGGACCTATTGTCTGACCTGTGTGCTACGGATCTAATCCCGCTTGACTCTTTAGATATGGGGTATGGAGATATCTTAAATCCATTTTTTTGTTCAATATAATTTTACAAGTCCAAATGGTTAAGAGAGAAGTTTTTTTTATAATATTCTTATTGAGTTTGGTGCTCCCAAGAAACTAGTTCGATTAATTTAAATGTGTCTCAGTGGAACGTACAGAAGAGCCCGTATGGGCCAGTGTCTGTCTGATGCTTTTTCAATTCACTGCGAGCTAAAGCAAACACTATCACCTTTACTTTTTAACTTCGCTCTAGAATATGCCATTAGGAAAGTTCGGAATAACGGAGAGGATTTGGAATTGAACGAGTTACATCAGCTGCTTGTTTATGCGGATGACGTGAATGTTAGGAGAAAATCCACAAATTATTAGAGAAATACGGGAATATTACTTGAAGTAAGTAAAGTGATAGGTTTAGAAGTAAATCCCAAAAAGACAAAGTATATGCTTATGTCTCGTGACCATAACATACTATGAAATTGAAATATAGAAATTGGTAATTTATCCCGTGAAAAGGTAGAAAAATTCAAATATCTAGGGGCAACAGTAACACATATAAACGACACTAGGAATGAAATTAAACTTAGAATAAATATGGGAAATGTCTGTTATTATTCGGTTGAGAAGCTTTTGTCATCCGCTCTAAAAACGCTGAAAGTTAGAATTTACAAAACAGTTGTATTACCGGTTCTTCTGTATGGTTGTGAAACGTGGGCTCTCACTTTGAGAGAGTAACTGAGGCTAAAGGTGATTGAGAATAAGGTGCTTAGGAAAATATTTGGGGCTAAGAGGGATGCAGCTACAGGAGAATGGAGAAAGTTACACAACGCAGGACTACATGCATTGTATTCTTCATCTGACATAAGTAGGACAATCAAATCCAGACGTTTGAGATAGGCGGTACATGTAGCACGTATGGGCGAATCCAGAAATGCATATAGAATGATAATATGCAGGCTTTAGGGAAAAAGACCTTTGGGAAGGCTGAAACGTATATGGAAGGATAATATTAACCTGGATTTGAGGAAGGTGAGATATAATGGTAGAGACTGGATTAATCTTTCTCAGGATAGGGACCGATGCCGGGCTAATGTGAGGGAGGCAATGATCCTTCGAATTCTCTAAACTCCATTTGTTGTATAAATTGACAAGTTTGAACTGGTGCGAAAAAGTGCTGAGCAACATTTGTAATGAATTAAGTAGACACCGTTTGAACGGATTAGCAGGAACAGATCGTACTTCACAGGGCTTGAGTAGAGGTATCTACGAACAGTTCATTTATATACTTTATTTAAAAGTATGCGTATTGTTGCTAGAGAAAAATCATTGTAGTTTGGAATCTGGGCGATTTCGGCATAAGTTTATATTATTTATTACAATTACTTCAATGTTTTGAATTTGTCCCTGAGTTTAGCCTTATTATTCCTGTTATGAAACATCCTGTATGTGTTTATCCGTATTATTCTCGAGTATTAACAATATATTCCGTATAACCTACGTATAGCGAGAATTATTGCACAATTTGTATGTACTAGTGTTTATTTATTTAATCACATTGCTAACATTTATTTGATATGCTATTCCTGTTTGATGCATAATAATTAGTACAAATTATAGCATCACATATTAGGACTTAAAGGAAATATGGAAGCGAGAAAGTACAATACAAGTGAAAGGCGAAAAAGAGTTCTTTGTTAAGAATGGAAGTTAGGAATTCAAGATGTAATGGAAAAAGTAAAGTTGAAGCTGGAGTCACCGGCTGTTCGTGCAGGGAATTAAACTACAAAATTACCTGCTGAAAAGTTTTACAATAAAAATGTTTCCTAATTTTTGCTGTGGTCTTGTTGTACGTAAGTATTATAGAGCAGGTTTAAGATTCATAATAATCGTTGTCTTGGGTCAGAATTCCATTTACTACATGGAAGTTATGTGTATATAAAATGGATATTGGAACTTGCATATAAAGTTTCCTTTGTTTTTTCATCAATTTTCTTGCTTGTTTGCAGTTTTTATCCCTCTGTTTATAAATGCGTGAATTAAAAAAGTTAATCATTAATATTTCTATTTACATCCTTTTCCACAGTCTGATTCCTTGTTATTCCCATAGATTTGAGTTCAACACACACACGCACACTCACACACGATGTGATGTGATATATGATATGATATATTTATTCCACCAACTTACATCGGTCGTAATGGCCCTTCACATTTCTGGAGATATATACAGTATATATTTTTTCCGCTAATATATTCAGGTGATACTTTAAGATTGTGAGTCTTTTTCTTATGTCGGAAAATTTTTCTAACTACAAGAATATAAAATTACAGTATATGTACCTACTTACATACATGTACACTCTTAGAAAAAAGTATTGTCGCTTGTCGCATAGATACTTCGTAAGTTCCAGAAAGCAGGTAGTGCACATGGTCAGAGGACGAGCGACCTGGTTCACAAGAGAACGACTAGTTGAGGTAATAAAATTAGTTTTGTTTAGTTGTATGTCTGATCATACGCACTTCCTCCTATCTGGGACTTGCAAAGTATTTGGGCGACAAAACTTTTTCTAACAATAAGACTCTATATATTAACCCCTGATTGAGGTTCTGGCTGATATGTACATTTATTATCAGGCAGTACATCTCACTTAACGATATGTGTCAGAGGAAGAACAATTGTTTGTATAAATCTGAATTCTGATTAGTGTAATATGTATCTAATCAGCGGTGATGCAATGAAGGGAGAAAGGAACTGGCCACTCTACCCCATTATCTCCTGGCTTAGTTACCTCATAAGTGATGCCTTACTGATGTTACTTGTGAGGTTAGCTCTGTTTTCGGACAGTTGTCTAAACAACAACCCGTATGTATATATGTGTGTATGTTTATATATATATATATATATATATATATGACGACCCGGATTCGGTTCCTGTCTCTTTTAAGGTAAAATTGATGATAGGCAAAACGTGTAATCAGGGGTTTCACTCGGGGTTTTGCTGTTTCCCCTCACCATTACTATAATAATACCACAACTCTCAATAATCACCCGACGTCTCGAGCCAGCTCTCAGGATAAATAAAACTGCTAAAAAGATGAACAGGTTGTGTACATTGTGCTTAATTGAAATATAGGCTATACCTAGTGCATTATAAGCGTCGTAGTGCGCGTTAATGGGGAGATCCGACCGCTCTCGAACGGGAGGAAAACGAATCAGCGGTGAATGGCGGTAATTTAGGCCTATAGTCCCGTACAAAATAATGTACGGGTGAAAGGTAATAAGAAAACGTTATGTTGATCTAAACTTTTATTAAAGAATAAATGTTGTAAATTATGTCACTTTTCTGAGGGGTGGAATTCCTACACTTTTATCCTTATAATATGACAGTAGTTCATCGATTACAACAAGGGGATCAAGCCACTAGCGTGATTTTTTGTATATCATACTGTACTTGTAAACATCGTATTGTACATGTAGATAATGTACACAACGGAAAATTTTTTTAATTACAAAAATGGGAAAGGACTCATTTTTTTACAAGTCAATATGTAATGGTATCTGCAGACCACATGATCATAGTCTTGTTGAATAGGAGTGCCCAGTGTTGGTTCATGTGCCACACGTGACAAGCTGTAACGGCTCAAAGACATCACTCCTTTAAGTGTTATAGTTATTTATGAAATTTCACAGCTATTATACGTCAATCACCATAAAAAATGAGTCCTTGACCGATGTTTTCCGAGACAACGAAACACTCAGTATAAAAGTGGGCCATTAATTGAGGCGCTGGGTGCAATAACAGCTTAACTCTGCTTAAGTCGTTATTCCGTCGATGATATTTTCCATAATCTTCCATGTCTTTTCTATTGACTGTAAAAGTTGTATTTCATTTCGTTGACCCTACATGGCAGGAGAGTTGAATTTGTAAAAAAAACTGTGCTAAATCAAAAAGTCCAAAATTCGCAATATAAAAATATGGTACACTCATGTTTCATACATCAGGGTCTTTCGCAGTAACATGTAGGCTACTTACAATACAGTTTTCCTGTCATTCAGTTTTTCCGTCGGATATAACATACCACCAAAGGAAGAGCTTAATTTAAAACGGGGATGCAAAACTGTGCTACAGTTGTGTCAGACGTCACAAGTTGAAACACGAAACTCATCTCTTCTTTTCAAACCTCTCGTCATTGGACATGGTAGGGGGAGAAGACATATTATGAAGAGTCCACTGCAAGAATGATGGATGTCACTTTCTTGTCGAAAATGAACCAAGACTGTCAATGCATAGCTTAAGATATACAGAATGTACAGCTGTCAAAAGAAAAAGTGGCCGCTCTCCTGAAACAAAGTTCCCTCCGGATATCTTCGCTACAATTCGGAGACAGGCGATGTTACATGTTGTTGGACCACGTTGCCTGATATCTACAGTTATAATTAAAGTATTCTGTGTGTTATTCGATAGCATAATGGTAGCGTTCAGGCCTCTTATTCATGAGGTCCTGCGTTCGACTACAACCTCGTGCTTTCTATGTCCTTTTTTGTTCCTTTTTGAGAGAGACAAACTAGACATAATGGCTCCTTTCTCTTTTATGATTATTTTAGTAATTAACATCAGGTTCATTAATATATTATGCCATGACTTTATCATTATGATATTGTGGCTGCAAATGGAAAGAAAAAAGATTTTATTCTCAATAAAAATATCTTTCGTGGCATAAACAAAGCAAATTTACTGGCGTCGGCCTTAAAACATTCAAACAATTAAGCGTTCAAAAACCAAAACAAAAAGCCACAATTCAATATTTAGTCTATCTTCCTCTTATCTCGATCATCTTGCAGTCGAGTGGGCATGGAATTGACTAGTCTTTGCAAATAGCGACTGTTCTTAGACACGATATTCCAGGCATTCTGAACATACACACATAAATGTTCTGTCCATGGGCAGGTCTTTCATTGCAAACACAGCAATCTCCAATCTTTCCTATTTTCTGCCTTCCTCTTAGTCTCCGCATATGATCCACATATCCTAATGTCGTCTATTATTATTTTCAACCAGAGACCCAACCAATTCCTTTTTCTCTTTCTAATCAGTTTCAGCATCATTCTTTCTTCACTCACTTTTTCAAACACAATTTAATTTCTTATTCTGTCTGTCCACTTCACACGCACCGTTCTTCTCCACATCCACATTTCAAATGCTTCAATTCGTTTCTCTTCATTTCGTCGTAATGTCCATGTTCCTTCCCCATACAATGCCACACTCCACACAAAGCACTTCACTACTCTCTTCCTTAGTTCTTTTTCCAGAGGTCCGCAGAAGATCCTTCTTTTTCTATTAAAAGCTTCCTTTGTTCATGTTTGCAGTTTTTCTTGGGAAGGATAGGCCTAAATGCGGTAACATCCCGTTGCTTTCCGCATACCACTATCTCTTTCGCATCTTATTAAATTCCAGGAGGCCCAAGCGTGGAGATGAGGAGAGTGGATTTGACTAACTGGGCCCTCCGGACTTCACCGAAAGTCACGGCAAGGGTTATATATTAATTCTATCAGGATGTTTGACCCGGTCAGAGACCGGGAAATCACAATTAGCCTTTGCCCCCCGCATCCTGGACTAGCTTCTACGAATCACCAGAAAATCTTAGAGTGTGATTGGGCCAATTTTTCCGAAAATGTTTCCACACTTTTGCTCTCGTAGCTCAGCGGACGAACGTCGGAATTTAGATGTCAAGTCTCAGGTTCAATTCCCCGTTACTCCTTTTCATTTTATTGTGGTTCAGGATAGTATAATGTAATAATACAAAAAGAAAAACTAATACCAGTATTATGCAACTGGATTTTTCCAAACCTAATATTAAATTTATGTTATTTATATCGCTAAAGAACGATTACAATATAAATAACTTGAATATTATTTATACAGTATCACTAAAGAACGATAACAGAATATAAATGATAAATATCGGTTTGTTTAATTAATATATTGCGAAAGAACAATAACAATATAAATAACTTGAATATTGTTTTATAATGCTAATGAAGGAAAACAGAATATAAATGTTAACTTGAATATTATTTAAATCGCTAAAGAACGATAACAATATAAAAAACGTGAATATTATTCATATCGGAATTTCACAGATTTATTACAGATGTATTTAAGAAATTGTAGAAGAATAGTAATTAGTAACAGTGTCCTATTTATTCTTCTTGGAGCCAAATTTGTAACTTTTAAAAGTGTGGTTACTATGTTGAAGTGTATGTGTTGTAACGGATGCTTGATTTGTTATGTATGTGAGTCAGTTATGGGATGCTTGATGTCGTCGCAATGTCGTAATTATAGTTTGATTGTGTTTGTGTGACTATTGTGTATTAATTTATGATGTATGGTACGGAAAGCTGCATATATATGTGTTATAGAAGTGTTACGTATGTGTGTTGTTAATGTTTTTTTATGTTTAAAATTGATACCTGATATTTGTTTTGCAATCGCAATGCCTAATTTACGGATTGTTTATGTTTTGTTTACATCGCGTAATCTAATTTAATTTTCTTTTCCATTTCTCTTTATACTTATCTTTTTTGTGTATAAAACTATAGCCCTAACATACATACGTAAAATAGGGCTAACCCCCATTGGAGATACAATAATAATTAATTTTCATATCGTTATAATACGATAACAGAATACAAATGATGACCTGAATTTTATTCATATCTCTAAAGAACGATAACAAAATATAAATAACGTGATATCCATAAAGAACGATAACTGGATATAAATGATAATTTGAATATAATTTACATCGCTAAAGAACGATTAAAAAATAAAATGAAAACTTGAAGAAGGCCCGAACCCACGACCTTTGAATCATTAAACAAGCACTCTACCGCTGGTCTACGAGGCGCAGATATGGAACACTTTCATAGTTCCGGAACTGCTTGTACAAGTACATGTATCGTGTAACATCGCCGCGACCCGAAGTGGACTTCGAAAATATTCGCTGTTCACGAGTGCGGCCACTTTTTTTTTTTTTTGACAGCTGTACATAGACAGTTATATGGCATTAACACTGATAGTCATTGTCCAGTAATGATCGAAAAATTACAGTTAAGCTTTGAGCGCTAAGCATTTCAAACTTTCAATTGCTTCTCCTGCAAAATGTATTCCAAATGACATCCATCATTCTTGCAGTGGACTCTTCATATGTATTCAGTGTCCTTGCGAAGCTTCACAGATACGTCATTGAAGGTTGGATGATTGTGGACAGGAGAACAAACTCTTTCCCCATGCTTCCACCCCTCTCTTCCCCAGTTCTGCATCCCTGATCTACAAAATCTCCCTCGTCCTGGCTTAAAATTATCTATAGCAACCTCAGATCTCGAATGACATTTAATAGGACAATTTCGTGAATAAAATAAAAATTTAAATAATGTATCCGTAAAATTCGCTCACAATATGTTAATAATTGTATATTTATTAATACTTAACCTATTCAGACATTGTGAAGATGAAATAGATGAATATTGATTACTGTAATATAGAAATTGAATGTTATTCAGTAATGTCAATTGAGAAAAGCGAAATACAGGTTTAACAATGTTAATTACATGTATTGCGCTTTTCTCTTTTTATTATAACAGAAATACGTTTTCATTATCTCCTGAAATCATAATTTAATTTAAACATTTTATAATATAATTACAAATAATGTGATTAATAAATTAATTAAATGAAAAACTATTATGAAAGAGTGACATCTTCTTTAGATAGAATGGACATGGAATTAGAAGATGAAGATGTAGATGTGGAAGTAGAATTTCGCACCTTATTTAATAGAATGGATTCATGCTCATCGATTTACGGGGAAGCAGTTGGCGACACTGACTAAACAAAAGAACGACCAGGGAGTGATAAATCGAGCTGCAAAAATTATCGCCACGTATGACTGTGATTGGTCGGAACTCAAAACTTCATTACACTTCATTGGTCGAAAATGGAATGACGTCATATAAAGGAAATAGTCGAAGAAAAATGATATTATTTCTTTACTAAAATTCTTTGAATGAGAAAATACATGTTCGCTTAATGTTTTGGATTCTGAACCAGTTTTGGATGAAAATAATCGTGAAAGTGAAATCAGTGAACATGAATAAGAATATATAGCGGAGTTTTCATTGAGGCATAGTTTCAGAACTGATTTTCTTAATATATCTTCTGTTTCCTTATTAGAAACTTAAAACAAATATTACTTTGTTTCTACAGTATACTTCCATAAAAAAATGTAAGGGCTTATCGACTAAAAATTCTTAACCTATTTTGTATTATTTTGATAAGATGAAGCCTTAATGTACTGTTATCTGTTATTGTTCATTCAATAAAGATCGTGCATGTTATGAAATAACACTTTTCTACTGGTTTTGATGCCTAGGTACTCTAATTTTAAGGAGTCTTAGACTTTCTATGCAATAACGACCTAAGTTTTCCATACTTTATTTACAAATATTAAAAAATGGTTTGTGTTTTTTTATTATCCAATTTAATAAACCCTATTTCACCCTGAGGTATATTAGGGTTATAGTTAGCATCAAAATACATATTTTATAATCAATAAACAATAGTAAAGTTATAATATAAAATAGTGGTCACAGTTACAATTCACATGAATTATGTAGAAGAATGAACCTTAATGAAAAATGGATCCTGTAAAAGATTAATGAGATGTTTGAGGAATAATCAATGCAAACGATATACAAGAATGTCTAACCGTTTCAGAGTAAATACACGACCTAAAAAGATAATCAATAGTAGATTAATATAACAAAGTTTGACTTTCACTTTCAAATTAATACTTAATTCATGAACAATGGAACAGTTAAGAGTAATAAAGGGATATTATAAGCAATGATTTACGGTTACAAGTTACATACTTGATTCAGGAACAAGTACAATAATTAAAATAATAAGACAAGTAATGACTTATAACTAACGAATAACGAAATTCTTGAAGGGCAATATATAATAGTAGGGGCAATACAAAAGATTTTAAAACAAATGTAAGCAGTAAGGAATAGTAGAAAAATTGACTTAAAATTACAAGTTAAACACATTCTTTTTAAAGCAATAGGTAACAACAAAGAGATACTAATAACAATACACTGACTGTAGTTACAGGTTAAACACATTATTTTAAAAACAAAGACGCAAAGGATCAATAGCTATTTTGAGGCATTATATACATGGACCATGACTTTAATTCACATTTTCTTGACGTTACTTCGTATATTATTTTGTGTTTAAATTATAAGTGAATAATTCATACAGTCTAAAATATTATACAAAACAAATGATACGATTAGATGTACTTATAAAATTTCTACATTATCCAAAACTTTGATATCGTTTTTCTGAAAGCATAGGTTTCCAACTTAAGCTGTTATTGCACCCAGCATCTGAATAGTTCCATTATCTTTCCTCCACGGAATCGAATCCTGATAAATTATATTCGTAGCTACGAACTCTCTATCGTGCTCTAAGGTACAAATAAATTTAGTGCTCAATGTAACTACATAGGAAGAAGTAGACACAAATGAATCCGCGAGTTGCTGGCTGCGTGTGAAAGAGTCGCTGTTGTCGGATCAACCTGTGAGGTCACGGAGAGAACAGCAGACGAGACGCGCTGTCTGCCACATCTCGGCCATTTCATGTCCAGGAAAGTTTTCTTTTTTTCTTTTTACAACTCAGAAACGTAAAGATAGAAACATCTGCCAGAGGACGCCACATTATTCATTGCCCTCTCTTCTTTATGGCATTTATTACCACGAACCCCTTACAGTGCTCCAGATACGACCTGATTTATTTCAGGAAGTCTTGTGTGCCTTTTAACGGCGTTTCTTCTTCGCCTTCGTTTGGCTGGAGGGCACGATTTTCGTGAGCTTCACTCCCTGTATGGCTCATCTCGCAAAGTTCTTATGTTCTCTCGTATATAAACCAGAAGTGTGGTGAGGAGCGATTGTGCAGGGGAGAATTTTTCACCTGCTTGTGACTGGGGTAATAAAATCAAAACGCTTCCAGCAGTTTATAAATTGGGTGCCGAGTAAATAGACGTTATGAAAAATGTATACTGTATGTTACATACTTTAGAATGCACTTTCTACTGAAGATGGTTTTAATTAATTCAGCATATATGCGTATAAATAGGCATATATACACACAGTGGTATCACGGAATCACTAATGAGCCACATCTTTCGTAATTGAGCACTTTCGCTTATTCGTTATTATTGAACGTGAGAATAATAAACTTACATTACACATAATCATGATAAACTTCTAGAAAAATTAGAGTATATTGGCTAATAGATAATGTTCTGCACTTGTTTCGTTCTTATTTAAGTGACAGAACACAAGTAATTAAAATTGAAGATGTGTTTAGTGAAACTACAAAAATAAATATAGGTGTGCCTCTAGGCACAGTGTTAGGACCTATTTTATTTCTAATATATATTAATAACTTACTGATGCTTGATTTGTCACAAAGTAAAGGCAATATGTATTCTTTCGCAAATGATATCGTAGCTATTTTCAATGGTTAACATCGAATGAAACTTATCAGCAAGCAAACAAATGGTATGCATCTAATAAGAAAATGGCTAGATTCAAAGTTAATATCTTTAAATATTTCTAAAACATAGGTTGTATCCTTGTCACTAACTTCACACACTGCCATACATCTTGACTATATTCACAATCCTAATTGTACAATTTCTCTACATTGTGACTGTCCATGTTTAACCAATTCTACCAAAGTTATATATCTAGGAAAATAATTGATAAGCACCTTAGATGGGACACATATATTTCATTTTTATGTAATGAATTATCCAAAAGTTATAGCCCATATGGATTTGTTATACTTAGTTCTTATCTGCCTATTAATATTTTAAGATTAATTTATTTATCCTTGGTGAAATCTGTATTACGTCATGGCATTGTCGGTTTCGGTAGTGTTTCTAAATTCGTAAAGAAAACCGCTGGATTTACTCGTACAAAAGAGAATAATCAAAATTTGACTCAAAAGATCTATTGATTACCCTACTAAACTTATTTATTTGCATTTTAACGTTTTCAAATTGGAGCAGATATATAAATATACATTATTAACTTTCTTTCATGAGAACAACAAAAATTTCGACACATATTGGCATAATTATTATAATACAAGAAGAAACATATTATTTCATTTCACAGCATCCAAAAGTTCAACGGCTGCTGGTATGAAACATGGCTTCAAATATGGCTTAAAACTATACAACAAATTAATTTCTAATTACTCTTTGTTAGCTAACATACGTAAGTATGATTAAATTTAAATTGAAATTGAACTTATTAAGGAAACTTAACAGAGGGTTAGATAATTAATTGCTTAATGATAGTCTTATGTACTTGTGAATGTTGGTTATAAACGTTTTCAATAATTATTATTGTTCTTTATCATATAGGCTCTTATTTATGTAATCTGTGCTATTTTATTGCTTATATCAATTATTTATTTTGTCTTCTTCTTTCTGCTTATCTTTGAACTCCCGACCACGAACTTTGCTCATACGGGGGTAAATTCTTTAATTTATATTTCTGTTTTGTATTGTATAAATATTTAACACATTTCATTTGTTCAATCTTGTTTGATGTATGTGATTGTTTTTAATATAACTTTGTTTCTATTACATTTAATATGTATTTTGTGGTTTCCTGATTGAAATAATTGTGATAAATGTACCTATACAATTGGCCAGAATTTTTCAAGGTCACCATTTAGGCAAAGCCACTGAACGTGAGAATAATGAACTTACATTACACATATACAATTTGCCAGAATTATTCAAGGTCACCATTTGTGCGCCTCCTTGATTTTGAGGTAGAGTGCTGGACTCCTGATCAAGGTGGTCTGGGTTCGATTCCCGGCCGAGAAAGTTAGGGGGATTTAATTCGGGTCTCTTCACGGGGACTGATTGTCTGTCCATTGTCCCAGTGTGTGTGGTGTCTCGCAGTGGCCCCCGGGTACCCTGACCCAGTAAACGGGGGAGTCCTGCAGTGTGTGCATGTGTTCAGTAAAGTTGTGGATCTAGGTGCAATAAGCCTCCGGCTTCGGTGCCGAAATTAGTAAATAAAAAAGGCTCACCATTTAAGCAAAATCACTATTCGTGAGAATAATGAACTCACATTACACATATACAATTGGCCAGAATTATTCAAGGTCACCATTTAAGCAAAATCAATGAACGTGAGAATAATGAACTTACATTATACATATATAATTGGTCAGAATTATTCAAGGTCACAAATTCTACTACTACTTGACTAGGGTTTGAACCTAGGAATGGAAGATGATGACGTTAGCGTCGAGCCATAGACGCGGCATGTTTTAATATTTGCATAATATTTTATATTCTTTGTTTACTAGTCACTTAAACTACAGACTTTTTGAGCACCAGTACGATAATGGAAAGATTATAATTTAATGAAGAAATAGGATTTGCAAGAAATCACATGGTGCTTTTCTATACCAATATTTACACTTTAGAGAAACCAAGAAAACGTTCCTTCTAGATAACCAACAGCAAAACTCGAACCCCATTTCTGTAGAATACGAAAATATCGTATTACTCCACTTCTAGGTTGATATTCAAATGTGTAAGACCTCGAACAAATTAGCATGTACAATTGATAGCTGTGAACGGGAAGGTCATACGTTTTAAATCAGCCAAGTAAGAGTGCGTTCTACTAACACAGTTTGTAGGAAGTATGAGTTTCCATTGGTGCATATTTTGTAGGCGATTAAATTATACATCCATGGCTGTCGAGGAGCTCAGTTTGTACAGCAACTTGCTGCAGAATGGAAGGCCAGGGATTCAATCTCCAATGATGTCGGGATTTTGTTGCCGATACTTCCAGAAGTGCCCAGAAGTTCACTCAACCTCCTATCAAATTGAGTACCGGGTTTTTCCTTCGCCTAAAAGACGGCCGGAGCATGGTGCCGACAACATCACCTCATTCTAGTGCGGAGTTCATAAAAGCATGGGGCTTTATCTCATGTGCCTCCAGCGCTTTCATGGCGTGCAAATGGTATGCCTTTTTCTTGCCCATCTGTGTATATCTTTCTGAATTTGCATGTCTTACTAATCTGTTGTCCGCACCTCAGTAACTCAGTTGACAGAACATCGGCACCAATTCATCCATTCATATTGTTTTGCCCAAGGGCAGGTCTTTCACTGCAAACCCACTATTCTCCATTCTTTCCTATTTTCCTTCCTCTTTGTCTTCTCTTATGATCCATATATCTTAATGTCGTCTATCATCTGATATATTCTTCTACCCTGAACTCTCCTCACGTTCACCATTCCTTCCAGTGCATCCTTCAGAAGGCATTTTCTTCTCAACCAGTGACCCAGCAAATTCCTTTTCCTCTTGCTGATCAGTTACAGCATCATTCTTTCTTCACCCACTCTTTCCAACACAGCTTTGTTTCTTATTCTGTCTGTCCATTTCACACGTTCCATCCTTCTCCATATCCACATAATGGCACCAAAAGGGCCCTTAATTTCAAGCAGCTTGCCTACCTTCAGTGGTTAGTACTTTCACAGTGATGTAGATTTGAAAGAATGCTTCAACGAACATGCATTCCTTATCTCAAACGGCTCCATATGTCCTGTCCTACAACCTCACGAAGTTTTTTTCTAAGTTTTTGAAACAGGGACACAGTTACAGGTACCAAAAGGGCTTTAATTTCAAACAACTTGTCTACCTGCAGAAGTTAGCTCTTGTACAATGACGTAGCTCTGAAAGAAGACTTTGACGGAATTGCATTCCCCGTCTCAAGCAGTTGCCTGCCCTACCATCTCACGAATTTTTTTTATCCTTTTTGAAATACGGACAGAGTTACGAGACACCAAAGGACCATCAGTTATTTTCAAGCAACTTGCCTGCCTGCAGGTACTTTTACAATAACGTAGCACTGAAGAGAATCATCAGGGGACATGCATTTTCTATTTCAAACTACTCAAAATGTCCTGCCCTATCACACCACGAAATGTTTACAATGTTTTTGAAATACTTTGTATAAATCAATATAAACTAGTGGCTTGTGCAGCAAATGCTGCAAACTAAGTCCATAAGAAGTTCAAATAAAAATTGTTCAGATTTATTTTCAATGAAGAATACCAGATATTTTGAAACTTATTTGCTTCCATAATAGTGAAACATACTCCCTCTGAATGTTTTTTTAAATGCCAAATAGCCTACTTTTCCTTGAACCTATCCATCTTCTTGAGTTTCCATGCGAAATAGCAAGTACTGTAACAATGTCAGGACAATCAGCGAGTTTTTCATGTGGGAGTAATGCAGTAGCTATTTCGGGTCATTGCGGATTGTAAGTGAGAGTTAAGAAAATGTAAGGTTTGTCATGTTTTGAACAAAAGACTTAGCATCTTGGTATAGCTGCTGCATGTTTCGTGAACTACCCTGAAATGTAGAGGGCAGAAACACTTTTTCTCACTAAGAGATCTTGTTGAGGTGATCAAGAGCCTACAAAATCTTGTATGCCTCTTATTTTATCAGTAAGTAATTCCTTTTGGTTTTTTCTTAGGAATTGTAATTTTTGCGCTTCCTCCAGACAATATTGATCTACCAAATACTGCTGAATTAATTTGTGTAACAATCAATGTTATCCCGTATATTTTCTGTAATATAGGCTGTTGTGAGTAATCTATTGCTGAGATGCGGAAATTGAGGCGAATGATATGTCAGAGTTGTAGAATCTTATGCGCCCTAAATAAAATTGTCCATCGTAAATCGTTAGCAGTTTCAGTGTTTCATTCGTTGCTGGTTGCGGGAAATAAACTTACTCATCACGGTAGGGAGAAGTGAAATGGGATGCTATTTTCCCTACAACAAAATATGCTTGGCAGCGATCACAAATCTAATCGATTAAACCAAAGAATTATGAAATTAATTTTGAAGTAGTTTAAAGACGCAGCTAAAATAGGAAGTATGACTCAATTACTACCAAGGAAAATTACAGAATCAAACATAATACATTACATTGCCATTATTATATGAAAAAATACTCACACTACTTTATTAATAACGATAAAAGTATTTCATTTTTAATAACAATATTGTTACTTTACGTAAGTTTTGTAGTTTTCAGTAACATATACAGTATATAGCCGTTACTCAGTAAATTATAGAAATGAAGATCTAATATAAAATATTCTTTCTCTGCGTCTACTTACTTAAAGCTCCAAAAGGTTTCACTTTCATATCATCAGTACTTATACCATTATGTGTTGCATTAACTATAATAATATTTCATTTTAATGGTAATAATGTCATCAACATTCTTAAGTTTTATAGTTCTTAATATCCAATATACAGCTGTACTCGGAAAACTACAGACCAGAGAATCAGACCTGTAAATTATTTTCATACGTTATCAAAAAATTACACAAATGAAGATAGACATATTGACATTATGATGTGAAAGAATCTGAGCCATCTGAACTCTATGTCAGCAATCTTGTAGGTCATGGTCTTCGTGTAATTATCTATTGTTTATTGTAGTGTGTGTTTTGTTTTATTCTGAAATGCAATTAATTAGTTCTCGAAACTGACGAAAGATGGATTTTGGAAAAAAGGAAAATGATGTAGGAAAATTGACATTTCACTGAAAACTACTATTTTTCTGAAAAACTTTGTGTTCCAAGCTTCAAAATGAGGGGTCATTTATTAAAATCCGTTCAGCCGTTTTCCCGTAATTTCCATTACCAGTTCAAATTATATATATATATATATATATATATATATATATATAAAATGATACTGCGCGTAGGGGACAGTCTTGTCATTTATTTCCGCTAGAGTTGTAAATATTCTATATGCTAATTATTGTCATAGTCCGACATAGCTTGATAACCGGCCTGTTAGTTCAGGTCCGAACTGCTTTAATTTCTTCCTCTCTTAGAAAGGGCTTAGGTCCTCGCATTAACACTACAAGCTTAGAAGTCGAGGATTACAGCTTCTGACATGTATGATCGCCTTTTAAAAGCATTCTTTCCTTTTAGCGGCTGCATGTTAACTATAATCCCTGTTAAGCGGATTGCTTTTCTGTCTCGTGTCAGCAGTTCAAATTCTCAACATCCTCCTTTCAGCTGCACTTACTTTTCAATGACGTTACGTAATGAAGAAAATAGTTCCTCACAAGTTAGTAATCCCAGCTTTTATAAATGTCAATACAAGAACACAAGAAGAATTAATTAGTGTTTCATTTAAACTCTCGTCTCGTGTTATTCTGAATCCAATCTCAATTCATTCAGTTAGATGACAGCTTCTCGGCAAAAGGTTCGATTCCGGGCTGGGCTAGTGAGGTTTTTATTGAACAAAGAAACAGTGGAACGTATTTAAATTGATTAATTCGTTTTCGGCTTTCGTTCCGATTCAGCCATTGTTCCAGTATGTGTAGGTTCAACATCTCTCTTTGAATACACTATTTAACTACTCGTATATTTAAAAACTTTCAATTACATACTCTGCTCTGTGGAAGCAACGCTTAGTTAAAATTGAGTGGGTTACATCATAAATTAAATTTGTTGAAGAAAGCTAAATGCACATGAAAATATAGCGAGAGGAATCACAGCAAAATACGAGGGCTGCGGCATAAGTCATAGTAACTATTTTTTGTTTTTGTGAGACTGCTGGCGCGTTTCGAAATTTTCAAATATGCAAAAGAAAGGTCAGGGTATGTATACTCTATGTCCTACTTGCAAGGGCAGTATGTGTACTAGTGGGGTAGAATAGAGTAGGGTAGGAATCAAACATCCATACCATCCTGAGTCCTGAGAGTATAGTATATTATACCATACTTCATACATGATTGTGATAGTCGTATAAGGTATATGTGCAGAGACCCGAAGTATGTAGTATAACTTGTATAATTTTTTAAGCATTTTTCGTCATGTCAGTGACTTTTTTCGAAGTGTAGATTTGTATTGAACTTTAAAAATAGAACAACAAATGCTTCAGAATTCAGGAGGATAAAGACACATCATCATGCTACTTGAAAGGGCAGGGTAAGTGTACTGTATGTGCTACTTGAAAAGGCAGTATGTGTACCAGTGGGGTAAGATAGCGTACGGTAGATCAAACATCCGTAAACGACACAGCATCATCCTATTTCAAAGGGCAGAGTATGTGTACTGTATGTGCTATTTGAAGAGGCAGTATGTGTACCAGTGGGGTAAGATAGCGTACGGTAGATCAAACATCCATAAACGACACAGCATCATCCTATTTCAAAGGCAGAGTACGTGTACTGTATGTGCTACTTGAAGAGGCATTATGTGTACCTGTGGGGTAAGATAGCGTACGGTAGATCAAACATCCGTAAACGACACAGCATCATCCTATTTCAAAAGGCAGAGTATGTGTACTGTATGTGCTACTTGAAGAGGCAGTATGTGTACCAGTGGGGTAAGATAGCGTATGGTAGATCAAACATCCATAAACTACACAGCATAATGCTACTTCAAAGGGCAGAGTATGTGTACTGTATGTGCTACTTGAAGAGGCAGTATGTGTACCAGTGGGGTAAGATAGCGTACGGTAGATCAAACATCCGTAAACGACACAGCATCATCCTATTTCAAAAGGCAGAGTATGTGTACTGTTGGTGCTATTGAAGAGGCAGTATGTGTACCAGTGAGATAGGATAGCGTACGGTAGATCAAACATCCATAAACTACACAGCATAATGCTACTTGAAAGGACAGAGTATGTGTACTGTATGTGCTACTTGAAGAGGCAGTATGTGTACCAGTGAGATAGGATAGCGTACGGTAGATCAAACATCCATAAACGACACAGAATAATGCTACTTGAAAGGACAGAGTATGTGTACTGTATGTGCTACTTGAATAGGCAGTATGTGTACCAATGGGGTAGGACAGCGTACGGTAGATCGAACATCCATTAACGACATAGTATCATGCTACTGGAAAGGGTAGGGTATGTGTACTGTATGTGCTACTTGAAGAGGCAGTATGTGTACCAGTGGGTGTAGGATAGTGTAGGATAGGAATTAAACATCCATAAACGTCACAGGATCATACTACTAGTGTTATTACGGTAGTTAGAATAGCATTACAGTACACATAATATACATCCTAAAAACCCATCGAGTCACACCCATTTTGCAGGGCAGCTGCATTGAATGTATTACGCGTAACATTTATCTTTGTGAGATAACCATATTACACTGCTATCCCCATGGTGATGCGACCACATATTAGCACTATAGATGCACGGCGGTCGACTCATAACCTAATTCACATTTCTCTCTGTACGATAACCATTAAGCTGGAGCGAAAATATATGATTTTTCACTTTATTTAGAAATCAAAAAAGCTTGGGTGTGCATAAGTTGTTGCATTTTATACGTAACATAACCTGAAAATATTATGAAAATCATATGCTATCTTAAGGTGCCAGAATGGCCTTGAAATTTTTAAATATTACAAAACATTACTTTCCTTTATTTTTTTTTTCATTTTTTTTTTTTCATTTTGTTGTATTTTAATAAACTTGGGTGTTTAAGGTGTTTAGAATGATACTTCGTTCCCTAAAGAAAATACATCTCAAATTGAATATTTTGAGGTGCCGCAACACAATAGAGTTTTCATTATTTTTCACTAAAATTGTTTACTGGATTTTAAAACTATAACACTGATTTATATGGTTTATATCTGGTCCCGTTGGCCACCTATGTAGAAAAGTATATGCACCAGTGTGGTTTGAAATCAAAATGCAATCAGGATGCTAGAATGGACCATGGCACCTCTGAAAAATGATTTCGTTCAGCAGATACCTACCTGAAAATCTTAAGATCATTGTTGATTCTTTGATCGAGAGATATTCATATTTCGCACACTCCGAAAATATGTTGTTAGCTATGCTAAGTGATACAAGGGAAACTATCAGGAAACTAGCTTTTTATCATATACTTAGAACCAAACACAAACAACCCAGTAAGAACGTAAGAAAATATAAGGTACCCAAGCTGAACTTCAATGCTTCGGACTACTATGAAATGATAAGTCATGAGAGCTAACTTACATCGGTACTGAACCACCCTTAACTCAGTCGATCTGCCGAGAAGATATCAAGAGCCATATCAATGATAAAGAGCCACTGACATTTTCAAATTTCTTATGTCATACACAAGCAGTAGAACGGTGTGTTCGTTTAGTGACTAAGGTTGCTTCAGTAGTTCGTGAACCACAAAGGACGGATACATAGGATCAGACTGAAATCTAGGACTGTCAGTTTCATTTCAACAAAACAAAAAGAATATATTTAACATAATCAGAGTTAATAGTTCTTTACAGTTTCTTTGTTATTCACTTATGCTCACAAACTACATATAAGAGCTTTAATGTACTTGATCTCTGATGTGAGAATACTTTTTTTTTCATGTTCTTGAATTAGTTTTAATTTAAATAAATAGCTTTTATTTTCAAAAACGAGTTCATATTGTTTCAACTATAACCAACAGAAATTTATACCCACATTTGTGATTTTTTAACATTTCTATAAAAATTCAGATTTCAGAGTTCTTCTAGCACCTGCAAGTTGAGTTTCAGAGAAGAGAATATTTTTTTTCTTGCTATTTACACTTCCACTAACATTATTAAAACCCAAAATACATATAATTTGAAATAATAATGAATGTAAAAGTTAAAATAGTAATAATAATTGAAGATATAATCTTTGGGGCTCTTGTGCCACCTGAAGATATGACTTCATTAAGAAATATATTTAGCAGGTAAATAGTCTCATAATGCATCAACTTTTGCACGCCCAAGCTTTTTGATATAAGTAAAAAAAAAAAAAAAATTCACTTCACCCTAATAGCCATATATCACACTCGCATCTAGTGATGCGACCACATGCTATAGATGCTATACAACATCTCGTTATAACATCTCTCAATAAATTATTCATTTATTTCTTCAAGTTCCCTTGCGGACAGGTTGCAAGTGTCCTGTCATTTTGCTTCCCCGTTTGAATGGAGCACTCTTCTGAACATGCTTCCGCTGCTCATGGAGATGTACTCTTCAGGATGTGAGGGGACATTCAACCTGGTTGTACGAACACATCTGAACAACATCTACGGGAAGCAATGGATAAGAAGAGCCGGACCTGTTGCGTGGCCAACGTGATCACCCGACTTCAATTACAAAATGTTTTTTTCTTTTGGGACATGTGAAGTAATACACCACTCGAATTGACACCAGGGCGGAACAGATTATGCGAGTATTAGCTGCTTTCGATCAAATTCGACACAGGCCGATACCATTGCTACGACAGTGTAATGAATGTAATCAGGTTCAGGGTAGATACTTTGAACATTTGTAATTTGTCAGTAAATATACTTTAAAAATAATTCATTTCATAATTGTTAATGCCACTAAAATCTGTCTTGTTTCGATGTGGCTTAGGTCCTAAACGAGGCATCGGAGAACATGGGTTGTTTTACGAAAAATGATCCCCATTGCGAGATCTATCGATCACCAGAGTTTGTTATAGAGGTCCTGAATCACCCTGTATATTCAGATTTAAGAGCTATGCCTTAGTTTAAAACTGTAATCTTACGTCTTTTTTTTCTTTCTAAAGGATTTCAAATTATTCTTCATTCTTAAAAATGTATTGCCTTTAGCTGGGATTGAATGAACGAATTTCGAGTTCAGTGAAAATGTTTGTATAACTTCTAGATCACTGAGAACGATTTTCACAGAGGAAGTAACTCTATTATTGACTGTTGGTTTTTAAGTACAGTCGATGATATGAATAGAGTTCCAGGAGGATGAAAAGCCAAGCATTTTTTCCCCTCCTTCTATTTACTATAAAATTGTAGTTTCGGGTGCGATAGAGCCCTCCTGTTACGTGGGCTTGTTCCGTGACTCCATCAGTCGTCTACGTTGACGGGCACTCTAATTGCTCTCCGTGAGTGACAACTTGTTGGAACGATTTTTTTGACCCCATTCACATAGGCGTCGCCGCACCCGATTCCTTTGTGAGATTGCAGAAGCTCAAATACTGCTTCTCTTTTTCTTCATAAGTGAGGATAAATAGTGTGGTTGTATTAAGTGACAAAAATAACAGAAGAGAATAACTGGAAGTGAGTTTATAACGAATGCAAATGTGTTTAAATTGTATTATTTTTATAGTGCAGGGCAAGGAATCTGTCCTCTCGCACTATATCTTCATATGCATAAAAAGGATGGAGGAACCGACAACAGAGGAGAAAAGTTTCGATAATGAGATGAGAGTGACTGTAATATTGCTATTAGAACTAGAAATATTTTCTGTAATTAAGTGAGAAATTAACATTTTGTGGAATACATAGAACGTATGTAAAATTAATTTTAATAACTTCCAACTTGACTCTGAAATTTGGTTTATGGTTTCCGGCACATGCATTAACATCCATGTTTAACATGTCGCCTGTGAGTTATTTTAGATTCTTATCGAGTATTTAGGTCAGCGGTGACCAAAACTCGAACGGTAGTGATTACACGCGAGAGACAGTCTATGAAGTAAAGAGGCGGGGAGAGGTAAATGGTATGAAACCTACAACCAGTGGTGCTTCGTTCACTAACATTGAGTTCTTCATCAACCCGCTAATTAAAAAATCCCCAGCTTTGCTTTATCAGTAATGTCACTACTGTCATCAAGGGCCAATAAATTATATATATATATATATATATATATATATATATATATATATAATATTTGTATAGCATTGTATTCTTCACCTGACATAATTAGGAACATTAAATCCAGACGTTTGAGATGGGCAGGAACATGTAGCACGTATAGACGACTCCAGAAATGCATATAGAGTGTTAGTTGGGAGGCGGAGGGAAAAAGACCTTTAGGGAGGCCGAGACGTAGATGGGAAGATAATATTAAAATAGATTTGAGGGAGGTGGGATATGATGATAGAGAATGGATTAATCTTGCTCAGAATAGGGACCAATGGCGGGCTTATATGAAGGCGGCAATGAACCTCCGGGTTCCTTAAAACCCAGTAAGTAAGTAAGTAAGTATATACATTTTCTTGCTTATTTTTTTAATATTCCTCATGAACACAATCAGAAATCTCCTGAATTCTCTTCTGGATATTTAGTCGAGAAAGCGCAGTTTTTCAAAATTAACTACATACTTTCATTGAACAAATTATTTCAGCTACCTCGACCATTACGCTTTTAAAAAACTCCTTCGTTGAGAGGCTTAAGAGAACGGGCTATTTCGTTCGTTACTAGATAGCTGGCTTCCTTACCTTTTATTTGTGTCATCTCCCTCTTCATGACGATGATTTAAGGCTGATTTCAGTTCTTGGAGTTTAATATCTCGTTTCATTACTACACTAGAACGTAATATTCAATCAGGTTCTCTATATTATTATTATTATTATTATTATTATTATTATTATTGTTATTATTATTATTGTTATTAAATCAATAACTAGTAAACAACTGATAATAGTCATAAAAAATTAAGAAAAAATTAAACGCAGATATAGCGTAGTCTAGTATTTATTTTATTCTTCAAGGAAAGATGTAGGCCTATATATTCAGGCACGAATAATAATAATAATAATAATAATAATAATAATAATAATAATAATAATAATAATAATTGTTATGCCTGTGTATTCAGCGCAATGCCCTGTAATGTCGCTTCTATATACTACTACTACTACTACTACTACTACTACTACTACTACTACTACTACTACTACTACTACTACTACTACTAATTGAACTGTTGAGCAAAGCAACATATTACATTTTCTCCGACAGAACAGCGAATAAATTCCTCTTCTCATTTTGTACGAAACATTCTGTTCTTGCTAGAGACAGAGAGTTCGTAAAGCGACATGGTACCGACACTGCTTACCTTCAATACGTGAGCGAGACAGCAATGTACAGGAAACTCCCCTTACCAGTATGAATGTCTTTGATTACACGATGTAGGCCTAATCACAATACCCAGTTCAGTCACCGCTGATTTAGGCTCTCTTGCCACTTTTATTACGGCATAGCATTGGTCCGTTGTCACTACAGCATTAGTTCATCCCTTTTGTAGAAAGGAAATTTAGAAAAAAGTAATAGGCTAATGTAATTTCGGAAAACTTAGTCATGTCTGAAAATTTATTCTTAGGACTATGCACTTCTGTTATTTGAAACGCCTGGACTAATTTCGCGAACTCTGGTCCTACAAATGCGAGAGTCATTTCATAAGTCATGGCAACTATGTTATACCTTCCGAATAACCGAAAATATGGTTAGTTCAGCATATACGTTTGAAAACCTGTTGTACACTGTACGGATGTCACCGCCTGATTGCGTCTGTGTGCATTGGTGACTAGTTGACAGCGCACGCAAAAGTTAGTATGCTAGAGGCTGTACTTCAAGATGGATGTAAGAAAATATTAAATGTTATGTTTTATTTAACGACGGTCGCAACTGCATAGGTTATATCAGCGTCGCCGGATGTGCCGGAATTTTGTCCCGCAGGAGTTCTTTTACATGCCAGTAAATCTACTGTCTTGAGCCTGTCGCATTTAAGCACACTTAAATGCCATCGACCTGGCCCGGGATTGAACCCGCAACCTTGGGCATAGAAGGCCAGCGCTATACCAACTCGCCAACCAGGTCGACTGGATGTAAGAAAGTTTAACAGCGGTCATACATGGAAATTGCACACAGCGATGGTATTCAACGCCTGCAACATCGTTGCAAAGATGTATGGGAATCTTGGGAGATTATTTTGAAGAGTGTTAGCTGTGAGTAATGTACTTGTTTCCTTTTGTGCATAATAAAATGATTTCTATTTAATCATCTTTCAATTTGCTTTATCCATTGCATCATGTACCTGGACTCAATTTGGTACTAGCATTGCGAAGCACATTCCAGTGACCTTCAATCGCATGTAGTAAATTTCTGTTCCTGCAGCTTTATTGGCTTACTTAATATAGTTGACATTACTTATGAAATAACGCTCGTATGAATTTCAAAACTGAAAAGGCTAACAGCGCAAGTATAAAAAAATATAGATAACACTTCGTACTAGCCATTAAGTGAAATTTATTTAATAAACGATATGAAATCAGTGCTTGGTGAAAATATAGTCTATTATGTTACTAGATATTTACAACTTACTTACAAATGGCTTTTAAGGAACCCGGAGGTTCATTGCCGCCCTCACATAAGCCCGCCATAGATCCTATCCTGAGCAAGATCAATCCAGTCTCTATCATCATAACCCACCTCCCTCAAATCCATTTTAATATTATCTTCCCATCTACGTCTCGGCCTCCTCAAAGGTCTTTTAACCTCTGGCCTCCCAACTAACACTCTATATGCATTTCTGGATTCGCCCATATGTGCTACATACTCTGATCATCTCAAACGTCTGGATTTGATGTTCCTAATTATGTCAGGTGAAGAATACAATGCATGCAGTTCTGCGTTATGTAACTTTCTCCATTCTCCTGTAACTTCATCCCTTTTAGCCCCAAATATCTTCTTAAGAACCTTATTCTCAAACACCCTTAATTTCTATTCCTCTCTCAAATAAGAGTCCAAGTTTCACAACCATACAGAACAACTGGTAATATAACTGTTTTATAAATTCTAACTTTCAGATTTTTTGACAGCAGACTAGATGACTAAAGCTTCTCAACCGAATAATAGCAAGCATTTTCCATATTTATTGTGCGTTTAAATTCATTCCGAGTGTCATTTATATTTGTTACTGTTGCTTCAAGATATTTTAATTTTTCCACCTCTTCGAAAGATAAATCTCCAATTTTTTATATTTCCATTTCGTTGAATATTCTGGTCACGAGACCTAATCATATACTTCGTCTTTTTGGGGTTTACTTCCAAACTTATCGCTTTACTTGCTTCCAGTAAAATTTCCGTGTTTTCCCTAATCGTTTGTGGATTTTCTCCTAACATATTTACATCATCCGCATAGACAGGAAGCTGATGTATCCCGTTCAATTCCAAACCATCTGTGTTATCCTCAACTTTCCTAATGGCATATTCTAGGTGATAGTGCATCTGCTTGCTTTAGCCCACAGTGTTACTAGATATTAAATAATAATTAATAATGACAGTAATAACTATAGTAGGTAATAATATTGGTAAAGATGATGATGATGATGATGATGATGATGATGATGATGATAATATAGTTGCCTAAAATTGTTTCATATTTCTGTTGGATTTTATCTTTAACCAACCTCTAGGGTTTTTTAAATCCCACATTATATGGACAGATGACACATCTTTTTTTATGTATATGAACACGATGGCGACAATAATAATAAGAGTAATACAATAATAATAATAATAATAATAATAATAATAATAATAATAATATAATAATAATAATAATATCATCGTCGTCACCCCCACCACCACCACCACCACCACCACAATCATCATTCGTAAGTATTTTATTCCTATCGCTTATAAACAATTTCATCATTACACACTGTATTGTGGGCACTAGTAGCTGGATTCTAGTAATATGGGATTACTAAATATTAACGTAAAACAACACAAAAAAATACTTTTTTAAACTTGGTAATTATTCGTGTCTTAGGATGACACTCCAAACGACCAGGTTCCAAGCAATGCTAAAGCACCGTCTTAATCTTTGCGTATACGACAGTGAGTCGTAATATACTTATAGTACATAAGCTGTTGTTATTCTATTACTGCTAAGGTAATAATCAAGGATATACGAAGTTGCTGGCTATTCAGTATCTGTTCAGAATCTAATATTTTTTTGACCGAGTAATAATAATAGTAATAAAAATAATACAATAATAACATAGCAGCCGTTATATTTGTATGTTATAGAGACTATTAATTAACAACGACATTATGTCGATAATAGTAATCAGAAATAATTAAGACATTCGCACATACCCTGTTTTGCAGCTTCTCTGTCGGTCACAAAACTCTCACGATCTGCCGACGACCAAATCAGTATCTTTTGGTTAGAAATCGTCTGCTGACTGAGCTACATCTAGTGCTCATTTCTCTGACTGCTGGTTTTACACCACAAAATTGGCTGTAGGAAAACTACGCGGTTGACGCAAAAGGGAAAGCGAACCGATTCATCGATTGTTTGATGAGTAGTGGCACACATCTCTCTGTTTTTTGTTTACTCCGCACGCAATCGCTTCTGTAAATGATTGTCATGCGCCTCACAGAATTTTCTACCTCAACTGTAATCTGATGGATGGAATTACAGTACCCACAGAACGCAATATAAACCCACTGTTAGTAGAACAGCTATAGCATTATGTTTGCCAGGCTGGGGATGACATAACTAGAAATCAAGGCGAATCAAGGTGACTTTTTTTTTTTTTTGGAATAGAGACATTGTTAATAAGATTTCTTCTTCTTCTTACTTCAGTTTATTTCCAACATTTCACAATTTCCGAATAATTTATTGTAATCACCGTTAATAAACCTCTTTGGATGCGAGAAACTTTCTCATTGCTTTTTATCCAAAAGGAGGAACTTTGTGAACGTTCTGCGAAACAAATACAGTGGACTCTCGTAAGTTCCATTGAACGGAATTGAAAGTTCAATCCAATAAGCGTAGTGGGTGTGGCAGATGAAATGAATACAAATTCTTATTGGTTAGCCATCAACGAATAAAATACTGTACTTGCATTTCCTACCCGCCCCAAGACTTGTGTATGCGCTTCCAGTATCGCAGGGGATTTCGACAGTTCCGTCTCACAAACGCCACAATTCTCAAATAGAGAAAGCATAGTTCATCAATTTAAAATCAGTGATTAAATATAGATGTCCTAATCAATAAAATATTCTGTTTTCCTTTAACAAAAGTATCACTACAAAAGACAGAACCAATTCCCATTCAAATGACAAACCCATTTCTTAGTGCCCGTATAGGGAAGTGTCTAATTCTCCTACGTAAGCAGTCGAACTATAGGACGTCGAACTTGAGAGCTTCCACTGTAACCACGAAATTCCCCGATGTTGACAACGATGCCTCTCTGTTCTGTTTTGACACCAAGAAAGAAAAGCCAGAATCGTAAAAATAAATAGGTTAATGATTGGAAATACCGTAATATGAGTAATATCATGATAGTTTGAGTGTGTGTCACAATTTTACTGAATGAGAAAGAAAATATCAGTTTTGTACATAAACTTATTGAGAGATTGTTCCTCAACATGTTTCTGTACAAAACTAGTCCTTCTCTCGCTCATTAAAATTGTGATACACTCTCAAACTATCAAAATTTTGCTCATATCGCGGTATTACCAACCTTTACCCCACACGGTGATTGCACGATTTTTTACTCGAAATCAAAAATAATTAAACAGCTCAACCAATTGCTCTGAAATTAAATGAATGCTGTCGAGAGATTGTGTGGTCAGCACGGTATGGGACCACCGCTGAGGCAACACAGGACAAATGACAAACACCCACTCTCGTGGACAGAAGATAAATCTTTTTCATTTATGCATTACTATATTAGTAACAGTTACGATTCAAATCTGATTAATCTTCATAATTTTCACATCAGAAATATATTTTATTATAACAGAACTTAACAAATTACATTATGAAGGATTGCATTAAAGATTTAAAAAACAATCTAGACCAATATTTAAACAAGAAGAATTTACAGGCCCATATATTGCCCGAAAGCATAATTGAGGAGTTTATTTTCAAAGTGACCCTTGTCCATTCCCGTAACTTTGTGGGAAATCACGAAAAACGTTTTAGGTCTGAAATTTCTTACCAACTAGGCAAGATACATTATGAAACCAAAGAGGTTAGGTGCATTTAGAATCAAATGAGACTCTGTCGCAATTTTGCTGTGGACAAGAATCAGTTTGATTCCAATAGTCACTTTTAAGGCAAGATTTTTAGTGGTTTAGAGGGAGTTCTGAAGCCTAATCATGACAGTTGTATGTAGAGTTACAGTTGAAGAATGCATGGACACAGGAAGCTCATTTTCGTTATGAGGTGGACAAGAGACGTTTTGAAAATGAACTCCTCAACTGTATTTATCATTTTGAGATTATTTTAAGGAACAAAACAAGTTAATATTTTCATGAAAACTTTTCAATTAAATATCAATGAAAGGAAGTATACTCGTAGCATTTCGCATCATCCTTAAGACGTTAAATACTATGATCTAATTAACTGATCTAATTAATCCTGCATTCTCGACATCTACATTGTCATATGCTACTAAAAGGCACTCTTTGACGTCGCGTTGTTCTAGAGGGACATCATTTTATTTTTACTAACATTTTTAATATTAACCTGTCTATACCTTTAGAGAACCGGAAACACCGCTTGCTCCCCCCTCCAAGACTGGAGTTCGATGATACTGGCGTAAAACACAAATCACTCTACTAGGTATAGGAAGGAAGAAAAGTAGTTCAACCATTTACGTAAACTAGGAAATATCGCGATTTTGAGTTTGATAATTTTCATTAGGTTTTTCTTTAATCAAAGTACAGCACTGTATTAAGAATAAGTGTTTTTACTCACGAAGTGAGTTATCCATGCGAACGTATTCATTATGCAGTGTATATTATACTGTCTACAGCACATTAGCGTACAATATAGAGAAAGAAGTTAAATTGAAAAATAATCATAATATGAATATTTAAAGACAATTTTGAAAATGCTGGCCGTTCATTTCGATACAGGCTTCAGTTCTTTTGTGCATATTATCGCACTATAGACTATTGCATCTAATTCCAATTGCCAGTTTCGTCCTTCGCACTAGTAACTCATGTTGAAATAATTCTGTACCTACTCTACGTACTGTAAATTCAATCTTCACTTCTGCCCGACCCGAAAATATAAAATTACTCAGACATGCTATCTACTGTCCGTCCAAGTGGTTATGCCGCAGGATTGTAGAAAGGGAGGAAATCACGTGACAGTTAATTACTTAACGAGGCCCTTTTATTTAAGTTAAATTAAACAGCTGTATAATATTACGTAAACTTCCAATTACTAAGAGAAATTAATGTTTTCAGAAAAGAGTAAGACAGCCCAGCTATTACAGAGGGGCGAGCAGAAGCAGGTGGGGAAAATCGGGATGCGACGTAGGCAAACGGACAGTACCTGTGCTAAAATATGATTCAATATTGAAAGCTCTTTCGTCACTGGAAAACGCGAACATATTTCTGGAACGTACTATACTCAGTAACTCAGTACTGCTTACTATCTGCGGTCTTGGTTCTGTGTGGAGTTGGAACTTCCTTAGTAGAAGGGGTGGGAGTGAAGTACATTCAAAAACTCAGGTACAATAAAAATTGAAGTAAAAATAAAATGATGTCCCTGTATAATGTACGATCATTTGCGTTAAATATTTCCATACATTTTGGCTTCCATTTAATTATTTCACGAAATACAATTTTGAAAGGAAGGATATTTTATTCAGAAGAAACTTCTGATGAGTAAACAAAATCTTGGAGGATGTATCAAAGTCAAAATATGTCTATATCTTGAACTAATGAAGATGAAATGTTATTTATTTCTCCTCTACTCAAAGTTATAATGATTTAAAGAAAACATAATGCTTCCATCTGAAAATGTTATATGTTACAGGTAGCCTAATTTTTATTTATACGTTCACACCTGTGGAGTAACAGTCAACGTGTCTGTCAACCCAATACGAGCAAATGCTGGGTAACTTTCGGTGCTGGACCCCGGACTCATTTCATCGGCATTATCACCTTCATTTCATTCATACGCTAAATAACCTAAGATGTTGATACAGCGGCCTAAATAAACCAATAAAATGAAAAAATAAAAATTTATTTATACACAATCTTTTATCTCTATTCTTAAATGACCACTGTTATTAAAAAAGGCAAAGGTAAAGGTCATCCCCATTACAGATCATGAAAGCCCACAGAGTAGCGGTAGATTAAGACTCACCTTTTATAAATAATCGGCATTAATGGTAGGAGGGATGTCAGTCCTACGTGCTCACCGCCTTTACTCCCAAGGAAATTTCTCTGATATTCTGTTAGAGGCCGAGTAAACTCCAAGGTGATAGTGCGGCTGGAAGTGTTAAATCAATGGAGAAAATCCATGACGCCATCGGAAATCGAACTCGCGACCTTCCGGCTTGCAGCGTTACGTCTTAGCCGTGACACTACTGCGCGTACTCATCGCATTTAATTAGGTTCTATAAATCGCATTTAGATAGTTTTATTTCTTCGTATGTTGTGTCCACAAATTTCGAACCCACCTAGATCGCTAACTTCGAAAAAGGAAGTGAGACCAGAAGTCGCCATTTTAAAAGCAGAAATGAACTTGTTTTCGCTCAATTTCTGGTGTATGATACTCGTATATAGATGTGTAATACAGCTCTACATACTGAGTGAAACATTATCACAAAATATCGATGTTATGAGAAGCTTTTGGATCTACAAATCACAGATTTCAATCCATCGAGATTGCTCTTTTGGTATCGTGAAATGAGGCCGAACACCGCCATTTTTAAAGCGGGCAAGAACGCACGTTGGCTCCACTGAGTTCCGCTGTATGATATATAGATGTGTTTTATACTCGTACATACTGAATGTGACGTTATTACAAAATTCCGATGTTGCGTGCCGCTTTTTGGTTTTCAAACAGCTACTGTATCACGCGAGTAATAACGTACACTTTTGGCCGCTTGACAAATTCACGGCCTCAGTCCCTATAGCACCGAAATAGTCAGTTAACGACCTATGTAGGTTCTAAATCTGTGGTTTCACCGTCTTATTTTTAATATCAACTTACAATGCAATACGGTGTAGGGGAGAAGGTTTACGAGTTTCTTGGACCGACAATGAAGACAAGTCAAATTGGAGATCTCTTGATCGTGTTATGGGCACATGACAAGAAACAATCTTCCATTCCCGTTGACGGAAGATAAATCTCTTCTATTGCTCATAGGTACCGAGAATTGAACCGTGGACACCTTGGTAGGAATTTGTGTACTCTTATCGCAAGGAGCCAAGTTGGTGGACTCATTATAATCTTTAGTTTTTCTGACAAATTTCACTAACTTTCCATATAATTTGACCATTGTAAAAATGTTGAGAAACAGGAAAGTAAAAAGAGATATAATACAGAGGCTTATCCTGTTTTGCTCGTGGACGCTGGAGGGAGACTTAAAAGAAGATTCAGTGCAGAAAAAGTTCAACAAAAGAGCTTTACGCCGCCTTCTTTCCTTAAAAGCTTCCATCTGAATGAAAATGTCAGACTAACATAAATTAATGAGCATTTACATTATTAAACCTTTGTCGGACTTCCAACATGAAATCTTTTTACCGTACTTTCAAATGTTTTGCAGGTACAATAACATTAAAAAACTTAGATATCCCTTCTATCTGCTATAATGCATGTTTATATAATAATAAATTATATGATATGCAAAGATTTTTCTTGCACCTATATATACAGAATGAATCTAATTAATCGTGCCAGAATTATAAAGTATGAAGGGAGAGTCACACTGGGTATTCTGATATAGGGAATATAGGGCCTTTGACGTCGGGTTAATGAAGTATGGGTTTAAAGTATGAGAGAAGATCCTGAAGTGTATGCAGCCGATATACATTTCGCTGTCAATATCTGGATCGGCATTGTTCAAGATCACCTAATTGGACTCCATATTCCCATCTGACAGGCTACATTTATTTGAGGTTCGTGGAACGAATCTTGCCTGAGTTACTAGACAAAGTACTATTAATTGTCTGAGAGAGAATATGGGTACAGCACCGTGGGACCCCGTCACACTTCACAGTGGCTGTCCGTGATTACATGGATGCTACTTTTCCTGATCTATGGATTGGAAGAGAAGCTCCTACTCCATGGCCTGCAAGGTCACCTGACCCGAACCTAATCGATTGTTTCCACTGGGGATAATTGAAACCAATAAGATAGTACATGAAATCCAAGCGGGCACAGTATAGGAATTGGTTGTTAGGAACTTAGTCGCTTGCGATGTGATTCAAGACACTCCAAGGATCATCGAAAGGATGCGGCAGAATTTAATGTACCGTTGCAATGCCTGCATTGAGATTAGTGACCGAAATTCTCGACATCTTTTGTGAGTTTCGGAAGTAGTCAGTGAACATAATGCTCAAATTTTATAAGATCATTCACAATATTCCTCTCACTTTCAAGCCAATATATCTTAAGCTGGCTTCACACATCCTAAGTTTCCTGCTTCAAAATATTCTGTAGGTCACTCCTTTCTGTACAATCTTGACACAGTTAAATTTATTAATCGTATTATAGTGTAATACAACAAGTTGTTTCCCCCAATGTGCCCTGGAATGATGGCGTCATCAAATACATTTCCAAGGGATCCGGAATGAAATTTGAGACAAACTTGTCGTGTGTCTCTTGCCATGTGTTCGTCTTAAGTTTTGGCGTTACGCCATATCGACCACATGAACAGCGATTTCCACTACTCCTGAATATCTAGCGGTTGGGAGCCTCAACATATATATTTAGTTGTCTTATGTTTCAGTGAGCCCTGCACTATTAACAACGAGGCGATTATGATGATGATGATGATGATGATGATGATGATGATTTATTCTTTTTCTCCTCCTACATCACCAATTTATTCCCTAGCTGTTCCGACTTCTAAAGAAATCTGAAAATTGATCTCGTCATCGAGAGATGAGTCTGTCTTTAATTCGATATCCTCTTATCTTGTAATTAAATTCTCGGAATTGCAGCTCCAGGCATTTTTAGTAGATGCACATTGCCTACTAATTTCTTCCTTCATTTCATATTTATTATGTAAAACTTAATATTCGTTCTTTCCTCATATGTGCATTTCCCTTTTGATCCAAAACAATTTGCCTAGTAGAAGACCTGGAAGTTTTATATGAGACGATTCAATTTGTCACTTCTTTTTTAGGGTGCCATTCTTACATTCGTCTGTTAAAATAGACTCTGCACAATGTAAAACTTCACTTTGAAAATAAGATACATTCAAAGCAAAATACGTAAAACTTCTCAGTTGTCGTCGGTTATCTAGTGCTAGCCATTGGACCCGATATTCTGGGATTCCAATTCGGCCAGGACAAAGAAATCTTTGCATGGCCTCCTGATTGACGAAATTAATACTGTGGGTTCCATATCGTAGATTTACAATTTATTAAATGTGAATGGGTTCTCTGAGGACAATACAGCTCTCTATTAAAGAATGGAGAGCTGCAAGCAAACTACACCTTTCATTTCTCGTCCACATTGAATATCAACTCTGAATAAGCTTGCAGTTGAAACGGTCGTTAAATTAACTACTATTATGCGTACTATTATAATAATCCGTGGCGCTACAGCCCGTGAAGGGCCTAGACCGACCAGCCGGCTGCTGGCCTCACGCCCACATGCCGAAGCAGAGGTGGACGATCATCCAACCAGAATGGAGGTATCGTGTGGTTAGCACGATGATCCCTCCAGCTGTTATAGCTGGCATTCGAAATCGGATTTCGCTACCTATCGTAGCTCCCCAAGAGCATCACGATGCTGGGTGGACACAGGTGCCATACACTGGCCGAAATTTCATGAGAAAATTTCTTCTCCCACGAGGACTCGAACCAGCGCGCATTCCGTAACGCGAGTTCTAGGCAAGATGCCTTAGACCACGACGCCACGGCGCGGGACATTATGCGTACTATTGCTGCTGTTCAATTATTCAATAATAATAATAATAATAATAATAATAATAAAATATTATTGCTGTGCTTCTCATTTATCCATTCTTGTGAATGCGAAAAAGAAACTTAAATTTCCATCATGTCGGTTAGTCTATTTGCATGAACTTCATTATCCCAAAAGATATGATTTCATATGCTAAGCTGTGATATATGATATGATATGATATGATATGATATGATATGATATGATATGATATGATATGATATGATATGATATGATATGATATGATATGATATGATACATGATATGGTATATAATATATGGTAGTCTATATGATATATGGTATGTGATATGATATGGTATATGATATATGATATAATATGGTAGGCTATATGATATATGATGATATGGGATATATGATATGATGTATGATATGATATGATATGATATGATATGATATGATATGATATGATATGATATATTCATCCACCATATTTCTGTAAGACAGACTTTTTACAATTTCTATATTACCTCAGATCTGCCTTACTTTACAATTTTATTCACATATGTCAAGTCTTATATTACCCAAAAAACAAATCCAATATACTTTTTTTTTTCAAAACATAAGACATTCATTTAACTACTATCTAAACATAACATACATACCATTAGTTTTAACTGTTTCTTCCCATTTCAGCTTCATTAAAAATTTGCCTAATTTTTTTAACTCGTTCATATTTGTTGTACTATATTTTTTTATATGCTAGATATCTATTGATATTGAAATATTTTTTGTCCAACCACTTTTTCCTTGTATTGTCTGTTTCTTGACATTCTAATACTATATGGAACGCGTCTTGTCCCATGCCACAAAGGGGGCAGATATCCTTCTCTACGGTACCCCTCCTGTTTTTCAATTTCCATATTCCTAGCCTCCACCAAGCTAAGCCCATCCTCACTTCCCTATTATTTATTCTTACATATTCTTCTTGTTACCATGACGTTTTAATGTCCTTAAAATTTCTTAATGTTCTTAATGTCTTCAGATTTTAATATAACTCTCTTTTCGTAATTTCGTTACACCTTTCTTTCACGAGTTTACAAATTACATTTAAATTCATTACCCCAATTTCATCCCATAACCTTCTTAGACCTAATCTACTCACCTTTTTCTTTAAATCTTCTATCCAATTGGATTTCAAAATCGTGTCCCGAAGAAAATGTAAACACTTATTTTCAATGGTACTATTCTCTTTCGCCATAATATGACCTAAGAATTATATTTTCCTTACTGTTATCGTCTCATAATACTATCTGCCCCCATTTCGAATCTAGCAGCTAGGTTAGAAGCGTTCCACGGCATTTCTACAAATGTGTTACAAAATTTAAATCTAACTTTACTAAATCTATAAGCTGGTTAGATAAATAAGTAAGCCAAATTTCTTTATTATACAATATTTTCGATTCTGCAGTAGCTCTATAAACATTAAACAGATTCTTATTCTTTATATTCTGCTTATCCCAAAAGAAAGTCATTATTGTCTTGATTTTGGATTAATGGAAAAGCAGTGTAGTCTTTTTTTGTTTACTGAACTGAAAGAATTCTTGTGCTTCGAGAAGTTTCGATATTACTTGCAGCATATTCAATACCTCAAGCTGTGAGGAAGAAAATGTTCACAGACCTTCCTTTTACCTAAATCTTGAACTCAAGTTTTGCATATGGTTTCCTTACCCATATCGAAATTATTCTCCAACGTTTTCAAAATCACACAGTTTTCAATTTGCAAAGTTATTTTAATTTTATGATTAATTCTTTGCTTAGGATATAAAAATTGCAGGCTTTCATCTTGAAGCTTCTAGGAAAATTATTGGTTCAAACGTCATATATCGTCGCCTAGCAGACGAAGAGACGTAATTAAAAAAAAAAAAAATCGGTTTTAAACATACGCCGGTTTTGGGTAGTTTAAATCCGTAAGTTTCAAGACGGGCATATCTCTGAAATAGATTTTTTGGGGTTACGTCTTTTCATCTGGTAGGCGACAATGTGCGCAGAAAATTTGTCCATAATTTTTGTCCAGAGATATCTCGTACGTAATGTTTGGCCCGCATAAATTTCGTCAATTTTAAATAATATCAATATAAGACAAGTAATCTATTGGAATTTATTGAAACTCTATCTATGTACTTTACATGTATTGAGTTGGAGAATTTTTTTTATTTAGTCTCTTGATATATCTATCTTCCATTTTCTCATATCCATTAAACGATCGTGGGTAAAATAGATTCATGTTCATAATGTTTTTTGTTTCTCTCTTTAGGTAAAGTATTTACATAATAATAAACAAAGAACACATTCCTTTCATGATGTGTTTGTATGGAAAACGTTAATACAACATTGTAGCATTAAGTTCATTGTTACGAGTACATGAACGCCATAAAATTCCTTCCTTGCATCTGAATCGTCTAAGAATGTCTCAGTTAGTTGAGGATCACAGAAAATGCAGCATCAGATTAAAGAGTTACATTTTGAATCAGTGCCATTTTCCTACTCTCCAGGTTGTGCGCTCAATGGGTCGAAACGAAATCAGAGTTTGTTGATAAAAAAATCTTGACTTGATTTTCAGGGGATAGAACATTATTTGGCCGTAAATAAAAGTTGGTGGAAATTTGAATGAACAAATTACGCAGGAGATGAAAAGGTTTTGGACTTATCGTCTTATTCAGAACCTAATGTTAGCGTTTGCTTCATACTGATTTTGTAATTTTGCGTGTAACAGACTAGATAAGAAGGTTTCTAATCATGATATTTTCAACAAGTACAATTAATAATGACGGTTAGTCTTCTTATTGTCAGACTATGTATTTCCCATTTTTTTTACTCCACTCTGTTTAGAAACAATTAACCATGGTCTGGCGTTAGTGGGACAGCAGAGAAATAATAATTACTTAAGAATCGGATATGCTCATGATCTGACTTGGTTTCTTGAATTAGGAAGCCGTCGTCAGTTCACTGAGAAATTACTGGGACTATGAAAGTGTAGATTTTACAATGCCGTGTATATAAAGCTTCAAGTTCACATCGTCATTTAACTTCATTATTATCCAATCTCTTTATTTCAGTTACAAATGCAAATTATTATAGAAAGGAATATTATTTTTGTAGCTCAACTGGGCAGGAAAGCACACATGAATATCGCAGATTTATCTGGTAATGTTTGGAGCAGGTATAATATATCCTTCCTTCATTTACATAGTATACCATGTATCTTTTTTATTTGCAAAAGCGAAAAATTTATGGCAGACATGTACCATCTGAAAATTACGTTTCGGCGCTATATTTTCTCGACCTTTTTTTATGTAGTTTAATACATTGTTTTATCCTTCGTGTGGAGCGTTTGAAAGGGCGAGGGCTCCGAAATACCAACTTTTGATAAATGAAAAATGTTCTATTGAGATAGGGTTAACTGTATTCGCCGCTGTGGTTCAAATTATTGTTGTATCCACCTATAAGTCTAGCGGACGGATGTTCGATCCTCTTTTGGGTGCGAAAATTGATCTTCTTTACAAGTGAACTGAACATTGTGTTCCTTGATTTATGTTTGCCTGTGTTGTCTTAAGCAGCTATCTTTCACTGCAATCTCCACATCACAAAGGAGTTCCCTGCTCGTAAATATTTGCCATATTTTGTTTAGAATCTTTGATTTACAACCGACACGTTAGTAGGGATTGCTTTAAGATTGATGATAGACTACAATAATTATTGAGTCGGCTATTTAATGACGCTATATCAACTATGAAGTTATTAGCGTCGATAGAATTCGTAATTTTGAGCTGATTTTTGACAAGACGAGACCGAGGATTCGCCGTGGATTACCTAGCATCTGCTTTACAGCTGGGAAAAATTTCAGAAAACCCCAACCAGGTACTCGACCCACGCAGGATTTTGTCTCTTTACTGAGAAATATAGTGTGGATATACTGTATAGCAGAATGAGTAAATGTGTGAAACGAAATAAAATTGTACCATATAAAGAAGAAAATTATATTAATCTCCTTCTTTGAGAGCATTGTAGAATAACAGGGATAAAGATCCGCAGTTTTATGATTGTTGTTCCTTTGATCACATTATTCATTATATTAACCTGCTTTTGTTAGTTAAACATACTTTATAGTTTTCTTTAACTTTGTAAAATTGTGGAAACTGTATTTGTTGCTTTCATTAGATTTTCAGTAATTTAAACTAGACACAACAAGAATTCGGATCTTTATCCCAGCTATAGGGTAAAGATCCGCTAATTAAGGGGCAAAGATCCCCAAACAAATCAACACTGTACTTACTAAATAGAATTGCAAAATTGCTCTAAGTATGGAAAATAAATGAAGAGGTGGATTCCAAAACCAACTAAGTCAATTTTGGTGATTTTTAGCTATGCTACGTGTTACACAATTCTAATAACAGAATATAAGTCAAACCCAACTAACGAATGTAGATTTCAAATGCCTAAATTGACGGTTTTTTCCAAATATTACTAAGTCAACTGTTGTTTTATTCTAAACCCAACTAAATCAGCGCACATTCGCACTAGCTATTGGCACAGCTGACTTAGCTGTGTTTGGCGCGTTTTATGTCAGTCCTTCTACTGTATTGTAGTTGCACATTGCAGTTCACTACTAATATTCCTGATGTAACATTAAAAAATACCATTAGATTTGAAAAAAGGAATGACGTTCTTAAGCTGATGAAATACATACCCGAGGAAAATAGTAAAGCCAAACAATTTTATGAGCAAGCACTGAAGGAACCTGAAGGGGATCATGATAATACTGTTCATATGTATGACGAACAAAGGCCACTTGTTTAAATCAAAATAAAAAATGGTAAAATTTCATATTAAAACTAACATGTACATATTAAGTTCAATTAGTGTAGTAATAAACAATTTAGATTTAAATTTCAGTCAAAATAGAACATTGCAATATTCAATTCAATCATTTTCAATTTTTGTAAATGTAAAGTGTAAAAATCCACGTTACAACTAATAGTATGCAATTAGTTAAAGTATTTGACATAATATAATACCTGCAGTGTAATATATTTTTTTCAGTTAACACAGCATTTGCAATTCAATTCTTTATTTCTGTAAATGGAAAATGTAATATTCCATGTTAAAACTAACACGTAAAACGTTCCAGTATTTAGTAATAAATATGTGCAACATTTTCTTGAGTTAACACAGCATACTTGATTAACCAGTATAGGAAAATATTCTGATTTTTTTTTTTTCCAAATCAAACTAAGTCATGACTTAGTGCAATTTTGAAAAAAAAAAACACACACGCACCTATAAATTGTAAGATATAAACGTAAATGCCACAAATATTTCGTAATGTCATATTATCTATGTTATGAAGGATGTGGTACAACATAAATTACTCAGATACCGTAATCAGCTCCACAATAATTATTTCAATGTTATTGTTCTCCTGAAAAAAGTAGTTTTTTTGACTTAGTTGATTTTGGAATCCACGTCTTCAAATATTTATAGATAACAAAATACGAATGTCACCATGGAAATTAATGCAAAACATACTGAATAAACTGACAGAATTACATGGAACATGTGCAAGAAATATTTTCAATTAATTTTAAAGAACGCCACAATGTAAATCAACACAAAACATTATTACTAAAAGAACGTTATACTTCAGTCAATTGACATATCAATTTACTGTAATCTACAACATAGTTTACATTACAAACATTGTTGTGAACGTTTTCGCCTAAAGATCAGCATCTTGAGACAAATAAGAATTTAGATATCATATGAAAAAATTGCATAAGTGTTCTAAGTGAAATATACATAGTAGTGTGTGAAAAAGGTTACATGAGCAAATATAGGCCTAAATATTAATATACATAATTATAAAGTGTCCATGTTAAAAATTACATGGACTGAAATGCATATAAAACACCCAGGTTAAAACAATTACTATGTTTGTATATAATTTTTTTTACGCTCTGCTTTTTATATCGATGTGAATAGTTTCACTGAATTTGTTATAGGCCTATATTATGTTAACAGGTTTTTATATTTGAGCTGTCAGCTCTGAAATGCCTTCTTGTAGGACAGGAGTTCGCGAAACCTTCCAGTTCTAACACACGTATGATGCTGTCCAAAGAAGATAAGATGACAAATAGTCAGCAAATTTAGCCTAGATTATCCCAGTAGTAAGAGAATAAAAACACCGATCCTTCTCAGTCTTTCTGCGTTTCTTTACGTAAATACTTATTAATCCAACCGACCCCGTACGACTTCGTGGATAAACGGAAGAACATACGGATGTGATTGTGACAAATTAAATGATTGAGGAATACAAGTACGTCTAAATATCTGGGCGGGGGGAAGTTGTGTTAAAAGTTTGTAAATGTGATGTTCAGTAATTTCAGTATAAACCGGCGTCGTGCTGACCCCACATCAAAGGACTCCAACCGTGCGTGTATCTTTAACCTCGTGCTAGGCGGAAGTTATTCTGAACTTTGAGTACAATTAATCCGTTTGAGGATAACTCTCATAAGATTCGAGTGAGAAAAGTAAAATATTTTGGCCTTGATTTCAGTACCAGTACCGGATATACTATAGAAATGACTCTGGTACTTCGTTAACGGTTACCAGATATCAAATACTTCTCCGTATATCAGAGAGTCTCGCAACTGAGAGTCAAAACCAACTGATACAGTAACATTCCGTCGTACACTGGAAACGTAGTCATAAACCAGCAGATCTCGACAACTGAGCATCATCGACTGGCGCCTGTGCACGGTCATGTCTCATGATCAATAATAACCGAACTGACCATTTCCATCCGTAATCACCGAAACTACAGTATTTTTATTCGTATGAAATCAGCGAAAAGTAATAAGAAGTAAATAGTATTGGTGAGATTGAGAGAAACGGGAAGACCTGTAGTAAAATTTAATCCTTTGATATTGGCCACTACAGGAATAACTCCAGTCAACGTTGGAAAGGAACTCAAATTTGCGGAATGATCAGTTCTCTACCACTGTGCCAAATACGGTAATCCGAAGAAAGTAAACTTTATATCAAGGCTTCTAATCGGTTTGAAACCAGTCTTTCCTTGCGAATGAAGAAAACGTATTCCACAATTAGGGCATATGGTACACAAAGAATGCTGAACAAGTGATTCAGCAGCCTGTCTACTCTTTACTTGTCAGTGGGTGCTTCTTGGAGATTTGGCTTCATCTCTCCATTCAAGGAGAGTACTTGAAAGAACAGTAAAGGTCTGGTGTTGACTTGCAGACTATTACCACAGTCTAATACAGTCACGAAGATTGAGTTCTTGAGGGTACTAGGAACAATAGACTGTGCCGGTTATATTTCGCATTGTCTGTAATGGGGCGATAGTAGCGATCCAAGTGGTTAACAACTATCTGTGGATGCATATACTAGACTGTGCTATTACTATTCGGGTAAGGCAACAGCCACACCTTGTTGAAAATACCAGTTCTCGTCCCTTCACTACTCGGGTAAACATTTCACCGCAGAAAATAGACGAGTAAACAAACATCCTCTTGAGAAATAACTGGCCACTTGACGCCACAGCCTACTCCCTAACAAACATCTCACAATCTTAATGGTATACAAGTATTTTAAATTAACAAGAATTAGAACAAAAATGAAGAGAGTCGTCATCATCACTATCATCATCATGAGTGAATGAATGAAGTGAATTTATTGATACATAATATATACAAACACTTGTACACATACTTTGTACGAGTCTGTACGGCCATTCGTGCTATAACTATGCACAGTTTGAATCTTCAGAAAAATTACTAATAAAATAAGAATAAAAATAATAAAATAACAATAATGATAATTATTATTGTTATCATCATTATCACTATCACAATTACAAGTAATGCAATTTCATACCAAATTTGAATAAATAATCCAATGTATGAAATAAAATGAAATACGATTAAATTAAATTTCCTAGGAAAACACGCAGTGAAACGATTGAATATAATTATAAGTAGACACACTTAAAAAGTTATATAGACAAAAATACAATGAAATTCAACTACCTATCAGAATTTCAATAAATAAATATAAATATAAGACAAAAAGTCTGGCAGAGCTAAGGCCAGTAGGCCTTCTCTTCCGCCCAGTCAGACTCTAATTCTAATTGAATACAATTGGTTACATAGTTATTACATTAATATCTAGACCATAAAACTACATGAAAGTAAATAATGAAAGTTGGATAAGTAATATTAGTGTGACAATAATAAACATTGGTAAGAAATAGTAATAATAATAATGATAATGATAATAATGAGATAATTTAAATATTTATTCTGTGATATTAAACTTTGAGAAAACTGAAACAGCTATTATTGTTAACAAGAATTGTTATAAAAATATTTCGTTAGTCTATTCTTACATTGGTTTGATGTCTGACAGTTCCTGACATTACTCGGTAGGAAATTCCAAAGCCGAGGAACAGAAACAGTGACAGAAGATGAGTATGAGGATGTTCGGTGGGAGGGTATGGATAATATTGAGGAGTGTTGTGATCGTGTGTCTAGGTTATGATGGGTGGGTAAATTTTGAAAACGAGACGCAAGATAGACACGAATGGAGAAATGCAATATGTGAAAGAGAATGGAAAGACAGTGGATTTTCCTACGATCTTCTAGACGGAGCCAGGACAACATTTGGAGGGATGGTGTTACGTGATCAGCCCGGGGAATATTACAGACGAAACGGACGCACATATTATGAACACGTTGTAGTCTCTGCGCCAAAGTAACGCTTAGGTCAGTAATCAGAATATCACAGTAATCGAAGTGGGACATCACGGGTACTTGCACTAACATCTTTTTCAGGGAAAAGAGTAGAAAATTCTTCAATTGCCTAAACGAGTGGATTAATGAGAATACTTTTTTGCAGGTTTCTGCAACTTCAATGTTCCAATTTAAACTTTTATCCATATAAATACCTAGGTTCTTTACTGATTCACTGAACGGAATTTCGATATGATTATGGATTGCAAAATAATTGAGGGGCCCAGTGGAAAAGGGGCCATGCCACATTCCTGTTGATTTATAGTTTCTTCTTCGATTTTATAACAGACTTTGCCGTCTAGGACCTCTTTCATGAACTTCCAGTTTTGTGGAATGTGTCTATCGGACATGGTAAGCATTTATAAATACCTCCTCTTCACTTCAAGAGAGAGAATCTCAGTGGAATAAATATTTCTCGTACAAAATTTAGTTTTTGTGGCTTGGGTCCCTTTTCCACTGAAACCTTCAATTTTTTGGCTAGTTAGAATATCCAATAGTCCTTTATTTCTCATAGCTTTGGCGTTCAGTCGAATAAATATTGTATGTTGTGATCATCGCTACTCGTCCAGAAAGTGTAATCCACTGGAAAGTGAAGGATGCAGAAACATGAGTCCTCAGCAGAATTAGTTCTCTAGAAGACGACAAGTTACTTCACACAAGAAAGAAAATGGTACAATAGATCCTATACAAGTCGTTATGTAAGCTCTTAAACGGTCGAAATCACAGGCTAGAACACGGTCCATATAGCAAGTAGAATGACGTCGTTCTGCGTGTAACGGAGTGACGTCAGTGGAGAATTTATTCCATCCGTACGATAAATTGCAACTCCGCTTTCTCCTCTCTTTCTATGCCCATACTCGAGCTTAATGATGCTTCCTAACTAACGACAACCAAAACAATGCCATACGCGCTATTATACGAGCAGGGCTATCTTTCATGCGCAGTCACAGGTCAGTGGCTTCCAACAAGATATTCTTAAACGAAACTTCATTATTTCTGTTTTCACTAACATGGAGACTTGGTCAAGTGGTTACCAAGTTTGTCTTTGTTCCGGCTTTCGAGGTCTTAAACGTAGCCTAAGGCTACAGAGATTTCAGCCTAGTTTCCTTCGGAAGATAAATACAATACACTAGACAGTATTTATAAGTTTTCAGTCTATTGTAGAAACATTTAATGTACCTACCTCAAAATAAATTTTTATTTACTCAACATAACAACATTTTAACTTTATACACTTAAAAGCAACCATTCTTATGGGGTCAGATAAAAAAGTTAATCTTTTTTCTTCCACCAGCAAGATTCAGGAAAATCTCATTCAGCTATGTCTCGAGGTTTCAGTAATCAATCACGCGTAATTTCCGACAGTCATTTAAAATGGAACCAACACATTAATTAACTTTGTAATCAACTATGTAAAATAAAATATTATTCTGTTTTATTGAGGAATTACTTGTCAATAAGCTTATTACGCATAATGTACTTAACTTTATTTCAATCGGTAATTATGTATGGAATTATAGGACAGGGTAGCTTATTTAAACCCAATTTCAATCCACTTCATTTATTACAGAAGAAAGTAATTAAAATATGTCTTCATAAACCTAATGATTTTCCATTTCAAAAATTGTTTTTAGACTTTAATGTTCTTGAAATAAGACAAATTTATTATATTGTATTAATAAAATTCATACATAAAAATCGAAATAATTTTGAATTGTATTTTCATAGTTATGAAACAAAAGGTATCAATTCTTTAAGATTGTTTGAACCAAAATGCAACACTGCTGCAGTATTTAATCATAGTAGTAATTTAGGCCCAAGAATATATAACAAATTTATATTTAAATATCCTAATCTTGTCAATTCTAATAGTTCTATTATTAAATTTAAAAAGTTATTTATGGATTGTATAAATAATGAAAAATTGTGAATTTAAATGTATATATTATTATTGCGTAGTAGACATACGACAAATTGTATTAGGCCTATATTACTTTTTGATTTCAATTCAGGAAACCGCCCCTGACCACGAGTTCTACTCATGCAGGGGCGAGCTAAAGTTTTTTCGGTTTTTTGTTATATTTTATGTTACAATTATTAGTAAATTAATTAATAACTAGGTAAATATGTAAATAAATAAATAAATAAACCAAAATCCCATAAATAACTACAGTAAAATAGATTTCGTCTCATTGTTGGCTTAACGAAGTGGTTTTAGTAGACATGACAGTATAATTTTTACTTTACTATTTGAGCTTGTAGACCTATTGAGGTTATTTTCGAGCTACGCACATTGAATAGCCATACCGGCTGACTACACTACGATTCGCTGAGTACCCAGATTTCATATAGGAAACTGCACACGTCCCTAGATGAACCCCTTCTACGTGTCGCCTGCTAGCGATAGGGGAATGCTATGACGTGATAATGGAATTGAGGTCGAATGAAATAACGTTGATATCTAATGAACGAAAACAGGAAAACCCTGAAAAAACTCTTAGCTGCTGTCTTGTCCGCCAAAGGTGTCACTATGGGCTTTACAGGGCTTTTCAATAAAAGTCTCAGATTTGACCGGGCTCGAAACCGTACAGATTCCGTGACAGGTCGAAACTCTACACCACTTACAAGGGAACCGTCCCAGGTCATGGTGCATTAAGACAGCACGGATCTTAATAATACGTGCCTGCCGTTTTTACCCTCATGGAAAACTCTGTTATTTCTATTAGAAGCTAAATGAACTCCAGGACCATAGTGCGGACGAAAGAAATAGATCAGTGGAGAAAATCCATGATTCATTCATTTACAATTTTCTGTTCAATGGCAGGTCTTTCAGTGCAAAACCATCATTCTCCAATCTTTCCTATTTTCCGCCTTCCTTTTAGAATCCGCATACGATCCATATACGTATGTTAATTTTACCTATCATCCGAATTCTCTTCTGCTCCATACTCTTCTCTCGTTCACCATACCATTCAGTACATCCTTCAGTAGGTAGTTTCTTCTTAGTTATTGATCAAATCAGTTTCTTTTTCTCTTCCTGATCAGTTTCGTCATTATTCCTTCTACACTACTCCATGTTTCTTCCCCATACAATTCCACACTCCGCACAAAGTACTTCACTAGTCTATTCCTTAGTTCTTTTTTCCAGAGGTCCGCCGAAGATGCTCCTTCCTTCTATTAAAATCTTCCTTTGCCATTTCTGTCCTCTTTTTGACTTCCTGGCCGCAGCTCCTGTTACTACATATAGTACACCCTAAGTATTTGAAGCTGTCCACTTGCCCTACTGCCTCATTTAGAATTCGCCCGTTTACCTTCTTTATTTTTCTTCCGTTAACCATGGTCTTTGTCTTGTTTGCATTTATCTCCATCCCATACTGCTCACAGCTATTATTTAGCTCTAGTAGCACAGCCCTTTGTAGGCCTATCATCTCTTCTTCTGTCATATCATAAGCAAATCTTAGTGGGATTCGAATTCGCGACCTCCCGGCTTGCAGAGTAACGCTTTAACCGCAAGCTGCTGCGCGCCCTGAAAAAAATATACGAGTGATTGTAATGCTTCCATTATTAATGTTTTTCATTAACAGAACATGTTCAGAGGTGCAGGTGATAATGCATCTTTGGGCGAATAACGACAGCAGAAGAAATATAAGTCCTAATAAGTTTCCTTCAAATTCGCTTTACTCCATTGCATTGCTTGTCGCCGACGCGATGTCGGACTTCTGTCTGAAACATCACAGTATATAACATTAATAATAATAATAATAATAATAATAATAATAATAATAATAGGCCTAATAATAATAAATATCCTTTTCCTAGACGGGATTCGAACTCTCAATCCTTGCTTCCAAGCACTTTTAAACCTATGTCTTAGCTGTTGTTATATATGTTCACGTTTTAAATATTAATAGAAAACCAAGTCTGCAAGAAAGCATTACTGAGACGTAAGAAGGTACCAGAAAGACGTTCGTATTAATACTTTAAATGTATAACACGGAGAATCTCGCTTTATGGATCAGAATATTGGAAATAGAAAAAGAGCAAAAAGAGTTTTACAAGCTACAGATACAACTACATGCCTTGGAGCCATAAAAGTACAAAGACAAAAAGAAACGGCTACGGAATGTGATACATTATTAAAAAACAGTTTCAGGCAGACTTACGTGGCTACGGAACAACAGTAAAGAAGATGAGGGGACAGCGGAAGCTGAATGTGAAACGTGAAAGGCTGGACAAAGTCTATGCTGAAGATTTGACGGACGTACAGTTACACTGAAAAAGAATGAGACGATTCTTGGTCGTCGGAAGTTAAAGTTCTACAGCGCGGTTCACTCGATATCGACGTAGGGATACATAACATGACAGATAGTACAAGAATTGTTACAAGGACCACAACAAGGACAAGGACCAGAATAAGGATCACGAAGAAGACTGCCATTTAAGGCCAGGATTTCGCAACATAGCTCGAGTCCCAAAATATCATTGCTTCACTGTACCGAATGGCAAATGCCTGCTAAGGGATCTACATTCTGGACTGCTGCTATCACTGTCTTGTCTCGGTAGCTCATATAGTAGCGTGCCGGTTCCATTGTATAACCGAAACGTCTCGTGTTCGATCCCAGGTAAAACTTTTTTTTATTGAGGTGTAATTAATTTGTTCAGAGTTCCTCGACTGTCTAATTTGTCGAAAAATATGGAATAATTTATGCCCAATTTCTGGGTCTTACAAGTGGGCTGAACCTCGTCAAAAAATAAATCTTACTTGGAAGTTAAAAGTATTCTTCCTCAAACAAAAATCATAAGAAACAAAAAGAGACCTGTTAACTTAAAATCTTGTCCACATGCCATCAGCTTCTATTACAGCTCTAAGTCGATCCGGCATGGATGTCACGAGATTGTGGACTAAGTTCTGATCCCCGGCGAGATCTTCCCAGGTGTCAACAACTTGATCCCACAATTCGTCTCGATTTCGAGGGCGTCGGTGGGCATAGGTGGCTATCCTTCTCTTTTTCAATTCCGCCCATAAATTTTCGATGACATTCAAATCAGGTGACTTCGGAGGCCAATTAATGATTTCGATCTCGGGTCTCCTTTGAAACCATCTTTGAATGCTTGCAGCATAGTGCACGGGATGGTTATCCTGCTGGAACAGCAATGTTCCTTCGGGAAAACGTTCTCGGGCGGAGGGAAGGAATATATTTTCAAGAATGTGCTCGTAAGTTTCCGCATTAAACCGGCCATCGATGCGTTCTATAACGCCAGGTCCATCGTAAGACATCCACCCCCAACACGATATGCTAAAGCGCCCCGATCTTTCACGTCGGTGCACATAGCGCTGATCATGTCGGAGACCATCCTCACGATAGACACGGACAGGACCTTCGTAATCACTCGAGATGGTTGTTTCGTCGGAGAAAATTACATTTCTCCAATCGAAATCCACTCGATTGGTAGCGAAGACAAGACGGTCGACAGCTTGTGCTTCCCCCAATATTTCCATTTGCGCAGCCCTCCAGCTCCTAATACCGCGGTTCCTCAACCTGCTGATCACAGTCTGTGAAGAGCCGGGAAAGTTAGATGTTGCTCTTATTTCTTTAGCAGTCAGAAAAGGGTCCTGTCGAACTGTCTCGAATAAAAGAGCATCCTCTTCCAATGAATAAATCCGCGGACGCCCAGGAATAGGGCGATTTTCGACCTCCCCAAAATTTTGGTAACGATGAACCCATCTCGCGGCTGTACTTCCAGGAACACCGACCAAACGGCCAGCAGATCTAGCCCCATATCCAGCCTCAACTAGAGCTATAACTCGCTGTCTCATGTCACGTCGGTTCGCCATTACGATGAGAAATGAGAGATGACGATAATACTTTAGTGTAGACAATGACTATTTAACATGATATAGAATTATTGAAATAAGAGGCATCTTGCATAGTAAGAGTTAATAAATCAACCCTAAATTAAATATCTAAATAACAGGATATAACAGGAAGTCCAATTGTTGCGAAACTAATCAAATTAAATCTAATTACATTAAATAAACAAACCCCAAGTTATGACACCACATTGCTACAGCTAAATTATATGTTATTAACATAAGCATTGAATAGGTCCGTGGTTGTGCGTTGGACGACAAAACCAAACATCGAAAGTTCGAATCTTGCCGAGGAATGTAACTTCTTGCTTTTTATAATGTAAATCAGACTTATAACTACAATCATTCATATTTCTTACATTATTTATTAATATTTATTGCCAACATTGAATTTGTAAAGAAAAGACTTTAGAAATCTCATATGGAATTTGTGATCTGTAGTGACATAAACATAGATTATCTCTCGGAACTTTTCCGTAAAAGTAAATTAAATTCACTCCTTGAAACTGGAAACCTTATTCGTAGGGTCATTTTCCCATAGCATACAAGCTGAAGTAACACAGCCATTGATAAACGTTTTGTACACAGAATTAGACTGAATTCCTATTCGACAGAACCTATAATCAATGGCTTGTCTGACCATGATAAACAAATCCTATGTGTTTCCAATGTCACTGAACAATTTCAAAATATTAATTTAAAAACTAAGAAAGGATCGTAATTGCTGTATCTAGTGATTATTTACATTTATGTCTACAAAATGAATCTTGGAAAAACCTATATGATACTGGTACTACTGATATTAAGAGTAAATATATTGACTTTTTCACTTAATTTCATAATCACTTCAGTGGATGTTCTCCACTCGATATTGTGAAAAAATTCAAAAGTAAAAACATGTAGATAACGCACAGGGACTTCAAAATCTCATGCATTAAAAAGAAGAATCTATATGTAATGAGTTGCAATGTAATGATCTTCATGATCTTAAATACTGCAAGAAGTACAGTGTAATTTATCAAAAATTATGAAAGAGGGAAATAGAATATATTTGAGTAGAAAAGTACAAAATTCAGATAATGCAATTAAACCTATTCGTAATATTATTAAATTTAAACTTGTAGATATCCTAAGAAAGAAAATATTTTTTCATTAAAACCAATGATTATAAAGTAGAGGATCCCAAATCTATTGCAAATTCTTTTAACGTATTATAGTATATAGTACAGAAATATTATTGACAACTTAAACATTCAAGATTTTGCAAAAGATACTGCAATTGGTTACTTAACATATGTATTTAATAATTATTATTAATATATGTAATTAGTCAATAACTGCAACAGTGCTTATACATTCAATCATAACATGAATAAAATTGAATGCAAACACGTAGATAAAATAGTTAAAATTAACTGCAGGGGTGAGAATGAAATAATCCAAAGCCATACTTTTAACAAAAATTGTTTTGTGCGAGTGCATTTCTTACACATATGGGAAAGCTATTAATAAATTATTGTAATAATTATTCAACAAATGACATAGCCTAAGGACTCTAAACCTTTGTAAAAGTTTGTCTATTATTATATATTTCTTTAATTTCATTTTAATTGTTAGTTTTTAATATATATGCATTTACATTGTATATATGTGTGTGTATAAATGCATTCATTAGATTAACGTTTATAATATTATAACTTATAATTTTGAATTGTTTGCGATCATTAACACTTAATCTCAGGACTTTGTAAAACTATATTTCAACGTGACTTAGCTATTTCAACGTTATTGAGACAAAAAAAAATTGCTGTGTAGACTAAGAATCGAACTCGCACTCTTCTACACAACACGCAGAAGTCTTATCGTCTGAGCTATGGAAAAGACATGAAAGCTTTCTTTTCTGTGCGGAGTGTCGATCTAGTCATGAAGGTCCACTGTCGATTTAACTACACGATTTATGTATATATTTATCTGTTATTTACGTAATATTATCATATTTTTTGCAGTTTTTTAATTGAATTTCGGAACGATGCTAGTAACAAACCAAATAGCCTGAATTTAAGTAACTCAATATTCGTTATCTTGTGTATCGGTGCTCTGGTCTCCGATCATGCGCAGTGTCTTACATCTGAGACTTAGGAATATTCAATCGCCTCATCCTTTTCCAGGGAAACTGTACATTGAATTCGATTCGACCAAAGAGCTGGTGCATGTAGAGTCTGGTAGTAAATGAATGGGCAAACGAATGAGTGACAAAATGAATCCGTGAAAAATGAGTAACTGAATCAATTGATAAAGAAATGGATAGTTGAATTAATGAATATGTGGCTAAAAAGAATACCTGAACGAATAATTGGTTGACTGAATGCATATAGAAATGAGTGAGTAAATTAAAGTTTAAATTAATAAGGGATACAGTGAATACTTGTATAAAATGAAGGGTTCAGAGACATTGCGGGCCAAGTGCCATTTATTAAAAACGGAGTAAGCAACGGTTAAAGTTAAGTAAATACCATAATTTAATGATGATTGACATGTCATTTAATTTTAATGTGCATACTGTATCTTACTTGCTATATTTCGTTAAATTATGATACTCACTTAATTTCAACTCTTGTTTTCTCCGTTTTTAATAAATGGCGCTTGGCCCACTATTGCTCTGAACCCTTCAAATATTCACTGAATAAATTCGTTACTAAATGATTGAATGGATGAATATCTAAGTTGGTACGTGACTGAAAGTTTATGTAAATAAATGAGTGCTTAAAATATATATTAAATTAGCGAGTAGTTCAAAAATTACTTTTTTAAATTATGCTTATTTAACGACGCTAGCCAACTGCCGAGGTTATATCAGCGTCGCCGGTGTGCCGGAATTTTGTCCCGCAGGAGTTCTTTTACATTCCAGTAAATATACGACATGAGCCTGTCGCATTTATGCCGTGGACTTGGGCCGGAATCGAACCCGCAACCTCGAGCACAGAAGACCAACGCTGTACCGACTACGCTACTCTGGCCGACGCGAGTAGTTCAATGAATGCTTTCAGAATTTATTATTGACGGAATAATACAAGTAAATTAGTTGTCTCAATAATTTTGTAAGTGACTGAGTGGCTGAATGAATGTCTGAACAAAACAGTTGTTAAATGAATATACAAATTAACGAATTGCTGAATTAATATGTTAGGAATTAGTGCCTGTATCAATTGACAAACAAATGAGTGACTGAATGAAAATATGTAAGTTAACGCGTGGCAGGCAGAATGAGTGAATAAGTGGTTAAGTGAAATGAGTTGCGGAATGAATTAGTAAATGAATGAGTTGGAAAATGAATTAGTGAATGAGTGAGTTATGAAATGAATTATTAAATGACTGTGTTGCTAAATGAATCAATAAATGAATGAGTTGCGAATTGAATCAATAAATGAATGAGTTGCGAATTGAATCATTAAATGAGTGAGTTACGAAATGAATCAGTAAACGAATGAGTTGCGAAATGAATTGGTAAAGAGACATAGTGGATTGAGTTGGTAAATAAATTATATGTGGAATGAATTAGTAAATGAATGAGTAGAGGATTGGGTTAGTGAAATAGATTAATAAGTGAATGAGTTGTTGAATAAGGTAGTAAATTAACTAGGCTATTTGGGAAGTGAGTTAGTAAATTAATGACTTACTGATTCAGTAAGTGAACTAGTTACTGAATTAATTAGTTAGTGAACTAGTATTTTTGAAATTAGCAGTAAGTAAACTCACTACGGCATGGCGCGTCCTCAGGTTGCGGATAGAGGAGACGGCCTCCAGATATGGAGTGTAGCTGCGAATATATTGAATAAGCATCATGGACAGCCGATAAGGGGTGGTCCTCCAGCTTGGGGGTTGGGCGAAGGGCTAACAACCCATCACCGTAAAAAACAGCTTGTTACGAATCCCTACAATAAGCCTCGGAATAGGACTGATTCTCTGGCACGACCACAGCAAAGGAATAAGGTTTTGAGATTTGGCACTTGGAACGTAACTAGTCTGTATAGAACAGGAGGGGTAACATTAGTAGCAAAAGAACTAGCTAGATATAGAATAGACTTCGTAGGAGTACAAGAGGTTAGGTTAGATGGGAATGGCATATCACAAATAGGAGATTACTTGTTGTATTATGGGGGAAGGAAACAATAATCACCAATTAGGAACAGGATTCTTTGTTCATAAAAGAATAAAATCAGCAGTAAAAAAGGTCGAATTTATCAGTGACAGGTTATCATATTTAGTACTTAAGGGTAGATGGTGCGACATCATAGTTATAAATGCTCACGCCCCTACAGAAGAGAAAGACGACCATATAAAGAATAGCTTCTATGAGGAATTGGAACATACTTTTGATCAGTTCCCTAGATATCACATGAAAATTTTATTGGGGGATTTCAATGCTAAAGTAGGACGGGAGGATATTTTTAGACCAACTATTGGAAAAGAGAGCCTACACGCAATTAGTAGTGACAATGGAGTTAGATTAGTCAACTTTGCCACATCGAAAAATTTAATTGTCAAAAGTACAACATTCCCCCATAAGGATATACATAAATATACTTGGACTTCTCCAGATGGATTGACACACAACCAAATAGATCACATCTTGATAGATAAAAGGAGACATACTAGTATAGTAGATATTAGAACTTTCAGGGGTGCAGACTGTAATTCTGACCATTATTTGGTGATTGGAGAATTAAGAGAAAGATTATCAGTAGCCAAGCGAGTAGAGCAACAAGTTAATATTACTAAATCCAATATTTTGAAATTAAATGATGAGGAAGCTAAGCAAAATTATCAGGTCGAAATTTCGAATAGGTTTGCCACTTTAGAAAGTTCCGACGAAGTTGAGAAAGAATTAGATGTTAATAGCGTGTGGCAAAATATCAGAGATAGTATCAAAATTGCAGCTGAGCAGAGCATAGGTTATTACGAAACTAAGAAAAAGAAACCGTGGTTTGATGAAGATTGTTGCATGGTAGTAGAAAGAAGGAAACAGGCAAAATTGAAATTCTTACAGGATCCAGTTGAGGAGAAGAGAGATAATTATTTCAATGAAAGACGGGAGGCAAGTCGTACACTTAGGAATAAAAAGAGAGGTTACTTGAAGGAAAAACTGAATGAGGTAGAAACAATAGTAAGAATAAAAACATTCGAGATTTATATTAGGGTATAAAGGAATTTAAGAACGGATATCAGCCAAGGGTAAACGTGATCATGTATGAGAATGGTGACTTGCTTGCAGACTCTCCATCAATCCTAAACAGATGGAAAAACTATTTTGCCCAACTACTAAATGTACATAGGCCAAATAGAAATGATCGGGACGAAATTGAAATACAAACTACTGAGCCATTTATACCCGAACACACGCTTTCAGAAGTCGAAATTGCGATAGAAAATCTGAAAAAGTACAAGTCTCGAGGTATCGATCAAATTCCAGCAGAATTAATACAAGAGGGTGGGAATGCATTATATACCGAAATTTATAAACTTGTACTTGCTATTTGGGAAAAGGAAATTGTACCAGAACAATGGAAGGAGTCCATAATTGTACCTATTTTTAAAAAGGGGGACAAAACCAACTGTGGTAACTTTCGAGGAATATCACTTTTGTTGACGTCGTACAAAATTTTGTCCAATATTCTTTTGAGAAGATTAACTCCGTACGTAGATGAAATTATTGGGGATCATTAGTGCGGTTTTCGGCGTAATAGATCGACTATTGATCAGATTTTTTGTATTCGACAGATAATGGAGAAAAAATGGGAGTATAAGGGTACAGTACATCAGTTATTCATAGATTTCAAAAAGGCGTATGACTCGGTTAAGAGGGAAGTATTATATGATATTCTTATTGAATTTGGTATTCCCAAGAAACTAGTTCGATTAATTAAAATGTGTCTCAGTTAAACATACAGCAGAGTCCGTATAGGTCAGTTTCTATCTGACGCTTTTCCAATTCACTGCGGGTTAAAGCAGGGAGATGCACTATCACCTTTACTTTTTAACTTCGCTCTAGAATATGCCATTAGGAAAGTTCAGGAAAACAGGCAGGGTTTGGAATTGAACGGGTTACATCAGCTTCTTGTCTATGCGGATGACGTGAATATGTTAGGAGAAAATACACAAACGATTAGGGAAAACACGGAAATTTTACTTGAAGCAAGTAGAGCGATCGGTTTGGAAGTAAATCCCGAAAAGACAAAGTATATGATTATGTCTCGTGACCAGAATATTGTAGGAAATGGAAATATAATAATTGGAGATTTATCCTTCGAAGAGGTGAAAAAATTCAAATATCTTGGAGCAACAGTAACAAATATAAATGACACTCGGGAGGAAATTAAACGCAGAATAAATATGGGAAATGCGTGTTATTATTCGGTTGAGAAGCTCTTATCATCCAGTCTGATGTCCAAAAATCTGAAAGTTAGAATTTATAAAACAGTTATATTACCGGTTCTTCTGTATGGTTGTGAAACTTGGACTTTCATTCTGAGAGAGGAACATAGGTTCAGGGTGTTTGAGAATAAGGTGCTTAGGAAAATATTTGGGGCTAAGAGGGATGAAGTTATAGGAGAATGGAGAAAGTTACACAACACAGAACTGCACGCATTGTATTCTTCACCTGACATAATTAGGAACATTAAATCCAGACATTTGAGATGGGCAGGGCATGTAGCACGTATGGGCGAATCCAGAAATGCATATAGAGTGTTAGTTGGGAGACCGGAGGGAAAAAGACCTTTAGGGAGGCCGAGACGTAGATGGGAGAATAATATTAAAATGGATTTGAGGGAGGTGGGGTATGATGATAGAGACTGGATTAATCTTGCACAGGATAGGGACCACTGGCGGGCTTATGTGAGGGCGGCAATGAACCTTCGGGTTCCTTAAAAGCCATTTGTAAGTAAGTAAGTAAGCAGTAAGTAAACTAGCTGCAGAATTAGTAAGTGAACTAATTGCGAAATTAATTAGTAAATGAATGAGTTAGGGTTCAGTTAGTAAATGAAGCAGTTGCAAACCGAGTTAGTAAATAAATTAGTTGCGAAATGAGTTAGTAAATGAACTAGTTGCGAAATGTGTTAGTAAATCGACTAGTTGCGAAATTAGTTAGTAAATAAACTAGTTGCGAAATGCGTTAGTAAATGAACTAGTTGCGAAATGAGTTAGTAAATGAACTAATTGCGGAATAAATTAGTAAATGAATGAATTACGGGTTCAGTTGGTAAGTGAAGCAGTTGCGAATCGAGTTAATAAATGAAATGGTTGCGAAATGAGTTAGTGAATGAACTAGTTGCGAAATGTGTTAGTAATTGGACTAGTTGCGAAATTAGTTATTAAATAAATTAGTTGCGAAACGTGTTAGTAAACGAACTAGAAGCGAAATGAGTTATTAAATGAACTAGTTGCGAAGTAAGTTAGTAAGTAAACTAGTTGCGAAAATAATTAGTAAATTAACTAGTTGCGAAATGAGTGGTAAATGAACTAATTGCGATATAAATTAGTAAATGTATTACTTGCGAAATGAGTTAGTAAATGAACTAGTTGCGAAATTAATTACTAAATGCACTAGTTGCGAAATGAGTTATTAATACACTAATTGCGAAATTAATTAGTAAACGTATTAGTTGCGAAATTAGTTAGTAAATGAACTAGTTGCGAAATTAATTAGTAAATGAACTAGTTGCGAAATGAGTTATTAATAAACTAATTGCGAAATTAATTAGTAAATGTATTAGTTGCGAAATGAGTTGGTAAATGAACTAATTACGAAATTAATTAGTAAAGGAACTAGTTGCGAAATGGGTTAGTAAATAAAATAGTTGCGTAATTAATTAGTAAATGGACTAGTTGCGAAATGAGTTAGTAAGTAAAGAACTAGTTGCAAAATGAGTTAGTAAATGAACTAGTTGCGAAATGAGTTAGTAAATGAGATAGTTACGAAATGAGTTAGTAAATAAACTAGTTGCGAAATGAGTTAGTAAATGAAGTAGTTGCGAAATTACTTAGAAAATAAATTAATTGCGAAATAGGTTAGTAAATGAACTACTTGCGAAATTAGTTAGTAAATAAACTAGTTGCGAAATTAGTTAGTAAATTAACTAGTTGAGAAATGCGGTAGTAAGTGAACTAGTTGTTAATTGAGTTACTAATGTAGTAGTTGCTAAATGAGTTTGTAAATGAAGTAATTGCGAAATGGGTTAGCAAATGCTCTAGTTGCAAAATAATTAGTAAGTGAATTAATTACAAAATGAATTATCAAAATAATAAAATCAATGAATGAATGTTTAATTAAGGAATGGCAGAATGAACGCATAAATGAATCACTGGCTGGTATCCAGTATATTTTTCAAGAAAATATATCTGTTTAATCCCTCTCATGCCGGTGAGAAACAGTTGACTAGCAACTATGGTCGAGCCTCCCTCCATGTATTCAGATAGTCTCAAGTCATAAAATGCTCAAGAATGTACTTTGGGTAAACTCGTACGAAAAAAAATGGGAATGGTGATAAATAAAAATGTAATGTCTGTTTATTTGTCTGACGTCACTGGTCTGAATGTCCATTGCGGTCACTGAATGGAGGCCACGCTATTCGTGCACACGCATTGCGGGTAATAAGTTTCCTTGCGTGAGTTACACCACGTGACCTTAGCCAGTAATCCCTGGCTTATAAATTGCATTTTTTACACCAAACAATATTTTATATTAAGTCTGACAGCCTTTGGAATACGCCCGAGACCTACCTGCATACATATTTGCACATTTACATCGCCAGCTAATTCTAAAACATAAAAAAGAGTGGAAAAAATTTCGCATTCTAAAAATATACGAATGTATTCAACCTGCCCGTTGGATCACACGTATACTCAGACTCTTGATGACGTATTGTGACCCTCACCTGAGCTCTAATTAGGTTGCCGGAACTTATTACATTAACCTAGGTCATTGTATAATTTAACTTAAATAGCGGATTTCATACTTTTCCTCTCGATTGTATAGCACAGGGTAAGTTTTGGCTTATGTTTAATAGAAGATAGACTAAATTTGCTGTTTCAAAGCCGGTTGAGAGTGAAGGCGAGAAAATACTTAATATTACTTCAGAATAAAAGTAAGACTCATGATGTTTGGTCGATATATCGTCACGCCTCCACTTAAAAATCTTAAAAGAACACTGGTGAGAGGCAAACATAAACATACTGAATGGAATTCGAACTCACGACATTAATCTTTCCAAATATTTTAATTGTACCATCTCCTCTGTTTACACATGTCCATATTCACATTTTACACTTAGGAATCATTTTAATCCAACAGAAATTGAACAGTGCGTTGAAAGATAATTTTTTATTTATACTCACATTCTGAATTTGATACCACATTAAAAGATATTATGTTTGGTGCGCGAGGAACAAATCCCAGATTTACATTGGAGATCCTCAGAAAATTAAAAGTTCCTGAAAAGACTCTTCAGACAACTGCATCAACCATTTTAAAATCTTCATTGAACAACATCAATCACCATCTCTGTTCATCTTTATAATATTCATTGTATATTATTTATTTTCAATAAATGTTTATGTTTTCATAGCTACCACATCTTGTTGCAGAATGTTAATTTTTTTTTATTTCATTATGTGTTTTTCTAACATTAATTTACATCTTCTTTTTTGTTAATTTGAATTGATTAGAATGCTAATATTTTAAATCCAAGATTTGGACGACTATCATTTCGATATACTACTACTTTTATTAATGTAATACTTATTATAAATATAAAAATAAACAGCAGAAGTATAACAGCGAAGGGTTTAAAACTAAGTAATTCTTCTTCGTTATATCTCCCTGGTGTTTCTTTCCTTTCATTTCTCTTGGGAATATTATGGTCTCTGAGAAAGCTTCGAACCAACACAAACCAGACATTCATAAATAACGAGACTCCCAAGACGATATAACGTAAGCCACGATAAGTCAGCAAGGGAAAAAAAAAAAAAACAAATAGAAGATATTTATAAATCCATCAGTGCGTATTTGAGTGCGCGAGTTACTCTTGTGGTGCAGCTGAATTTCGTCATTCTGGAGTTATAAACAAGATACAGTCATTAGTATCAATAGTTCAGCTGTTACTAAGCTAACCCCACCACTAAGCGACATATCAAGATATTTTTATTGTATAAATATACCTGTATTCTTTCTCACATCTCTACCTCCAACAATAGAGGGAGCATGTAAAATTACTCTGCAGATTTTCAGAGCGAATAGCTCATATTGTATGTAACAAAAAATATAATACCATATTGGTGGAAAGATCATAGTTTTCTCAGAAATAATGGAAAATAGGATTTTTTATCCGTATCGATAAGAATCTAATAAAAATAATTTATCTCTCTGGCGTATTTCATTAGCATGAACGATTTTCTTGTAAATTTAATTTAAACACCATTAATTTTAAGCCACTGAACGGTGCAACCAGATTGCAACGTTATAGTCAGAGAGGGATGTTCGCGTAGAAAGACAGACTTGAGTTCGTTGACCTCTTACTTTTATTTTACGAGAAGAAGTAGGACTATGTTAGCAGTGATGTTGACAGATTGCTGAACTTCCAACTTAATTTTCTAATTAACCGTGCACTTAATCACGAAACGTAATATAGCCTATCGTCCCTTTCAATCTGCGGGATTATTTCACTTCCACCCTGTATACGGACAGTGGACGTAAACAAAATACTATCGCCACTGCGATTAGTGGTTAATGTGGATCGACTTGTACTAGGTAATAAAGAAAGGAAACAAACCAGCATTTTCATGCCAAGAATCGAACTTGGGTCGTTTGGTTTTGTAGCTGTATAAATCATCATTTGAATTTGAGTCACATAGGACGGTACTAAAAAGCAGAATATAAGAATTTAGGATATTTAAGAAACATAACCCGCAGAAGCAACACTTCAAGAGAACAAGGAGGTTTACATTAGTCAATTGTGTAGCGCAGTCGGTATAGGGCTAGTCTTCTATGTTCGAACCTGGCCCAGGCCGATGGCATTTAAGTGTGTTTAAATGCGACAGGCTCATGTCAGTAGATTTACTGGTATGTTTCTGCGGGACAAAATTCCGGCACACCGGCGATGTGATATAACCTCAGCAGTTGCTAGCGTCGTTAAATAAACTATAATTTAATTTTTTTAATCAGTCAGTTGTAATGTTCATAGAACTTAGACGAAAACGTACAGCGCATAATTATCCAGAAAATGTCATATTAATGTGACACTGTCAGACGATCTGATTTTTAATTAGTTTATTTTACGGCGCTTTATCCATTACGATAGTTATCTAGCGTTTGGGTGAGATGAACGTGATAATGCATGCGAAATGAGTTCAGGGTTCAGTGCCGAAAGATACCTAGCAATTGCTCTTAATGGATTTAGGGAAAAAGCGGAGAAAATTTCACCCAGGTAACCTCTCCCAACAGGATTTGAACCTTTGCTCGCTCGTTTCACTGTCAAATATGCTAACCGTTACTCCATAGCGGTTGACGAGAGGATCTATTTGCAATGACAAGGTACATTAATGGCTTTTCAACGGAGATTTAGATTCCATTTTTTTACGTCGGTCATAACGACCCAGGTCGTTAGTAAATGATAAGAGCATCGACTTTCTTTTGTAGACGAGAGTTCATATTCTGGCTATTCAAGTGCAATGATAGTGAAAAAATACTGAATTTGTTGTACCCTTTGGAGGTAATTACTTTTCTTTCGCTGAAATTGTACAAAAACTATGTGATTATTAGAGATAGGATTTTTATGACCTATAAATCACGAAAAAAATGTCCTAAAAACAATGCATTTATGACCTAAAATCTTTCAAAAATGTCCTTAAAAATGCCCTAAAAATTGATCGTACATAATTGGCTTAGTAAGAATAGGTTTTGTACTACTTACTATTTAGACGTTTGTACTACTTAATATTTAGACTAGTAATTAAATTAAATTCTAATACCAACATTTAAGTTTATTTAATTTTACATAATTTTTTCTAAGTGGTACACTTTAATTATTCTACCTGATGTAGTTTCCATGTAGTCAACCACAAGGCCACCGTTATCCGGAATTAGCAGGTATAAAGGAGTCTTTATTAAAGGGGTGGTTGGAGTGTACTACGTTAAAATGGCAATATTTGTGTAGAAAAACTATTAAAATATTATACAAAATAATGGGTATTAGCCACCGGCGTAGCTTGGTCGGTTAAGGCGCTTGCTGCCAATCCGGAGTTGCGCTCGGTCGCGGGTTCGATTCCCGCTTGGGCTGATTATCTGGTTAGGTTTTTCCCAACTGTAAGGCAAATTTCAGGTAATCTATAGTAAATCCTCGACCTCATCTCGCCAAATATCATATCACTATCACCAATTCCATTGGCGCTAAATAACCTCGTAGTCGATACAGCGTCGTTAAATAACCAAATAAAAAATAATGGGTATTAATGGACAAAATATGTAGACAAAATATGAAAGAAAATATACATTTTTTTATATTAATAATGGGGATTTATGGCCAAAATTAAATGAAAATGCCTCAAAATATCCGAATAAAACAAAAGATGCTCTTATGAGTTGGAAAAAAAAAAAAAAAAAAAAAAAAAAAAAAAAGCCTTAATAAATATGTCTTAGAACACTCAGTTTATCACATAATATATAAATACAAAGCAGCAATGTTTCTGGCTTAGGGTAAAGTGGGGTCTGTTGAACAGTCGGGCTTGTTGGACATTTTGTACTTTAACGTGTTACCTCGCCACTTGTGAGCACCACATTCTGCTAGAAGTCAATGACGGAAGTAGCCACGAATGGGGCTACTTCAGTCATTGACTCCTAGCAGAATGTGGTGCCCACAAGTGGCGAGGTAACACGTTAAAATACAGTGTCCAACATGTCCTACTGTCCAACAGACCCTAGTTTACCCTACTAGAAAAAAGATGCAATTTCATCAAAATCCTAGCCCTAGTGATTATTATTATTATTATTATTATTATTATTATTATTATTATTATTATTATTATTAGTATTATTATTAGCATCATCATCGTTCTCGGCATCATCCTGGTACGACGTAGATTCACCTGCCATCAGTGCGGTAACATTTTATGACAGCTAAGTGTTCACATATTTTCGGCTCATTTTCTCTAAAAGAGTATATTTAAGAGTAGTGTTGGAGAATAGAATACTATACATAGATACGAGATAGGCGTATTTACTATATAAACATTGCAACGGGGTATTTACAGTTAAGAATTCAAAGCTAAATTGAAACTTTATCTTACCGACAACGGAACAAATAAATGCAGAAGGAAAGAAGCAGCCGAAAGTAGCAGTGTAACCAGGCGACCAGCGAACTTGCTGGACACATCTAGGAACTCAATGAGGAAAGTTCTGCTATGTGGTTATAGGGTTCTCTTTGATAACCGTCAAAATTCAAATCAAAAAAGGGTTATGAAATAAGGAACATAGCGAATGAGAAAACAAAAACGAAAGAGACAGAAAAAGGGAGAAAAATAAGCAACTGTAAAACATAAAGTAAAGCAAGCTAGGAAGAAAGAAAGTGCATGGTTTTAGAAAGCAATGAGGGACTAAAATAAACAGGAAAGCAAGAAAGCTGCAAAGTTTATAAGACGATACGAAAAGAGAGAAAATATAAAGCAATCTATGAAGTAATAATAAATAAACGAAATGGAGATGAAGAGATAAGAATAGAAAGAATGAAACTAATAAAGAAAGAAACAAGCAAAGTAGATAGACACATCGGCGATCCCATGATGTGAGGTCAGCACGACGCCAGACATCACCTAAGACAACACAGGAGGTCATATTCACTATGGACAAACATCCACAAATTAGGTAAAATTCGAACCCACAACGTTAGTTTCCATGCAATTCTGAAGCTGCACCTCTTAGCTGTTGTCTACACTGCCCCCGGCGTTTATTTGAATTTAAATAACTGAAAACTGTTTTATGTTGGCAGTGAAACACTTAGATCAGTCTAAGTAATAGCCATATACTGAGAGGATTAAAGTTTTGTGACACGGCAATGAAGTGTAATGTAGAACAGTAAATTAAACATTTTATTGAAATAATAATGTGTATTATCTTTTGAAATAAATATTATTCCATCCGCGAAATAGTCCCAATAAATAGCCTACCTCTCCAGGTTTTGAATTTTCCTAGGTAAATACATTCACAATTGAAGTGTTCTTTCATGTATCGGTAAAATCAAAAACTCTCCTGGCATTATCGATGATGGTGATGATTACGATGATGATGATGATGATTATTATTATTATTATTATTATTATTATGGTTATGGTTGTGGTGGTGGTGGTAGTGCCAGTGATGGTAGTGACAAAATGATGGTAATGTTAATGATCAAGAAACTTGTCGAATTCATTCTTCAACGAATTGCTGCTATTTTTAATGCGAGGATAGGTCCTAATTCTACACCAATAATTCCTTTAGTATGTTCCCGCTCTTATTTATTATGTATATTGGCGAAATTACTAGTAATAGATGCAAAAATTGAAATTTTATCTATAGGAATCTCAGACCTCGAATGACATTTATTAGGACTATTTCTTCAATGAATAAAAATGTAAATAATATATCCCTAAAATTCACTCACAAAATGTTAATAATAATTATATATTTATGAATACTTAGCTATTCAGACATTGTGAAGTCGAAATAGATGAATAACGATTACTGCAATAAAGAAATTGAATGCCAATAGAGAAAAGCGAAATACAGGTTTTAAAATGCTAATTACATGTATTGCGCTTTTCTCTGTTTATTATAACAGAAATATGTTTTCATTATCTGCTGAAATCATAATTTAATTTAAACATTTTATAGTATAATTACAAATAATCTGATTAATACATTAATTAAATGAACAATTGTTATGAAGAAGTGTCATTTTCTTCAAATACAATGAACATGGAATTAGAAGATGAAGATGTAGACGTAGAAGTAGGATTTCGCACTTTATTTAGTACAATGGTTCATGCTCATCGATTTACTGGAAACAGTTGGCGACACTGACTAAACAAAGGAACGACCTTGCGATAAATTGATACTGATAAGTCGAGCTGCAGAAATTATCGCGATGTATGACTGTGATTCGTTGGAATTCAAAATTTAATTACACTTCATTGGTCGAAAATGGAATGACGTCATATAAACGGAATAGTCCCTCTAATCTAGCGTTTATCAAGTTTTTTTCGACATATAGTACACTAAAGTTGTAATTTAAATTCTCGCAGCACACTAGTAGACCTATAATCTATGGGATTTTTTTCATACAAAAATGTAAAATAAAGTATTTTTTTAAGGCTGGCCTATAGTGATTCTTGTAGCAGAAAAGGTCGCAGTTGGGTTTTTCTCGTGGTTTTCTACATCATTCCGTCATAATTTTATAGCATTCCCCGAACGCCGTCTGGCTAAGCACGGAGGGGACTGGCTTAAGGACAAGTGGAGTTGCCTGCTCGAAACCTGGGTAGGCAACGAACCTTAGTACAGTCAGCCGGTGTGGAGTGAGAATGCGCCTAGATGCAGGGTCAGTGTAATAGATCTAGTAAAGTCGCAGTGATGAGTCGTAGTGACCCTACCTTAAATTCAAATTAAAGTCGATTCAAGATCGGTACGATATTCTAACTTGATGATCTGGCAACCCTGGTTGTGCCTCAGTCACTCTCTTATCTGTCACTCGCACACCTACACTGTTTTCATTGAATGTTGACTTGAGCCGCGTTGGCTGAAAGTTGACTCTTGTGGGCACTTTTATTTTTTTTACGACTCTTTTCACTTTTATTTTCCCAATTTTTACTATGAAAACCTTTATAATTTTAATTTTCTCGCGGCACACTACTGTGCCGCTACACACCGGTTGAAAATGGCTGCTCTACTCTTAACCAAAATAATATGTAATACACTAATTTCTGCTAATCCTTACATTACTATTTTTAACTCTGAAACCAACTTACAGCAATCAATATATGAGTGAAATAGAATAGTAGAGGAATATATGTTCATATCTACAAAAATAGTAAAGTAAATACGTACAACGTAAGATCCAAGAATTTAATAGAGAATGATTCTGTGGAACAAATAAGTTTAAATATTTAGGATTAAATACGTCTTATATGGCTAGTCTAGGCCAAAAAAAAAAAAAAAGAAAAAAGAAAAAATACGCCTTTACTGATGGAACGATAAGCAGGTATTTAAAGAAATAGGGCTGAAAAGGATATCGTCATAAAGTTTTACAAAGTGATGTCTGTTCCAAAGATATTATATGAGTTTTAAACGGGAAGAAGTCAAATGAAATGAGATTTATAAGAAATACTGCTGAATAAAAAAAAACAGATCATAAATGGAATACCGATATGCAAGAAGAATTAGAAATATTTGAGACAGACGACGGAATAAAGCAAAACGTGCAAATAATGCAACCAACTAGGCTACCACATCTACTGTATTTATGAATTATAGACCGATGGCAGGAGAGACATTGAACGTTCAAGAAAATGATTACAGAATTATCCATCGCAAGTGAGATTTTTTACGTAAATTGTCAAACAAATATATTCAGTTAAATACAGAATTACTACTACAAATCTTCGTTGTTCCTGCAATAACTCATATGTGGAAAATATAAAATTTTTCAGTAGGAAGAGAAAACACATTTATTCATCCTTTGGCAACCGTACATAGGATACTGTGAATTCTTACATTTTCGAAACAAAGAAATATAATACATACAGGAGATTTTATTATTTGCTGTATCACTATTTAAGAATTTTATGAAGCAAAAATCTGAAAATCGATAAATATGTCACATAGGAGTTATTGCAGGAAAAACGACGAAATTCACTATATTTAATGGGTGCACTTAATAATAATAATAATAATAATAATAATAATAATAAATTATGAAAGTATAAACATAAATTCACGGGAATCGTAAAAAGAGCAAGACAGAATTCCGTTAAATATTTTGTAATCAGGATTTGTGAGCATCCTATGGCATAACATATGTAGCGAATGGAGGGACTCCGGAGGATTGTGGGTTCGGTATTGATTCGTGGATGTGCAGCAACACGTCAGCAACATTCTGGACACGAAAGAAAGCGATAAACGTTAAGAAGTACAATAACAGGCCACAAAACTGCCCTGGGATTTCTAGCATCTCCTCTCTTAAATATCTCTGCGCTAATAACACATTAATTCCCTACGTGGTCGTAGTAGCAATTACTAAATCCCCGACCAGGTGTCCTGCCATGCGGAACTGAATTGTCTGAAGAACTACGAGCTGCACACTGCTTAAGTACTTTTAAAACCAGATAACACGATTTTAGCTTCAGATCGTTTATACATACAACTTTGAGCTTGAGTCTATGGCATAATTGACCATGAAATGTATTTCGAATTACAAAACTATGCGAGATGCCTCATAATTTCATTTCCAATATTATTATAGAGAAAAATTATATATTTTCCTTTTAATTGGTTACGCCTATTTTACGACACTTTATGAACTGCTGTAGTTATCTATCTAGTGTCTGAATGAAATGAAGGTGATAATGCCAGCGAAATGTGTCCGAGGTATAAAACCCGAAAGTTACCCAGTATTTGTACTTAATGGGTTGAGGGGAAAACCCCGGAAAAACCTCAACCAGGTAACTTGTCCCAACCAGGACCTGAACCCGGGCCCGCTCTATCACGGTCAGGTGTATATCTTCAAATATCCTGGATGAAATGTATCACACAAAAAATGAATTGTGTTATAAAAGAAATTCTTAAAATCTGAAATAGGCCTACAGGCCTAAGAGTTAGAGAAAATAAAAAATTTTAGAAAATTTTTCCAAATTTTCCTTAATTATTATTAACTACGAGTAAAATATTCTTGTACACACTCAGAAACAAAAAAATAGCTGGCCGTGTTTTTTTTAATGCGCGCCAAACGGTACAGTTATCGGCATAAATTCAACATATAACGCATTGTAATACAATTAAAACTGATCCAGATGTTGTGATATACAAGAACATGAATCGTAATCAAGATTTAGAATGTTGTGAAGCTACCCATTTATATGTATAAATGCTTATTGATCGAAAAATAGTTGTTAGAAATAGTATGAATAGCCTACAGTATATGCCATCCATCATTAACGTTATATTCGTGCATTCTGTATTTACTTAATAATTGAATGGGTAGCGTTGTAGCCTGCCAAGAAAATGTTTCGTGTTCAACATCTGGCCTTTATTATTATTATTATTATTATTATTATTATTATTATTATTATTATTATTATTATTACTGTATTCTCAGTGAGCAGATTGGATGTAAGAAGCCCACGTTTTGAGGAAGACAAAGATGATGAAGTGAAATTATATTTTTTGTAGGACAAGTCAGTGCTATCAAATAGCTTGATCACTTGGGTCTTTAATTTTCGTCCACCGTTGTGGCTGAGGGGTTAGCGAGTCTAACTCCGAACCCAGCGGTGTTGCCTGGGTGAGGTTTTTTCGGGGTTTTTTCCTTCACTCCTATGGATGAATATCAGGTAACCCACCCATCTTCGCCACTTCATTTCCTCCCCCATCATCCTTTCCTCATCATCCCGTTTCTAGTTTTTCAGATCACTCTACCGGCGGCCTCCCGAAGCTGCTGACTCTCTCGACCGGCCTCCGTGGAATGTAGTTCAGCGTTGTTGGACGACTTCTGCAATGGCACCTGAGGCGGACCTACTAGGTGCGCGTAGGGTGTAGCATGCAACTCATTTCATATCGAGGGTTAGCGCAATAGATCTCAATAGGTCGCAGTGCTGGGTCATCCGTGCCCTCTCAGTTAAACTCCATTCCATTCCATTGCATCTTTAATTTTCTGAATCTACTTGAATTCGACCTAACATTTATTTACTCGTGGTCTTCTTGTGATCAAATTATAAGTTTCACTATTCTGTTCCTGGTTATACAAGAACAAAATGTAAAGTGAAGCCGGAGTATGAGACGGCATACATCCGATGTTGGTGTTATGTCATGCTTCTCCCTCCATTATGTGGTTATTTTAGGTACGTCCATTTGTGGCTTCCCCATTCTAAAAATTATTTTAATTCCCTTCTGTGGAACGGCGAAACTCTGGTCGAGACAAGTGGCCTATAGGCTTGGAGCTCACATATTCAGTTTTCCTTAGCCTCGAATTCTCTTGCAAGTATATGTTTTCGCGTAGCTTTTAAATGCTTCTCCTCCGATTCCCCCCACTCACATTGGCAGTTCAAACTATGTTGTATTGCTGGCATGTTTTCAATAGTCTTTATAGGCTGTGGCCATTTTGTCTGTAGACACGACTGAAACTCAGACTCACTGTGTGAGTTAGTTTACTGTAAGCCTGTTACCTCAGTCACGGGCAGGGGAGAGAAATAGGAATTTCTGAGCTTTAGTTATCAGACTGAAAAAAGTGTTGGATTGAATACATATCAGAGATGGAACAGACTCCATTGATATAGAGAGAAGAAGAGCAGAAGAAGAAGATCAATGTATCTATCCTATCCTTTGCTTCCTGACACGGTTTTCTATATTATTTATTCACGAATTATGGTTTTATTGGGCGGCTGACGAATTCTTAACGGTGAAATGTTCTCTGAGAGGAGTACAGGTCTGAATAGTCACGGAAACGTTAAAGTAATTTTGACATGCTACATGCGATATGATCACGCAGTACGAGCAGAATTCTTTCGTCTTATCCGAATCTTACGCTTATTCGGCTAGTAAAGAGGAAACCCTTTATTGACAAAGCTACTCTAGGGGATCTTCTTTAAGCTGAATGTGATGGATGTTCTGCAAGGCATCTTTTATGTAAATTTATTCTATTCCTTGTTATTATAATGGCTCAAGTCTGACAGCAACTTATCCATCAGCGAGGGACAACAGAAAGATGGTTGTTATTTGTCAGCTGTCATTTAATTTGTATTATCTTTCTTCGAACATTTGTGTAACGTTCCTGAGGTGGAGTTTATTTCAAATTCACCGGGAAGGTTAACTTTATTGTACAGTTTTTTAAGGGTTTGTTGAGGTATCCAAACCTGTATCATAACTCAGCCTTTTAAAACTTCCGATCTCATACAATTAAATGTGGGGAGAAATTTTATTACTATATATAGGGACCGTATTCTGTCCCAAAGCGTATGGAAATAAGATTAGCTGTTCTTAGACTATATTGACGTGACGTCCTATTTGGCGCGTGCCACAGCTACAGTTAGGGAACACTCGTATCTTGTTTGTGTGCAGTTGACGTTCCATTCATGATTCAAAACTAGACCCCGCAATCTGTTCACAATTCATTATAGTCATAAAGAATGTCACGATGATCTTTCCTACTATTTAAATTATTTGTTCATTTATTTTTACTGACAAAATTAATGACATAATTTCTTCTCTTCCACTCAGTCAATATAAAAGTACGTAGCAAATACAAATAATAGAAATATAGAAAACTATGGAATAATAATAATAATAATAATAATAATAATAACAGCAGAACGTAGATGTGTTCAGTTACATGTAATTTCAAGCCTTAAACAATTACACTTGAGTGTTAAATATGTAAGACAATTTGTATCAAAGAAATTATATTTCACAACGAAGGACAATTGGGATCAGAAGCAAAGGGGTACAAGTGACATTACTGAGAACATGAGTTAAGTGCATCCGGGCAAACTAAAACATCTAAAATTGTAGCGGCAAAGGGATATATATAACCATATCACACTAAAATTGAAATAAACAATTTCAAGGAATTTACTGAAGCTTAAGTACTTTCAACCACATCTTCTTAAAATTAACTTAAATGCACTTATACCCCTTTGCTTTTGATCTTCTGAATTTATATATTAAAAATAAGAATCATATTCTACAACAGTTATATTTGAACAAACGACGAAAAGTAGTCTTTTTTTGACAATCGGCTTTTGAAAGTAGTCGATATCTGAAGCCCCTTATATACTATTTACAAAAGTAGTAGGTATAGTATTATCAAATAAAATGGGCTACCTTGCATTACAATATACAACACTGTACTTAATAGTGTAAATAATGTTTGATCAATGTATGCCTACATTCTTTATCATAGTGTTGTTTAGTCAACTGTCCGAAGACAGGTTTGAATCTCATAAATGACACGAATTAAGCATCACCCATAAGCCAGGATATAACATGGTAGAGTGGCCAGTTACTTTTCCCCTCCATTTAATACAACACTGACTAGTAACATATTACACAAATCAGACTTCAGATGTATAAAATTATTGTTCTTCCTCTGACACACATCGTAAAGTGAGATGTACTGCCTGATAATAGATGTACATATCAGCCAGAACCTCAATCAGAGATAAATAGTAAAAATAGCTAATTCTAGTGTATATAGTGTAAATAATATAAATTTTAAATATTTGTGTAATTATTCAAATGATATATGTTTTGTTCTGCCCAATTTGACGAGAGAGGAGTCGCGTGAGCAGACAGAAGTACTTCGCTTGCTGGATGCACGCACGCCATCGGTTACAGTAAAAACTCCAGTAATACATAACCTTGTAGCCTTCTGGGACAAAGTACGGTCCCTAATATGTTAATTCATTACCAATTGTTACACCTACCCAGGCATATTAAAATCAATCACAAAGGCGAATTACCTTCATTGGTATTTAGTCAACGATAAAGGGCTACCTTAATACAATAAATATACTACATTCCTCATTGCTCATTCCATGGAAGACACAATATTTTTTCCGCCTAAGAATCTATCGCCATCGGGAAGGATTGAAAACGCGTACTTTGAATCCAAAAGTATGGAGGCCGAATAGACAGACATGTCTATGTGCAGCCTTAGACAAAGAAAAATGACCAGCTGCCCTACTCTAAGTCTCCTTTGGAAGACTTCTGTTGATTCCGTGATAGCTTAGGCTTACACGTTTAGGAATTTCTTATGCATGACTCCACTCTGCTTGTCCTTTGGTTGTTTGTTTGTGCGTTTTCTGTCTGTTTATAGGTCAAGTGTTATGAATAATGTGTAACGTAGATATATTCAATGAGCAAATTAGGTGCAAAATGAAGATCCTTTACCTAGTCGTGTGAACTAGGCGCTGTCCGTAGTGGACTAACACAAATTCACGCTACAGGAAAGCGACCATTTTTTTTTGTGTCTAAGGCTGTACATTGACATAAACCGGCATCAACAGCATGGGCACTGTGGCATAGGGCGACCACAACGGATATGGACAGAGAGGAACAGGTTACTGTTAAGAAGTAGATTTCAAGAACGTAATATTTCAGAACTCATTATGATGTTAATAAATACAGGGTGTTTAAAAGAGTGTCGCGTATTTTTACAGGAGGTAGCATTGGTCGAAACTAGAAAAAAAGTTCTTATAAACATCTGTCCAGAAACAAATATCTGTTGAAACATGGGGATGCTGTTTTGTGGCCTACGATACCCACCTGTCTGTTACGTAGAAACTACAGAAGGTGCTCTATGTAGTTACCACGCATTGTTACACATGCTTCAGTCCTTTTTCTCAGTGAATCACGAACTCTTGCGACCACACCTGGCTGTTGTCTGATTTGCTCACATGCATTTAATACACGTTCGTTTAACGTTGATACGTTGTCGATGAGTATGGGATACGAGTATACCAATGTCTGTAAATGTCCCTCAAAGCCAGAAATCCAAAGGATTTATTTAGGTCGGGTGTTCGGGGAGGCTATGCTACTGGGCCTCCTCGACCAGTCCATCGCTCATTTAACCTCCGGATTAGTATTGTCGCACGAGGCGTAGAAAATGGGGTGGTGCACCGTCGTGCATAAACAGAAAGACAGCCTATACCACTAAATACTGTACGTACGTACGTACGTACGTACGTACTAAAGTAAAATGATAGACTCCGTAATATCCTGGACTTCAGTTTACTATTACATTCTCTGCTTAATTGTGTTAAGGGATGATATCCACGCTTAAAATATGCACCATTGTTTTGTGTTTAAACGAATGACATTCATAGGCCACAATACAGCATGGTCCATATCTCAACAGATATTTGTTTCCGGACACATGTTTATAGGAACTTCTTTTCTACTTTCGACTTGTGCTGCCTCCTGCAAAAATATGCGACACTTGTTTTTAAACACAGTGTATAATGGTGATAAAATATCCTAAAATTTAATTTTTAAACAAATATTCATTCTGTAATTATTTTAAGGCCGTCTTTTTATAAATAAATCCCTAAACCATTTCTCCTGTCTCTTTCTTCTAAATATATAGCCTAATTATGCATTTATCAGCTGAAAAATCTCAACCCTTAAGATAAAATAGAGATATCAGGAACTTGCATATTTCAAGGCCCTACTGTACAGGTGCAGACATAATCTCTGAAGAGAAACAAAGAAAGATTCCGCAGTATGTTAGCGGAAAATTTACCACATTTGTAAATGCTACACTTTCAGGGATTACCGTTGTCTGTAACATTAATTTGTGATACATGTTGTAGAAAAAAAATACATATTACGAGTTTGAAGTGTGCATAATATTTATACTCTACTGAATGAAATTTAAAGTTTATCATCATTATACGAAATATTTATTTCATAAAAATGTTCATTTCAATCATCGTCACTGTCTTCTACTTAAAAACTTCGTCTTTCAGCATGTTTTATTTGTGAATAGTTTGCACCAAAATGCATCAGTAGTGGACATGTTTGTCTATGTTTGTCAGGGAGGTCAGTTCTGTGCAAAATTGGGGGAAAAAGAAGTTTTGAATTTGTTCAGTTTGATGAAAGAGTGGTTTAAAGAGCAAAGAGTATGCTTACAGAGCAATAGTACCCGAATTCACTGTTTGAGGGGAGCAGTGAAGTCTCGCCGTTCTACAGCCTGAGGAGCTCACGTGCGCTCGCCGCTCTCTTGCGCTCTCTCTGCCGCCTCTTATAATCCGCATCCATCCAAGGAAAGAAGTTTCTATCGATTGGAACAGTAATAAGTAGACTACTGTCGAGGAGCGGTTTGCAGACCAAGACAAACTATTTTTAAAGGGCTTAGAATTTGTTTACGATGTTCGTGATAAGCGAATAGAATTAAAAGGTGATTATATTAAATAAATAAACATTTGTTTTGGTATACAGTAATTTTTTCCATGTTAGTCTAACAAGTTATTAATTCCGCGTCATAAATTTAAACACACAAAATATTACTTTCCATTAATGAAATATTTGAAGGAAAAATCTTTCAGGGCAGATCGTTTGGAAGAAGTCGTGCAAAGTTTGTAACTGCTGTGTCACATCTGCTTCGTGTATTGGAGCATAGGCCGAGGGTGACGACTTCTCCGCTGAGAGAAAGCTCGGAAGAAGCCTGAGTATTTTATGAGCGTCTTCTGTGCGCGACTTGATCCCTTGCATATTTGTTGGTCCGCAGAGACGCCATTCAGCTTGCACCGCAACGTTGCTTGTGGATTTCACACTCCCTGCATTTGCACTTACGTTCACAAATAACACAGGATGTTAAATTTTCTGCTACAAAAGTTAACCACTGTTTATTACCCAAAAAGAGATTAGCATGAGAGGGCAGTGAGAAAATTTACCTAGCACAGCGTCATTATTGTAATCTTCATAATAATTATCACAATTGTACAATAATTATTATAAATATTTTGCTTTGGATTTGTTTCTTAGGCCTGGTGGCGTGCGTACCTCAAGCGGTAGGCATATTTGCCTGGTGATCCGGAGCTACGCTTGGACGCGGGCGTGGGTTTGATGCCACTTTGGGTCAATTATCTAGTTGGTTTTTCTGATGTTCTCCTTAACTGTAAAAAGAATATCACGTAATAAACTGGCAAATCCTAGGCATCAGCTCGCCAAATAGGTACCTTCTCGCTATCATCATGCATATCAAAGCTAATAATCTAATGGAATAGAATTTAACTGAGAGAGTACGGATGGTCCAGCACTGCGACCTATTGAGATCTATTACGCTACTGCTCTATATGGAATGAGTTGCATGCCACAGATCCCCTACGCGCCCTAACCACATGATTCCCTTAACGACCAGTCCCTACAGCCGACAGAATCCTCTCCCTAGTAGATCCGCCTCGGGTGCCATTGCAGAAGCCAACCAACATCGCTGAACTACATTACACGGAGGCCGGTCGAGAGAGTCAGCAGCCTCGGAAGATCGCCGGTAGAGTGATCTGAAAAATCAGAAACGGGATGATGAGGAAAGGATGATGGGGAAGGAAAAGAAGTGGCGAAGATGAGTGGGGTTCCAATCGCCTGATAAAGTTACCTGATATTCATCCATAGGAGTGAGGGGGAAAAACCTCGCCCAGGCAACTCGTCCTGACCGGGGATCGAACCCGGGACCGCTGGGTTCGGAGTTAGACTCGCTAACCCCTCAGCCACAGCGGTGGACTAAATAATCTAATAGTTGATACAGCATCGTTAGGTAACAGATTAAAAACTTGTTGTTTAGCTTTCACAGTAGAAGTCCAAATATCCGGACTAATCATTAGGAGATTGGCATGATCCAGATATGCAGAAATCTGGATAATTCGATCAGAAATGAACATCAGTCCAGCAACACATTACTGTATTGTGAAAGTGCAGTTTCTTCCTTCAAGTTTATTCCAGGTCCTTCTTAACATCTGTGTTTTCACTAAATTTCAAGAATCGACTATCATTTAGCGACAGTCCTTCAAATTTAGGACTTTGTGCAATGCACCTGTGGGTTCGTAACTCACACTGTTCTGACTCGAAGTGGGATGGTGGAGGGGAGCGCCTAGCTACCGCACAAAACAACCGAATGGAAGTGAATATGTTGTGCGACATATTGCGCAATTTTTTGGACTAAAGAAAAGTATTTTCTGTCAATGAATAAGCAATTTATAAATTTCTTGAAAATCGATCTGGATAATTGGAGTTTTTCTGTATATTAAAGCGTTAACTATGCCAGTAACATAGTTCACTCGATTCTACATAATATGATAATGATGTAATTAGGGACCGTACTTTGTCCTAGGAAGCAACAAGTTTAAGTATTACTGGAGTTTTTACTGGATCGGATGAGTGCATGCAAGTTGCAAGCAAAGTACTTGTGTCTGCTCACACGACGTCTGTTCGGTCAAGTTGGGCAGAACAAAAGATAGACAACATTACCAATTACGTACTTACAGCTTATATTATTTACACTATGTATACTATGTCCACTATTTACACTATGATAAAGAATGTAAGCCTATATTGATCAAACATTATTTACACTATTATGTACAGTGTTGTGTATTGCATTGGAAGGTATTTTATTTCATAATATTAAGTATAGTCTACATATTTTTAAATTATGTAAGGTATAAGGGGCTTCAGACATTGACTACTTTCAGAAGCCGATTGCCAAAACAACTATTTTTCTTCTCTAGAATATGGTCTCTCTTCAAATATAACTTTTGTGGAATACGATTTTTATTTTTAATTTATCAATTATTGACCTTCGTTATGAAATTATCGTTTCTTTGGCACAAATTGACTTATTTAACACTAAATTGTAATTGTGTAACTCATGGTAACAAAAACATCTACATTTTTCTGCAATTATTATTATGATTATTATTATTATTATTATTAGTGGTGGTGGTATTATCATTATTATTATTCCATTGTTTTCTGTGTCGCTGTTATTTATATTTGCTATGCATTTTAATATTTTTGAGGGGAAAAGAAGGCCTTACGGATTTTTGTGTATAACGTTTAATAAAGCATTAAGCTGTAATAATTTTTTCTAATTTAAGAACACTGAAATCAGGAAAAAAAGTTTTGATGGATAACCAAGAGGTTAAATGAGACATATTTGAAGGACATAAATATAACTTACGAAAGCATATCATACAATGTTTTTTTCTACAATAGCACAAATTTACATTAAATAAATATTTCAAGTTGTAAGTTTAAGTTTAAATTTTGAACCCTCTTTGTTTCTTGTCTATCTTTGTTAAAAAGTAGCCTATCAGAATTGTTGTCTGAGGATGATTCTTAATCTCAGGAATACTCTTCTAAAACATGGATTCTTGTTTATGCTGTGTTTTGTTTTTAGTAGTAACAAATTTCTATTTTTTTTGTGTATTTAATTTATTAATATATCTAATTTATTAAATTTATTTAAATTTAGTAATTTATATAATTAATTGAATTAATTAATTTAATTTATTGTATTTATTTATTTTATTTATTTGTTTAACTAATTTATTAAATTTGTCAAATTTATTTAATTATTTAATCCATGTTATTTATTTTATTCATTTTTATTTATTTATTTAACTTCTTTGTTCATTTATTTGTTTTTTATTGATTTATTTGATTATTTATTTAATTATTTATTGAATACATTGATTGATTCATTCATTCATTCATTTACTCATTCGTTTGATTGATTCATTAATTCATTGGTTCTCTGATTTATTGATTCAATTATTAATTGACTCATTGCGTCATTGATTTATTTAAACGGCCAATTCTTGTAGCAATAATTACAATCGCTTTACATGCCAAATTTAGATGTTGCGTAATGTGTTCCTAATTTATAATTATTTTTAGTATGTATTGTGATGTGATATTTTGATTCTCATTGTATTGCTTCATTATTAATGCTTTAAGGAGAACGTATAGTCCATTCATCTTAGTGACATTTTGTTATTGCCTCCGCCGTACATAAATATCCAACCTTCGCTCCCATAGGTTAAATTATTCTGTGCAATTGTTTTCAGTATCATTTTCTTTGCGGCGCTTGAGTTTTTTTTTATTTCCAATCACTCCATTTAGAATTGTTATGTATAGCTCGTCGAGCTTGTATAATGCGCTGTGAGAGATTAATTCGCACAAAATAATGTCATTCTCATCAAATGTAAGTTCTTAGTTATTTAAATTTCTACTCTCATTTAATCATTCCCTGTTGTAGACACTGACAACCCGCGATTAAGCAGGCGGTCTTACTTAAGGGAACCCGTATGTTAAAATTGACCAAAATATGCATTTTTAGATTTTTACTTAATATTATTCCTTATTCAATTCTGAACAGATTGATATATACATTATTAGCGGTAGGACCTTTTTGAATGTCTTTTTATGACTTTAAATGGCTGAGTGTGCGTGGGTATTTAAATGCATGCTAGCGTCACGCCCACTTCTGTAGTTCGTTCGACTGCAGGCTGTTTCTATCATTATTTTCTCCTTGAATTCATGTAAGAAGAAGAAGAAAACATGTACAAGACGAAAATTGTGTTGGCTACTCTATTCTAGCACAGAGTAGCCAACAGTGCTTTGCTTGTTACAGTTGTGAGAGTGAATTAGCACGTGGCTTTGTTTATTGTGATTTTGTGGTGTTGTGAATATAGTTCATAGTGCTCTTATTGTGTAAATATGCCTAGAAGAAAGAGTTTTAATAAAGGGAAAAAACGTAAGTTCCGTGGCAATCAATATACAAATACAAACAGTGTTAGTTGTACCCCCAGCATTGAGGTTAGGGCAGAGAAAAACAATGAACCTACACCTAGCTCATCCAAGAAAAAACTTGTTTATTTGGAGAATGAGAATATAACAGGTACTGAAGGTCAAAATGTGTCATCATCTAGTAATAATAATATTATTATAGATTTAGGTATACTATCTGACTTCATAAAACAGCATGTGAAATGCAAATACTGCAATAGTGAAGACTGTGTGGAAATGTTTGAAAACATTAGTTCCAGGAAGGGATTGGCAACAAAAATAAATTTACATTGCAGTAATTGTGAAAGTGTAAAGTCCACAATGACATCTGCAATGAACAGAAATAGGCTGTACAATGTAAATACAAGACTTGTGTATGGTATGCGAAGCATTGGTAAGGGCAGACACGCTGCACAAACATTTTGTGCTATTATGAATCTTCCTCCTCCACCTGCTAGGTTTGACAGAGAAGTTTTCTTTATAAATGAATCCCTCTCTGAAATTGCAGAAGCCTCAATGAGAAAAGCTGCAATGGAAACTGTGGAGTTGAATGGTAACAACAGAGACATATGTGGGGCTTTCGATGGCAGTTGGCAAAAGCGGGGGCATACGTCACTAAATGGTGTTGTCACTGCAACATCATTACTCACGGGCAAGGTGTTGGCAGTGGAAATATTGACTAAATATTGTCAGACATGTTCACAGGGAAAGGGAACTGTACATAAATGTACAAAAAACTATAAAGGTTATAGTGGAGGAATGGAGGTGCAAGGTGCAGTGAACATTTTTAGGCAGTCTGAGGATTTTCTGAATATTCGGTATGTGCAATATCTTGGTGATGGTGACAGCAAGGGTTTCAAAAAGGTACAAGAAGACAAACCCTATGGGGAGGGGGTAGAAATTGAAAAACTTGAATGCATAGGCCACGTTCACAAGAGAATGGGAGCACGACTGGGAAGACTCAAGAAGGAGCTAAAGGGGATAAAACTAGATGATGGCAAGACACTCGCTGGAGCGGGTCGTTTGACCAATACAGAAATTGATCTCTTTCAGACCTACTATGGCTTAGCCATTAGAAGGAACACAGGGAATGTGGAAGAAATGAGGAAGAGTGTATGGGCTACATACTTCCATAAAATTTCAACCAACGAGAAACCATACCATCAACTCTGTCCCAAAGGTCTGGATTCGTGATGCGGTTATAATAAGGCACAAGCTCAAAATAAAGTATATGATCACAGACATTCCCTACCAGAAGCTGTCATGTTGAAGGTAAAGCCAATATTCAGAGATCTTGCTGACAAGAAGCTGTTAGAGAAATGTACACACGGCTGCACCCAAAACCCCAATGAAAGTTTCAACAACTGCATATGGGAAAGATTGCCAAAGACAGTGTTTGTGGGCCTGAATGTCCTCAAGACTGGTGTCCTGGATGCTGTTATCACTTTCAATGATGGCAGTAGCAGCAGAAAGAAAGTTCTGGAGTTGATGGGCATAAAACCAGGATTGAATATGGAACGTGCGCTATGTGCCATCGATGTCCGAAGAGTAAAAGAAGCTGAGAAAGCGATGCAAACCCAGTCAAAAGAGCATAGGACTGCAAAGAGGAACCAGAAAAGAAGACGAGAAGAGGAAGAAAAGGAGAAGGAAGATGATTACAATTCAGGGATGCATTGAAACTACAGTAATTGTAAGTTTGAACTTTATCCACTGTTTTCTCAAAACTACATTTTTTATACTTTAGGTACACTTTTCTAAGAAACTATTGCAGCTATCAGTCTGAAATTTGGAACAGTGCTTTATTATTGTATTAGTAACTGTTTGCTACCACAATTACTGTTCTAACATTATTAGTTCCATTACCAGTCACACAGGATTGATTGTTTTTCTATGTAAATTAATTATAAAAAATGAAATTGATTTAAATAATGTTAGAAATAAGTCAGCATTCTAGCAGAGGTAGTAAATTATAGCCAAAAGCATTATTACTAGGCCTCCAAAGTTTCAAGTCTCTAGGCTTAATACATTCTTTGAAAAGTGTACCTATCAAATTGATTATGTATAATTAATTAGCATAATTTACATCTGAATTATTCCAAAACTACTATGTCGATTTATATGCAATTATAAATTATGTTTTCTCCTACTTTTAAGAACGAGTGTTCAAAATTTTATCTCATTATATGCAAAAACAGCCTAGTTACTTAAAAATATGTAAATGCATGAAAATCTAAAATTTTATCATACGGGTTCCCATAGTCCATTCATCTTAGTGACATTTTGTTATTGCCTCCGCCGTACATAAATATCCAACCTTCGCTCCCATAGGTTAAATTATTCTGTGCAATTGTTTTCAGTATCATTTTCTTTGCGGCGCTTGAGTTTTTTTTTATTTCCAATCACTCCATTTAGAATTGTTATGTATAGCTCGTCGAGCTTGTATAATGCGCTGTGAGAGATTAATTCGCACAAAATAATGTCATTCTCATCAAATGTAAGTTCTTAGTTATTTAAATTTCTACTCTCATTTAATCATTCCCTGTTGTAGACACTGACAACCCGCGATTAAGCAGGCGGTCTTACTTAAGTTTACCTTCATTCTAGCCTGTTTATAAACTTCAAACAATATTTTCCTGGTCACCATTTACATAACATCGCTTATTTATTTCCGTGACACTGGAGACGAAGGTGATAAGGATATGCAAACTCGTGGTTGACTTGGCGTCTCATATTCAGAAGAAGACAGTTCCCCACGCCCCAGAATAGGGATGCGACGGTTAATAAACGCGCTTAATCAATATGGAACCAATTAGAGGCGCGTGTCTTGTCAGGCCGTAATCTCAGCTGAATAAATAACAAGACAAGCCACGGGAAGTGTTTCTGCACACGCACAAGAGAGGGCGATGCTATCGCGACTCAGGAAATGATGTGATGAGTGAGTGTGCGGCCAGAAGCATGGCTCGTATATCAAGGTGGTCTTGGTGTGAACTCCCATCATACACCGCGCCAGAGTGTCACAACAGTCAGCCGGAAAAAAAAAGTGGGTCCTCCATCTTTGAGGAGGTTGAGTTTTTGACTGCGCATACTTCTAGGCAAAAATCTGGGTAGTTTGGACAGTAACTAATGAGAATTAATATTTTTTTAAACACAAAAAGTGTGCACTCAAACTGGTCTTAGTCGTCTTGTCAACCACTTGAGGTATGTAGATATAAACGGGAATAATTGAGGCTGCGTCTGGTAGAGTTCCTGAGTAGCTCAGTTGGTAGAGTGTTGGCACGCTCAGTCGAAGGTCCCGGGTTCGATACCCAGCCCCGGAATAATTTTCTCCCTGAAATTATTCAAGTCAGCTTTAAAGGAGCTAACCTTGAAAAGTAAAATTAATAACACTAACACATAGAATTATATAGAATGTTTTGAAATTGATATTACATACTTCAAGATATAGTACAGGATATCAAGAGGTACTGTATAAAATTATATTTATATTTGTAAGATTATATTTAACTGCTTGACGTAAGGAAAATGAAAATCCGTTAATAGGACAGACAGTTGCTTCACTTCCCCTTCGGGTGTTCGTCTCCCACCATAGGTGCTATGCACGTTGCAGGTTACACAGTGGCTCGGCGCACGATCACATTTTCGCCACGGCTGGGTTTTGCGAAGTTGAAAATTCTTCTTGGAGTATGTGAACTTCCTGAACTATAACTTTACACTTCCTTTCTATTTTAATCATATTTTCTATGCAGGAATGGAATGGGAATTACTACGGAATGGTATCATGAACCTGGAGAAAAGAAAGCTATCCAATGAAGGTTCTTACATTTAGTCTTTACTGGAATCAGACAAAATTGGGACTACAGAAATGTATAAACTAAACGCAACGTTTTCATCATTAAGGACTAGAGTTGAAATTCTGATGAAGCAATATGTAACTTAGAGTAAGCAAAGACAATTTTGGACAGGTTTGGTGCTTTTTTCCTTCGTTCTAAGCTAAATAAGAAAGAAAACTAGGTTTATACTGTAGAATGAAATGTTTAATGATTATGAAGGCACTCTTCATAATAATCCACCCCCTCCGGATTTAAATTGTAGGACATTAAAAATAATTTAATAATGAATCTTATAAATCCTGCTAAAACACTTTCAGAGATCGTGAAAATCCGAGCAACCATCTTTAATTAACTCGATGGAGCTGTTTTCAACATTTTCTCGACTGCAATCTACAATTTTCTCTAAAAGCAATTACAATTAAAACTTTGCTGTATGTATTTCCATTTGGCTCTTCTATCCCTTAGCTATTAACTAAAGGAAATGTTGACACTGCACAAAGCCATTAAAATTACACCGAGCTACTTTTTTACTTTGCTATAGAATTTTAGCCATCTCTTTCACACAACTCTGTGAAATCTTCATCGGAAATCGATGCATAGAGATCGTGGGATGAGTAAAAGAGGTTTCGGGCGGAGCTTGCCGGACATTCCTGGCAGCCAGATGTCCTGGACTTGAGGCACTTCTGCCGTGGACATCCACTACACCTTGTCTGAAACACAGGGTGGGATGGGGGGGGCTGAAATTTACAACCCCGGCGACCGTCGCAACTGCAACCCCCATCTCCAAGTCGCTGTCCGGTAGTGGGCGGAGGAAGTCAGGGGGAGGCTCCCTCTGCGGAGAGGCAATGCGACAGCTGGGTTTCCTCCTTTCTACAACATAAGGACCTACATTGATTGCTCTGTTGTCTCCCGTGGTTTTAATTTCTTCCTATACTGATGTGGGTTATGTTTGTTGTACTGTTTACCCTCAGCTCTGTATTTCCTTCATTACCTTTCATCATTTAATTGGGAACATGGGACTCAGAAGTAGAAATTTTAATATTACCGTTTTCTGCCAAGAGCACTGCATGGCTTATTATTGTGAAGCTTCTGAGTAATTTTTCTTTGCACGTAGGCGAGTTAGCAGCCCCTTCATGTGACGTTTTTGTTAGAGTTAGCAGGATTGTCTTTTCCAAAACAAAGAAAGCTTCTGTTTATGACTCTTAATAGAAAAATAATGTTTTATTTTAACCGACAGAGTTAAGGCCTTCTGCCTTCTCTTCCACTCAACCAGTATCACAGAAAATTACATCATTAATATATATGATATGATATGATATGATATGATATGATATGATATGATATGATATGATATGATATGATATGATACGATACGATACGATACGATACGATACGATACGATACGATATGATACGATACGATATGATATGATATGATATGATATGATATGATATGATATGATATATGATATGATATGATATGATATGATATGATATGATATGATATGATATGATATGATATGATATGATATGATATGATATGATATGATATGATATGATATGATATGATATATATGATATGATATGATATGATATGATATGATATGATATGATATGATATGATATGATATGATATGATATGATATGATATGATACATAATTAATATAATACAATAACAGTTTCTTTTATCTTCGCAACACACATAAATAAAATAATTATGTAATAGTAATAATACAACTTACTTACAAATGGCTTTTAAGGAACCGGCAGGTTCATTGCCGCCAACACATAAGCCCACTATCGGTCCCTATCCTGTGCAAGATTAATCCAGTCTCTATCATCATATCCTACCTCCCTCAAATCCATTTTAATATTATCCTCCCATCTACGTCTCGGGCTCCCCAAAGGTCTTTTTCCCTCCGGTCTCCCAACTAAAACTCTATATGCATTTTTGGATTCGCCCATACGTGCTACATGCCCTGCCCATCTCAAATAATGATAATAATAATAATAATAATAATAATAATAATAATAATAATAATAATAATTAGTCTTAAGTATAATTAAATTATTATTAAACTCAATCATGATTGTAATTATAACTTCAATTTGACTGCGTCCGTAAGAAATCGCTGTAATGCGATTAAAGTAGTTGTAGTTTATTCCAACTTAGAACAAGTTGTATACTTTAATTCGTTATTAAACCTTTTCTCGTGCAATGACAAACTCGTATTCGTTTATACATTTACTATAGTAAGACCTGTCCTTTTTTTATCAGAATAAAACCTGGAGTTTATGGAAAACTAATGAAAGGGATATTACAGATAGTGAGATGCAGTTCACGTGTCGAGTATTCTAGATGCATTACAAAGGAAATGACTCATTTTAAATGACTTGAAATGGCACCGATACTGGAATGTGTACATAAGTATCAAAATAACTGGCTTTAACATGTTCATCGAATGTCCAGAGCATCCCTAAGGCAATCTTAAATTTGCAAATGGTAAGAAATCACTGGGACGATCCATGAACAGATGGCAAGGAAACTTTTGTAGACAGCATTTTTTTGGCACTATAACCTGTGATGATGATGACGATGATGATGATGATGATGATGATGATTATGATGATTATGATAATATTCTCGATAACAATAGCACTGTACATGATAGTCAACGTTCAGAAAACTAGATGAAATTTGGAACGTTTAAAAGTGTCAATATCAGCCACTAAAACGAGAGATAAACTGTCAATTATTTCAAAGTCGCAGCCATTACAGTTTTCTCCTATATACAACATAAAACTTAGGCACACATAGCTTAGAGAAACATTTGCAACTAATGCTTTGACGCTACTTACTGTCAGTGTTCCTACAAAATAAATAATATTTGAAAAAGAATAGGAAACCATGATCTGTATCTTCTCATTTGGTGTTTAATTTTGCTGTAAAATAATAATAATAATAATAATAATAATAATAATAATAATAATTTATTTATTTATTTATTATTAATATTTGTGGGCTGAACAACAGCCAGAGGCCAATTACAGTTCAGCACAATACACAAACAGAAGATACAAAGGTGCAAAAACAAATAAATAATATCTTAAATAAACAAAAACACACATAAATAAAATAGATAACAAGAACAGTAAATACTAATAATCAAAACGAAACTATACCTTAAAAGGATCTAAATTGTGCCCGTGCAAATTGGCATATTTTATGCATCTACAGACTGGACAAAGTGACTTAGAATTTCTGTTATAAAAATTTTTTTGAAATCTTAAATCTTTTGTAGGAATACGAAGGCTGATGTTGTTTATGTTAGACTCACAATCAATATCACCATTGATAACTTTGAAAAGAAATTGATAATCAAGATTTTGACGTCTAGAATAAAGGCTACAACAGTTAAAATATTTACAGGTAATCTCATAGTTAAAGTCAGAGGAATTGGGTATAAATCGAAAAGCACATAAGGAAATAAATTTTCTTTGAATATTTTCCAATTTAACCGAATCTGTTGAAGTAATGGAATTCCAGGCTACAGATGCATATTCAAGTTTATTATTATTATTATTATTATTATTATTATTATTATTATTATTATTATTATTTATAATGTTATCTTGTTCTAATCTCCAGAAATTTATTTCTCGTTTCATTTAATTTCCATTGTATTGAATACAGTACACATAGTTTTCTTTTCGTACACCTGTTTCATAAAATTTAATTTAAGCAGATATACATGTTTTCATACATAGTTTAATTCTCCTATTTATTTTATAATGAATTAGACATACATAAATACGTAAGTGTTCTGCCCATGGGTAGGTCTTTCACTCCAAATCCAGTATTCTCCAATCTCTCCTATTTTCTCTCTTCCTCTTAGTCTCCGCATATGATCCACATATCTTAATGTCGTTTATCACCTGATATCTTTTTCTGCCCCGAACTCTTCTCCCGTTCACCATTCCTTCCACTGCATCCTTCAGTAGGCAGTTTCCTCTCAGCCAGTGACTCAACCAATTCCTTTTTCTCTTTCTGATCAGTTTCATCATCATTCTTTCTTCACTCTTTCCAACACAACTTCATTTCTTATTCTGTCTGCCCACTTCACACGATCCATTCTTCTCCATATCCACATTTCAAATGCTTCTATTCGTTTCTCTTCATTTCGTCGTAATGTCCATGTTTCTGCCGCATACAATGCCACACTCCACACAAAGTACTTCATTAGACTCTTCCTTAGTTCTTTTTACAGAGGTTTGCAGAAGATGCTCCTTTTTTTATTAAAAACTTCCTTTGCCATTGCTATCCTCCTTTTGACTTTCTGGTTGCATCTCAGGAATTATACAGTCGTCTGTAATTTTATTTCTGTATATTTACAATTTTCACTGTAATTAGCCTAATAAAGCTAATTCCGTACGTTTTCCAAAAAGAAATATGTTTAAATTTCCGCTAAGGTCGTATAATTAATTTTATCATATTCACATTTGAACCCTATTTGTGAAATGCTTTTTAAGTTTTCTTTCCACATCCTTCAAATCGTTCCTCGCCGTAGCTGCGTTGAGTAAAGTGTCATGTCTCAGACTAGCGAAACGGAATGAACGCTGGTTCGAGTCATGAGGGAATACATTTTCTCAGTGTATGGGACCGGTGCTTACTCAGAATCGTGATGAATTCGGAGATCTGCTGTGAGTAACGAAATATGATTTCGAGAGCCAACTACAACGGCTGGGGGAGGAATCATCGTGCTAACCATACGTAACCCCTGTACTAGTTGGATGATTGTTCACATCTGCTGAATTATATGACAGTCGGCTGGTCAACCAGAAAGTGTTAGTAAATTCATAGTAGACCTACCCCTGACCAAGACTTGATGTGTTGAAGGTTGACTCAGATTAGAGTTGTGGTTACGAAAAATAGAAATTATGTACTGCTATTGAACGCCTGGCGCTGTAGTCAATATGCAAAGCTCTTCCATCTCGCGGAGTATCTCAGTGTTCGGTTTAACGAATATTCGAGTTGCTTCTGACTCTTAGTGGGTAAACGGCAAAGGCAGACCACATTGAGCCATGCAGGAGTTACAAGAGCACTTGCAAGGACGTGATTATCATCGTGTAGGCCTACTATTTAATTAATAATTCTTCCTCCCTCACTACATCAACCAACCATCCATTCATCCATCCATCCATCGAGTCATTGATTCATTGACTGATTAATTTATTGATTGATTGATTAATTAATTAATTCATTTATTCATTCATTCATTCATTCGTTCGTTCGTTCGTTCATCCAGATATTACGGTTGGGTATCGTCAAGAGCAACAAAATGCATCGTGAAATTACAAGCATTGAAGCTTGATTGTAGCTACTTTTCTTTTTTTTAATAACATTCTTTCTTATGAAATAATAATGCATCTGCTTAAGGCTAGTTCACAATAAACCAGAAACGGAAACGACAACGAGAACGAGAACGGAAATATTGCTAAAATAAATGTATTTACATGTGAGCATTCACAATTAATTTTCACGTTCCCGTTCCCGGGCTCCGGCAAGCATTCTCGCTAGTTGTGAATGCTCACGTTTAAATAAATTTATTTTTAACAATATTTCCGTTATCGTTCTCGTTGTCGTTTCCGTTCCCGGTTAATTGTGTACCAGCCTTTAGAGTAATTAAAAGGCATTATATATTATAACTACTGTTTTAGAGGTGTGAATTTTGAGTCTAACATGTAAATATAATGTGTGTACTCATTTGCTCTTCTATTTAGTAAGTAATTGTAATTTATTATATTCTTGCATTTCTTTACACACCAAATTTCATATTATGCATTACACTTATTTCTTTTGTTGCTACCAGTGTTCAGTTGTTCATTTATGTATTGGTTATGAAGATAAGTGTATTAAAGTGTCTAAACATTATAGGTCTATATGAAGCAAATACATTTCTTTTTTAATTATACACAATAAATTTTCTTCAATTGCTACTCTGATTATGTAGGCCTTCTTTGAAAATGTCAGTGTTTCTGTATGATGAAGTGCGCCTGGTGTTCTGGTTAGTCTGCAAAACATAAGGGGTATCCGGTTGAATGTCGAACATTCGGTCCCAAGCTCTGCCTTGTAGGATGTTCTCTGACCGCTCGAATCTAAATCGATTGTAAGCACTATTCTGCAGCTCTCTAACTCATATACAGAGCCGTTAGTTGTGTGGCCTACCCAGTTTACTACAGGCGAACTCGTTTGGGTTGGCGTAGAAGATATTGGCAATGATGGTTTCTTAAGAAGAATTTTATGGGCCGACGAATATGTGTTTGGAAATGATGGCAGCAGCAACCTCCATAACGAATACCACTATGTTGACCACAACTCTCATTGCCGGAAAGAACTGCACATCTTAGATCGTTTCACTATAAACGTTTTGATTAGCATAGGTTGAAACCGGGTCATTAGCCCCTATATAATCAAATGGAATGTCGATGCTGCAAGCTATTCTGCATTTCTTGAGGAACGATTGGATAATCTACTAGAGGATGGGTGTCACTGGCCATTCTGCTGTTTCAACAAAATGGCCATCCCTCTCACTCGACATTAGTGACCTGTGCTATATTGAATTGACATTATCTCGACAGATCGATAGGACTAAATAGCCTTTTACAAGAATGACCTTCGAGATCCCCGGATTTAACTCCCATCGACTATTTTCTTTGAGGTTACTTACATGATCATGTTCACCACGAGTTATCTGCTGACATGCATGACCTGATAAACAGAATTTGTGGAGGTTACTAATATTTTGTGAGCATTCCCTTATTCTTTATTACCACGTTGATTTTGTCAGGGATGCTGGAAACCAAAGTTTGACACTTTTTTTTTAATATCAGCATCATTTAGCCAGATATCAGACAATGCTTAAATGAGTCCATGTTTTGTTATAAGCCTCTTTTTGTTCACTTTCTTCTTCAGTACAGATCACAGATTTTCAATATCGTTCATGTCCAGTCTTCTTGCAGGCCATGGGAGAATATAATTAAAGCACCGGTAGTACCAACACAGCCAGATAAAATATACTTAACCATTGGAAAAATATACCGGAAGATGTAAACAATCATATTTACAACAATAGAGACTCTGTGAATTATACTGAGAGTTGATATGATTAATTATATTGTGTTTCTAAGAAAACTAAGAAAACGTTTTAGTCTAATAATTTGTCCACGTCAGTATGTCCCAATTCTGTTCTATTGTTCTCAAGAGTATGAAAACATATTCGTTGCTTAATAGAAATTTCAGTGGTAGAGATATACTTGTCGGAATGATTTTACTAGTAAATGCGTTATTTTATACCATTTACTGTATTTATAGAATATGTTCACAGTAGCTACCTTGTTATTGTAAATACCGTAAGTTATAGATAAACTCGTTCGCCTGTAATAACCTAGGTAGGTACCCAACCAACTGCTCTGTTTCTGAGACAACCTGTGCACTACAGATCCTTCGTAAATTGAATTTTGTAAATGAAGTTTGCGTGTTAGTGTTAGATCAAAGAAGCAATTAGTCTATTGAGAGTTGTTGTTCTTCCCGGTATTGTTCCTGTCTTGAATTATGCATTAGTCACCCTCAACTACCAGGTCCAGTGTTTGGGCAGATCTGTAGTTCCTCTACGCCAAGCTCTTTTAACAAGGAATTCCCTTTGCATATCGGACGTACAGTGTGCAGTGCTTTGTACAAGGATTTGAAGGTTGGGGCTTTCCTGGGAAATCTAGAGGACGTTTGTATTGTCACGGTGTGCCATGTATGCATGCAAGAAATAAATGGCAGTGTCGCATGCCATAAACACTGTACAGTAGGAAAATGTCCCTTGGTACTTGAACACAGCTCGTGTCTATTTCTCATTGTCTCCTCTCCGTTTGCATTACACAGCGACGCCCATGACCTCAATTAATGATTGCGGAGTGTCTTGTGGAATGATACCACGGACACAGTTATTCTCAGGAACGAGACTCCTCCGACAGCATTTCCAGATTATATTTCAGTCTCATCTCCCAGATGTTGGTATTTCATTTTTTATACAATAATGTGTCTCGTCCGACTGGATTTAGTGTTGACTATCTGCTGTGATGTTATCCAGTGATACACATTTCTACAAATAATTTTTGTACTGTATTAAAATGCAATAAATAGCATTCATGTAATAATTGTATAAGTATGGTAATACGTTAAAATTATTAAACTAATAGATGTTGATTATTATTATTATTACTACTATATTAATATTGAAACTAAAGAAGGTGATGTACTTTTGCATACCTTTTAACGTTAACACAGTACCGTAGTTTCCCCTAACTATGGTCCACATTTGTCACATTTTTGTTTGTATTTTCAATATTATTCATCCAGATTAAGTGAAGTTTTGGCTTCGGACTCTTGTAAGTGAATATTAAATAAATATTGACATAATATGTTTGAAATTATTTAATTACAAGTGTTAAAAAAATAATAAGCATTGGTACATAGGTTGTATTCTGAGTTGCCCAACTATGGTCCACTCATATATTCATGCTTGAAAGCATGAATGGACTATAGCTGGAGCTGTAATTATTCGTAAATCAATACATTGAGTTTCTAATTTAAGGGTAGAAATATGATCTAGCACAGAAATATTAAAAATAAATGAAAAGTATATGGATTCTTTTTATTAGTACACATTGCATAAACACACAATAAACAAGTGAAATCTGAAACACATTTTCCTGCAATAATGAACAACTACACTTACCGGAAAAAATACCGGGCCACCTAAAGTTTCTAAATTTTTTCTGTGAGGTGAGAATCAGAAAACCCATTATGAAATGAAGAAAACATTGCTTCCCAGAAAAAGAACTCTTCTTTATTATCACTTGCGCTATTATTTTCAACGCCAAACAATGGATATAATTAAAAGGTGTAAAAACTTACAAATTGTTTCAATTTTCTTCCAAATGTTCAACGATGTTGCTGGAGCAATTCTGGGCCTTTAGCTGGTCTTCTGGAATTCAGCCCACATTCATCCAGACGTCTGCTTACAGTTCTCTCACTCACGTTAACTTGGCTTGTTTTCTGGAAGGCTCTTCTGGTCCCAAGAACTGCAGCCACATAACGCTGACTATTCCCATATTCTATCAATGCAACCATTTTGCTGAATCGGTAGGACTTAGTGACATTTGTATACAATGAAGTACTCCAATACTGCCTCAAGAAAGCTTACCAGTCTGTAGACTTCTTCAGCATAGCTTGAAATGAGTCCGAGAAGTTTAGACACAATATAGCAAGAAGAACGAATCTCCTTTTCAGATCATTGTTGGTATTACGTATTCAGTATTACATTGTTACGTATCACAAAAAATGAATAACTAAATGAACCTCAGCACACCTACAATTATTTAAAAAACCCTACAATTTTCAAAAATTCTAAATAAAATGTAGTTGGTCCGATTTCTTTGCCGGCGAGTGTATATTAAAGAACAAAAGTACGGTATCAAACTAAATTAACACATTCTTAGCAAAATATTATGCACATAAATTCACTGATAATGTTTATTCACCATACTGTTAACTATATTCAGTAGGCTTATTTCGATCCTTTGAATCTCCACTTCTCTTGTAATTCTGAAATTGAAAATAGATCTCTCTTTTTCGAGACGCACGTCCGATGTCAAATTTCGAAAGATAGTCTGGCTCGATTTGAGAAGCATATCCGATTCTGTGAACAGGTTTGTGGCAGCAGATGAAATGTGGATCCATAATTATTTCCCAGAGATAAAAGATCAGTGGAAACAATGGAAACACGGAGTCTCTCCACCTCCAAAGAATACGAAGGCTGTTCAGTCGGCTGGAGAAGTCATGACGTCAATGTTCTGGGTTTGTAAGGGGATATTCATGATTGATTACCTAGCAAGGGAAAAAAATCATAATTGGAAAGTACTATTCAAATCTTCTGGAGCAATTGAAAGGAAAACTTCGTGAGAAAGGGTCAGATATGACTCAGAAGAAAGCGTTGTTTCATCATGACAATACTGCTGTTCACACATCCGCAATTGCTGTTACTAAACTACATTAACTGTCATTCGAATTGTTAACCTATCTCCTCCTATTCTCTGGATCTGTCATCCTCTGACTCTTTCCACTTCCGAAATAAATATTCAAAACGCCCGCAAAGCCGAAAACCCATTGAAAATGCTAAAAAAAATGGGAAATATACTGTTGCAAGAATTGCGGATGATTCCTCAATCAAAAAAATAAGAGGAAGAGGATTGAGCACGACAATATTGACTGTAGTTGACTGCTTGTAAGCAAACGTTCAAAACATCGGGACTTCGAGAGTGATCAATTTTCGAACGTCAAGGAGCCTTGAATCGTGTACAAGACTGAACTTTTATCTGTTTGGGTAACTGTTAGTCTATGTATAAACAATCAAGTAGCCTATTTGAAACATCATCTCTACCTTTCAATGTAGTAATCCATTTCCCAATCTTTATTTAATTACTAGACCCTTATTAAAAGGCTAGGAAACTCTTTTTCGTATGTTTGAGATCAAGTATACAATCTCGAGTAAAACAAAACGTTTTATTTAACGCTACGTTTTATGTTTGTTAGAAATTCAAACTTATTTTAGATTTTTTAAATTTATATAACCATAGGTAATATCTGATAATGGAACCAGAACATTTTGATAACTGTGATACTGTTTTATATGTCTCTTTTTGTATTAATTAAACATCTCTAATGTTATTTATTTCAATGATGTATGTTATTCAAAGTTACGAAATTTTTCCACGTCGATCAAATGCTATTTCGAGAATTATTAGAGAGACTCGAAGCGCATAAGAGTTACGAGACGAGACTCTAAAGTCAAGTGCAACGAACACAGCGAGCGAGAGCGGCAGTTAGTTTTGTTCATCTCTAATGTCTGCTTTAAATTCTATTACACTTATTCCCATTTTTTCGAAATATTTAATTACGGACAACTGCTCGGTACACTAATATAAAATTTCAACTATAGAAAATTTATTGAGCATATGATTATAGTTTTTCACGTGTGATCCAATCAAAGACGCACGTTGACAACACAGCAATTTGTTGCACAATTACAGTGCCAAGCTTTATGTATTACGTCACATCCGTTGAATTTTTCAGATTATACGCTGGCTACATAAGAAAATATATCTCTGAGGATCCTTCCGACGAAAACTAGTAAAGCTAAACGATCGTGTAGACATTGTTTTAAGGTGTCAAAGATAATTAAAAAGTCGTTTATTAAACTTGAAATTTGTCTGTATTTATTTTGTGAACATAAAAAGTCGTCACTTTGGGTTAAAGTAGAACTAATAACGGTCAGGCGGATCTTCCAACGAAAGGGGATTTTGACGAAATAAGCAAAAATTTAACAGTCGCGTTGAACGCTGGTCAGTGATGCATCTAATCGTCCTAATACCGATTATTGTAAATAGTATCACAATAGTAATTAAAATATTCGAACAAATATTTTTGTGTGAATTTAAGAAAAAATAATTATTTTTATCTGCTTACACTGCACAATTAAAATTAAAGCCGATATCATAGTTTTGGGGTTAAGACAGGCTTTTGTATGAAATGTAGGGGACGAAACTTTCTCTTCTTATTTTTATGCACAGTAAATTATTTTACTTACGTAATGTAATGTTAATTTGTTCTTCCTCTTCCTTTGATCCATAAAGGCTAATAGCTTGTTGCTGTTTCCACCATTTTAGCTTTGCTAGTGGTTCTTAACTTAGCATCCGGCAAGGGTTTTTTTTTTTTTTTTCAGAACTGATTCCAAGGGTATAAGATCTTCATTTGGTCCTATTATTTTGAATTTTTCATAAAACTGAATCGACTTTTATTTCTTCTAAAATGTCGGTATTTTTTGTTGTCTTATTTATTGTAGTCTACATTTATTCTTAAAACGCCTTTTCATTGTCAATGATTCGGTGGTCATCATATTTACATAATGATCCAAGCTGCATACCATAGATGATAACTGTGCATTCCATAACTTCTCGTATCCAAACCCCATCCTTTGCTTGTTCGTGGTGCATTCTGCTTCAAAAACAGCAAGAGATACAGAGGAAATGTTGTATCCTATAAGCCTGTTCAGTAACTGAAAGGTGGCAATCTCACCGCTGGACTTGCTTCCTCCTGATAAGAAGAATCTAATAATAATTAACTGGAAGAACTTAATAATTATTATTTCCAAGTCTTATGAAAACCTTCATGAATGATACTTTAAAGAAATACAGTAAACCCTCGTTAATGCAAACTCGGTTAAGACGAACACCACCTTAATACGAACAATTTTCTCGGTCTCGGCTCAAATACAGTGATTTTAATGGATTTTTATTCGGTTAACACGAATTTCTGTTTATACGAATTCGAACAAATTTTCGGTCCCCAGATTTTTGTCTTCTCATTTAATATGAATAAAAGACAACTATTATATAGTATACATCCTTTACAGTTTATTGTATGGGAATTTTCTTCGCTCGCTCTCATAGTAAAGGCACAGTCTAGTATATACAGTCACGAAGCTTGAGTTGTGAAGTTGCTAGGAACAATAGACTGTGCCGGTACTATTTCACATTGTCCATAATGAGGCGATATTAGCGATCCTAGTTGTTAGCAACTATCTATGGGTGCATATTTACTACGTATTGACTGTATATACTAGACTGTGGTAAAGGCTTCAAATGTCCTTCAAGAAATCGATTAAAACGCGCATAATATGTATTGCTACATTTCTCATGGGAATCAGAGTAGTAACTTAAAGTCTTCTGTGTGTCCTACTGTATCTCGAGAGGTGTTGTTGAGTGCTACAGTGATTTAACTGTTAGTTGCTCACGGCCAGTGTTCGGGTTAAAACCTCAATACGAGCAACAACATGAGTGAAAGAAGGAAAAAATCTATAGATATCAAAACTAAATATAAAAATTTGAATGAAGTGTCCACATTACTATGACAAAAACTCAAATTGCAAAACATTTTCAAATTCCAAAATCTACTCCTTCGACCAGAAAAAAAATCAAAGATAAGGATAATAAAAGTGATAATTTTTATGAACTGAATAATCCCCATGTGGAAGAGAAACTTGAACCAATCAAGGAAAAGATGGAAAGAGGCCAGATATAGAAACTGCTGTAAACCGTAAGTATTGATATATTCTTCTAATAAAGTATTCAGAAAGATTCACAAGTACGTAATTGGAAATTTATTATTACTAACTACAAACCATGAGAAAGTGTTTTGAATTGAAAGAGTGTGGTAGTGGATTCAATGTAAGAAAAATCGATCAGAATTCGGATAAGACGAACTTAGTTAATACGAACAAACGATTTGTCGGTCCCTTGAGGTTCGTATTAACGAGGGTTTACTGTAAATTAATAATACAAATGTTATTTGCAAACATGTAGAACAAAAACAGTACATAACCGTACGAAAAGTAGAACATGTATACTAAGGAAGTACGTGCCAACTTCTTGAAAATGAATTCTTTTTGTTCCCGTTTTTTGTCCACGTTTTCTCTCATTATCATTTATTTTTAAGGACTGGGTTAATTAATAATGGCTGTACTGCTTATTCAGTGGTTCATGTGATCTCAAATCACCGCTTAAAATAATACAGGATGAACGCAATACATCCTCTATGGGGAAGAGAGAGTTCTCCAATTCTCTACCAGGAATCGAACCTCGTTCACTGGCTTGCAGATAAATCTCTTCATACACATCGTGGGACATCTTACCTATTAATTTTCCATATAGCTTCCTAGAAATCTAATGTTATTCTGAATACTGGGCACATCACAAAAATCAATAAACACTTTGAATACTGCGTCAATGGATGTCATTCTCGTAATGAAATGTTACTGTTGGGAATATTCTCAACATTGGAATTCCATGTCACATAGACATGCATAATGTATGACATTCCGTGCGCTTTCTAGTGTATAACTATTGGTAGAAAGTGTATAAAGGGCATTGAAAACTTCCATTTAATTTAATCAAGAAGAGTATACGAACATGAATGCCATATTGTGACCGAATTATTCAGAATATGGATAAAGACATTTATAAAGTAGTTTCATATCCATTTAAAATTGTCTGTGATCACTTGAAATAATTTTATTAAAAGATTTCGCGAAGAATGAAATTCATTACATGAAGTTGGTTTCTAATGTGCAGCCGCGTCCGGCAAAGAAGTATGTATTCTGAACCAAGCGTAGATAAAGAGAAATCTTCGCCCTCATGTCAGCTGATTCTATCGCAATAGAAGTTAAATTGGAGTATCATCATTATCTTCATCTATGTTTTAAGATTTGATTCCTTGACCCATTCGACCTTATTCTTAAGAAAATTGCAACGAATATTAGATATCCACAGTCGTTCTAGATATTTGGTATCTAAGCCGGGTTCGATGTCTGCGGGTTCAGACCCGACCAAGGGCCAATACACAATATTGGAAGGCGATAAAATCCTTAGCTTGGGTTCTTCCGCTAAGGAAGTGAACCTGTGTATTCTACATCGTAGACTTCAGACACTTAGGTTAAAATAAATCTCTTCTTACGGACTACAGCAAAATCTGTGTGCGATATATTTCCCAAGTTAAATTTCGATGCAGATGAAAGTGTAGTTACTTATACAAAATAACGTGCGAGTGAATTTCTCCCGACCACAAAAACAACAACCTGACTTTCGTATTATGTTGCCTGTTATGTTGGGGTTGTATCCGTTTTCTTGAGCTATGTATTTGATTGTATTTAGCTCTTATTTGTAATCATGTTGTTTGGTTTATTGGTAGTTTAAATAGTCTGTGTACCACATAATAGGCAACATAATACGTAAGACAAAACATAATTACAAAAAACATAAGAATACAACACAAACACAAGAACACAAAAAAAACATCACACTAACATACGAAAACAAAAACACACAAGATTGCAACCTCATTCAAGAAATTAAATTACAACATCGCATACAGAACAAATAGCACTTTATAAAAACGATCTCAACACACAAACGACACAAACAAATACAACCACACAGGCGTATACAAACTCAAATGTAACACCTGCAACAACTTTTACATAGGACAGTCACGCAGATCATTTCAAACACGTTACAAAGTACACATCACAGCCATAACAAAATTACAAAACACTTCCACATATGCAGAACACACCACAAATGCTAACCACACCTACAGAGACATCAACACAGACATGGAAATTCTACACATCCAACCAAAAAGCCAGAAACTAAACACACTAGAACAATATGAAATATACAGATAACAAAAACACACCCCAATGAAATTCTCAACACATAACTCAATTTCAGAACACACACACTCTTTGACTCCACATTACACTATACAAACACGCCCCCACAGGAAACAAAAGAAGAGGCGCCAAGTCCAGCAACGACCAGTTCTGAAGAAGACCAATACAGGCCGAAACATGTAAACCAGGTACGATAGAATTTAACACAAGAAAGTCATATAATACATATTCCGAAGTGATACAGTGTTAAAAGTTGTGTAGTCAAGATGTATATTATATTATATTATATTATATTATATTATATTATATTATATTATATTATATTATATTATATTATATTACAGTATATTGTATTATATTGTACAATGTGTCCACACTAAAAGTATACTGAAATAACAGCTTCTATCGTAACTTGGATAAGGTTTATTAAATACATTTCTTCTGAATTGTACAGAGTAACTGATAAAGTTTTTATTTCCACTAGTACACTTCAACATGAGCACCATTTATAGCTGACAGGTACCAAAACGGTACTTAACCTCTCGCCAGGTGTTCACCAACATATCAGCTGTTATAAGTTCAACTGCTTGAATGATGTCTGTCTCAAATCAATCAAATTATGAACTTTTCTGCTGTACACTAATTTTTTAATAAAACCCCACGCACGAAAATCCAAAGGAGTTAAACCGGGGATCTAGGCGGCCAGAAAGTTGGCCTAGCCCTACCAATCTAATTTCTTAGGAAGATTACATAAAAAAAAAGTTTTAACATTTCGATGGAAGTGTGGTGGAGCACCATCCTGACGAAATGTTAAACCTGACGGAAATTGCGGAATAGTAAAGTTCTCCAGCATATCAAGGTACATATTTTCGTAGGTTTATAGCAAATGATTTACGCATCTGATCCACGGTCATTTCGGCCATATGCTTTGTAGAATGTTTTCCTGTCTTTGAAATCAAGCTTCCATTATCTCGTAGAGTTCTATCCCATTCGTAAATGGATTTGCGTGTAGGAGGATCCACATTCCAATCCCTCCGTACTAATACTATACTATACTATGTTTATATTATATTATATTATATTATATTATATTATATTATATTATATTATATTATATTATATTATATTATATTATATTATATTATATTATATTATATTATATTATATTATATTATATTATATTATATTATACTAGTGGCTTGTGCAGCAAATGCTGCAAATTAAGTTCATCAGACGTTCAAAGAAACATTTTTCAGATATATTTTCAATGAAGAATACCAGACATTCTGAAAGTTATTTGCTTCCATAATAATGAAAGATACTCTCTCTCGAGCCAATACTGAAGAGAACCACGCATATAAATATCTGCACCACACCGCCATTAAATATATGAAAATGACCCAATCCCACTTGATTAATAACTATAAAAGTATTTGATTTTTAATAATATTATTATCTTACTAAGTTTTATGGCTTTCAGTAACATATACTATATATACTACATAGCCGCCACTCAGTAAAATATAGAAATCAAACTCTAATTTAAGTTATTCTCTACATCTACTTATATAACCCGAAAACGTTTCACTTTCATATCATCAATATAGCATTAATATGTATAATTAATGAAAAATAGTCACATCACGGGATTAACTACAATAATATTTCATTTCTAATAGTAGGCCTAATAATGTCATCAAACCACCTCAAGTTTTGTAGTTTTTAATATCCAATACACAGCTGTACCCAGAAAATTACACATCACAGAATCGAACCTGTAAATTATTTTTAGTAAGTTAAGTTTTTATCCATGACAATAACGAAAAACATGCCTTTACTAAGTACTTTTGCGTGTGTAAAGTAGGCTTTTATTCAACATTACTTTATTTCACTAGTGAGATAAAGACTTTACCTCACAGTTTGTACTTTATCTCACAGTTCATTAGTATTTTCCTAGTACCCGGGTACACACTTATACTTTTCCATTGAACTATTACTCAAGAAGTTAATATATTAGTTACTAGATGTCACTACCTCTACTTCTTTATTACCATTTCTTAAATATACATACACTCAATCTCCTTCTCTATCTGCTACGTCGTAATTTGTACATTACATCCATATCTAATATGCATCTTTTTAAAATTTTGTAATAATTTACATTTTGGGATGCGAGGAGACTTGAACCTACGAAGTTGGGTTTATAGGATTTTAAAACAACACGCGTTAGCCAACTGAGTTAAACAGACACGATGATTAATTAAGTTTTAATATTCCTCTTAAGTTTACAGAAGTAAAATGTGAAATTATTTTAATCACAATAGTTCCGTGAAAACTTCTAAATAATCCCTGAAACTTCAAAAAGACGAAAATACACGTTTAAAATGAAAAAAATATATATTACAATTATATAATTAATTATAATTTGTTATTTATCTAACGTCTTAGATACCATTCTTTACTAATCATGGCCTCCTACATCATGATCTACCTAGTACACGTATTGATTCTAAAATCCATGCCATGGTATGTGATTACATGATGACTTATTTTCAACATATTTTCTTTTATAAAACATAATTTTTCGTTATGGTCATGGATAAAATTACGTATGGTACTTGTGAGCATGATCTTTATTGCACTCGTGTAATTTAAGCACTCGGCTGACGCCTCGTGCTTAAATCTTTCCACTCGTGCAATAAAGATACACTTACCTCACAAGTATCATAAATAACTATTAATAACCAATTTAATTTGAGCTCTAAATATGTCAGCATTCTTGCAGATCATGGCATTCGTATAATATTGTTTACTGTAGTGTGTGTTTTGTTTTATTCTGAAATGCAATTACCTAGTTCTCAAAACTGACGACAGATGGATTTTGGAAAATAGGAAAATTATGTTGAAAAATTGACATTTCACTGAAAATACTATTTTTCTGAAAAACTTTGAGTTCCAAGCTTCAAAATGAGGAGTCATTTACTAAAATCCGTTTAGCCGTTTTCCCTTATTTTCCATTACCAGTTCAAATTATATATTATATTATATTAAAAAAAAAGGTAAAGGTATCCCCGTAATATGCCATGAAGGCACTTGGGGGGCATGGAGGTAGAGCCCCATGCTTTCCATGACCTCGGCACTAGAATGAGGTGGTGTGGTCGGCACCACGCTCTGACCGCCTTTTACCCCCGGGAAAGACCCGGTACTCAATTTTATAGGAGGTTGAATGAACCTCGGGGCCGTTCTGAAAGTTTGGCAATGAGAAAAAATCCTGTCACCACCTGGGATCGAACCCCGGACCTTCCAATCCGTAGTCAGCTGCTCTACCAACTGAGCTACTCGGCCGCATTATATTATATTATATTATATTATATTATATTATATTATATTATATTATATTGTAACTTTTTAAACTAGACAACAATGTAACTTTATTATCTCAACAATAATTCCTTTCTACAATTCACCTTAAACGCTCTCGTCAACAATAGGATTTTCACTCAACACAGTATTCGTTATAGCACTCCACTGACGACAATGACAATTTACTTGGACTATTACGAACAACAATGAACTGTTAATTTTAACTAATGTTCACAAAGTATTATTTACAAATCAGAACTGTCAGTTCTCAGTTCACAGTTCTTCTAGCTCAGTCACTCGAGTTCACAGTATCTCGAACCACAGACCTTAAGAGACAGTCCACTGCACTCGAACTCAGGTCCCTCCAACTGCTGACACAGTTGCGGACGCACACTCGAGTCGAACTCCGGTACACAAGACTGGCTTGCTTGCTCTGGCTTACTCACTGAATGGCTGAATAAACTGAAAACTGCTCAAGTTCGCTCGCGTTTCTTCTTTTATAGCAAAATCATAGTTACGAGAAATTTCTACGGGTGTCCTCTCGAATTATCTGGATATCTCCACTTCGACGGACTTCTGGAAGAATCGGGAGGGTCCGTGCCCCCTTCACTCCGCACGTAGCAGTTGCGCGCGCAACCTCCCCTCGTCGCGTTGACGTAATACACCCCCTCTGCCCTTCAGCATGCAGATGCTCCCCGTACCAGCGTTTCGTCTGCCGCGCGCCCTGTCGGACGCGTGTTCAAATCCCGTTGCAGCTGTCACAATATTATATTATATTATATTATATTATATTATATTATATTATATTATATTATATTATATTATATTATATTATATTATTATATATTATATTATATTATATTATATTATATTATATTATATTATATTATATTATATTATATTATATTATATTATATTATATTATATTATATTATATTATATTATATTAAATAACTATTCCTATATACACGTTAAAGCACAAAATTATATTTTTATAAAGAAGTTGATATCTCAGTAATACACAATTCAATTGTGTCATCTTCACTGTCCCACAGTTCTTGGTCATTTTGTTTAACACTGAATCTCGAATCGCGTGAGATATTATAAGAGAAAGGGGTCTAGTCATTTGAGAAGTCCCATGTTTCAACTTAACTCTAGAATTCTATAATGTTCCATACAAATGACAACTTTCTAGATGATGAAGGGTCACTCATATAATATGGGATCACTCTTAACTCATGTAGCCCAAAATTGATGACGTCGACCTGGTTGGCAAGTTGGTATAGCGCTGGCCTTCTATGCCCAAGGTTGCGGGTTCGATCCCGGGCCAGATCGATGACATTTAAGTGTGCTTAAATGCGACAGGCTCATGTCAGTAGTTTTACTGGCATGTAAAAGAACTCCTGCGGGACAAAATTCCGGCACATCCGGCGACGCTGATCTAACCTCTGCAGTTGCGAGCGTCGTTAAATAAAACATTACGTTTTAAAATTGATGACAGGTTCCGATTTTTATCTTAACTCCTCAATGTTTTCAGTCTTACAGGTTCCTGAGTGATATTCACGAATCTGACGCTGAAGTTGGGCCATCCTGTCTCAACCTTGACAGAGCCAATTTCGCTTCCTAAGTGACCATCTGATAAGCTCTAGAGCTAAGAGTCCCAAGTCCTTCCTCTATCAGCACTGGAAACCCAGGTAGTTTTCACTGAAAGGAACCTTACTAAGCGACAGACATTCTGTAGAAGTTTCTGTGTAAAATTCTCATAAGGGAAGTCTGTTACATTCCGCCTTCAAATCTCCACAGCACTCTCACAGAACGCAGTGAATTATAGAAAGCGCCCATAAACTGCTTATTACATTTCGCAATAGCTTCAAGCACGAAATAAATTCGTTTTAATTGTGTGCTATGAAAAATTAATAACGCCTGATAAATATTAAACCCATCAATTACAATCGCAATCACATAACCTGGATCCTCCTAATACGCCAAATAACTAATCGTAACCAAGGGAACGCACGTTGCTTTTATATTGTAAAAATATTATTAACAAGAAAATAATATGCTCTTGGCTTTGTGGTTAGAATTTCTCTGAAATCAGTTGATTCTTAATACGGTATACATGACATGATAGACGCCTGTGTAGCTCAGACGGTAGCGTTTTTGCTTCCTGATGTAGACTGTGGGTTCGATTTCTATGGGATGATTACCTGGTTAGGTTATTTCCGAAGTTTTCTCCTATCATAAGTCTAATGTCAGGTAATTTATGGCAAATTCTCGGTCTTATCGCGTTAAAAAGAAGCATCTCGCAATCACCAATTTCACTGATGCTAAATAACTTGGTACTTGATATAGCGTCGCTAAATAACGAACTAAGAATACACAGTGTCATTTGTGTTTATTTTCTGTACTACTAATAAAATGTATTAATTTTCATCTATTGCTGTACTGCAGTTGACCACGAGAGTCCAGAATATATAAATGAATAAATTGTGCAACACAAATTACAGTTTAAACAACGAATTTAACAGTTATAATTAGAACTCGGATGTTTGGCAAAATGCCTTTTTTACTGGAGTAAATCAAAGTGATAGGGCCAATTTTTATTTTGCTTATTTAAGATGTTTCTTACTAATTCAATAATAAATGTCTTTTTTGTGATTTTAAAGCAATATTTCTTGTTTATTTGCAATTTTCTAATTGAAATTGTAATGTGTATGAAATTTAAATATAAGAAAAAAATGACTCACTTTACTAGCAATAGATAATAGTAAATAAAACTAATTAATTTCGGTGGCTAATCTGCTAATAATCGTACTTTAATACTTTTGGTGTAATATGAATAATGATCGACAATTCAGAGTTACAAATATAATGTTAAGTCTTCACGATACCACAATCACCTCTATAATTTTGGATATTAAGCCCTTTCTCATAGAAGTTGCTACGTAGCATTTTCAATTGTTTGCTTTCATATTTTCAAATCTTACTGTTACAATTTTGTGCTACATGAGTTTATTATTGTAGGAGAAAGAAATATGAGTGAGGAACAGCCAGTTATTTTCGGGTGACGGAAGATCGGTTGGCTTGAATGCCTAAATTCAGTAAACCATTGAAAAGTAAACTTCATGCTTACGTTAGTGAATTTGGTGCCCATGTGGTTTCAACCGATGGAACAGTTTTGTTATGTAATTTTTGTGAAAAGACATCATGAAGAAAAGTATTTTATAAGTCATCACGTGTCAACTACGAAGTAAAAATGTGAAGTATATAATATATATTACATATATATACTTTCACGTGTTAATTAACTAGGTTACCATGTTGGCTAGTTAATTAATACGTGAACGCATATACAGCATATACTTTATATTCAGAAGTGATATAGTGTTAAAAGTTGTGTAACCAAGATGTATAAAAATGTGAGTTATATTGATATAATTTAAATTTATTGTGTCTTTCTTTTATGTTTTATTGCCTTTTTTGCCTGCCTATTTTAACCGTTATAAATGCCTAAACATCTGGGCTCTAGTTATAATAATAAATTAAGATGTATAGAACTTCGATTTCTGAAGAAGAAAAAAAAAAAGAAAATATGGAATAATGTCAAATATCAAGTAAACATTATTAGCTTCAATATTTTTTTCTACAAGTGTGTGAAAGGATTATCAGTTATATTCATATATAGTTCCTTTTATATGAGCCGTTCAGAGCAGAAGTGGTGTAAGTCAAAATAGGATAATGAGGTTTAAAGTAAAAATTCTGTAAAATACAGCGCAAAGTAGCAATTAATATATCCTTCGTGCTATCCACTGACTACTAATAGTTTAAATAAATTCAGAATTAATTGCTACTTTGCGCTGTATTTCACAGAATGCTTTCTTAACCCTCATTACCCATTTTTGACTTACACCACTTCTGCACTCCACGGCTCATATGTCGGGAAAGTAATAAATCTCATGGGAAAATATTATATTGTGCACTTTGAAATATTTCGAAATTGACATAAAATTATTTTCATGATGTAAGCTTACTCATAAAATACTAAACGACATTATTTATAATAATACCTCTCATAGATATAATTTCTGATCTTCTCAAAATATATTTTGAATTGTCTTTTTATTCACATGCTAAGTTTCTGTCTATAATTATGTTACTTTTAACTGTTGTATTCATTCAGTGTTAATAGTAATTCTTCCGTATGTTAATAATAATAATAATAATAATAATAATAATAATAATAATAATAATAATAATTCGTGGCGCTACAGCCCTTCAAGGGCCCAGACCGACCAGCCGGCTGCTGGCCTCACGTTCACATGTCGACGCAGAGGTGGACGATCATCCAACCAGAATGAAGGTATCGTGTGGTTAGCACGATGATCCCCCCCACAGCCGTCCGTATGTTATTAATCATCTAAATAAGGGGTTAAAATGAGATTTAAAAATTCTCTGAAGCTAAAAAATATGATCTGGAATGCGAATGAAGTCTTAAGAAAAGAGATTGTTGAGACTGAATCGAATAAATTTCTTTGTATTTATCAGCGATATTAAAGATTATGAAGATGAAACTAAAGATGATTATTATTATATTTATATATAATTCTAATTGTGTGAGTACATTTAGCAAGCATAGGATCACAGACCTCACTCTGTTCCTGAAACATTATGCTCTAACGGAATTTGCTAGAATGTACAGATCAGCCGAATCAGCTCTTGATACTATCTCTGTGATGCATAGCTCGGCCATGTGTAATGCGTGATGGTATCTCTGCCCCCATATCGCTCGTTTGTCAGGCCAGAAGCTCAGCAAAACACATTACAAATACCGTTAATCCGATTAAAAGAATTATTAGGTTAACACTTAACTATCAACTAAATGCTATATGAACCACACAGTAAAATGATGGACACACAATTTTAGTAATATATAACTGTGTGTGGATTTGGTTACATTGAGAGATTTAGGCTTATATGTATTCAGTAACATTCCAATAATATATTGTTTATTAATTGTTTAGCTGCACCTTGTGATGTAGAATATATGTATATACCGGATAAAATTTATCTTCCGTCCGAAAAATGGCAATTTCGGCTATGGGAGGGCGCGCTCCCACACGCTGCTAATGCAAACAGTGTAGTATCTGTGTTTTGGAAAACTGTTCATTTGCGTAGATATGTAAAAATGATTTTTTATCCCTCTTTTGGTGAGTTAATGGAGAATGAGCGTATTTTTACCTTCTTCCAACAGCATTCTACAACAGCACAAACATGGACGAACTTCATACAATGTCCGAGGATATAATTGTCAATAGGAATGTATGGCCCCTCGATCCCGCGACCTAATCTCAAATGACTTTTATCCCTGGAAATTTTAAAGAAAATCTATTTAAAAACAATCTACATACTTTACCCTATAAGAACTGAGAAATAATATCCGAGAAAATGTTGCTTTCATTTCTAAAAGGGACCTGGAAGGAGTGATGCATCAATTTTAAGCAAGTGCCAAAAATATTTGGAACAAAAAGGCAGTTAATTTCCGAATCTCCTTTCTTAATTTGGGTGAGTATATACTGGATGCTCAAACTGTTTATATTTAATACTATTCTACGTTAATAGTTCATAAATTGCTAAATCATCGATACTACGCTGTCTCCGTTAGCAGTGTGTGCAAGCGTGTGCAACGATAGCAAACTGGAGTTTTCCGGCCGGGAGATAAATTGCTCACCCATTGTTTCTTTATGGAATTATTTACGCAATAGCGTTTCTGGCAAATCCAGTAGACCTCTTTTCATTTGAGGAAGAATTACGTCCTGGTTGGGTTAAAGTTACCTGGTTGAGGTTTTTTCCGGAGTTTTTCCTCAACTCATCAAGAAAAAATGCTGGGTAACTTTCGGCGCTAGACCCTAGACACATTTCGGTAGCATTATCACCCTCATCTCCCTCAGGCGCTAGATAATCATAGCAGTTGATAAAGCACCGTAAAATAACCAACAAAAAATAACGACATAAAATGTACTGGAATTTGTAATGACCGCCTGTGTACATACATGCCTGTCAGAATAAGATGTATACACCGACACCGTAATTGATTACATCACGTGTTTCTTGGTAAATATTGAGATTAATCTCATAATACAAGTTATTTGTTAATTTACAAAAATTATTATATTTCGATATTTTTATGAATCTATTTAGTGTTAAGTTGAAAGTATCTGTAAAGACAGATGAACGAACCACGACAAGGGTACTTTATCAACAGATAAACCTAATTATTTTAGATCAAGTTTTCACGTTTCCATTTTTCTTCTGTTATTTTTCTTTCAATTTTGGTAGATTCATTTCATTCATATATATTCCTTATTTTTTAAATTGTCTCATTAATTTTGTCTACTAATTTTCTTTTCGTTGCCTATTAAGCTATTGGTTTAATTAGTTATGCCTTTTCCTTTCACCCTTCTTTGGTCCTTCATATTTTAATATTTATTTTTATACTATCTGTTTCTCATAGTAGCTTCCTCAATTTATATTTTTGGCATAAATATTTCTATATATTATTTTATATATTATTTTAATGTACCGAAGTACATATGATATTTCCATGCAGATATTCTGCGTCATCATACCCAAGAGTTGGAACTTAATCAGAGACAATTCTGTCCGACGCCGGGGTGGTATCCGGTGTGGCTTAGTGTATAAAGCATCAGCACGTAGAGCTGAAAACCCGGGTTCAAATCCCGGCGCCGGAGAGAATTTTTCTCCGTTCCATTACTCTTTCATCGTTAAATATTTCTATTATTTCCTATTTTTTGGTTTGTTTTTAATTTCTTCTTTCCGGTCTTAATTTAGTCTCATGTTTTTCTTATTGCTCATATCTTTCTTTTTATATAGGCTATTTTCTATTTCATCTATCTCCTTTTGCTGTTCTCCATGCTGCCATTTTACTTCACTTTTCTTTCTTCCTGCCACCTATCTGAATTTTTACTTCTATATATTTCTTTTGCGTATCATAATATCGCATTTCTATTTTTCTTTTATACTTCTGACTGCGTTTCTATTTTCTATTGCATTTCTGACTTTCTTACCTTTCCATTTTCCTTTTACACTTCTGATGTTTCGGTGTTTCTATCTTCCTTTTACATTCGGCTTCTTTATATTTATGTCTTTCTTTTGAATTTATGAATCTTTTATCTTTGTCTTTTTTCTATAAATTACATTTGTAACATTTTTACTTTTGTCTTTCTTTTACATTTATAACTTCTTACCTTTCCGTCTTCTTTTTACACTTCCGATATTTTGACGTTTCTTCTTTCTTCTATATTTCTGAGATATTTACTTTTATTTCTTTAGTTTTATTTTTCTGTTCTCTCTCTCCCTTTCATCAATGGTATTCTACCGTACTTCCTTTTACATTTGTCATTCTTCTACCCTTTTCTCTTTGATTCACCTTCCTGCCTTTAATTCGTGTTTGACTTTCGATTTTCTTATTCTTTTACTTTACTTTCCCGCCTTTCTCTTTAACATTTTTGCCGTCTTCTTACATCTGTCTTCCTTTTACGATATTGCATTTCTTCTATATTTATTTTCCTTTCATTAATTTTTCCGTCTTTTTTATATTTTCTTTTTTCGTTTTTTTTTGTATGTTTTCTCTATCATGCTTCAGGTAATTTATCTGCGGATTCTCAATAAAAAATAATGATTTATAAGCCATAATTTCCTGTCTCAGTTACGGATTTAATTGTGAATAAAGCAGCTATTCATCACACTTCCTATAACACCTTGGTTTTTTTTTTTTTTTGTAATTTTAATTTCATCATTACATCAGTAACACCACACTATCATTCCATCGACACTAAATATCTTCTCTTTCTTCCCTCATTTTTATTTTCTCTTTGGTCTCCACAACCCCGACCGTCATGAAGGTTTCAGGAAACGTTTCCTGGAATTGGAAGAATAGAAAGAGACATTCATTTGAAGAGGTTGTCCCAGGATTGACTCTTCTTGAGGGATTCGGGGCAGAGAATGAATGAATACTTTAAGGTAATTGGCGAGAGACTCCCAGTCAGTTTGTCTGCGCAGATAAAGCACACTTTGCGTATTCTTACATAAGACCATGACCTTTGAACTTTGTTCCCTAACTTTAAAATGTGGTGAATAAAAACTCGCGTGCTGTAAAATATGAGCATTATACCGAAATTTACTTACACCTCCATTCCACGAGCAAATTATCCCCATAAACTGTGCTGTAACCTTGTTTGGTTAATGGAGGATTAAGATTATGAACCATTCAGATTAAATTGCTTGCCCTTTCCTTTATCTTGGTTTACTGCTAAGATCTTGAGACATCTGATTAGACAGCGTGAGTCCATAGCCGAGCGTTCTGTGTTCCATAATTGTTTATGAGTATAACCATATAACGTTTTATTGTAGGACTCCTAATTGTGTAATGTATTTCAGTACTAGGAGTGGGAAACGCAATCTTAATATGTCGGAAAAATATTAACTTGTTCACTTGTGTTGATATAGAGCTGTGAAAGTAACCATTTAATTTTAGAGTCTTTTTTATGTGACGATTTACTTAGTAAATTAAATTCATTTTGTAATTTCATAAATAGTGCAGGCCTAATACAAAATGAACTATATTGTAAAAGTGTTATGAGTGTAACAAGCAACGTCTATGTAACTGTACTACGAGGTAGCCTATACAGGGTGTAAGGGGTATAAGTGTCGTCCTTTTCAGTCGTCGGGGACGGTCTACAGCAGGCCTGCACAAGGTTTGCGCTCTCCGAGCCGGCTCGCAGCTCATGAGCGGAAAGCAGATATTATCTGCGCTCTGTATAAGGGTGGATTGGAAGTAGGGGTGATCTCGTACAAAATATACACAAAAGAAAGTACTATTACGAGTTTTTATGAAATGAATTCCCGTTCAGTGTTTGCAAAACTATCTTGGACTATTATTAATTCAGAGAAATATTTATTTTACAGATATAATAGAAATTCTATAGCTACTTAAATATACAATATCATGTTGTTATAGTTTGATTTATGAGTACATCAAAACGAGGTTTTATGCTGTTGGCAGTTAAAAGGAACAGTAGCCTACTGATCGTAATGAAACATCAGTTACAGATGTTCGATGTCTGCCTTTATTAAAGTTGATTATAGAAAACAGTTGTTCACAAATATAAATGTTGAGGCAAACATAGTAATCATTTTCACAGCCAGCCTGTGCAGTCGTAGATATTATTGCTAATGTTTAGTCCTGTAAAACTCAACCAGGCTAGTAGTATTATTCAAACGATCTTTAGCCCTTGGGTCACATTGAAGATCAGTAAGTTCCAGCTGTAAATCGTTAAATGTTATGGTCCGTCTTTTAGATTCCTCCTTACTGTACTGTAACAGTAGGTAAGCAACGTGAAACAGTTACTGAGAATAGGCCTACACACTGCACTCCACTAGATAACCGAGTGGCCGTTTCCCTCTCCTCTACCTATAGCAAGTCTATGTCATTCTGACGTATCTTCCTCTCCGTTTCGACGAGCGGAAAACACGGCTCCATGACAGAAAACTCCTCTTGCTTGCTTCGATGTTACTATCTTGTGTAATAATACAATACGTCTCTGGTGGTGATGACATGAACTAGCATATAAATACACAATAACTTGAGACTGTCGCTTTTACTATTTTGAATAATTGCTCATTTATCATTCTTATCACTCTCGCTAGATCTTTACTTTTGGACCATCTTTTTTGAATGACGGTGTATTTCGATGGTGTTGAAGTAAACAGATCGTAACTCTAAAAAATAAACAAAATTAATAAACAATTTTTTCACACTACACTATTTGTTTGTGACCAGTCTCGTAACGTGATATGTCTTAAGAATTTAACACTTATTGTCAGACAATTATTATTTGTGTTATAATTAACAATTCCTAGAATTTGTAGTCCTCACTCGTTTAATATGTAGCTTGGTAAAATATGTATCCCTCTTGGTTTTGGGTCACAGAACTTCATCGAATCTTGATATTTATTAATGGAGACAATGATATTGCACTATTAAGTAATGTTATAACTAAAACCATGGCGTCCAAATTTAAGGGGTTGTTGGTTATTGTTCGAATCTCACATTTTCAGTTAATCTAATTTATTTAAATAATTAATTTTGTTGGTAAGTCATTTATGAAAAATAATATTGTTGATATTAGACATGACACCATGTTGTTTTCTAACGTGTATAAGAAGTTTAATAAAAATGATAAATGTTATGTTTTATTTAACGACGCTCGCAACTGCAGAGGTTATATCAGCGTCGCCGGATGTGCCGGAATTTTTGTCCCGCAGGAGTTCTTTTACATGCGAGCAAATTTACTGATATGAGCCTATCGCATTTAAGCACACTTAAATGCCATCAGCCTGACCCGGGATCGAACCCACAACCTTGGGCATAGAAGGCCAGCGCTATACCAACTCGCCAACCAGATCTACGAGTTTAATAAAACGATTTCTCTTTCAATAGTTTATGAAGTTTTCTTTTTATTTCCGAATTCTTTACATAAAAATAGGCTTTTAAAGATATACGTTAATTCTCATCATATCCTTATATAAAACTCTTTCTTGGAAAATATTTTTATGTCATGGAAAAGCATCAGAAAGAGAATTACCTGTATCAGAGCATCACTTTGTGACAGCTCCGACCTCTTGAAAAAGAACGTTGGATCTCTTACTAGATTAAAATTTTCTCCGTTTCTCTCGAAATATATTTTTTCGCAACAGTTAAATATTGATTTTTATTGAACACTTTTACTTCAATTTTATTTTACATTCCAACAAGCAAAAACAAAGATCGGGCTGCCTTGAAGCAAATTACACAATCTACGTCTCGGCTATAAAGTTCTGTGAAGTGAAGTGATGGACGGAAATAAACGTGCTAAAAAGGCAGTATGAGGTATATTATTTACAGCGCCAAATAAAGGTAAATATTTATCTAAAAAGTGACATAGAATCCCTTTATTTGCGTGAACTTTTATGTTCTCAGTTGCATATTATTGTGGTACTTAGATTTTAAACGAATTAATTCTTTTTTATAAGGATTTTGAATGTAATTGCGAGTCAAATAAATTTAGTGCAGTTTATGTGTTGTATTATTAATTATTATTTTTCTTTATGTCTCTATTGAATATGTACCATATATATGTTCACGTATTTACAATGGAATTACTGTTTTTAATCTGAATAATCTGTTAGCAACAGACCATTCAGATGAAAAAACAGCAACTGTCGTCAGAATAACATACAAAATCATTGCCGTTTCCAAGCAGCTGAAGGCAGAGTAGTGTGACGTAATTCGTTGCTGTTGCTAAGCAACTGACGTCAGATGTCATTTTTGTGACATAATTATATCATTCATTAAAATATATCTTAATAAGCCTCTTGATTATCCCTCAGAACTGTTGTATTCTGAATTTAAAATATTTGATATTCATGGAATTTATAATATTGTTTTATTGAATTTTGTACACAAAAACCGAAATATATTTCATTTGTATTCACATAAATATGAAACTAAAAGATTAGACAACATATGCTTGAGAGAACCTAAATGTAGGGGAAACCCGGGCAAAGCGGATAAGCTAAGAATAAACAATGCCACAGGCTATATTTTGGTGCTCCCGAAATAAAAACTTCATGACTTTGGTTGTGACACATGTTGTCCACATATCTACAAAACAGCAATTCGTTTCTCGTACCTACGGAGAGTGATATGATTTGAGAAAGAAAATATAGTTAATTATTCGCTTTGCCCGGGTACACGGGAAAAGCGAAAAATTAACCCGGGCAAAGTGAATATCCCTATAACATTTTCACCTTTCTATTTAATTTATATTCACTAATAATAATAATAATAATAATAATAATAATAATAATAATAAATCAACACATACACACGATGTTAATGAGTGTAATTGATGTATTGAATATTTCGTCAATCTCTGAAGATGTCGAAATCACAGATGTGGTTGATTCTGAGTGAGCATTAACTGTTTCTTCAGCCGCTGAAGAAGCTGGCACCGCAGAATTTTTTTAAATCTGAGCCAGATGTCGTTTCTCTGATTTCTGTCTTAAGTGGGCGATCTGTAAATTCATCTGGAGCAAAATCTTCATCAACAAACACATTATGGTTGTATGGCCAGATAGCAGAACCACTGACTGGAAGATTTTATTTCTTCAAGTGCTTTCTTCTTCTCTTCTTCCGACCATTTGGCTTGCTCCGTCTTCCTCTTGAAAAATTAAAACATCTGAAAACACATTGCGACCTTTTTAAGTAAAAATTAAGATCAGTGTTGCTGATTTATAATTTAATTAGTGTGACTTAATGCCTCCACTATGTAAAATGATCTAACACGCTTTATTACAATAGACAAATACATACAAAAATGCAGCTGCCACTTATACAGTGGATAAGTTATCCACTTTGCCATATAAGGTAAAAATTGGTAATTTCGTAATAATTTCATGAAAATTAATTTAAAATGAAAATGTGTAAATATATCCTTATTCCGATTTTTTATCTAAAAGACGATAATTTGCTGTACAAATCTGGAGACATAAAAGATTGGACTCGTTTTTCAACACGTGCCAAAAACCACTTTTACAACTTAAGCTAAAAGGCTGGTTATTTCGCGACAACCTTGGTAATTTCGTGATATTACATTGATAATTTCGTGAGAGGTAGAAGAACTGTGGAAAAATTCATTAAAGTGAAATGAAATTCTCATTTATTGTTACAAGACTTCAAACATAGTAATTCCGTCTAATATTCATAGCAGGAAAACATAGAAATACTTATCAACACATAATAAGAATGAAATCAAAGTAAAAATTGAAATTGAAAAGGGATCTTCTTTGCCCTGAAAGGGTGAACACTTTTATTACGGACTTTACTATAGCCTATATTACTAGGGTAACTGCAAAAGTAATGCATAACATTTGTTTGAAAATTATATTTTTATCCTACAGCATTGCTATTTTCACAGAATGTAGATGCATTCTTTAGGAACAAAATGCCACTTTTCCACATAATCCCCGTCCCTTTCAACTGCCTTACGTAACCTAGGAACGAGGGCCTGTAGACCAGCACGGTAAAAGTCTGGACCAACACGTCTGAGCCACTCTTTAGCAGCGTGCACAAGGGAGTCATCTTCTAACCTCGTTCCGCGAAGGAATCCTTCAGTTTACCAAAGAGATGGTAATCGCACGGTGCCAGTTCAGGACAGTAAGGCGGGTGTTTCAGTGTTGTCTATCCGAATTTTCTGGTCTGTGATCTTGTGACTGACATATGGCTGTGCGTTGTCGTGCAATAGCAGAACATCCTGCTTCTCCCGATGTCGTCGAACACGACTCAGTCTAATTTTAAGTTTCTTGAGAGTTGCCACATACCCGTCAGAATTAATGGTGGTTCCGTGTGGCATGATGTTCACAAGCAAGAGTCCTTCTGAATCGAAAAACACAGTAGCCGTAACTTTTCCTGCCGAAGGTGCACTTTTGAATTTCTATTTCTTTGGTGAATTTGCATGATCCCACTCCATTGTCTGCCTCTGACTCCGGTCAAAAATGGTGGAGCCATGTTTCATCTTCTGTGACAATTCTTGCAAGTAAGTCATCTAGCACTTATCATTGACACTTAGCATGATAACAAATCAAACAGAAGCTACACTGAACCCACTGCATCTCCCTTTTCTTTTTTGTTATGACATCTTATCTTCAGATTTCTAAAATTCGTATAGTAATACAATTTTTAAAATAGTATAAAATGTAACGCTTAATGCTCAACAAAATTTCGCCTCAAATAGCTAAGATTTCTATCAGTAAAGCTAAGCCTATATGGCGACTACAGATGTATCTAAAATTCCAAAAACATTTCCTAAAATTTCATGAAGATACAATAAATCTTTGTACCAAATATCATATGCTTACCTTTAGTAATAAGCCAGTAATGTAATTACAAACATCCACAAAATTTGTACGTCTGAGAAGTCGACGCTAACTTGCTTTCTGCAAAAATAAAAGCTCACTGAAGCAGCTACAATAGTCACACAAAGCGTAGCTGTATGTTTCTGGAAACCGGACAACATATGCAATCTCTTGGTGGAAATTTGAATCTCATAACACCATTGGTTAGTTCACGAAAGAGCAAAGAAAAAGTATCACGAAATAACCACTGCCACGAAATTACCAATGTTTACCCTACACTATGTCCGCAGACGCCACTTCGCTTTTCATTTAAGGTTATTCAAACATAAACGTCTATAATCTTCTTCGTATGGCATTTTAGAACTAATTCTATCGCCTATATATTACTATCACACAACAAAGAGTTTCTGTAGTTCTGTATGTTGTACATATGTTTCTCTTACCTTGAAATATTTTAAGAAAACTGTCAATTTTCTTCAAACACACGCTGACTTCTTCTCTTACTAGCCAGAATGACGACAAGTCAGTTCCAGCAGCAAAATCAGGTAAGGATTCTTCCCCAACATAGCAGAAAGCGCTACCTATTGGCGTTTCTAAGAAATAGGCATTATTCTCTTTGCCCGGGTTATTCGTTTTGCCCGGGTCTCCCCTACCACAACTGTAGGTTATTATCACAGTAGCAACTTCGGTCCAAAGCTCTATAATTAGATAAGAGCTAAATTCCTAGGAATACAATTTGCTAATGCTTCATATTAAAAAATAATTAATTATGTTTAGAGAGAAAATGTAAAGTTATAATTATTTAGATAGGCCTATTTGTGTTTTTCTTTTCTCTTGATTACTTTTTGTTCTGATTATAAAATGTTTATGTTAAACTTTTGTGGAATGCACCCGCGAGCACGAATATGTACTCTTTCTGAGAATGCTAGAGTTATTTGTATTATAAATAAATATGTAGGCTATCTTTGTTCTAGCAATAAATTTATTATTTACCTACATATTTATTTGTTTATTGGAAATTCGAGCATAAACGTTTCGCGTTAAAATACTGCTTGCAGTTTTAGAATTCTGTGCAGCAGTGAAATTGGTGGAATAGTATATTGTTCATTCTCACTCTTTCAACTATCATTGTAACACGTAGTCAGTATCTTTATAGGGATTGCAGAGCATGACACGAATAATTCAGTACAGTATGCTATAGGCCTATGAATTGAATTGAACGGAGGGGGCACTATGGCCAAGAACTGCGACCTTGTTCAGATCTATTGCGCTATCCCTCTGGTGACACATTCCCAAACCCATTTTCGAGCAGGCAACCCCACACGTTCCTAGGCCAACCCCTACCATGCGTCGCCGGCCGGCGTTCGGGGAACGCTACGGAATGATAATGAAATGGAGAAATGGTGACGAATTATGTAAATGCCTAATTTGGGGAAAAATTGAAAAATCCCAGACCTAACCGGGAATCGAACCCTGCGCCTGAAGGTCTGACCATACAGCCACCGCAGAAGCCTATATTTCCGAAAGTTAAAAATCATTTGACTTGTGTTTCGCCTTTCTGCAGCGATAACTTCTCCGTCTCACTTGTTGTTACGGTTGCCGCTACAGTAAGGCGCTCCACAATACCTGCCTGATGAGGTGACTTTTTTCATCATTTCTTCGATATTGATGTAAAACTTTACAGCTTACCGTAGTTCACTTTTGCAACGCCAGTTGAATAGCAAGTGTGTCAATATTAACTTGATTTTGATATCACCAGTTTCTTTGAGTACGATCTACCTGTTTGCAAGCCGGCCTGACTTAAGGTCTAATTATAAACTGCGACTTTTACGAACACCAAACAAGTTAGAATGCTGTCGTCTGACAATAGTATGCTTCAAGCAAATTAATAATAATTTGTATGCCGAAAATAAAGAAATAGCAGAGGCAGCATGTCTTACGTTATGTCATTGGAATATAAATTGTACAAACACCTAGGCGACATTTCACAGTTCCTTAGTAGTAAGTTATAATTAGTTTTCTTTCAAGATTGCATGTTAACCTGCCAATAGCCATCACGCACAGCGGTCAAGATTCAGCTATATAAATAATATTCTGTGTTTAGCTTTTGCAAGGAATTGGATCATTGGATTTTTTCCTGCAGCTAAATGCTTACTATTTCATTTGATCTGAAATTAAAAGATCAAGTAGAAAACTTACATCCATTATCCAATTCAATCCATTCCAACGATATTAAAAGCTATTTTTGTGCAATATTTCTAGACTCTAATCACTTGCCTGAGCCGGGTAACATTATTATAATAAGAAAATAACCAGAATAAGCGCATTCAGTTACGTGATAACCACACAAATTCAAGTAGTGTGAAACGCTTTGTTATTATTTATGTGCTGCACGTGAATGTAATAACAAAGAAATTATTTTCAGTGTACATTTTTATGAAACACATAAAGTTTGTACTATTCTATTTTACTATAAATAAATTTCGAATAATATTCATAACTATCTATCCACCTATACACTCCTTAAATTATCAAGTTTCATTACTAGCCAGTACCTCTCAACATTAAACATGTACCTACGTATAGAGGATGGAAGTGAAATAGCCTTGCAGATTTTCAGAGCGAATAGCTCCGGTTGTATCTAACAAAAAACGATATCATATTGGTGGAAAGTTAATAGCTTTTTCAGAAAAAAATGTTTTTTCTTTTTCAAATGTTTAACAATCTCTTATTCGGTAACTATTGCGAGTGGAATCGTGATTTTTGTACATATCGATAGCAAATCTAATACAGAATAATTTATCCCTCTGCCGTATTTCAATAGCGTGCACGGTTTTCGTGTAAATTTAATTTTAAACCCCCATAAATTCAAGGCCTTGCACATAGCGAGCTTATGGCAACGTCTCGGCAGACAGCAACTTACGTATGGAGATTCACCGAGTTCGTTGACCTCTTACGTCTGTATCACGACCAGAGCGTATTAGCGACAATGTTACCCGACTGCTGAAATTTCAAACTTAATTTTTTTTGTTAACTGTACATTTAATCACAAAACGTAATATAAGTTTTTTATTCATTTACGTGTACACTATCGTTCCTTTCAATCAGCAAGGTTATTTCACTTCCACCCTGTATATTATGTACGCTACATGCAAACATGCTTACCTAAATGTGTAGGCCTAACTATCTATGTACTGTACCTATCTATATACATATTGGTTCATAACTATTTACAAATCTATCTATATAGTTATATAATCATATACATAACAATCTATCCATATATTATATATACCTACATATCTACTTAACTTACATACCTATCTACAAACCTATCTACTGTATATATGAGTAGCTTAATATCAAAGGCGGACATCTGACCCTCAGATCGAAATTTAGATAGATGTGGATTCTTATACAATTTTTCATGCTCTTTTCAGTTATGGTGAAACCATATGCAAACTCTAGCAAACTCTAACACTACATTTACAAAATAAATTGTGTTAAAATATTACAAAGAACATTGTGAAACAAAAAAGTGTCTGTAGATCAAAACTATGGAGATGACAGATGTCCGTCTTTGATATTGAACTACTCATATCCTAAGTTGCTACATTTTTGCCTGCCTATGTACAAATAGAACATAGTTGCTACATGCCTGCCCATCTACCTACATTTTTAAATGTCTGACATATCTAACTACATAGTTATACTAACTTACTACATTTTTTCCATCTACATACATATACAGGGTGTGAATGATATAAGCTGCCAAGAAATACTGGTGGTAGAGTTTAAATAACTGAAGGAAAAAAGTGAAATAACTTAATGTTTTTCTATAACTGTCAAAGTTTTCCCAGAAAAAAAATGTGTTTTGTGAGTTTAACGCTTTGGAAATAACAATAGACAATCGTTCATACTTGTGGAGTAACGGTTAGCGCGTCTGACTGCGAAATAATGTGCCCCGGGTTCGAATCCTGGTAAGGGGAAATTACTTGGTTGAGTTTATTTCCGGGGTTTTCCCTCATCCTAATGTGAGCAAATTCTGGATAATTATCGGTGCTGGATCCTAGACTCATTTCAACGAAATGATCACCTTCATTGTTGATACAGCGTAGTAAAATAACCCACTAAGTCATTATTTACTTTGCCCTATACGTAAGCTAAAGCAGTCACTTCTTACTCTGTTGTGTGTTGGTATGTCTTAGCGCAAGGTCATTGGCAATGACATTTACGTTCACTCGAAATTTAAACAAATAATTAGACTACTATTAGTCTTAAAAACATGATATTTTACAAATTAAAATTAAATTTTACTAGACTTTTGTTTAGTAGATCGATCGTTATATATATTGTCTATATAATTTTGGCAATTTATATAATTTACGTCTTCTATAATCAAATTTATAAATGCTCGCGTACATATCTATATATTTTCATACCCATTGTAGGCCTACCTACTTACTTACCTAACGTACACTATCAACCAAAAGTAATTGGGCACTGTTTTTGCCCCTGTAGAACCTTGTGGTACCACCTCTTGTTGCTATAACAGCACCCACCCTGTCAGGCATGCTCTCCACTAGTTTGTGTAGGATATCCACTGGAATGAGTCGCCATTCCTCTTGCAACATGGCACTCAGTTGAACAATGGAAGTTGGCCGCATCTCCCGAGACCTCAATCGCCGGTACAATTCGTCACAAAGGTGCTCAACGGGATTGAGATCAGGACTCTGTGCAGGCTAGTCAAACTGGTGAACATTATTGTCTGCATACCACTGCACAGTAGCCGCCGAAACATGGGGTCAACTTGCATTGTCCAACTAAGTGCTATATTGCAAGAGGAATGGCGACGCATTCCAGTGGATATCCTACACAAACTAGTGGAGAGCTGCTCTTAGGTATAGCAACAAGAGGTGGTACCACGAGGTTCTAAAGAGACAAAAACAGTGCCCAATTACTTTTTGGTAGATAGTGTACCTTTCTACATAACCAAAGTAATTCTTTACATAAAGTGAAACTCCACAAATAGACTCAACAATGGTCTGTGTGCGAGACGAGGTACGAACGCTGTCTTTCTACGGATTACTGCGGACATTGATAAACATAAGGGCTGTACAATGTTTTTCATGGCGTGCGGACCGAAACATAAATAATTAACGTATATGATTTTAAATAATATATTGCAGTATATGCAAAATATATAACAAAAAAGATCGACCTGGTTGGCGAATTGGTATACCGCTGGCCTTCTATGCCCAAGGTTGCGGGTTCGATCCCGGGCCAGATCGATGACATTTAAGTGTGCTTAAATTCGACAGGCTCATGTCAGTAGATTTACTGGCATGTAAAAGATCTCCTGCGGGACAAAATTCCGGCACATTCGGCGACGCTGATATAACCTCTGCAGTTGCGAGCGTCGTTAAATAAAACATAACATATAACAAAACAAATCCGTGATTAAGTAAAATATATACTTGATACAGTACATCTGGAACATAAAACAAACTTCTAGAGGAAAAACTCTCTAAATATATCTCATACGGGGCTTTCATTTCAAAACTTCCTACTCTAAATAACCAGTTAATTAAATTTAATTCAATTTAAACCAAAAAAACAAGTAAATTTAGATATCAAGGGGGAAGTCTTAAATAAGGCTTAATTGTATTTTATATTTCACCTCCCACCCCCAGCCACTCCCACTTTGAAATTTCAAATGGCACCCCTATATTTTTATACTTGAATATGAAAGAGAATTCCATTGTTTATACACCACATTAATTCGTTTTCGCATCTTTTCTATCGTTTCCTGGTAACCTGCATTTTTGTTATTGTTGATTAGAGCCGAAGAGAATAAAGCTACAAAAACTTATTGAACATTTCTTGTAATACCTGTGTTTGTGTATTAAATTATTTTAAAATGGTGTATACTCTTTAAGAGAGAACATAAATAATCCCTATTGATTAAATTTAGGAAATACACAAAATAAGCTGTGTTTTCATTCTACAATCAACTGATAATAACAAAGCTTCTTATAATCACTACAGAATGCCTCGTAATTAGATGCATTTTGTTTTATCCTATGCACTGTTCTGATCGAAATGTCAAATTGTTTAGGGATAGCTCTGATTGATTCACCTTTTTAAAACCGTTACAATAGTTGTAACTTCTGCTTCAACATAAGTACACATTTTTTGTTCCCTGCCTTGCTGCCAACGTGTATGAGTATCTGCACACTACTGCACTGGTTCAACTGGTTAGTCCTGTGCAGCACGGGGACAGGATGTGTTGACTTTCCTTGTATCGTGAAGTATACGAGAGTGAGCGTCTTTTGTGGAGTGTCTATTTATGGAGTTCCACTGTACCTAATCCACCTACTATATACCTATCTCCTTTGTGACAACATATGTTTCATACATACTTCATATGTCTGTTCTGACTGTCTACATGGATATTACCTACTTAACTACTCACATACTTATTTACCTATTTATATACCGATCTTTCCTTCACAGTATAATATTTTATTTCCTGAAAAATTTATTTTTACTCTTGCAGTGAAATCTGTTTGTCAACCCTCCCCTCCACATTTGCCGATAAGGGAATAGACAGCAGTGGTCAGTGCATGCGTGAGAACTTTTGTGCTCCTGTGGAACTGTTTGTGGAGTAAATATGAGACCTCCGGCAAGTGAACGGAGAGCGCTGCTATGCTTCCGAATTGAATACGCGGAGAGGCGGACGCCTGGTGCCTCATGAAAATGTAACGGCCGGCGCTGCCACCATTAGGATGTGCCGTATGGAGAACAGATCGATAATAAAGACAGAAATAGTAGCGTCTCCGATCCTCAAACTATGCTTTGGAGCGTGCTGGAAACAAAGAATCATAGGTCACGGGATTCGAACTGGGGCAAGGACGTATTATTGTTGTTCTTGTTCTCGCGGGATCGATATCGCATCGAGTTCGAACTCCCACTCTTTCAAGTGACTTCACGCGCTTTTCAATTGTTCTACTGCGACTGCATTTGGAGGCTATTTTTTACCAATACCTTGGAGTAGAAACTTTGCCTCATAATTTCTATGCCTGCTCTACCCATATATTAGATTGATGTAATATTATAAACTTTTCATTGTTAAATGTTATGTTTTATTTAACGACGCTCGCAACTGCAGAGGTTATATCAGCGTCGCCGGATGTGCCGGAATTTTGTCCCGCAGGAGTTCTTTTACATGCCAGTAAATCTACTGACATGAGCCTGTCGCATTTAAAGCACACTTAAATGCCATCGACCTGGCCCGGGATCGAACCGCAACCTTGGGCATAGAAGGCCAGCGCTATACCAACTCGCCAACCAGGTCGACGTCTCATTGTTGCCGCTATTGTTTTAGCACCACCACCAGCATCTCCACTATCACCATTGATACAGCCATCGTCTGCACATCATTACTACCATCGTAATCTATTTCACCATTAAGATCAACATAGCGTTGCAATTAATATAATTAATTAACCACCATAGAATTAGTAACATTATTATTACCATCGGTATCAACACAACTCTGACCATAAAAATCACCACAATCATTACCGTCATTACCATCATCATCACCATATAACTATTGGCACCATTATTAGTCATTACTACGTCACTACTGCCATCATCATCATCATCATCATAATTATAGCCGTCATCCCCATACCATCATCAATATATCATTTTTGTTTTCATTTATTGGCTGGACAGATGTTACATTAGCATTAAGTTTGAGATGGAAAACAAGCAAAAATTATACGGAAATATGTAGTACAATTATTATTAATACATAGTACAGGCCATTCATTATTCCGTGAAACCAACATGAATAGAGTAGAATGTCTCATTTACGCCATAGGACCTTCTCTTCCACTCAACCAGCCTCAATCAATACAATAGTGACATATATTATGAACATTAGAATACACTAAAGATTCTGCAGAGTTCAGTTAAATTTTATGACTAGTACATGTTTATTTAATATGAGATAAAGCCTATACGAAAAAGTAATAACTTAATTTATTAGCTAATGTAATTCAATTCAGTCTATATGCAATATGTAACGATTTATAATAAAGTTGAGATAGCTAGTTGATTAAATGATGAGAATTAGTTTAATACTGGATGAACAATATATAGCAGAACAGGTTTCACGGCCTCGCGCGGCCTTGAGTCCCCACCACCCCGCGCATAGCCGGCGGCCGTGAAATCTATTCTGCTCTACATTGTTCACCCAGTAGTAGTTAATTAGAACTGTGTATAGGGAGCAAAATATAAATCTAAAATCTATTGATATGAGAATAATATTAATATAACTAAATTTTGCTATTAGACGTTCTATATTCTGTAAGAAATTAATGATAACATTAATCAGTAATTCATCTGTTAAGCAAGAATTTTTGTAATTTTGATCTAAATGAAGTTATTGTCCAACAACTCCTCCTTACATTACTCGAAAGCGAGTTCCAATTTCTAGCAACTGAAACTGTATAGGATGAAGAATATAAAGATGTCTTGTGATAAGGTATAATGATTAAATTGTTGTGATGAGACATGGTACTTAGCTGATGATATGCGGATAAATTTTGAAAACGAGAAGCCAAGTAGATTGGGGTAGCGGTGCGCAGAATTTGAAGTAAGAGAAAAAGAGGATGCCAGGGCTCGTCGATCGCTTAGCCTTAACCAAGACAGGTTTTGTAAAAACGGGGAAACATGATCATACTCACGAATATGCCTATTGCAAATGTAACGAATGCACGCATTATGCACACGTTGTAACCTACTGCCCAGATTTACATTTAAAGTTATTTAATATAACATCGCAGTAGTCGAAGTGTGGCATCACGAGTGTTTTTAAAAGGATTAATTTCAGTTCATCTGGAAGAAAGTGCTTCATTCTCTTTAATGTGTGAATAATCGATTTTTTTTTGGAAGTGTGATTCATTTGTTCAATCCATTCCAGGTGACAATCGATATGAATTCCAAGGTGAGGGGCAGAACAAAGTGGACTGGGAAGCTTCCCTTCCTAGCTAACCTCTCACTTGCAGCTAGCTAGCAAACTAACCCCCACTATTAGGCTTTTACTATGACCTATGATGCATGCATGTATTTAGTTTCACGAGATAATGAATGTCCTGTACGTAGATTAATATTTATTTTACAAGCATAAAGAGTTTATTAGTTTGCTAGAAGGTATGAATAAGGATAATTTTGTTAATACTGTTCTAAACTTTGATCCTCCCTCCCCTACCGTCCTTTCATGCTTCAGCTGCGTAAGGATTTCGAACAAATCTTTGAATTTCTATATAGATCTAATACAGATATTTTTGTTCCAAAAGTATAATTAAACATTAATAGGAACATACAGATTACTAAATCACAATATTTTCTTTTAATGTATGATAGTGTTGCTATACGAATTACCGACAGAAAGTATTACATTCTTCATATAAAATTCAAATAAATCATAGTTACTCAGCAGCAATAGATGTGTGACTATACCGGGTGGAACATAAGGTAGTACATTAGTTGTAGGATATGAATCCTTAAAATATAACGAACAAAAAAGTCTAATACCATTTTACTCGTTTTTACGAGCTTTCTGAAGAAATAATACTTTTATGCCGATATTTCGATCGCGAATTTTACGAATACTGTTTAAAATACGGTTTAATTTCTTGTATAACAACAAAGAGAACGTTTGTTGTGTTGATGTTGCAACAATATTTTAATTATAAAATTCACAGATAACGATGTAATCGATTGAAGAAACATTGAAAACATTGATTGTCGAGTCGCGTACAGAAGGTCTAAAAATCTGGCATCGCTGTTCAGACGGCAGATGGTTTGCGTAGTACTCGCAACTGATCAGCTGTTGTGATGTTTACATTGCATTAGTGTGCAGTTGGACGTACAGCATATTTTAAACAGTATTCGTAAAATTCGCGATCGAAATGTCGGCATAAAAGTATTATTTCTTCAAAAGCCTCGCAAAAACGAGCAAAATGATATTAGACTTTTTTGTTCGTTATATTTTAAGGATTCACATTCCACAATTAATGTACTATCTTATGTTCCACCCTGTATAGACGATGAAAGTAGAATATCAACAGCATAATATGAAATTAGTTTCATAATTCCATAAAAATATTCGTTTCATTTTCATACTGTAATTTATAATATTCAGACTGTCTATAAACAAAGTATGAAAATGAATACTACACATTACTTTCGTTCATAATATCCAACATGTTAATAAGTCCGGTAGTTCATTTTGAAACTATACATCATCGTTGTGCACGACAGAAAATATGTTCGGTTCATTTTGTCGAGTCTGACGAAGTTCGATATTCGGCGATGTTTGCTTTGCAGGAGAGGCCTGTCATGTTTGTTCGCCAATATTGTGAAAATATTTATTGTCCCCTCTCCCATCCCTTCATATTTCAAACCGCTTAAGAGTTGAGAATATATCTTGCGATTAGTTTTTCATACGGAATAAGAGAAAGTTTGTAATGTCTTTGTTTCCTATCTCAATTTTAGCATTGTGCTATACTAGGCGGTACTACGAACATATTATGTTTTTTTTTTTTAAATATATTTTGTTTGATTTATTTATACGTATATTTTAGTGAATGTTTAGTCATACTAATAACAACAAAAATTACATATTATACTAATTACTATACTAACTTCACAAGACATTCTTATGCAGCTAAAGCATGAAGGCGCAGGGAGAGGAGCTAAGAAGAAAGTTACCGAACATGTTTAAGGGGAAAGATTGAAGAAACGTAAAGCGAGCTTCGGTTCTACAGAGACTTGGCAAGCATGAGCCGAACATAAGGTCTCTTACCGGTTTTCAATGGAATCGGTTATTTTGGTTTACATGCTTCACTTCTACGTATTTTTGGATGTTTATGGAGTAGGCGAAGTTTATAGTATTTCGATATCCCCTCTCATGTTCGAACTTTTCACGACACTAACTCATACATATTTAGATATCTAGTGATAAATACTTAGATGTGTACAGATGAGGAGGCGAGACCTGGCATGTGAGCTGTGCAACAGGGGAAAGAATGAGCTATCAGAAAGAGAGTTTGTTTCATGATGGTTAATATTGTACGAATCTACCGACACGGAAGTGCATCCCAGACTAAAACCTATCTTCCCTCTCCATATCCATTGGTGATATAGCCACGGCACATGATAAGATCAAAGGACAATTTGTACACGTAAATATTTAGATACGTACTGATAATTGTTCAGATTTGTAGCATATTTTTTATTCTTATATATATAATTTATTTATCTTTATTGTTATCTGTAACTGCCACAGGGTGAAAACCCATTCAGAGTTAAATATTCATTCATTCAATCCAGTACTGACGAAACTTGAACATATTCGATACTACTTTGATCATCGGACGATAGACGTCGTTTCTTGTCTTTTCAGGAAATAATCGGTCTGATTACTCTTTAAACGTGCTATGAATGTATAGTTTAGCTCATTAACTCCGATTCTACACCTGTGGAGTAACGGTTAGGGCGTCTGGCCGAGAAACCAGGTGGCCCGGGTTCGATTCCCGGTCGGGGAAAGTTACTTGGTTGAGGTTTTTTCTGGGGTTTTCCTTCAACCCAATATGAGCAAATGCTGGGTAACTTTCGGTGCTGGATCCCGGACTCATTTCACCGGCATTATCACTTTCATCTCATTCAGACGCTAAATAGCCTAAGATGTTGATAAAGCGTCGTAAAATAGCCTACTAAAATGAAAAACTCACTTACTCTGAAATACTACCACCGCAGTACTACAGTGTGAACTAAGCTTGCAGTATACCATTCTGTGTTCACATCCACTATAAATATTTTGTTGTGAACGGACTTTATAATAGTCATATGTGATGATCTACTGTAACGATTATGTAGGTTTAATCTTGGCTTCTGTACACATGAATTAAATATTTAGTATTACAGTACTAAGTACGTATACAGGGTGGAAGTGAAATAACCTTGCAGATTAAAAGGGAAGATATTAGAAAATCTATCTTACGTTTTGTCATTAAATGCACGCTTAACTAGAAAATTAAGTTTGAAATTTCAGCAGTCCGACAACATCGCAGCGAACATACGCTTCTTGTGATACAGATATAAGAGGTCAACGAACTTGGTAACTCGGTACAGACCGGTTATTTAGTCCTGACAGCTCGGCGACGCGAAAGAGGGGAAGTAACAGGAGTAGTGGGCAGAGCTCCAGAGTAGAGATAAGGGCGAGCTGTCGGTAAAGAAATGCAGTACAGCTTAACTGTACTGGAAACATACCGCTCTACCTCACGCATGACATCCGATTGCTCCGAAGGCAAGTAGTGACTAAAACCTATCTTCCCCCTCCATACCTATTAGTGATATAGCCACGGCACATGATAAGGTCACAGGAGAGGTCATTTAGATATGTACTGATAATTGTTTAGATGTGTAGCATATTTTTTATTCTTATATATGTTTATTTTATTTTTATTTTTCTTTTTTGTCATCTGTAACTGCCACAGGGTGAAAATCCATTCGAAGTTAAATATTCATTATTCAATCCAGTACTGATGAAACTTGCACATATTGGATACTACTTTGATCATCGGACGATAGACGTCGTTTCTTGTCTTTTCAGTTAATAATCGGTCTGATTACTCTTTAGACGTGCTGTGTATGTATAGTTTAACTCACTAACTCCAAAATACTAGCGCCGCAGTACTAAAGTATGTACTTGAGCTTGCAGCATACCACTCTGTTGTGTTCACGTCTACTGCAAAGATTTTGTTGTGAACGGACTTTATAATAGTCATATGTGATGATCAGGGAAAGGACGTTCACGCCCTAAAAACGTGAATAATTTGCATTATCAGTCTGAGATTATGTTAACAGAATATTAAGGTATAGTTAACTTACGTTTAGTTTATGGATTTTGAAGTGCTTGCCTCATTGCTGAATGCTCCATTTATGCTGTTACAGTTCACAACTAAGCAGTGACGTATGTTTCCTGTTGTCATTCTACGCTTGTTGTCTCTCAGCATAGCTTTGTAGAGCAAAAAACTTTGTTCTACGTCACAAGAAGTAAGAGGGGCTTACACAAAAGCTGTAAGCTGTTCTATACAAAAAAAAAAATTGTTGGCTTTTGGGGTGTTTCTTCTTCGAGAATATCTTGAATTTCTTTAAGTTGATAATAGCCAGGGTTTTTGGAAAGAATATTTGCTGTTTTCTCGTTCACTTTATCTCCTACATTTCCTGGAACTGATGTTAAACTGGATATTGTTCTATCGAAATCTGCTAAAGACTGCAGTAAAGGAATACCAATTGCTAACTTGAGAGGCTCCCTATGAGGGCGTCATCGTTACGTTCAAAATTCATAAACATAAATTAGTCGTGTTTACGAGTTACAGACTTTTAAAAATGAGGGAAAAACAAATAAACATACATAATATGCAGTTTCTCTGCATAAATGTTAAAATATGATGCTTTTATTAATAAAGGCAAAGTATGCACTTTTATGCACAATAAAAGTAATATCATTGTATTCAAAAATGTGTGAATCTTTCGGCATATTCACACAACGATAGAGAACAAATATACAAATACATGAACTTTCATTCCCTAGTGATGATCTACTGTAACGATTATGTAGGTTTAATCTTGGCTTCTGTACACATTAATTAAATATTTAGCATTATAGTACTAAGTACGTATACAGAATGGAAGTGAAATAACCTTCCAGATTAAAAAGGACGATAATAGAAAACCTATATTACGTTTTGTGATTAAATGCACGCTTAACTAGAAAATTAAATTTGAAGTTTCAGCAGTCCGACAACATCGCCGCGAACACACGCTTCTCTTGATACAGATGTAAGAGCTCAACGAACTCGGTAACTCGGTATGTCTCGCTAGATGAGCTGTTCTCTGGCGCTGTGTTGCAACCAACTCGCAGCGTGTAATTCATTGCTTGAATTTTGAGGTTTTTAAAATTAAATTTGCACGAAAACCGTCCACAATATTGAAATATGCCAGAGGGATAAATTATTCTTTATTAGTTTTCCTGTCTATATGGACAAAAATCACTATCCTACTCGCAATAGTTACCGAATAAAAGGTTGTTAAACATTTAAGAAAAAACATTCTTTTTTCTAAAAAAAACTATTAACTTTTCACCAATATGATATATTACAATTTTTTGTTACATATAACATGAGCTATTCGCTCTGAAAATCTGCAAGGCTATTTCGCTTCCACCCTGTATATTCTATAGACCACGGTACGTGTTGGTTAAGTAAAGCAATGAAAACCCCTGTCAGAGCAGCTATCTCGGTTCCCAGCTCCAGGATGTAAAGCTTGCAATCCCACTCTTGTGTAGTCCGGTCAGTAATGTTGTAGTGTTCATAACTGTAATTTTGATATCTAGTGTGTTACAACGTTGGAGCATATGCAAGTGCCACTTGCTTCGTTGCTATCACTTAGGAAGCATTCTCTCTGTTGGGGCGTGGGCCGCAATAAGTGACAAGTCATGTATCCCATCAACTGGGGCAATATAATCCGAACAGCGTCATAGCATCGCTGTCGTCATGTCTGATTCAGCTAACCTAAACCGAGCACTGTTTAAAAGAAATGACTGACACTGAGCTCGATCCGTGTCCTTTTAAAATGTCGCATCATACGGTTTATCGGAAATACTCGTACCAGTTGGTCTAAATATTCAGTAACTGCTCTCTCTTTGCTTATTCATCGAATTATACAAAGTCTGCAGAAATTTTACATTTTAGGAAAAGTTGGAGTCTCAATTATTGACATAAAATTAATTATAAAAAATTGAAGCGTCGGCTGGAACAACGTTGTAAGTTACAAAATTTTCATTCGGCGTGTTTCCGTGTAATAATGTTGTATGTCATGTTACTTTGCTATACTCCTTGGCTTGCAACTGTCCATCAATACAGTAGTGAAATTTGTCCACTCAAAAGTTTGCTACCCTCATAAGAACAACGTTGTACGCGTACACATTTTTGCAGCTCCTGTAAATTTTACCAAATGTAACTTATAACGTTGTTCCAGCCGACGCTTCAATTATATCCGAAGTCATACCATGGAGATTTATTTTCTCGAAAGAATGAAAAGGAGTACTAGAAGGCTTAAAGTTTCTTTTTTATATTATAAATTACAAAATTGAAGATATTCTGCTAAAATTAGTTCTACATATTCAAATAATGAAAAAAAAACATATTTATTTATTATTTATTTATTATTTATTCATTTATGTATTTATTTATTTAATTATTTATTTATTTATTTATTTATTTATTTATTTATTTATTTATTTATTTATTTATTTATTTATTTATTCTGGTGTAGTTAAGGCCATCAGGCCTTCTCTTCCACAACACCAGGAATACAAATACAATAATAGAAATAAACAGAAAAAATACACTATATACAAAATAAAGCTACACAAAAAATAAAGAGAGAGAAAAAAACAATATAAACAAGTAAAGCCACACAAAAAAATACACAGGTTGCAGTCACACAAACTTTAAATGTATCATAATGTATCCTAACTAATTAACTAACATAAACAAGAAGCTTGCAATTTTAATCTAGATACAATGAATAACTAACATTAAAATCAAAATTTACGCTGACTAGTAAATCGACAAGAAAAATCTGCTATACTAGCTCCACGTTTTGAACCGACTAAAGAGGAATTAGATCTCCTGCTGTCCAGAGTAAGATGCGGGCTACATGCGAAGAGAATTGTTATGTGGTAACAAAGTTCGTTTTTCGCCTTTTGTTTAGGTATGGAAGAAGTATCAATGTAATAAACTGTAGTAATATTGCTATATACAGTTGAGAGTCTGAAATTAGTTATGTTGTCACGGAATTAGGTAGGCCACTCACTTTGTACTAAATGTTTAATAAGAGTTACAATTTTGCATCGTTTTGTGTATTTTGTAGTATATAATTGTAAAATGACGTATAGTTTCCTTGAATATAAACAGTGCTGTAGTTAGGGCGGTACTGGCCCGTACGCTGTACCGTCTAAAATATAAACTCGCTGTTACCATACCGAAAAAATATATAGACTAGACTCGACTAGACTATGTTTAAATAATCTTTAATAGACTTTTAAATGCAAGATGTTAGCTATTTGAAAAATATTTTGATTTTAATATGTGGCATAAAAGTAGTGGCTAGCATCTCGTATCCTTTGCTTAAACGCTTGTCCGTTAGTTGTTTTATCGAAAACCATGATCTGGCACTTCAAGAGTAGTTATGATTTATAAATTTCAAGCTTGCATACCGCCGTCGTATTTATATAAGTAATTAACACTAACTTCACGGCATGGCGCTTCAAGAAATCTGCTACAATGATTCGCTAATTTCAAAACTTGCCTAGATGCCTTCGCATAACACTAATTTTATTTCGGAATATGTATGGTAAGACTTTCCTGTGTTAAATTTCAAGGTACCTCTTTCGACCTCTTTATGGATCATCTTCAGAACTGGTCGTTGTTGGTCTTGGCGCCACTTGTTCTGTTTCCTGTGACACACAAAAACACACCCCAACGAAATTCTCAACACACAACTCAACTTCAAAACACACACACCCTTTGACTCTACACTATACCACAGGAACACACCCACACAGGAAACAGAACAAATGGCGCCAAGACCAACAACGACCAGTTCTGAAGATGACCCATAAATAGGTCGAAACATGTAAACGAGGTACGTTGAAATTTAACACAGGAAAGTCTTACCATACATATTCCGAAGTGATACAGTGTTAAAAGTTGTGTAATCAAGATCTTAAAACTCACTCAGACATAATGATAGCAGTTTGCTACGCAGTGTTCACGGCACACCCTAGACAGGCCTAGACTGAACACGGCAGACCAAAATGTTAATCCCTTCTAAAACATATGATCTGACGCTTTTAATATAATTACATAATGTATTATTATTATTATTATTATTATTATTATTATAAAACTTTATTTATGAACTTCAATTCACTGTAGAAAGTACACATTTCTATTACTAATATTAAAGTAAATAACTCTACTCATACTTTCAATGTGATACTCGAACCTACTTAGCTGCACACAGGTGGCTTATCCGCGGGGATTTGTTGACAGTGCAAGCCTAATTTCTCCATCGATGTATTTGAGTCTCTCCCTCTTTAATGTTTTAATTTCAGTTAACGTCGAGAAGCCCAGTTCACACATATATGTAGGTGAAAGTGATAATAACATATTAACTTTTATTACTTCGTGTATCACAATTTTCAGAGGAGATGGCAAAGACTCAGCAACAATGGCTTCGCGGTCAATGAGACAATGGTCGCTCCGTATGTTAGGATATACTTCACGTACTTTAGCACGAATTCTTCCATAGAAGCGGCTACATCTGTAAAACGCTAACGCAATCCTCCGTTGTTGATTAATTACGGGTCACATATTCATTAGTTTTGCGAAATATTTCTTCACCGATTGCTCGCTCGGGCACTTCTTTGCAGAAAAAAATGCAATTACATCCCCATGAATGTACCGAATGTAGAAAAGAAATTGTGCGTGACCGCTAATATCGGTGGACTCGTCGATCTGAAGTGAGAACTTCTTACTGCTCTTGTGGAGGCACACCATGTGCCGCGGCACACCGGTTGCGGAACACTGTGCTAGAGAAGGAAATATGGTTACTTTCGTACGTTCATGAATCTTGACTTCAGTTACATATTATAGATTCTATTCCAATTTCAACTAAAGAATGTGTTTTTGTTCCTAAAAAGTGTTGGACCACCAATGTCGGCGTTTAATTCCTTGCCTTATATGTATGTAATTGCGGCTGCGCTCTGGAAGAAGACTGCATGATGAAGTAACCTTGAAAAAGAAGTGCAGTACGAGTCCGTACACGGTCTAGTCTGACCAAGGAGATTTCAACAGTACCCCTAAAATTTGTTTCCAACTACAGCACTGAATATAATAAATAAATTTTCTGGATGCATTGTACATGCAAGTTTTTTGTCATTCAGAATACTTAATAATTATTACAAAATTGGGTAAGTTTACCGTATTGTTTTGTTTTCATTTTTACTATAACCAAATTCTATATGAGGTCAAACGCGGTCGAGGACGGTGCGTTTCTAGTGGCGATAGAAAATTTAATATGACGTCGTGAAGAAAGAAAGTAAATCTAGGATGCCTATGTGATAAATATACGGTATGTAAAATCTTTTACCTGAATGATAGGGCTCTAGACAACATCTACGAACAATTTCTCGCCCACGGGAAAGTTTTAATCTTGATGTGAGGAAATGAGTTCACATTTGTGACGTCAGTGTTCGTGGTTTTCCCTATCCGCCAGCCACCTATTTTTGTCCTGTGCCGACGAGATTGCAAGGCTAGCGGTCATTTGGTAATAATTAGGGCTAGGATTTTGATGAAATTGCATCTTTATTCTAGTAAGCCAGAAACGTAGCTGCTTTAGTATTTACATGTTACGTGATAAATTGTTTTAAAACATATTCGTTAGGGCATTTTTTGCATTTTTTTGCCTGTTTCAACTCATAAGAGCATTTTTTGTTTTATTCGGTCATTTTTAGGCATATTCATTTAATTTTGGCCATAAATCTTCATTATTAATGTAAAATAATGTTTATTTCCTTTGATATTTTCTCAAGTTACTTTGTCCATTAATACCCATTGTTTTGTATAATACTTTAATCGTTTTCTCAACACAAATTTTGCTTTTATAAAGTAGTATACCCCATGTAATGGATCAGTCCAACCACCCCTTCAATATAGACTCCTCCATGCCTACTAGTTCCGGATAAGAGTGACCTTGTGGTGGACTACATGGAACTACACCAGGTAAAATAATTAATTAAAGTGTACTAGTTAGAAAAAATTATGTAAAATTAAATAAACTTAAATGTTGGTACTAGAATTTAATTTAATTACTAGTCTAAATATTAAGTAGTACAAAACCTCTTTTCCTACTGAGCAAATTATGAAAGATCAATTTTTAGGGCATTTTTTAAACATTTTTAAGTCATGAATTAATGGTTTTTAAGACATTTTTTCATGATTTATAGGTCACCAAAATCCTAGCCCTAGTAATAATGGAGAAAAGCATACTTTTGACTTTATGTAAAAACGAAAGTATTAATGCAAAGAAAATGATATCTTATGTATTTACATCATAACACAAATATTAATGCAAAGGAAATAATTTTTTCTCCATTTAATAAATTCAAAAGTCAATTTTTCTCCAATATTGCCAAATAATGGTTACCCCGTTTTTCCGAACACCCATTCAATTTTATCTTTGATCTATTACTGCACGAAAAGAAAGTCATTGGGTTCTTTGCCGGACCTCCGAAAGAAACACAGAAAATTATATTCAGAATGGGCAAACCTTATTAGGTTTCGAAAACGAGATCATGTTTCCACTCAGATGAACGTTAACCATTGCAAATAAAACTTTAGAGCAATTTCATTTCGAAATAGGAACGTTCGCAAAGCTTGATGTTTAAAATTTGAAGTAGCGTTTACATAGGCCTATCTGAGGTTGAAGAAAATTCCTGTTGACATTATGGAAACACTTGTTCGCTCGCCTCTCGGCACTCTGGAGGGATTCTTTGCTTTCTCAAGTCACAGGAGTGACACGATAAGTACAAACACAGACTGGTTTCAAATCTCTGTTTGCATGACATGGCTCTCAAATCGGAATGTATCCTTTGTTTGCTGACCTACAAAGAACATAGTAACTTACATTACGTACTCGAGTAACAATGGTGGTCTGGATCATGACTCGGTTGTAATGGCATTCAGTTATTGCTCAAATTCGTTCATTCAACATCATAATATAACACTTTTTTAATGCAATAAAGCCATGCTATCAGATTAACCTCTCACGTAAAGTAGGCTTATAACTTACAGAAAACGTAAACACCTAAAAATACAGGCATAAGTTACACACAAAAAAATTGAAGAACCTAAATTATTCCTTCCAGATAGTTTACACGCATATATATATATATATATATATATATATATATATATATATATATATATATATATATCTTCATTCTCAACTTTGTCTCGCATTCTCATCCTGTCTCGCACTCTCACTCTGTCTCGCATTCTCAACTTTGTCTCGTATTCTCATCCTGTCTCGCATTCTCAACTTTGTCTCGCATTCTCATTCTCAACTTTGTCTCGCATTCTCATCCTGTCTCGCATTCTCATTCTCAACTTTGTCTCGCATTCTCATCCTGTCTCGCATTCTCAACTTTGTCTCGCATTCTCATCCTGTCTCGCATTCTCAACTTTGTCTCGCATTCTCATCCTGTCTCGCATTCTCTACTTTGTCTCGCGTTCTCATCCTGTCTCGTATTCTCAACTTTGTCTCGCGTTCTCATCCTGTCTCGCATTCTCAACATTGCCTCGCATTCTCACCCTGTCTCGCATTCTCAACTTTGTCTCGCATTCTCATCCTGTCTCGCATTCTGAACTTTGTCTCGCGTTCTCATCCTGTTTCGCATTCTCAACTTTGTCTCACATTCTCATCCTGTCTCGCATTCTCAACTTTGTCTCGCATTCTCATCCTGTCTTGCATTCTCAACTTTGTCTCGCATTCTCAACTTTGTCTCGAATTCTCATCCTGTCTCGCATTCTCAACTTTGTCTCGCATTCTCATACTGTCTCGCATTCTCAACTTTGCCTCGCATTCTCATCCTGTCTCGCATTCTCAACTTTGTCTCGCATTCTCATCCTGTCTCGCATTCTCAACCTGTCTCGCATTCTCATCCTGTCTCGCATTCTCATCCTGTCTCGCATTCTCAACTTTGTCTCGCATTCTCATTCTGTCTCGCATTCTCAACTTTGTCTCGCATTCTCATCCTGTCTCGCATTCTCAACTTTGTCTCGCATTCTCATCCTGTCTCGCATTCTCAACTTTGTCTCGCATTCTCATCCTGTCTCGCATTCTCAACTTTGTCTCGCATTCTCATCCTGTCTCGCATTCTCAACTTTGTCTCGCATTCTCAACTTTGTCTCGCATTCTCATCCTGTCTCGCATTCTCAACTTTGTCTCGCATTCTCATCCTGTCTCGCATTCTCAACTTTGTCTCGCATTCTCATCCTGTCCCGCATTCTCAAGTTTGTCTCGCATTCTCATCCTGTCTCGCAGCTCATCCTGTCTCGCATTCTCATACTGTCTCGCATTCTCAACTTTGTCTCGCATTCTCATCCTGTCTTGTCTTCTCATCCTGTCTCGCATTATCAACTTTGTCTCGCATTCTCATCCTGTCTCGCATTCTCAAATTTCTCTCGCGTTCTCATCCTGTCTCGCATTCTCAACTTTGTCTCGCATCTCATCCTGTCTCGCATTCTCAACTTTGTCTCGCATTCTCATCCTGTCTCGCATTCTCAACTTTGTCTCGCATTCTCATCCTGTCTCGCCTTCTCATCCTGTCTCGCATTCTCAACTTTGTCTCGCATCTGATTCTGTCTCGCATTCTCAACTTTGTCTCGCATTCTCATCCTATCTCGCATTCTCAAATTTGTCTCGCGTTCTCATCCTGTCTCGCATTCTCAACTTTGTCTCGCATTCTCATCCTGTCTCGCATTCTCAACTTTGTCTCGCGTTCTCATCCTGTCTCGCATTTTCAACTTTGTCTCGCATTCTCGTCCTGTCTCGCATTCTCATCCATGTCTCGCATTCTCAACTTTGTCTCGCATTCTCATCCTGTCCCGCATTCTCAACTTTGTCTCGCATTCTCATCGTGTCTCGCATTCTCATCCATGTCTCGCATTCTCAACTTTGTCTCGCATTGTCATCCTGTCTCGCATTCTCATCCTGTCTCGCATTCTCAACTTTTTCTCGCATTCTCATCGCCGTCTCAAATTCTCATTCTGGCCCTCATTCTCAACCCTTTCTCGCATTTTCATCCCTGTCTCACATTCTCATTCTGTCTCTCATTGTCAACCCTTTCTCGCATTCTCATCCCTGTCTCAAATTCTCATTCTGTCTCTCATTCTCAACCCTTTCTCGCATTCTCATCTCTGTCTCGCATTTTCATTCTGGCTCGCATTTTCAACTTTGTCTCTCATTCTCAACCTTTTCTCGCATTCGTATATTTGTCTCGCATTCTCATCCTTCTCTCGCATCCTCATCCCTGTCTCGTATTCTCATCCCTGTCTCGTATTCTCATCCCTGTTTCGCATTCTCATCTGTCTTGCATTCTCATCCCTGTCTCGCAATGTCAGCATTGTCTCGTATTCTCATTCCTGTATCATATTCTCATCCTTGTCTCGCATTCTAATTCTTGTCTCGCATTCTCATACTTGTCTCGCATTCTCATACTTGCCTCGCATTCTATCCCAGGTCTCGCATTCTAGTCCTTGTCTCGTATTCTCGTCCAAGTCTCGCATTTTCGTCCTTATTTCGTATTTTCGTCATTATCTCGCATTTTCGTCCTTACCTCGCATTCTCGTCCAAATCTCGCATTGTCCTTGTCTCGCATTCTTGTTTTCTCGCATTCTCGTTCTTGTTTCGCTTTCTTATCCTTGTCCAACATTCTCATCCTTGTCTCACATTTTCGTCTTTGTCTCTCATTCTCGTCCTTGTTTTGCAAGCTTGTCATTCTCTCTTATTCTCCTCATCCGTGTCTCTCATTCTGACCTTCTACTTACAATCTCATTCTAGTCCTCATTCTTTCCATCATCATTATTTTCATCCTCGTCTTTCAATCTCATCTTCCTCATGCTCATTCTCGTCATCTTCCTTATTCTCATCCTCATATCTCATTTTCATCTTTTTGTACTCCTCTCGTCTCCCATTCTCGTCTACTTCCTTATTCTCATCCAAACCTCTAAATCTCATACTTGTTTCTCATTTCCATTCTCATTATCGTGGCCTGTAGCCCCAAAATTTACTCGCAAACGAAAACTTCTTGTGTATAGAACCGAACTGTTCTAGCTGTCACGACGCATGGCGTCTACTGCATCCATACCAGGTGAAAATACTTCAAGGACAAGAGATCATTTTAGGCAGACGGGTTTGATTTGGTCATGTTTTGTACTTCGTATTGTTAAACTTGTTTGTTTAAGTTTCGAAATTTTGTATGTAGGGGAGAGTTGGGTAGTATCGGACATCGGGTAGTATCGGACAGTGCGTTTCTTTCATCTACCACCATATGGTAGTACCTGAATGACATGGTTACGTTTCTCTATGCGACATCACAGAAACGTAACCATGTCAATCAGGTACTATCATCGTGTCGTATATGAAAGAAACTCAATGTCCGATATTACCCGATGTCCGATACTACCCGACTCTCCCCTATATATGTATTTATTTACGCTGCAAGTGGGCAAACACCCGGTGGCACTGATAACTTAATTACAAACAATAATTACAATTTATTATTTAATTATCTAAACGATAACAGCTCCCTGTATTAACAGGCTGCCACAAAGACAGAGCATATTGTGCAATAGGCAGTTAAAAGTATAAATAACATACATATGTTGAAGTTTAATGTAGTCATACAACAATGACAAGAAATGATTGAATAAATAATTAGGTACTAATTAATTATTTGAAGATCACTGTTGACCGTAGAGATGGTTTCGGAGTAGAAATATGGATCCTCTCAGAGCTGCAAGAACGATGTCATCAATTGCCTTCCTCTGTAGGCCGAAACGTTGCCAGGTTTGGAAGAAGAAACCGGGAATAGTTCCGCGCGCTCCAACCATAAGGCCTATTACTTCAATTTGTTGTAGGCCGTATTTGTCCATGAAATATGGAACGGTATGTACATAGACAGGCGCGGATCTAGAATTTAATAATGGGGGGGGGGCTAATAATAATTGAGGGGCTGGGTGCAAGAAGGGCATTTTAGAGGATGTGCCCTTTTTGAGTAAAACGCTTTATTTTGTTCTCTGATCTGTTATGCATATGATCACAAAGTTGTAGTTCAATACTGTGATCATAGAGGTCAGGAGTACCGGTACCCAAAATGTAAAGGCGTGCATAGATAACATTATTACGGTTTGAATTTTCAACATCAATTTTCTCAAAACTTGCATTTGAGAGAAATGCCTTTCTTGCACCCAACCCCTCAATTAACATATGAATACAGTAGTATAATCATAACACAGAACAATGGAATTAAAAACAAATAAATAAACCACGACAATATTTTCACTCTTAGGTTCTAAGTCTTCAGTTAGTTCTAATTCTAAAGGAAATGGTGACTGGAATGGAAAGTCGATTAAATGTTACTTACAGTTTAACGAAGCTGAAGTCGTCTGGGATGTTTTCTTGCGAAAAGTTCTATTACTTCGTCCGGACTTACGTCAATGTTACGATGAATGTTGAGCAATACCAAACCATTCAGTCTGTCCTCGTTCATCGTCGATTTGAGGTAGGTTTTCACACGTCTCAGTGTTGAGAATGACCGTTCCGCGGTGCAAGTTGTCACTGGCATGACACATAATATGGCGAGCAGCTCTGTTATATTGGGGTAGAAATTATTCCTAGTATGCAGCAAAGCTTCTATAGCCGTGTCTGGTTTTTTTTTTTTTTTTTTTTTTTTTTTTTTGTTGCTCCTTCCAAAATTGAAACCACAAATGTAGCTCTCCTCTAAGCTCTGGAATAGTTCCTGGCAGATCCTGTTCATAAATCGTTGCTGCTTGTAGGATGACATCGATATTTTTATCAGGATCGTGTAAAAAGTTAGGAATCAAAGATTGGAGTTTAATTACATGACTGTGCCTAGCAGGCGAAAATCGTACTGACAAGTCGCTTAGAAGGTGATCAAGAAAAGGAAGAAATACATTGAGGCGGTAATAATCTTTAGGAGACTTAGACGCAACATTATTGCGATGTATTTGTCTGGATGCAACTCGAGGCACATTTACTTCTACGTCTACAGATTGAGCCAATGTAACAGCCTTCTCAAAAAGAAAATTATAAGTGTTATTATCTCGGCAGGCCTGAAGAGTATTCATGACACATTCAACCATCTGGTAGCACTGACTTAGTTCGAGATTTGGGCTCAGTAGCTTCCGCGAAACACACAGTGTTATTCCAAATATTTCTGCTAAAATATGCAATGAAATTATGAATTCGAATTTTAGAATTGAGTTAAGCATCAAATGTGCCTTTGTAACATAGGATCCAAAATCTTCCAGGAATGATACTTAACTGCGGAGAAAATGTCTAAAAATTGTAACACTGCGTCATGCCGTTCAATCCATCTTGTTTCACACAAGGTCTTTAGTTTCGTTTTCTTGTGTTCAGGGCATATTTGACTAACTTTTTCTTTCATAATGATTGACCGCTTGCTAGACTCCCTAACATATTTTGTTATTTCAGCTACTGTGTCTACAGTTTGTCTAACACTGGGAACAGAGCACGATTTTGAAAGTGACAAATTTAGGCAATGTGAGGCACAGTGCATATAGTATGCGAGAGGCAGTTCTTTTAAAATTCGCGCTTGGACACCGCGAAACTTCCCCGACATATTAGCACCGCCGTCATAACTCTGTCCGCGAAGATTCGAAATGTCTAGACCTAAGTCCCATAGTTCACTTAAAACAACTTTTGACAATGCCTCTCCACTTAGATCTTGCACCACTACGAATCTCAAAAATTCCTCATGCAAGTAACACTTTCTCGGTCTACGAATCGCACACATAATGATAGTTGCTCATTGGAACTGATGTCGGTTGTTTCATCTACTAAGATAGAAAAATATTTAGTTTGGTTAACCTCTTCAACAATTTTCTTTTCAATAATGGTGCCACAACAGTTTATGAGATCGTTTTGCGTTGTTTTACTTGTTAGAGATGAGTTTTTGAGGGGCATTTTTAAGATGACTATGCAGAATCTGATCACCGGCATCAACGCGATATTTTAGAAGCTCCCTGAAATTACCTTCGTTTTGATTTTCGCTTTCCAAGTCAATCGCACCATCATCCCTGTGTCCTCTTAATGGAATATTTTTTCGGTCGCACAAAATAATTGTTTTTACTATTGGGACAAATTTCATCCTGTTTTCGCGCACTGTTTGTAACACTTCATTATTCAATTGAACCAGAACGTTCTCTACCTTACCTTCAAACACTCTTTTAAAGTTGTCACATTTTAAGAGAGCAGTTTTGTGATAACTGTTCTCTGAATGTCTCCTGAATATTTCAGAGGCCTTTTCGAATTTTCTTAGAGGTTTCGTAACCAAATTCTGTAACGTGACTTTGCTTCGCCCTCCCTCTTTAGGTCCGAATAAAACGCACACGTGACAGAACACACCTTCATCCTTCTTACTGTAAGAGAGCCATGGAAATCTTTTAAGCCACGCACGCTGAAATTGTCTAGACTGTCCCGATTCTAGTGTCTTCGGAAATGGATATTTTTCGTCTGGAACCCACGGATTTGTTAGAGCTATGTATTTTATCTCGTCACTGCATATTTCTTTTTCCACTAAGCAACCAATATCTAACACATTATGAGTCGTCGAATTAGCGTCATCACTTTCACCGCACATAACCGATTCCACTGTTACGGTATTAACAGGGATACACTTTTCTTCAACAGTTGTATCATTGTCATCCGTACTGCACTTTTCTTTCACTTCACCGCACGGCTTCTTGACGAACTGTAAGATATTTGTTTGAAACTTACGTTTCGACATTTTATAATTTCTTATAACTGTTACACTAAATATTTCACCTATACGGACTGATCACTTCTCGTCTCAATTCAGAAGTCGAATGTAGTGGCTATTGTAAAGTACGATAACAAAGGTATTGGTAGCGGCCTAGCTACAGTGTGGTAGGGGTGGTTACCGTTAGATTTCCGTTTCGAAGTCCGAGCTATTGTTAAACCCCATGGTAACGACCCCTAAGGAATGCGACCACTTACCTGATGTATTCACTGCGAACTGTAAAGAGAGTTTGTATGCGAAAGTAAAATAGAAAACTAATATGAAGTTTAGAGAGTGAAGAAATCATATAAGTTATATGAATGAAAAAATAATGCTTTGTACATTTTAAATAAAAAAAGTCTTTGAATTGATAGGGGGTCTATAGCCCCCCAGACCCCCCCTTGTATCCGCGCCTGTACATAGATGTCGTTTTTTTCCCTATTTACATATTCAGATTAATACATATTAAAACAACTAATACACAATAAAAATTTTTAATGTGGTATGTATAAAAACTACGTATTAAAAATTAGAGAAATATTTTAATTAACTAAATTATATTTTTGACCTGTTTGAAAATATTTCATTTGGAATATTTGTGTTGTGCTCTCCGTTGTTTGTGTGTAGATATTTATCTCTGCTAATTTTATATTTGTGTATAGTATTCTCATATTCCTGAAACATTTCCGATTCCTCCATTAAACGATTAAAGATTCATTATATTTAGTAGTCATATTCTAATAATAGTGCGAATTATGTTTAATATAGTTAAATGTTGGTACACATTTGCTTATTCATTATTTAGTTGCAATTGTTCGCAGATCTGAAGAGCAAAGATTAGTGGTTAAACATCTGAAAATTATTTGCGGACTCCACGAGCTCTCGACGCTGCAGGGCAAATAGAAGCACTTTATTCCATTGGAAGTAATGAGGGTCATAAATTTTCCCACAGGATGCAGCACGACCTACACCAACTTCCATCGTATATTAAAACGTGTCGTCAATTTATCATGTTTACACTAACTTCGCTAGCTAGTAAACTCATGTTTATTGACTCAAGTTACGTTTAATCCGATGAAAAATTAATCCCCGACCTACAATTTATTTTATCAGTAGTATTAACGTTCGAACTTTCATTTGTTTCTCTGATAATCTAAAATTGTTTCAGCGTAATTTATTCATCTTATCTTCTCTGCGACTCAAGTCGTAATATTTCCAGCTACAAGTCTAGCGGACCTGTTTTTCATTTTCTAAAGATTATATATTTCATTCTTCCATAGGTTCTAGTACTTATTTCTTGCTTTGTTTTTGTTGTATATTGTCGATAGTCTAGTTTTGCTAGGAAGCTCTTCTATCTTTGAATACTGGTATACTGTTCCTTCAGAATATGATCAAATTGTGTTCGGCAACGAAAATCTTTATTGTAGGTATGTAAATAGTAATGATAATAATAATCATGACGATGATAGATAAGTACGACTACATAATGAAGTAAATAACTCGATTGCTCTTACTGGTGCTTATTATTCACCATTAATGTAAGAAATAGTGTGCTAATTATAAGCCTAATTGATTTTTTTCTCTGCAATTTTTCTTCGATAACCTTGGTGACGTTAACGGTACTGTGAACAACTGGTACATGGGAGAACAATAGGGAACTTGTAAGAGATATTTCTGTAATAAAGTAGATAAACTGAAATCTGTAACTTATCTCATTCGGTAACTCTCATAGGTTTTCAGATGAATTGGCTTGTGTAAAGAGTTTTCAAAGTGCCCTTTTTCTTGTAAATTTTATTTGTTAAAACATATGTAAAATTAATGTCAAAATGGTTTTGGATACGCCAATTTTATTCACTTGTAAAGTCGGCCTGGTAGCGTAGTCGGTATAGCGTTGGCGTTTTTGCTCGAGGTTGCGGGTTCGATCCCGGCCCAGGTCGATGGCATTAAGAACTCCTGCGGGTCAAAATTCCGGCACGCTTGCGACGCTGATATAACCTCTGCAGTTGCCAGCGTCGTTAAATAAACCATAATTTAATAATAATTTTTCACATGTAAAATTATCTCAACTCATGCTGTAATAAAATTAAGACTTAGTGAGATATTTATTATGAGTTAACGTCCACGAACTAAAAGTTCTTTGATAAATGCTATAATTATTAAGAAATTAAAAATGAAAGTCTTCAATAATATTACTGCATTTCAGTTTAGTATTTCTTCTTTTGTATATTAAAACTTTGAAAGGCATAAATTCTCTCTGAATAATTTATAAAGTGATGATGATAATGATCATGATGATGATGATGATTATGATGACGACGATGACGGTGACGATGACGATCACGTCGTTGTAGCACAATTAGAAAATGATCTGCAAAGAGCAGCAGAGAAGAACACAAGATTGGACCTAAATAGGATTGAAAATGTCTGCTTTAAAAACTGAAAGCATGGGAATATGTGTAAAGTTTATCCAAACAGTTGAAATTTTAATTGACAAAATAGTAGAACCGATATCTCAGTTTGTACATACTTAACAAACTTAATCTAAACTGAAAGGAAAAAATGTATGAAAAATTACAAAAGTGTGAATGGTATAGACCTATTAAAACGCCAATTTGATAACATATCAATTAATACAAAATTACGTTTACATAGCCTTTGCTCAGAACCAACCCTGCTACATGGTAGTGAAGTATGAGAGTTAAATGAGATGGATAGGCAAGAATTTATTATTAGTCAGCACAAAATAAACGAAACTTTTTCACTTTAACGACATATTTATAAATAGTTTCACAAGGTTGGTGGTGGTGGTGGTGGCGGTGGTAGTGTAAATAGAGTATCTACGAAAGTTCATTACAGAACGCTAACTTAATAGACTGGAGTTCCAAACAATTGAATATGTAAATTATTTCATTTAAGTAAGTATGTTTTGTATGATAATTTTATAAATGAAACTATAAAGAGTAATATCGTTTGCAATATAATTGAATAATAAATTTAAATAAAATTGTTACGAAATGCGTAAACATTCACTAATCTCCTTGGTACAGCTTTTTTTTAACTATATCATGCTAGGTACAAACGTGTAGCTAATAACTGCGGATCTTAAAAAAGAAAAACATTGGGAAAGGCGATGAGTTTACTGTACTTTCCATATCCTTTATAGCAGTGGTTGGCATTTCGTGACCCGCGAGTCAACTCTTTAATACATAAGCAGGAGGAGAGATAAGACATGATCTCCCTCCCCTTAATCATCACTTGTTCATTCAAAGTTAAGCAACTTGGGTATACTCCCCGTCCTATCTTCTCTCTTGCTGTGTATTGTGGACAGTATTTTATATGACATTATCTTTGCCGACCACTACTTTATAGTGTCGGACAATTCAGTAGTGACACATAAATAGAGGTTACATATTTTAGTATTGCCGATAAATGTTCTAAGTCATGAATTAAAGGAAAAACTGGTTTTCTTTGTGAATTTGTAAATAATAATAGCGAATATATCTATATTCTTATAGCGAATTTTGGCGAAAAATGCATGTTTTGCAGTGAAATAATTCGTTTTTTTAATTAAAGTAAAATATCCTTAATAATAATAATAATAATAATAATAATAATAATAATAATAATAATAATAATAATAATAATAGCTCCATATAATTTATTATTTGATATTGAAAAAGCGTTATCATTTCTTACTAAGTGGAAACTGGAATTGAAAACATTATTTAACAAAAGGATTTAATAGCTCATCCTTTTATAAAATATCTCAAAGGTCAATAACACTTGTTAGATAGGCTACGTTTGGTTGAGACGCGGTGAGACACATTACGATTTTCTAGTTTTGCGACAAGATTTTTTCAAGTTTCAGCTGCTAGAATGAGTCGCACCTCAAGAGTTACAGTTCATACAAGAGACGAAGGATGTGCGAGTGAAGGTATATTTTATGTATCCGAAGCGAATATATAATATGCAAAATTTATATTAGAATTGGAAAAAGGTGGCACAATGTTCAAACATTGTTTCAAGAATAAAGAACATCTGAGACTAAAATATAAAAGTGTCTCTGAAAAGACAAGCATCAGCTGAAGATTTATTTCATTTTCCTAAACAAGAAAAAGACAAAGTATTGTATACTTTCGTTTCAACATAAAAGCTTTTCCTCGGTTATATCAGATTTTTACGATATTGTGAAAATTAATTCTTAATAGAAAAAGAAATAAAAATGATATATCGTGAACTTTTCCAAAAGTGTAGTCCGGATGAACTTATTTAAACCCTAAGTATAAGAGCTAACCATTCCCCCCCCCCATTACTACATACAGGGTGAAAAGTAATTTAACCGACAAACTCCGGGAGGTTATATGGGACATCAATATTGCTAGAATAGCAAAATTATTAAGGATCAATATTCTCAAGTATATATTTCAAAATTACATTCGGTTTTCGGAGTTTGTACTAATCATTTCACGTGATCAAACAAAACACATTTTAAGGTTAGGTCTCGTGAATCGTAAACTGTTTAGTCAAAGCAATGAATTTCATGTAGTCAGACAAATTACATTTTAATATTAGCTCATATTAATCTACTAATTACTAACATAATTTGTGAGAGATCCAGGAGGAAATTATATTATTTTACAAATTATTGAAACATTTAGAAAACACCTCGCAACATAAAGATGAAATGTGGTAAATAAGTAAGACATCGTTATTGTTAATACTATATTACTATTATTATTATTATTATTATTATTATTATTATTATTATTATTATTATCATTATTATTTATCCAGTCTGCTGTCAAAAAATCTGAAAGTTAGAATTTATAAAACAGTTATATTACCGGTTGTTCCTTATGGTTGTGAAACTTGGACTCTCACTTTGAGAGAGGAACATAGGTTAAGGGTGTTTGAGAATAAGGTGCTTAGGAAAATATTTGCGGCTAAGAGGGATGAAGTTACAGGAGAATGGAGAAAGTTACATTGTATTCTTCATCTGACATAATTAGGAACATTAAATCCAGACGTTTGAGATGGGCAGGGCATGTGTCACGTATGGGCGAATCCAGAAATGCATATAGAGTGTTAGTTGGGAGGCCGGAGGGAAAAAGACCTTTGGAATGCCGAGACGTAGATGGGAGGATAATACTAAATTGGATTTGAGGGAGGTGGGATATGATGATAGAGAATGGATTAATCTTGCTCAGGATAGGGACCAATGGCGGGCTTATGTGAGGGCGGCAATGAAGCTCCGGGTTCCTTAAAAGCCAGTAAGTATTATTATTATTATTATTATTATTATTATTATTACTTACTGGCTTTTAAGGAATCCGGAGGTTCATTGCAGCCCTCACATAAGCCCGCCATTGGTTCCTATCCTGAGCAAGTTTAATCCAGTCTCTATCATCATATCCCACCTCCCTCAAATCCATTTTAATATTATCTTCCCATCTACATCTTGGCCATCCCAAAGGTCTTTTTCCCTCAGGCCTCCCAACTAACACTCTATATGCATTTCTGGATTCGCCCATACCTGCTACATGCCCTGCCCATCTCAAACGTCTGGATTTAATGTTCCTAATTATGTCAGGTGAAGAATACAATGCGTGCAGTTCTGTGTTATGTAACTTTCTCCATTCTCTTGTAACTTCATCCCTCTTAGCCCCAAATATTTTTCTAAGCACCTTATTCTCAAACACTCTTAACCAATGTTCCTCTCTCAAAGTGAGAGTCCAAGTTTCACAACCATAAAGAACAACCGGTAATAAAACTGTTTTATAAATTCTAACTTTCAGATTTTTTAACAGCAGACTAGATGACAAAATCTTCTCAACCGAATAATAGCAGACATTTCCCATATTTATTCTGTGTTTAATTTCCTCCCGAGTATCATTTATATTTGTTACTGTTGCTCCAAGATATTTGAATTTTTCCACCTCTTCAAAGAATAAATTTCCAATTTTTATATTTCCATTTCGTACAATATTTCGTACAATCATATACTTTGTCTTTTCGGAATTTATTATTATTTTTATTATTATTATTATTATTATTATTATTATTATTATCATTATCATTATTAATTTTGATTTTACCCTCTTTTGTGATACCTGGTATTATTGGCAACACTGAAAAGACGGCCAAATTATCCTTTTAGGAACTGCTCTTATGTGATCCTCACTATAAATGACAAATTCTATGGTCTGAAAATATAACATAACCACCTGAGTCCTGAGACGTTTGTTGTTTTATTTTTAAAGTGTAATATTATTCTACACTTAAAAAAAAAGTCACTGACATGAGGAAAAATGCTGAAAGAATTCTGCAGGTTACAGTTAGGGCACAAATGCTATATATATTATACTACATATAATTCCGGTCTCTGCACATACATCTTATATTATAATAATGTATGAAGTATAGCATAGTATACCGTACTCTTATAACTTAGGGCGTTAAATAATAACAATAAAGCACTACATTCCAGAGGAGGACGTACCAGAAGAAAATAATGAGCAGTACTTTGGGAACACCTTGTAGCAGTAGATTTGATTCAGCGTACCATTAAATTTCGGAATTGAGGACGCCGCAGTGCAATACACGTCACATTTGAGCGATACTGCGCAGTTCCCCACTTAAAAGCTACATCTTCCGTAAACTGCTTCCCTTACGCAGACCACAACGCGAACAATAAAGAACGACCGCGGATAACCTTGGCCAGACGCTCGAATGCGGTGCCTAAGCCACTCCAGCGTCTGTAATGAAATCTACAGCTTCCCAAACTACCTGCAATCAGATCATTCCGACTGGGAGTGTTATGTAAATTTCTTACCTGCATTCAGAGGAATACATTTTCAAGTAACTGGGGAATGTTTACACCAACCATTTTACCTGAGTTCCTTCACATGCTATCAGCGATGGAACACGTGGATGTATAGGGTTATTCAAAAGTCACGAAGATTTGAAAATCATCAACTTTGTTAAGAAATAAGTTTGTACAAGTACCATAATATAGTCTTGCTCATAAAACAGTGGGATTTATTAAGATATAAACAAATTTATGAGAATATGCCACACTGTTGAGAAGCTCATAGTATGCTGTCGTTTCGCTACTTTATTCATACTGCATGTTAAATATTCTAAATAGTGTCTAATTTCCTGAACTTTCTTGTAAAACTATCGCAACATTCATATCATTATCACCAGAACCCGGATGTTTACACAGACCAGAAACTCATCAAAATATCATCTTCACATAAATATAAATTAATAATTTAACTTATAATGATTAATAATGATTTACATGAGCGGCAATTATAAAATAATAAAAGAAAATGAAATCATAAAAGAGAGATGTGACTTACAATGAATCACTATTGAAAAACAATCAGAAATTTAATAAATCGATATTAATTTCTAGCAGCTGCAAAATAAGGAAATAATTGAGTTATTCAATGAAAAAATAACTATGACAAGAATGACAGATAATTTTTCACAAATTTGGTGTCTGAAGAATTTTTATGTAAAGGAAAAATAGATCAGTATTTCTCTTTTAATGAATAAGTTGCCTAATATCCGTGGTCACATATACATAATGTTTCCGAAGTGGTGTTACAAACTTTCAGGGATGATGGCGAAGGGCACAAGTATCAATTTGAGATAAGGAACCCTGGTCCGGAAATGACCGAGTCGAAAGTTACAATCAAAAATAGTTCTGTGGAAATGAAATAATTTTATTCCTCTGTTCACCTTATTTATGTGTATTTATCTGTACATCTTACACATACTGTATTCATCTGACGTTGTTTACGTTGTCTACTTACAGTATTTCATTCAATGCGCTGTCTGAGGGATGGGTACAGGAAACTACACTAAAGCAATGCAGATAGCGTAATGCGTAACGGACATTGTCAGTCCTGATATGCACGTCTGTAGACAGCAGTGTATGTGTGCAACTTGCAGTGTCCAGTCGATCAGTCCTAGTGAAATGGTGTACACGAGAGAGGAATAAGCAGACCTAATTTTCGAATACGGATGAGCCAATGGGAACATAGAAAAGCTCACAGATTGTATCGGGGCAAGTACCCACGTAGGAGACATCCGGCCCATACAATCTTCCCACGACTGTTCCAAAGGTTAAGGGAAGAAGGGCACGTGTTGCCAAATTACAATTCCATTTCCACACAACTATTTTTGCTTATAACTTTCGACTCAGTCATTTCTGGACCATGGTTCCTTATCTCAAATTGATACATGTGCCCTTCGCCATCATTCCTCAAAGTTTGTAACACCACCTCGGAAACACCCTATATATGAACATAGATGAAAATGGAATTAGTTTGAATATTTAAACATTATTTGTCAAAGGTTTTCTTATAAATTTCAGAGTAAGTGATTATTCTGCCACTGAGTACACACAAACCAAAAAATGATCCCAACAATTTAGTTGGGAATTGGAATGGACTTTGTTTTATAATATAGGAAAATAAGGAATTTTGATGATGATTATGATGATGATGACGATGATGATGATGATGATAAACATAATAATTATATTTATAAACGTCATTATAGTTGTATAGTATTTTGTTGGTCTATTTTTTCCATACATCACACATTACATTAAGGCAGTGTTTCCCAAAGTGGGGGTTGCGACTAGAAACTCTGTTTGATATTTCCAGTTTCAAGGAGATTTCTCACTTTTTTATAGTGACAATCATAGACGAGAAACTTATTTGTATAAATGCGACGTTACAGATAGTATCAAAAATTTAAGAGCTTGTCTTGCAAGCTTGAGCTATTCGGTATTCTTGCATTCTTTTGGTCCAAATCTGTTCTACATTTTTGCGAAGAAAACGTCAAGTTTCAACATTCCATCAGTTGGTAGATATTTCAGTGAGTCTCTTCCTCATATTTTTTATTTCAGCCAGTTGAACGAAATTGTCTAAAACAGATTCAGTATCCGTCTGTGACTGCTGTAATTGTGTTGAGTTTCTTCAGGAAATATTCAAAAGCTGATGTTTAAAATTGAATAAATTTAATTTATTGCGTGTCCTCAAAAACTAACTCTGTATTTGTGTAGGCTTATGATACATAGCTAAATTTTCGGTAAATTCTAATTCTTTGAAATGTATCAAATTTTTTTTTTTTGTCAACTGATGTGGACCAGAATCAAGTTTCTTTACAAATTCATTGGGTAACATAGCGGAAGCATCATTTTCCATTTCTATTGAACTATTACCGCGGCATCATGACGATAATATAGTAATTTGAATACTAAAATTGATTTTTACGTAATATTTCGTGTCATATTACACCACACAGCATCACAAAATTGTATTTTGTGAAACAGTGCCTGAACTCTGGCGTAAGTTCCCCGTGACAACACCCCTCTCCGCGCTGAACCCCTTCCTCTAGCGTTGTCTGTACTATCAGCAGTGTTCATTATATTATCCAGTACTATCTGAATAGTGATTTGGCGTTCATAACAGATATTTCTGAATAGCCGAAGAAATTAAAGTGCCGACTTCAAGGACATGATCAGAACATAGTTCATGTATATGACGCGGTGAAATCTTTTTTCATTGTGATAAAAGTTTAAGTGCAATTGAAGACATTATTACAAAAACAACCCTTGTCAAAATTGCTATTTTTCAGGAGAACAATAAAAATAATTGGAACACCACATGCCAGCTGTTTCCGTACAACTGGTGTTTATCCTTGTGGTTATTGCACCTGACATGTGCCATTTTTGGAGTCTATAAGCATTTGAAATAGTAGAAAGTGTGTCCTTAACTCAATTTAATAAAAAATGACTAGGGCTATTTTTGTAATAATGTCTTCAATTGAAACTAAATGAGTTTCATCATTTTTCTTGTTTGAAATCACTTTCAAATGTTTCTGATTCAATAATAGATATGTAAATATTGCGACATTCTGGAAACATTATTTTCAGAATTTAGAGATCGAAGGTTTTGTGATTTTAAACAAACGGAAAATGATTTCTCCCTATTTGCAAATCCTTTTAACACACCCATTCTGAAGGTACGACCAGACTTATCATTTGAGGTTGCTGATCTTCAATATGACACTTTGTAAAAATCAAACATAAGGATTATGTTGGTTTAGACGTATTTAAAAATTTTGACTCCTATAAATTATATCCACGTCTTAAATCATTTGTTGCCACAATTGCAGCTATGTTCAGTTCTACATATATTTGTGAGCAGTTTTTCTTTTTCAAAATTAAACTTATTAAAATTAAAAAGAAGGACACGCTCAACAATCTTCGTCCACATTTGACAGTGGCAACCCCTAATATTGAGATCTTACCGAATGGAAATATTGTAATCAAAAAATAAAAAAATGCAGATGAAAATAATATAATCCTAAAAAGATATTAATTCGTTCTTTCTCTTGTTATTTCTTTGTTATGAACACGGAATGTAGTGACGATCACAAACTGCCTCTGCCGGCTAGCTTACTGCAACCGATGCTCCCCACCCCCGTCTTCACTTTGTGGGTGTAGCGAGTGTAGGGATAGTATTTATATTACGTCATGAATTTGTTACGTTTTACGATGCCTGAAATATAGCCTAATACTTGTATTTTTGTCGTTCTTTGAGTGGTTGCCACCGGTTTTGAGTAAAATTAATTATTAAGTGTTCGCGTAGGCTTCCGCGGCTGATGCACATGGTGTGTGGATAAACTTCAGGGCTTCTACCGCGTTGTCTTGGTGTTATTGGCTGACGTTTCGACCGCTGTGTTGTGGCCATCTTCAGATCCAACAACTGCTCTGAAGATGGCCACAACACAGCGGTCGAAACGTCAGCCAATAACACCAAGACAACGCGGTAGAAGCCCTGAAGCTTATCCATACACCAAAATTAATTATTGTTGTTTTCGATTTCACAGGAATTTGTATTTTTCGAATGAGATTAAGTACCGATACGGTAGTAGAGGAGGGGGGATCGCAAACAAAGTCTCGCCCAAAAGTGTGTCGCGCCTTCAAAAAGTTTGGGAACCATTGCATTAAGGAAAATCTCTCTAAACTTCGTTAGTATTCCGGTACCAGACAGTTGATTTAAGCCAATAGTAGGCCGTTATACATGCAGTACTTAGTCCAATTCTGGTGTTTTGTGCGTTAATGTGTGAATCTGGTAAATAATGTATTTAAATTACAAGGCCTTTGTCAAGGACTTTCCTACAGTCTGAAATAAAACAGAAGAGATTGGATAGAAATAGGACTGGAGAGGGAAAGAGACGGAGAGAGAGTTTCTAATTACGTTGTCTGGACCTCACTCGAGGAGAAAATCCAAATTAACACAGGGGGGTATTGATCTGTTTGCAAGCGTCCACTTACGCACTCGAGCCCGCTCTTTCTTGCTACTGCGGTTGCTGGCTTTGGCAGCTATTGAGATCTTGTTTTGTGCATGGACAATGTGCGTACGGCTTGTCTTTGGCTGTGATTCAAGCGGTGTCATGTCAGGCTCTAAATCTAGAGAGCTCATTCAATTCCCAGTTAAGAAGTGAAAATGTTTAATCCTCCTATAATATACGAGTACAAAGTATGTGTCTCTTGCCTAGTACTTTTCCATCTTAAATGACCGCCTTCTGTCACATTACATGATCAAGAATTAACGCTAGTAGTGATTGTATACTGTAGGAATAAGTGTATTGAAGAGCGAAGACAAAAACAACAATAATAATAACAGTAATAATATAATACTAATACATTATTAATAAATTATTAATATAATATATTATATATACATTTTTACAAATATATTTACAAATAACTTGTAATGTATTTATACAGGGTGATTCACGAGAATTTACCGTCACTTATGGAGCTTATTTCTGAAGACATTCTGAGCAAAAATGTAGTAAAAACATGTGTCCTAACCTAAATATTTTCAGAGTTACTCTAATTTGAATTTGTTAGTAAAATACCTTTTTTTCTTTAGTTTTGAGGGTAAAAGAACATTACAAATTGATAATAAACTATTAAGAAGTATCATTTATTTAATTGGTTAGTTTTCTGAAGTTAAAAATGTATTTTAATTGTTTTGTACAAATTTTATTTTTCAATTTTTAACTAAAAATTTCATTAATCTTACGCACTTATCCCAAAAATTGATACAAATCATACGACTTTAAGAACTTGATCCTTTACAGTTTAATTATGCATCCTAATGTACAGTCTGGAAGAATTTACAAGAGTGGCATGATTTATGACAGTTTTCTGATAAATGCGTAAAAAAAATGTAATTTTGTAGTTAAAATCGAAAAAAAAAATCTGTACGAAGCAATTAAGGAATTCACAACACATTTTTAGCTTCAGAATTAAAGAAATGATACTCCTGAATAGTTAAACCTTTATCTGTAATATTCTTTTACCCTTAAAAATAAAGTATAAAGGAATTTTACAAGTAACTTCAAACCAGTGTAACTCTGACAATTTTGAGATTAGGATACATGTTTATATGACATTTTTTGCTCAGAATGTCCTCGGAAATAAGCTCCTTAAGCGACGGTAAATCCTCGTGAATCACTCTGTATAACAATACAGAACATAATTATAATACAGAATAATACATCGGACTACAGAATATAATTACAACAATAGAAATAGAAATAAAATAGTACATCATTATACAAAAGGATACAATAAGGTTAATAAAATTTAAGGACCGATTGAGCAGTGCTCGTATAGAGACTATTATTATAATACAATAATAATATTACTATCATCATTATCATCATTACGATCATTACTATTATTATTTTTATTATTATTAATCTTCTCTCACGGGTTAGGTCATTAGGTTTCAGCCCATCGCTTTCTAGACCTTCCAAATGTCGTCTTCCTCTTTGTTTGTATTTTATTGTTTCCTTATACAGTACAGACCTTACCAAAAGTTAAAGTGATGTTTCACTCCTGTTCTTACACTTATGTGAAATCGTCTGATGTTTATACAAGGACCAAATATCTGCGAAAAGTAAAGCTTTTACTGCAAACTCTATCTATCTTAAAACTCTGGATTATATAACAATTTTCCTTTTCTGAAACTGAAAAATTACATATTTTGTAGGAAAAAAATAATTACTCCAGAATAGGTTGATTTAGATCAGTGAATTTTGCGACGCTTAGCCGCAAGATCTGTAACGCATAGCTCAGAGTTCTGTGACGCATATCCCGAGGTCTGTGTCAAGGTTAGGATGGGTTAGATGAGGATATAACTTAAGTGACGGGAATACTAGAATATTCTCGTTGTATCATATTATTTGCGTAAATTGGAAACGTTCTAAAGAGACTTTCTCCACGAGTGGTTTCTGTCTGAATAAAACAAAATTGCATTAGCGAAAAACTTCATCTTTATTTATAGAATCCTCTATAACTCACTAAAGAAATGTCATACCAACTTCAATTTTGCTTGAGCATACAGGGAAGAAATTGCTCTTTTTCAAATGTGTATTGGATTTTTTGGCAGAATAATACAGCCTCCATAAACTTCTTTGAGTACACACCCTTGTAGTGGCTCACTTTAACTACTGTGACGTTTTATATAGTGACCTAAGTGCTGAACGTTCTCAAAAACCGTTGAAGTATACATAATGTCTGAAAAATAGAAATAATATTAATCATCTTAAAGGTATATTTGTGGAATAGAAAATTATTCATCCGAATAATTTTATCTTGACAAGATAATGTTATTATTTAACTAAATTTTCTATAAATGAATACAATATAATATTTTATTACTCAGTCGATGACAAATCAATGTAAAATAATGACTTATTTTATAGTCATTAAGTTTATATACATGAATTACAAAATTGCGAACGTTTTCGCCTATTCAGGCATCCTCAGATAGAGTTATACAATATCTCAATGTCATATACATAGCTATTGGTGGTGAGTACTATTTGAATTAATGATGTACAAGCCATCTCCATTATTAAAATGTAATGTACTTAAACAATGTTAAAAATGTTAAAAACCATTTAGTAATTAAACTTCATAATATGTGGAACTCTTGTTCAGTCCAATGAGTGGTGAATATATGTCGTTTAAAATGTGACATTGGACTGAACAAGAGTTCCACATATTATGAAGTTTAATTACTAAATGGTTTTTAACATTTTTAACATTGTTTAAGTTTACTACCTGTAATATTACATTTTAATAATGGAGATGGCTTGTACATCATTAATTCAAATAGTACTCACCACCAATAGCTACGTATATGACATTGAGATATTGTATAACTCTGCCAGAGGATGCCTGAATAGGCGAAAACGTTCGCAATTTTGTAATTCATGTATATAAACTTAATGACTATAAAATAAGTCATTATTTTACATTGATTTGTCATCGACTGAGTGATAAAATATTATATTGTATTCATTTATAGAAATTGACAATCTGAATATTCGATCATGCTTTCTAAGTTAAATTTTCTATACCTGATCAAGCTCCAAAACCGAAATATAAGGTTCCATTATCCTTATGATTTGTTGAAAATATTCATCGTTGCAGAGTTAGTAGAATATGAATAGAGTAGAGTATGAATATTATTATTAATATTAATATTATTATTAATATTAATATTACTATTACAAATATTAATAGTATTATTATTATTATTATTATTATTATTATTATTATTATTATTATTATTATTATCATTATTATTATTCAAATATGGTAGGACGGTGAGAACATTCCGTCCTGTCGGCAGGACGCTGTAGACTATTACGGACTATTAAATGCTTAAATCTTTATTGGTGAGGAGATGATCTGGCAGCTGCTTCTGCAGAGTAACGTATACAGCGTTCTCCAGACTGTCATGGTTTCTCTTAAACTCTGGAAATGTTCACTGTAGCCTAGTACTCAACAGCTTTCAGCTACGTTCCCGAGCGGATGAGCACAGGTTATGGAGGGCAGATAATTGTTTAAAAAAGACTGGCTTCTTTATGGAGCCTTCTTGGATACTTTTTCACAGAAGAAATTCAATTATTCACTTGTGTGAATTCTTGTCTTATCTGCACTACACGCTCCTGGCCATACAAGAAAAAAATCGTCACGGTCGAAGAGAGGAGTAAAGATAGGTTATTTTCAATGGGATTATATAAATAAATGAAAGCGCACTAATATGCATTGATGTGGTGGTTATCTACTGTTCCCTACTATACTCTGTCAGGGATAGTGTTCTTTTAGTGCAAATCGAGAAGTGGTATCGTTCACATTGTTTCCCGCACAGGTTGCACACACAATTGCACACATATTTAATAGTTCCTTAATCACTTCAACTTTCCCTAAAATATGGAAGCAAGCTTTCGTTCTTCCTCTTCCAAAAGTCAAAGTTCCCACCGACCCGAACGACTATAGACCAATCAGTATCCTGCCAGCCATATCAAAAGCACTGGAAAGAATCGTACACAGACAAATTATTAACTACATGAACGAACACAAACTATTCGACAAGTATCAGTCAGGTTTCAGAGCTGGACACAACACAAGCACTGCTCTACTTAAAGTGACAGAAGACATTCGTGAAGCAATCGACTCTAATAAAGTAACAATACTAACACTTCTTTACCTTAGCAAAGCTTTCAACTCTGTAAATTTTGACATGCTCACCCATAAATTGAGAAATCTGCATTTGTCAGAGACTGCTGTGAGTTGGTTCGAATCCTACTTAGAGGAAAGACAACAATGTGTTGTATCCGGGAATCGAAGCTCTTCCTGGCTTAACATAACATCAGATATACCACAGGAGTTCGGCACTCGGACCATTGTTGTTCACATATGTCAATGATATTACATCTCATGTAAGGCATTGTAACTATCACTTGTATGCTGACGACCTTCAATGCTACATCTCTTCTCGCTTAGATCGAATAAATGACGCTATAGATAAATTGAACGAAGACATTGACTCGATTGTGACATGGACAAAGAAATTCTATCTTAATATCAATCCTGGAAAGACATAAGCAATCATATTAGGACACAAACGGCAAACCGACGCTGTAAAGCACATCGACATTTCCCCCGTTAAAGTAAGTACAGTGCATATCCCTTTCAGTTCTTCGGTAAAAAATCTTGGCATTCACATGGATAATAATCTCAACTGGGACATGCAAATCACAGAAACCTGCAGAAAAGTATATTCTATTATCCATGTACTAAAAAGGATAAATGTTCATCTTCCCTCTTGCTTAAAAAAGTCCCTTGTGCAGACCCTTGTATTTCCCTATTTTGACTATGCTGATATTTTACTGACTGACCTTTCCAGCGACAACAAAACGAAACTTCAACGTGCTCATAATTTGTGTGTACGTTTTGTAAGCAATGTTCGTAAATATGATCACATTACCCCATCCTTGGAAGCAATAGGTTGGCTTAAACTAGATAAGAAAAGAAATTTACGTTCACTTGTCCTTCTCTTCGAAATCTTGAACTCTTCTATTCCTTCGTACCTGTCGTCTCGCTTCACTTACCTTTCTTCCCACCACAATCTGAACACACGCTCTCGCCATGAAACAATACTAACAATACCATCCCATCGTACCTCCTCATACTCATCCTCTTTCACAATAGCCCTGCCAAGACTCTGGAATTCGTTACCTGCTAGCATCAGGGACTGTCGAAATAAAGTTCAATTCAAACGCAAACTTACTAGGCACTTGGTCAGTAATTGAGACTCGTTCAGACATGGTTTCTTGTAAATAGTTCTCTTAATCTATTACAAAATATTTCAATATCCGGTAATTTCATCACTATAGAATTTTGTTATTGTAGGTTTAATTTGTAATTTAGTAAATACAAAAATATTCTTTGTTCTTAACTTCTATGACAAAATGTCTAGCTTTCATTAATCAGGTATTCTTGTCGTACTTTAATTTTTATTGTAATTGTAATTGTAAATTTAATATTAATTGTAATCTTATTGTTCATGTTATAGTTGTAATCCCCTAGTAGAGGGGCAGGGAAGGCCTGACGGCCTTATCTCTACCAGGTTAAATAAATAAATACTACTACTACTACTACTACTACTACTACTACTACTACTACTACTACTACTACTACTACTACTACTATTACAATTGTCCGCTGGCTCGTGGTATCCTTGTTTGATACACACCTTGTGGTGGAAACCATGTACCGACAGTCTTGTTAGGGCGCTGCGTAATTCCTAGTTTGGTCTTGTCCAGCTGCGATCGACCATGGCATCTGTGGAGTAGAAGTCTTCCCAGATCTCGTCTCTCTTTCTCCGTCGATCGTGTAGAACTTCTTCTGATTTTTCTGTTGATGGCAGTAGTAGTTGCGAGCGTAGATCCTCAGTGAGAAAGGTTTCCCTTGCAAGCTCGTATACTAGGCGCGATGGTGTGTGTATAGATAGGCCTAGAGTTTTCTTTAGGAATCCCGCCTTTGTTGCTTCTATGATTTCTAGGGCCTTTTTGGAGAGGTGCGTCCAGGTTATTGTTATTCCATAAGACAGGATTGGTAGGATTTTTGCTGTGAATAAGGCCATTGCAGTTTCCAGGGATAAGCTCTGTAGTTGTGTGATGTCATATACTGCTTTTGTCGCGGAAATTGCTCTTTCTCTTGTGTGAATATGGAAGGATGTGCCGGTGGTTAGAAAAGTCATTCCTAGATATTTGAAGTGGTTCACAATCTGTAACTCCTTTCCGTCGAGCATTATGTGTTCTTTTTCTGCTTTTGCCTCCTTTTCTGAAAATCATTTGTACAGTTTTGTTTTCATTTATTTCTAGGCTGTTTATACCTGCCCAGTTTGAAAGTTTGTTTAAGGTCTTCTGAAGTTTGTGGGGGTCCTTTGACCCCAGTATCATGTCATCGGCATACATGTAGAGGGTGATGGGTGTGTCTTTTAGTGCATCTACAATGGGATTAGGGGCATGGATGAAGCAGCACCTTTTAAAGCAGTAATGCTTTGTCGTCTTCAGTATTGAGAAACTTCCGTCCACCATTTACGAAATTGTTTCTTGATTTATTGTGGGAAATTATTATTTCTACATTAAGTGAGGTATAAACAGTGCAACAGAGTTTAATTTTAAAAATTAATTTTGCTGTGTGTCGAGAAAAACTGTCGATAAATTTATTTATTGACGGAAATCCTTAAGTAGAAATTTCTGTATCTTCCGTGTCCTGGAGATGGCATACAAAAGTTATAAATACATTTTTCGGAATGTAGCATCTGGTGAAGTCGACGTACGGCAGTATTTTTGTAATAAATCTCTTAAGATTGGGTTTTTAATAATAATAATAATAATAATAATAATAATAATAATAATAATAATAATATATTTAAACTGGCAGCGTTAAGACCATAGTGTCTTCTCTTACACATACCAGGGGACAAAGTATACAAGGATTGAAAATTTAACAAAAAGTTAAAGAACAGGATACTAACATATTACAAAAAATAATAGCATAACAAAATCAACACTAAACAATGTGAAAATAATACCATAACAGAAAAAAATTAAAATAAAATACAGATCTAAAGATTGGAATATAATAAAAGCAACTCAGTTAGTACAAATAGTTAATAGGGAAAACGTAAGGAAGAATACAAGTGGAATGTAATACAATAAGAAAAATACGAAATTTAAATAAAATTAACAATAAAATGGGTATGATAATAAATTCATCTGGCGATCAAGAGAACAAAAAAAAAAAAAAAAAGAAAGAAAAACATGTATTTTTACAAAACTATCACAGAGAAAAGGGCTTATAAGTGAAAGGAATCTGAATTGAAAAAGTGCAATTTTAGTTTTGAAACTAGATAATGTCCGACAGTCTCTGACAAGTTGTGATAGAGAGTTCCAGAGATGAGCTTCAGAGACGGTGAAAGATGAAGATTAGGAGGATGTTCTGTGTTTAGGAATGGAGAGTGTGATATGGTGTTGTGAGCGAGTATCTATTTCGTGCTATGAGGACAAGTGTTGAAAAAGAGAAGCTAAGTAGCTAGGGTTAGAGTTCTGAAGAATATTGACGAGTAACCTGAGAGAGTGAATAGGTCTTCGCTCTTTGAGATGGACCCAGGACAGCATATTTAGTGAAGGTGAGATACGGTCAGATCTACGGTTGTTGCAAATAAATCGAACACATGCATTATGAACACGCTGTAGTCTGTCTGTCAGTCTCATGTTAAGGTCAGTGTAGAGAGTGTCACAGTAATCAAAATGAGGCATCAAGAGCGACTGTACTAAATTCTTCTTGAGAGCCAACGGAAGGAAATTTCGGATTCTTTTTAGTGTGTGAATTTTCATAATGTTCGAAAGAAATGTTTGCTGCATGACATCTACATTGAATTCACTTTCCATAAGAATATGCCTCAGAAATTTGTCGTAACTTCATTTTCAACTTCTGTATTGGTAGCTCAGTTGGCAGAGCGCTGACTTACGACTATCCCGGACACGAGTTCAAATTTCGGCGATTGCGGATTTGTATTTGGGGTTGTATCTTTCTCGAGATTCTCCTATTTCCCTCGGCATTTCACCAGCACTCAACACACTTCCACTTTCATTACCATCTTTGTGTAGAAAAATAGAGTATCACTTGTATTTGTGTGACGACGAATTCATCTTACGCCATAGTAGGTGCACTTCGCACTTTGTCCAAAGATTGGTAAATGGCAATGATGTTGCATTCTAGACGATTCATAGATCTGTGTAAGAGCACCGAAGCTTCACAGTTTCGTGCTTATCTGATAGAGGCATGATGGTTCCTATAGATGTGTGAGGTATTGTAGACTACCAGTATAGGTATGTTATGGACAGTCTTTTTTGGTAAATTAAAATATGTGGTTTCGATGTCAAATCAGCCGCTATCTTTGTGGTTATTTCGTGAAATAATTTGGGAATTTGATGGGTATTTCGTAAAATAAGTTGTCAGTTAAATATAGCCTATTATGTTAAGTTTCATATAAGAATATCTACTCATTTTTCCTTTTTTTCTTACACATATCACATCATGATAACATAACCAACATATAAACTAAGCATGGTAACCATGCACGCCACAACAGACTTCAACTTTTGCTACAGTCGACTACAGAACTCTATCTCTTTTCGATAGCCGTAGAGATAGTAAAAGTGAGAGCAAAGAATATCTGTAGAGATAATACAGAAATATTGGTGTTACCAAGCGATTGACAAATTACCAGTAACAAAAGTCACAAATATGAAGAGTTCGCGGGAAAAACGATGAATGCCACAGTTTTGTTAAGGTTGATGTCATTATCTAATTCAATGGATTACTACGAAATTTAATGTTGTTCTTATGAAAAATGGTAAAAAGAATTATCACAACGAATACAGTAATCCTTTCCTTTATTTTCTATAGAAACAGCACTACATCTTGCAGTTATAGACTCAATTAGATCATTATCTAATCCTTAACAGAAATGTGACATTCATCGTTTTTCCCGCGAACTCTTCATATGTTTTTTTTTAACAATATTGAATACAATTTTGGTACATATTTCGTAGTTTTTGCTATAGAGAGGGTATTTTTTTTATTTTAATCCGTGGCACGACAGCCCATGAAGAAACATGTCCGACCAGCCGGCTACTGGCCTAACGTCCACATGCCGAAGCGGAGGTGGACGATCATCCAACCAGAATGAAGGTATCTTGTGGTTAGCACGATGATCATCCCAGCCGTTATACAGTAGCTGGCTTTCGTAATCGGACTTCGCTACCTATCGTAGCTCCCCAAGTGCATCACGATGCTGGGTGGGCACCGGTCCCATACACTGACCGAAAGTTCATGAGAAAATTTCTTCTCCGACTGAACTTGAACTAGCTGCGCATTCCGTTACGCGATTTCTAGGCATGATGCCTTAGACTACGACGCCACGGCGCGGGACTGATAGAGGCGGTATATTTGTATTTAATTGCAGTCCTTGTTGAGTGGAAAAGAATTTCTCAAGGCCTTAACTCTGCCAGGTAAAATAAAATATATTACTATTATTATTATTATTATTATTATTATTATTATTATTATTATTATTATTATTATTATTTCGTGATTATTGACACATTTCGCGTTATTTCACGCCTATCGATATTACCAAAAAATACGGTCCCCAGGTATGGATAGCTGTGATAGCTCGAGAAGAATACTTGGTGTGGCGGTTGGTGGAACCGGCTTAGCCGGGCAGCCCAATGAACACACAATGCTGTGGCATCTCTCTTAAACTACATAGTATTGATATATATATATATATATATATATATATATATATACACACACAGTATATGACATATTATACGAATATTAATAAGAATTATAAAAATCTCATACAATTATTTGTTTTAGGAATACAATATGTGACACATAATGATACACCAGGATCTGTGCGTTGTCGAAATTACTCCTTTAGTTATAGACCGTAACCTGTTTTAGCTGCGACTGGACTCTACACCAACCTCTGTTATCACAGGCCCAATCAAGTCATGGTTTCGTTCTCTGACGACCTAGAGCCAAATGTTTTGAAGTTTTCGCTTGGTTCATACCAAAGGGAGGTTATTGTCTCCTGCGGCGACGTTGTTACTTCTTTATGGCTTTGCCGGATTCCAGTTCACTGCACAGGTTCTCATTACAAGAATGAGGCCCGTAATACTGAAATTGCATCGAAACAATGTTTCGCTTCACTTGAAAATGTCGTTGTTACACTTACCCGAGCCGTGAACTGCGCGAGGTCCCTGGAGAATGGCAGCAGCATGCTGGCGTTCCATTCCCTGTTATCCGACAGCCTACATTATTCAGAGCTGAAAAATGGTGTTTCATTTTGCATTTACGTAGAATATTTCCAATGTCATTTTCCATGCATATCATCATTTGGATATTAACGACCAAGTTGCAGATATAAAAAATTATGTGCACAACACTGTATGTGTTGCCACTCCAGAGATCATAGGGCTCATTTCAGAGTTTCGCGTTGTGGATAAATAGTAATACAGTGTACTCACAAGTTGTTGAATTTATCGTAAGGTACAAAAATGAAAAAATCAGTGAAATTGAGATTATTTTAAAGGCCTGTACAGAGTAGAAGTGAAATAACCTTGCAGCTTGAAAGAGACGATAGGGCACACGTAAATGAATAGAAATAGAAATGAAGTTTGAAGCTTGAGGAGTTCGGCAACATCGTCTCTAATACACTCTACTCGTGATACAGATGTACAAGATCAACGAACTCGGCGAGTCTCTGTGCGTTAACTGCCTTCTGCCGAGACGTTGCCACTCGCTCGCTTCACGCAATGACTTGAATTTAAGTGTTTTTAAAATTAAACTTACAAGAAAACCGTTCACGCTATTTAAATACGCAAGGGGGATAAGATTATTCTTTATTCGATTTCCTATCGATATGGACAAAATTACGATCCTCTTCGCAATAGTTACCCAATAAGAAATTGTTAAACATTTGGGAAAAATAATTTTTTCTGTAAAAACTATGAACTTTCCACTAGTATGATATTATATTTCACTTCCACTCTGTATATTCAACAAAAATAAGTTGAGTGTGTATCGAATGCTAAAAGAATATGGAAGAGAGAATGCTAAAATGAGTTGTGAAATGTAATTGTTATGTAACTATATTATATTAACATCACACTTCTAGAAAGAAATTTCAATTCCTAAATTCTCGCCTAATTGAAAAGTGCATTTTTTGCTTTTTTCCGACACCAGCCTTCTTATGTCGGGCGAAATATTGCTTTGTGAAGCAAGATGTAGCATAGCCCGAATATTATCATCTGATAATCCTGATCTTAGTCTTGGTTACGTGAGGTTTACAAGTGAGAAAAATTGCTCACATATGTATGTAGGCTGTCAAATAATAAATTGCGCCGCAGGGAAGAACTTTACGATCATAGTGTGTCTTTGCTGATACATCACTGATGAAATCAATACGTCTTTCTAACGAAAGATCTGAATTAGCAAACATCCCGAATCCATTTAAGTAATTTTTTTCAGGACAGCAAAGAAAATATATAGGCTTGCAATGTAAGAATACGTATTAAAATAAAATAATTGTATAAATAAAAAAACACAGGCTTAGACTCGGATTTGGGATAGCCTATTTTTTACAGGATGGTATTTTATGCAAAACACAATATGTCAGATAAAAAGTCGAATTCGGTAAATTTTGGACTTTGAACTCGTAACTGACATGTAACGAGTCTACGTTATTAGCAACAGACCCTTTTGTTTGCACTTAATTCTGTAAATATAAGTAAAATGCATTGAGGAAGAAGCTCTACAATACATCTAAACACCGTGTCCCGCTTAGAGGGGAATAAGTGTTAATTTAAAGTTTAAATAATGGTTTTATAACATAACTTTCGTATAACTTGATGTACAAAATCCGAGTTTCGGAGAATGGCCAGTGCAACTCGATGTGTGCGCCTCGAGCTACCCTGAAGACATCTAAAAGGTACTCAACCTTCTGCCAAGTGTTCCATAACATTTGTGGGGTGATTAGCGCAGCTGCAATTTTTAATGTGTTGTCTCAGTTTTACCAAATTGTCAACTGTATCACTTTGGTACACAACACTTGTCACAAAGCCCCAGAGAAAGGTCAATGGGCGTCAAGTCGGTTGACCTAGGTGGCCAGACAAGGGTTCTCCTCTTCCGATCAACCTATTTGGGAAGTTTGCATTCAAGAAACCACGCACTGCTCCATAGTAATTGGATGGAACCTCATTTTGCTGAAAAACCGATTCTATGAGGAGTTGATCAACAAAAATGTTCTGCAACATGTCCAGATACACATTCCCTGTGACTATCGCCTCGATGAAGCAGTATGGTGCAATGACAGAATGTTCTACTGAATGGGCCAGGCTTGTTTCCACGATAAATGTTAGTGCGCATCGCATGACAGGCAACTGTTTTTAAACCATTGGTGCATAAACTCGGACAGTTTTGCATCTTGTCAGATGTAAATCAAAACAATATCTTCACCTGATTTTAAATGTATATTATTATTTTATAATAATAATAATAATAATAATAATTATTAATTATTACTATTAGGGTAAACTAGGGTCTGTTGGACAGTAGGGCATGTTGGACACTCTGTCCAACATGCCCGACTGTCCAACAGATCCTAGTTTACCCTATTATTATTATTATTATTATTATTATTATTATTATTATTATTATTATTATTTTAATGTACCGAAGTACATGTGAAGTTTACATGAAGATATTCTGCGTCATCATACGATGAAAGAGTAGTGGAACGGAGAAAAATTCCCTCCGGCACCGGGAATTGAACCCGGGTTTTCAGCTCTACGTGCTGATGCTTTATCCACAAAGCCACACCGGATTCTCATCCCGGTGTCGGATCGAATCGTCTCAGTTTAAGTTCCACCTCTTGGGTTCCCTCTAGTGGCCTGCCCTCTGCACTACGTCATAGATGTCTATGAACGTAGGACAATGTCCACATATGTGCGGAGGTGCTCTCGTATGAGTGAATGATTGGCCGAGATCCGACGGAATAAGCACGTAGAGCTGAAAACGCGGGTTCAAATCCCGGTGCCGGAGAAAATTTTTCTCCGTTCCACTACTCTTTCATCGTATGATTTTAAATAGCTAGCATATATTTTTCGATCCCTCTAAGCGGGACACGGTGTACATTTACTACTATTTAATATCAATAAAAGCAACAACATTTAAACACATCGTTCTGTAAATTGACCAATAATTTCAGACGTTTGATACTGCTTCGCTTTGTAACTAAATAATTTCCACATACTAAACAAAGAGCAACACCTCATTTTTCACTTATATAAGAAGTCAAGAGTCCAGTCACCCTGGAACTTACTGAACGACTTCTTCGTCAATGTGTAATGTACAATCCTTATGTTCGCAGTGAACTGTACCTGCGTGCCTTACGTGCTCTGAACAGCGCATACGTACGGTGAGACACGTTTGCGCTCTCGTAGACATCAATGAATTATGCAGATGTCTGATATGAGGAAACGGGAGAACCTCGAGAAAAGTCCCAACTGCTCCACTGTCACTGTGGATTTTTCATTCATTGACCGGGACTCAAAACCGGACCGCCTGCGTGACAGGCTGAAAGTCTGACCACTCAGCTATCGCAGTGGTTTCTTCTGTCTTAGCTTCTTATCTTCTTTTGTTACTACTTCCATGTTCACCATTTCTTCTCCTTTTCATTTTATGTACCACATTTCTCCTTCCCTTCTTGAATTAGACTGATGCTCCATCAGTCTGGCTAACATCGCGTCATATGGTTGATATTCAAATTAATTGAATCGTCTGATAAGAATAAGTTAACTAGATGTTCTTCAAGTGCGGAATATTCAAGCGCAACACCGCCACCCCACAGTAAGCAGCACCTCGTACCTTACAGTTCCTAGCCGAATGGGATTTCCACCCCCCCCCCAACCCCAGGCTTGGTTTAATTAGTTTGTTCGCGTATATTAAGAGCGTAGCCAACATCGCACATTCAATTCCCATAGATCGCGCAAGTTTCTCCAACTCGGTGATTGTCTCTTTAGCCAGGCCTGAAAGCAAATTCGTCAACGACTTCATTGTCCTCAACATTATTCTTATTCCCAGAATCATCAACATCGTCATAATCAACATGTCACCATCACCTTGTCATGTAGGTTCTTAATATAAAAAAGGAATGCAAAGCACATTATATAAAGAATGAAAGTAATAGCCTATAACTCTGCAAATTTTAACAGCTTATTCCTTGGATAGAATACAACAAAAAATTCTGATAACATATTAGTCCCAAATGAATAGGTTTCTGAGAAAAAAAATGTTCATCTAAATGTTAACCTTGTTTTACTCAAGTACTATACGTGCGATTCTGATTTTTACTCTAACCAGTAGAGAAAATAATGAGGAATGATTTATCCGGTTACAGTTTTTCAATAAAATGGACGATTTTCGTGGAAATAAAAGTAAAATTAACACGTATCGTTATTTTCTCTCATTAGGAAGTCTGGTAACCATACTAGAGTGACCAAGGACGAAAGTCTGCTGTTCAGACCGAGTGCGTATGTGTTTTCGTAGAGGGAACATGCCAAATACGGACTCCATTTTTTAAATAGAGATAAGTTATTTCCCGTTTACAATTTTTAAAAATAGTAAAATATGCCTAAATCCCTTCAGGGCAGGTATTTCATTGCAAACCCAGTATTCTCCAGTCTTTCCTACTTTTTGCCTTTTTCATAGTCTCCACATATGATCCATATAATAACTTAATGTCGTCTATCATCTTATATCTTCTTCTGTCCCGAAATTTTCTCCCGTTCACCATTCCTTCCAGTGCATTCTTCAGAAGGCAGATGTTACCATATACAAATAATATAACATAATACAACGGTATATAAATTTGTATAATTTTTTCTTTATTGGATATAATAAAACAATGACTTTTGAATAATAATAATAATAATAATAATAATAATAATAATAATAATAATAATAATAATAATAATAATAATAATAATAATAGACACAATTTTACAATTTGATTTTCTTTCATTCTCGTTGCTATATTAATAGCAAACAATATAACTGAAGCAGATTGGCCAATAAGATTGATTGTTTAATATTGAAACACGCCTGCAAATTCATTATAGTAAACAATTTTACGCTCCTTCCAACATGCTCACCTGTGAAGGAGCTACTGTTCAGTGTATCCCGTAGAATCAGTAGCATAAAGAAACCTGAATAGCTCCTAAACTAATAGTGACAGAATAACTGGACTTAGATTTTATGTTAGAAAAACTCACCAAGTTTCAATAGATCTCCACATGTGCGCCTCTGGTAGCCCGAACAATATCAAGACGGTAGGTATTCTCCATGTGTTCCGCAGCATTACAGGTGTGACGGAAGCACTAGCTGCAGCTTTTGCACAAGTTGGATTTTGTATGTACTAAGTCGCAATCTTTTATGGACAATATTGTGAACAGCTGACTTCGGAATACCCGGCTCTGAACTGGCCCGTAGAATTGCTTTCCTTGGGCTGCGCTGAAATGCTTGCCTAACATCTGCAACTTTAGCTGCGGACACTGATTTTTTGCCGCTTCCCTTCTTCCTTAACACAGAGCTTGTTTTCAACAGCTGATTATACCATTTCATAATGGTATGACGCTTTGGAGCATTTGCACCATTTTCCTGCCTAAATCGTCTTTGCACTGCAATTGGGGACTTCAATTCGGCTAACCAATAACAATATTTCACTTTCTCCTATACGGTGAATTCCGCCATTTTAACTCTATGTTGTCATTCCCCGCGCATGCGCACTAGAGTTATAATTTTCATTGTTACCAAACTTGGAGAGTTTTTTACATAAGACAAGATGAGAGACATGTTTCTAAATTCACTGAGTGACGAGATATTTATATTTCTTTGTGGTAGTCATTCTAAGGGACACAGTGTACATCCAAGGAGAACACTTAGGCTGGAACTGTTATGATCTCTGAGAAAGTATCTGGAGTGTTGCAGACAAGATGATTGGATGGTACGTTACACAGTACTCCAATTCCTGTGAGGAACAGCCTGACAGAAACTCCTACTGTTATTTTGGAACAGTGTTTTCCGACCTACAGTTCTTTTTTTTTTTTTTTGGATTTTTTATTTTCTTGGAACTGTTCCGAAAGTACTGTTATTTTATTTTTCTCTATCATAGACCCATCTATTGTGGATGTAGATGGTGCTGCTCCTGCGGAGCTTCAGCTAGAAATGATAGACTGGTAGCGTGATAATGACCTGAAAGTGATATATAAAAGCAAGAAAAAGTCTGTTTTATTTTATTCATATTTTCTATTAGTCAGATTTTTAATGCTTCGTCATCATGCTTTCGACGACAGTGTTGTGTACGTAGCGTCGTTGACGTGAGGACTGCTTGTGAGTGTTTCGAGACGTCGAGATTGATCACTCCCGAAGTCCCGAACGTCAAGCAGCCTTGAATCGCCACAGTTGTTTGTACCTGACTGAACTTTTATCAGCTTTGGCAACTGTTACATGTGTATGAACAGTCAAGAGGCCTATTTGAAGCATCATCTCTGCCTTTCGGTGTACAACGGTCTTTTCCCCAGTTTTTGTTTCATTATGGGCCCTTGTTGAAAGGCTAGGAATTTTCTTTTGATATGTTTGGGATCAAGTGTGCAATCTCAAGTAAAAAAATATTAACGTTATGTTTTGTATTTCTTAGAAATGCAAATTTATTTGAGAATTGTTTTTTTTTTCTCTCTAATTATATAACCATAAGTAATATCGTACGGTAGAACCGAAACATTTTGATAACTAAGATGCTGTTCTGTTTTGTCTTTTTGTCTCATTTAAACATTTATAATGTTGTTTGTTTTAATGATATATGTTGTTCGGGGTTACGAAGTCTTTCCACGCCGACCAGGTGCTGTTTCGGGAGTTATGAGCGAGACTCGAGGCGCGCGGGAGTGACGAGACGAGACTCGAAAGACAAAAGCAACGAACGAGAGCGAGAGCGGCAGTTAGTTTTGTTCAGCTCTAGTGCACATATGTTTTCAACCGATAGAAGAGTTTTGTTATGTAAGGTTTGTTGAAAGATAGTTAATCACGAAAAAAAGTGTGTCACTTACGAAATAAATATGTGAGTTATGTTGATATAATTTAAATTTATTGCTAAAATATATTATGCCTTTTTAAAATTTATAATGCCTCTTTCAAAGATTATTGTGTGGCTTTTTTATACGTTTGTATTGTATTTTTACCTGCCTATTTTAACTGTTATAAGTGCCTAAACAACAGGGCTCTATTGATCAGTATGAGAAACATTTATTATTACGAAAAAGGAGCCACTATTTCAAGCCTCCGCTGTGCCCGCGGCAGCGAAACATGGGCGCAGCGGGCTTCAGAGCAGGCTGAGATGACGTCACAGGGCATCGAGTTGACCACTGCGTTACTTTATAATATAAAGTGTTGAGGACATATTGATGTAATTTTAAATAATATTTTATTTTATTCGTAGGTGAATAGGAAAATTCAGTAAATCAAAAAATCATCGTGTTAACTTGAAAATATCGGACGAGATTATAACCTATAGAATTAATAAGCATTCCGGGGAGAAAAATCATCTTAGGTTAAAATAGCAATAAATGATAAAATCACAGAAGAAGTAAGCGGTTTTAATTACTTGGTTCTCTATATTTCATACTGATAGAAACAACACTAATATGAACATTTAAAAAATACTAGAAGATGTGTAGTATTGTAAGCAGAACATTGTGAGAGAAACGTCACAAGTTACAAAACTTAAATTGTATAAATCCATGTAGATCCTTATGGTATCCTAATGATGAAACTGGATCCTGAACAAAACAGACAAGAAATAAAATTGTGGTACCTTTAATGAGATTTAATGTCAGGCTATTCAATTTGAGACAAACAAGAAATGCATACATCACAAATTAATTACATAGATCTATGTTCAATTTAGCACAATGGGTGAACAAAATGAGGAGCACTGGCATGAACACTCAAAGAGAATGTCAGTTGAGTGGGTGTCAAATGTTTTAAGAACAGTAAATCAACAGTATTTCGAAGGAGGGTCAGATCACTGACCGAAACAAAACAATTCTGGAAGAAGGAACAGATCAACAGGCCTAAACTATGATGATGATGATGGTGATGGCAGTAAAAAAAGGAAAACTGATGATAAAAACTGTTAGAAGCTGAGCACAACATAGTCACAAATACAAAAATTTATGAAGAACACGTTTCACAAAATAAAATCGTAAATTTATAATTATATCGATGGCTAAGGAGTAATATCTCGTATCTGTAAATTTGTAGGTGAATCAAACAACTTAAAAAATTAATTTTTCCGAAAATAGACAAAAGTTTTATATATATGTTTATGGGAGTATAAGGGTACAGTACATCAGTTATTCATAGATTTCAAAAAGGCATATGATTCGGTTAAGAGAGAAGTTTTATATAATATTCTTATTGAATTTGGTATTCCCAAGAAACTAGTTCGATTAATTAAAATGTGTCTCAGTGAAACTTACAGCAGAGTCCGTATAGGTCAGTTTCTATCTGATGCTTTTCCAATTCACTGCGGGCTAAAGCAAGAAGATGCACTATCACCTTTACTTTTTAACTTCGCCTAGAACATGCCATTAGAAAAGTTCAGGATAATAGACAGGGTTTGGAATTGAACGGGTTACATCAGCTTCTTATATATGCGGATGACGTGAATATGTTAAGAGAAAATCCACAAACGATTAGGGAAAACACAGAAATTTTAACTTGAAGCAAGTAATGCGGTTGGTTTGGAAGTAAATCCCGAAAAGGCAAAATATATGATTATGTCTCGTGACCAGAATATTGTACGAAATGGAAACATAAAAATTGGAGCTTTATCCTTCGAAGGGGTGGAAAAATTGAAACATCTTGAAGCAACAGGAACAAATATAAATGACACTCGGGAGGAAATCAAACGCAGAATAAATATGGAAAATGCGTGTTATTGTTCGGTTGAGAAGCTTTTGTCAAAAAATCTGAAAGTTAGAATTTATAAAACAGTTATATTACCGGTTATTCTGTATGGTTGTGAAATTTGGACTCCCACTTGGAGAGTGGAACAGAGATTAAGGGTGTTTGAGAATAAGGTGCTTAGGAAAATATTTGGGGCTAAGAGGGATGAAGTTACAGGAGAATGGAGAAAGTTACACAACACAGAACTGCACGCATTGTATTATTCACCTCACATAATTTGGAACATTAAATCCAGACGTTTGAGATGGGCAGGGCATGTAGCACGTATGGGCGAATCCAGAAATGCATATAGAGTGTTAGTTGGGAGACCGGAGGGAAAAAGACCTTTGGGGATGTCGAGACGTAGATGAGAGGATAATATTAAAATGGATTTGAGGGAAGTGGATTATGATGATAGAGAGTTAAACTTGCTCAGGATAGGGACCGATGGCGGGCTTATGTGAGGGTGGCAATGAACCTTCGCGTTCCTTAAAAGCCATTTGTAAGTGAGTAAGTAAGTATATGTTTATGCATTGCAAGATCTTTTACTTGAGGATAAAATATTAGTTAAATATCCAGTTTTGTGAACATACTGTAATAATAATGTGGTTAATCTATGTAATAGTTGAACCAAATAACCATTTTTATAGTTACCAAGTATCACTTCTTAGCTATCGATAAACTTTTTCCATGAATTGTATCTAAACTGGACTTTATTTCACTATCCTTAGGAACCTAAACAATGACTTCATTCACAGCAGTGAATTAAACATTTTTAAATCACTCTCACCATGTCAATCAACATATTAGCAGCAATAAAATCCATACATTCATTAATTCTCAAACAACACAGTACAAAGAAACGGCCTACAATTTAAAATTAAATTTAGATTCTAGTGTCTATGGATAGCATATTATATAGGGCACGAGAGTAAAGAAATTTTATCTGATTGAAATTACTTTCCACTCGCAGATAAAATATACTATAATTTATATTTATTCAATTCGTATTAATTTTTCTGGCGATAGTGTACAAGGTCCAGTTGTAACACTGCATACAATTCAAGTTACAAACGTAAGGCCAAATCTCGAGTAGAATATTAATGTTCTTACTCTTTCAAAGGTTACAAACCAATAGAAGATATTCACAACTCGCGGGTATCCTCGGTACTGTGGTTAACATGGTGCAAGGCTACTTTAAGAGGAAACAGGTCAAGCAACACGAAGAACATCAACTCAGTCCCACCTCACTTAGGGGAATCGCACTCTGGTCCGCTGAATGTGCAGCCGGAGACGCTACCACTTGAGAACATAACTCTGTAGGGTAAAACTCTACCAGAACGTAATTTAGGTCAGGACACTACACCACATCAAGTAAGCAAACATCGCGTTCTCGGTAATCAAATATTTGTCGACCTATAGGTACCTGTTCAGCGTTATAGCACCACATAATCCTCTGGTGGGTGAGGTTCCCCGATAAAGCGTAATCGAACCTAATGGTCAATAAATCAAAATTCCAATCAGTAGATTGACGAGAAGTTAAGTAATTGAGCCAATAGCCTGTCAGTTCAAAAGATTCATGGGTAATAACTTTGATGAACGGATAGTGCTTGACGCAGAAAAATTTGTATCCCATATACGAGTACTTCGTTGCCATCTGCAGTGGTTGTGGTGATGGTAGTGGTAGTAGTAGGCCTATATTTGACGATGCTTTCAATTCTAAAGATTACACACTGTTGAATTTCAAATTGGAAGAGAAATCGCCGACGAATATTGCCTTGAACCTTCGATCAGAGACAGGGTTCTCGCAAATGCCATACATCTACTACATGGATCTCCCAATTTTACTTTACTACTGAAGGAAGCTCTGCTCAGCATTTTATCATCTTTTAAAATATTTCACTTTCGACGGATTTAAACTCAGAAAATTCGGATCTAACGGCTAGCTACTCCACAGATGACAACTGCTTTCTGTAGATAATCATCGTATGCAATTAAATAGTTAGCCCATGCTATTTAAATTAAATTTATTAGGTAAAAGATTTTGGCATGTACAGCTGTAAAAAAGAAAGTGGCCGCACTCTTGAACAGCGAATATTTTCTAAGTCCACTTCGGATCACGGTGATGTTACACGATGCTCGCGCTTGTAGTAGTAGTTTCGGAACTATGGAATCATTCGATATCTGCGTCTCGTAGAGTAGCTGTAGACTGCTCGCTTAATGATTTGAAGGTTGTGAGTTCGATCCTTATTAAGTTATCATTTCATTTTGTTATAATTCATTGGCGATATAAATAATATTCAAGTTATCATTTGTATTCTGCTGTCGTTCTTTAACGATAAAATAGTGTTCAAGTTATCATTTATATTCTGTTATAGTTCTTCAGCGTTATAAATAATAGTCAAGTTACCATTTATGTTCTGTTATCGTTCTTTAGCTATATAAATAATATTCAAGTTATCATTTAAATTCTGTTATAGTTATTTAGCGTTGTAAATAATATTCAAGTTATCATTTGTATTCTGTTATCGTCCTTTAACTATATAAATAATATTCAAGTTATCATTTGTATTCTGTTATCGTCCTTTAACTATATAGATAATATTCAAGTTATCATTTGTATTCTGCTATTGTTCTTTAGCGATAAAATAATATTTAAGTTATCATTTATATTCTGTTATAGTTCTTCAGCCTTATAAATAAAATTCAAGTTATAATTTATATTTTGTTATGTTCTTTAGCGATATAAATAATATAAAATTTAATGTTAGATTTGGAAAAATACAGTTGCATAATACTAGTGTTAGTTTTTTCTTCTTATATTATTACATTATACTATCCTGTAACATAATAAAATGAAAAGGAACGAATAGGATTTGAACCTAAGAAGTTGACATCGGAATTCAGACGTTCTTCCAACTAGGCCATGGGGCACAAATAAAGAAGCATAATAATATGCGGAAAAATTGCCCCAATTCCCCTCCAAGACGTCCTAATGATTTATGAAAGCTCGTCTAGGACATGTCCACTCTACTGCAAAATGAGATCATACTGTAGACATTGGAGGAAGATTGACAAATTTTAATCGTGGCTTTTGATTTGGTTTTTTAATTTTTAATTGTTTGAATTTTCTAAGGCAGACGCCAGTATGCTTGTTTTGTTTATGTCACCAAAAATATTTTTGTTGAGTATAACATTTTTCTTCCTTTTTTCTTTCTTTCTTTCTTTCTTTCTTTCTTTCTTTCTTTCTTTCTTTCTTTCTTTCTTTCTTTCTTTCTTTCTTATAAAGTCATGGTATAATGTATTCATGAACCTGACTCCACACATGTGGAGTAACGGTTAGCGCTTCTGGCCGGGAAACCAGGTGGCCCGGGTTCGATTCCCGGTCGGGGCAAGTTATCTGGTTCAGGATTTTCCGGGGTTTTACCTTAACCCAATATGAGAAAATTCTGGGTAACTTTCGGTGCTGGACCTCGGACTCATTTCACCGGCATTATCACCTTCATCTCATTCAGACGCTAAATAACCTTAGATGTTGATAAAGCGTAAAATAACCTACTAAAATAAATTCATGAACCTGATGTTAATTAGGCCTACTAAAACAGTCATAAAAGAGACAGCAGCAATTATATTTTCTCTCTAACTTAAAAAAAAACATAAAAAGGACTTGTGGTGTTCGAACGCATGACCTCAAGAATACGAGCCCGGAACGCTACAATTACGCTACAAGTGTAACACATAGAATACTTTAATTATAACTGTATATATCAGGCATCGTGGCCCAGCAACATGTAACATCACCTGACTCCGAATTGTAGCGGAAATACCCGAAGGGAACTTAGTATCTACAGAGCGGCCACTTTTTCTTTTGATACTGTACAAAAACTTACTTGCCCCATTTCACAAGAGAGGAAAACGTTTGATTTCTCTCCTAATTGAAGAGGTGGATTCCAAAGAGTCCTAAGTCCTTTTTCAAGATTTTAACTTGCTTCATTCACGATTCAATATATCCATTCCAAGCCTAGGTTATATATAACTGTATAAGTTTATTTAACAGACTCTCCTAAGTCTTGACTTAGTGTCTGTATATATATTTTCAAACTAGTGTAAGGGCGTCAAATTTATTTTATCAGTTTTTGTCAATTTTCTCATAACTTGTCATTTGGACTTAGGCCAGTTTGGAATCCACCTCTTCAATTTTGTAACATTCTTTATCACGTATGTACTGTAGTTCTTGCACGGCATTTTTCGTACACTGTGTAGAAAGCTAAAGATTACAATCACTTTATATAATTTAATTTGAGTTCAATTTCCAACCTTCCTTTCCTATATTATTGCTTCTGTACAGCATGTGTGCCACTAGTTGCTCACTCAGTGTACATTATCAGTAAAAATTGAGTAGCTACTAATGCTTAATATTTCTATAGAAACTTTCACATAGGACCCACTTCCAGTTCATCTATACATCAGCAGGCTCATAACATCACCCAGACACTTCATGTGGTCAGATTATCCTCTTATAACAAGGATCCCATCCATTCCTGGTAAGATTGAAGAGGCTTGCCCGGCATCTAACATTAAGGGTAATGCTACCAGCGACTGATGTACTTAATCGTAAGCGTAAGGGTTATAATCACGCTAATCCTCAATCTCTCACAGTCATATTTCAGAAACAGTTCCTAGGCCTCTTATAACAATCATGCGACAGTTCTTTCTTTAGAATAGCATCAATGTTTACTTTTATGAACGGGGCAAATTTACTAAAGTCAATGTAACTTAGCCGATTGGCTCGATCTCCTAAATTGAACCACTCACACTGCACGTGGCTTTCTCGTGGTTTCTCTAAAACGCTGAGACGTGTCGGGATGAACTCTCAACGAAAAGAGCCACATATCTGCTACTTTCCTCGTATCTATTTCGGATTTTCAAATTCTGGCGTCCAGTTGTCTTAGATTGGCAATGGAGATTTGATTTTGGCCGTGCTTCTTTTTCCCTCCTAAGACGACCGGTCGGTTGCTAGGGTGGATTACGTTGATAGTCGTTGTTTGTGCTATTTTTATGACTACTCTTGACTAGCTTCCACCCCTTAATGTTTACAATTATTACACCATTTATTCTACTTTTTTCCTGCTAATTTTTGTCAAGTCAAGTGGAACGGTGCGGTCGAGATGCGACGGATGGCTTTCTGCTTACAAGCTCACACATTAAGATATCTCCAGAACCCTTGCAAGAAGGCACATTCTTATACCTTTTCGTTCATTTTCACCGCATTTCATTATTTCAGTTGCTGATTCATTGATGTGTCAAAATCTATGTAAGACTTCATATAATTATTTTCTTCATAAACGACTGAAAATTCTATATAGAAAAAAAAAATAAAATTTGAGCTGTGATTATGTTATAGATTAAAACTGATGTTCTTACAAAATATTTTGGTCAAAAACATTTTCTGTTTGAGATCTCAGTACATTGTTCCGTCGATATAAGAGAAAATCAAAGTTCACCTACTCAGATATAACACGCGGAGGAAGTCCCCTGCAATCGGTAAGCATCATGTTTAGGTAGAGTCGAGACCAGACTATGTAGTCTGATCTTGACAGAGCATGAAAATCAAGGAATATTATGGACAGGAAAACATCGATGATACGGGAATGGGTATTTAAGAGTTGTTAATCCATTATAAGAAGTGAATCTGGTACAACGTTAATACGAGTTAATTTTATTTCCTAAAATATACCTGTCTATAAGTACAATAATAAATAAATAATTGACTAAATGAGTGACTAAACGAATGACTAAATAAATGGCTATATATATACTGTATATAAGTATATAAATATGTAAATAAATAGATAATAAATTAATGAATGAAAGGGTGAGTGAGTGAGTGACTGAGTGAGTGAGTGAGTGAGTGAGTGAGTGAGTGAGTGAGTGAGTGAGTGAGTGAGTGAGTGAGTGAGTGAGTGAGTGAATAAATGTTACCTTAAACTCTCCAGCAATATCCTTAATATTTGCGCCGTTTTCTAGGTATTGAATTATATTTACTTTGTCAAAAATACTGAGACGTGAACGTTTTGTGACATGATGCCTTACCGGTATGCGGAGGCTTGGATTCTCGTCACAACAGCAGACCACGTTGTTCTGTTTCCTGCTTTTCTTAAAACTCAAACGCATTCTACTAAATCGGCGAAGTATTGTACTGTAATCCATCGTCATTTTCGATAGTCTGTTGCGTCATAGGTATGACATAATTGTATACTAGTAGTGACTGTTTTAGTACATTTTATGTATATTGTATGCATATATTAGTTAGTTTTTGCGTTATTTATCTGAACTCCACATATCAGCAATATGCAGAGATGAAATCTCTTTGAGTAGAGAGGGCCAGGGAATTCACGGGGTAGTTTATCCTCCACCGAGGTATGAAGCCAATACACAACAGGGGCAATTCCCGCTTCTCTATTACGCTAGAAGCGATAAAGAGTTCAATAGGGCTATAAAGACAGTATCATCACCACCCATCCTCACCAAAGCGGTGTAATAACGGGCTCTCTTCCAGGGTGATAAAACGCAAGTTGTCTCCATTCCGAGGACACTTCCTTCTTTGTATGCGTCTGGTTTCAATAAACTTCTCTAACGTTCTAACTGGTTTCCTGTTTTCAGTTCATCCAGGAAGGAGTTCCTTAGTTTCCCTTCTTTTCCTGCAACAGGTCATTTATCTTATTATTTTAACTTTTTTTGTGTTTATTTTCTTCCTTGGCCCTCTCCAGCCATAACTTTTTTATCCGTCTTGTTTGTTTTTTCGTTCAATATTTTTCTCCTCTGTCCCACTTTTCAACTTTTGTTTATCCTCCTTTTATTATCGTACAGATAGAGATCTACATTTACTTTATGCCCTGCCAGTCTCTTCAACCGAAAGTATATTAATGTCCTTCAGAGAAACTTTCATTAGGAAATTTGAATTATTTGAATAATGTTTCTAAACTTTCTAAAAAAAATCTATATTTTAAACTGTACTACTCTCTAAGCTCAATTTGTAAAGTTTACATTTTTAAATCCTTTGAACCAAGGTTCGATTTTCGACAAGAAATTTAGATTTATCTACCGGTACTTTTTTTTTTATGAAATTCAAAGTGTATTTCTTGTTATGCAGTTTACTTTCTCACTAGAGCAATATTGTGATAGCGCTAAAACTAATTTAAATTTTACGAAAATGTTCTGAGCATCTCTCATATTATACCGAGGAACTTATTTCGGGCATTCCGTTTGCCTGCCGTCCAGTCTGCCTCTCTTTCTTTTTTTATAGTGATATCTCATATGTTATTATGTTAATATTTAGTATTGTTGGTTTTTAGTAAAACTTAACAAGTTTTCATTTAGAAAATAACAGAGGAACATTAATAATGTCATCCAATGTATTATTAATATATGGTTATGGTATGTTTTGAATTTTATTAAATATTAAATCATGTAGGTTTGTATATTATGTATATACAGGGTGTTTCCGGGCTTGTGTTATTAACTTTCAGGGGCGATGGGGAAGGGCACATGTATTAATTTTAGATAAGGAATCCTGGTCCGGAAATGACCGAGTCGAAAGTTATAACCAAAAATAGTTGTGTGTAAATGGAATTGTAATTTGGCAACACGTGCCCTCCTTTCCTTAACCTTTGGAATAGTCGTGGAAAGATGGTATGGACCGGATGTCTCCTACGTGGGTACTTGCCCCGATACAATCTGTGAACTTGTCTATGTTCCCATTGGCTCATCCGTATTCGAAAATCATGTCTGCATATTCCGCTCTCGTGTACTCCATTTCACCAGGAATCATCGACTGGATGCTGCAACTTGTACACATACACTGCTGTCTACAGTTGTGCATATCAGGACCGATCATGTCCGTTACACGTTACGCCATCTGCATTGCTTTAGTGTAGTTTCCTGTCCCCACCCTTCAGACAGCGCACTGAACGGAATACTGTAAGTAGACAACGTAATCAACGTCAGATGAATACAGTATGTGTAAGATGTACAGATAAATACACATAAATAAGGTGTACAGAGGAATAAAATTATTTCATTTCCACACAACTATTTTTGCTTATAACTTTCGACTCGGTCATTTCCGGACCAAGGTTCCTTATCTCAAATTGATACATGTGCCCTTCCCCATCATCCCTGAAAGTCAGTAACACCAGCCCGGAAACACTCTGTCTATATTATGTATATGTATATATGTATATATATATATTATGTATATACATATATTATGTGTATATAAATATATATATATATATATTACATGTAATATATCCCGTGTCTTCAATCGTCTTAAGCCAGTGCTCTGCAAATTAAGGTAGGAAGGCGCATTGGGGTAACTTTTTTAAATTTAATGATGATAATTTACGGATATTTTGATTGTTTTCTATACGTTAAGTACCTTTCATCTAATTTTTTTTTTTTAGAATAAATGAAATTTCGAATGCATAGGTCTAGTAAGTAAAGTCTAAACGAGTAGGACGAGACCACTGCTAGGGTAGCAAACGGAAACGCTCTACGAGTCTGCACTTGACCTTGAATTCTAATATGTTTAAGCTAGTTATCTGATTGGATTTATTCTGAGCTTTTCCAACTGTAATTCGAATGTCAAGTAATCTCCCGGCAAATCCACGGACCCATCTCGTGGAATAATGTTGCTACTGTATTACCTACTCCGTTGGAGATAGCCGAATAGGTGATACCAAGTTTATGAAATTTATAAACTATTACTGTATTTAATAACAGTTAAGAAACAACAGACAAACTTCTTTCCCTTATTCTGGATTTGAATGCATGATCACAGGAAGCGATCACTGTCATAATTACGCTTTAACTAAGAATTCATTATGTCCATGATAATGATGACGATCATCTGTATTAATTGTAACGTAAATAACTGAATCCATTTTTACGAGTATTGTTTAACGTTTTTGTTTTCATTCACATCAATTTATTTCTATAAAATCGCAAATTCTCTAACCACTTTACTTGTAGGACTGCGTGATAGTACGACCTAAATAGATTGTCGTAAATCTTGGTAGCGTAACGTTTCAAAGTGCTTAAATCTGTTCAAACATTTTACTCCGCAACACTCGACATTGCTGCGGACCCATTAATCGCGTAATATGGCTCGTTTCTATGGGACGAACGTCCGTTAGGTTCGGCTTGAATGACTAATGACTGACGCAGCCTAGTACCCCCGTGAGGTGAACGATTTACGACTAGGCCTCAGCTGTTGCTCGGCGTGCCCGTCTAGTTCATGCGAGACGTGAGTTCGAGCCCCATTCGTACTAACCATGTTATCTCCTATATTATGCATATTAGTCTTAATGAGATTTTGTTGTTGTTACATTGCAACGATGACTTCTGGCGTTTTAAATTTTATTTATAACTAGTGTGCATTTATTATACAATCATGTATGTATTACAGTTATATTAAATTATAGTTTAATTATAGATGGGTAAATACATATCCAGTTGAAATTTATCAATGAAATTACAATACATCTTTAAACACTATATCACTTTGGAAAACATATTATGTGTCCTTTCTCGTGTTAAATTTTACATTACCTCGTTAACATATTTCAGCCTGTTATCGGTCATCTTCAGAACTGGTTGTTGCTGGTCTTGACGCCTTTTGTTTGTGTTTCCTGTGGGGGTGTGTTTGTGTAGTGTAATGTGGGGTCAAAGAGTGTGTGTGTTCTGAAATTGGGTTGTGTGTTGAGAATTTCATTTGGATCTGTTTTTGTGTGTGAATATATTTCGTATTTTTCTAGTGTGATTAGTTTATGGCTTTTCGGTTGAATATGTAGAATTTCCATGTCTGTGTTGAAGTGTTTTTAGGTGTGATTAGCATTTGTGATGTGCTCTGCATATGTGGAAGTGTTTTGTAGTTTTGTTATGGCTGTGATGTGTTCTTTGCAACGTGTTTGAAATGATCTGCCTGTCTGTCCTATGTGTTCTCAACACACAACTCAATTTCAGAACACACACACTCTTTCACTCCACATTTCATTAGACAAACACACTCCCACAGGAAACACAAACAAATGGCGCCAAGACCAGCAACAACCAGTTCTGAAGATGGCCGATAACAGGCTGAAACATGTTAACGGGGTAATGTAAAATTTAATACGAGAAAGGACGCATAATACGTTTTCCGAAATTATAATCCAGTGATTTTAAGAAAAATACAAACAGTGGACGAAGGACAAAAAAGCAAGTGGCATTATGGGGATATCTGCAGGACACTTAAATAACTTAATGTAAGAACATACCTACATGTTGTGTGTGAAAATTAATGAGACTGAATCGGAAACCACGCTACTAATGCCAGCAAGTACTAAAGTCTCGTTCACACTTTTCAAGTAACTTTAATTCAAGCTACTTGATTTCAAGTAATCTGAACTCAAATAGCGGTTCAGATATATTCAAGTTAATTTTGTTTTCTTGTAGGAAGTTTTGCAACTAGGAATTTCTGTAGTAGCAAGCCTCCTTGTCAGGAAACTGATAAAGATATTAAATTTAATAGAAGAAGAGTAGTTTATAATAGGTTATAAAATGAATTAGTAAGATATATACATGACATTTAGAATAAGTGAAATCTTCAAGCAAATATTTAATAATTCTTAATGTAAATGTAATAAAATAAGCAGATGTAATTTACAATATTTGAAAATGAGTTTCTTGAAGCTGTTACAGTTACCAAAAAATCTATCAGTTACATTGAACCATTTCCAGTTTCGGGTGATAAATACCATCCCTTCTAGTAACACTCTTATTTAGTTCTTCCCATCTTACTCATTTTTGTAGTAAAAAATGTGAAGTCTGACTAGACTCGAACCCGGGTCGCCTACATGAGAGGTTAGCAGTGATCAGCCGTGTGGTTTATCAGTATTTACAGAGGTCAGTGCTTTGGCCTGTAGAGTAACACACAATTTTTATTTTTATTGCGTCTTCATTTCTTCATTACAGCATTCTCCTTTGGTCAGTCAGCCAGAGCAGCACAGCAGAGTTTTACGACGCGGGAGGTAACAAACTTTAAGATGGCGCTAAATCTCTTTTTTTTTACGTTATATCCTTGTGAACAGCATTAATATTTTTTGTTGCGGTTCGTACGTAATACGACGATCACATGAAACCTGTTCTCAATGAGGGTCACGGAGGAATTAGGGTCCATTTATACACACTGAGTATAACGATAATTTAGAGGTATAATAAACCAATACCTTATCGGTCTGTTTCTGTGGAAACGATCTATGAACGTTAAGAAAAGTATTATGAAATATGGTTACAGACGATCAAGATGAGAGTCCTGAGAAGTTTGCATGGATAAAAATATAAGCGATAGATCGAAAATCAAGAAATAAAATCGATATTAAATAATTAGAATTTTTATAAAATTTGCAAATCAAAATATAGAAAAAGATAACGCCGTTTCAATACGTGGTTTTTGCGGACGAAGAAAAATTTATTGTGACAACTAAACTATTTACGACCCAGAAAAACGTAGTGGTCAGCTGTTTAAGAGGCCTAAAAAAGCAAGCCCGTGCTCAAATCCTGGTTGAGACAAATATCCTGTTTGGGGTTTGTTCCAAGACTTCTCCCCAACCAATTACAAGAAAATGTTGGGAAATTTTCGGAGTTAATCAGCTTCTTGTCTATGCGGATGACGTGAATATGTTAGGAGAAAATCGACAAACGATTAGGGAAAAAGAAATTTTACTTGAAGCAAGTAAAGCGATAGATTTGAAAGTAAATCCCGAAAAGACAAAGTATATGATTATTTCTCGTGACGAGAATATTGTACGAAATGGAAACATACAAATTGTAGATTTATCCTTCGAAGAGATGGAAAAATTCAAATATCTTGGAGCAAAAGTAACAAATATAAATGACACTCGGGAGGAAATTAAACGCAGAATAAATATGGGAAATGCCTGTTATTATTCGGTTGAGAAGCTTTTTTCATCTATTCTGCTGTCAAAAAATCTAAAAGTTAGAAATTATTGAACAGTTGTATTACCGGTTCCTTTGTATGGTTGTGAAACTTGGATTCTCACTTTGAGGGAGGAACAGAGATTAACCAGGGTCTTTGAGAGTAAGGTTCTTAGGAAAATATTTGGGGCTAAGATGAATGAAGTTACCGGTAAATGGAGAAAGTTACACAACGCAGAACTGCACACATTGTATTCTTCACCTGACATAATTAGGAACTTAAATCCAGACGTTTGAGATGGGTAGGGCATGTAGCACGTAGGGGTGAATCCAGAAATGCATATAGAGTTTTAGTTGGGAGACCGGAGGGAAAAAGACCTTTGAGGAGGCCGAGACGTATATGGGAGGATAATATTAAAATGGATTTGAGGGATCTGGATATGATGATAGAGAGTGGATTCATCTTGCACAGGATAGGGACCGATGGCGGGCTTATGTGAGGGCGGCAATGAACCTGCGGGTTCCTTAAAAGCCATATGAAGTAAGTAAGTAAACTCTCGGGCGCATTCAACCATCATAGTTTCAACTCCATTAAATCTATCATCATTCAATAAGTTTATGTCCATAAAAGGATGTAGCAGCAATACATATTGTCCTTGATTTGCATACAGATGACATCGTTGTATGGAGATTGCATAACTTTAAGAGTATGGAAGGATGTTAAAAAAAGGACTTCGTCGCAACTGAGTGTTGTGTAAGCTGAATCGATAGATGGCACCAAGTAGTGAATCACAATTCTTACAGGAATGCGGTCCTACGGACACCAGTAATCATCTCCATGATACGAGTTATGAATATATCTAATAAGCTTCAGGCTACGGTGCCCCACCTCCTTAAGAAAAAATCGCCGGTGTTCAAGCTGCGACTGAATCGAAAATTTTATGTAAATCGTCACGCCGATAAGTTGAATGTTGATCTTTTTTTTTTTGTTTTTAGAATTTTTTTCGGCCTCTGTAAACTTCCTCTGCCTCCTTCTTCCGTTTCCGGTATTTGCTTGCTTTTGTGCGACAGTCTCGACATCGTGGGACGATTTCTTTTATGAAGTGTTGTTTGAAAAGTAGGTTTATTATTTATTTTCGCATATCGCTGGGCATCGTTAACATATGTTGAGTAGTTTATAAAATATTAAAATATGTTATTTAGATGATGAGAGTGCGAAAAAAGTAGGTGATTTTGACATTGCCACAATTTTGGCAGTTTTCAAAATTTTTCAATGATTTTTTTAACGTTTACGCATATTGCTCACCTCTCAAACGAAGTATTATTTCATTGCTCTAGTCGGAGTAGATACGGAGCACTGTGAATAAACATAGATGACGCTAAAGTCTGACATTGGAAACACCGAGGTCACCCCTCTACGTGAACCGAAATATAAGATGTTTCACTTTATGAAACGAGGCTTTAAAGCAGCCATCGGCAAATTTGTACTCACGATGACGTCACTGGATGCAAGCCGAAATACATATGACATAGGCCTATTACCAATCGAAGAGCATAGAGCAGTCCGTTTGGATCCCAGTGACGGACTCTCGACATATCCATCTGACGTAGACTACACATTAATGATTTATCAATGAACAAATTATAATTCATTTCACCTTAATTTTTACTGTGCCACAAGAAACTGGGAAAATACGTCACAATTTGCCACTTTCAATATAATGCGTAAATTTTCGTCACGATCTTTGTTTAGATTTTACAAGTATTCATTCACAAAACAATTGTTTTGAAATGTATTGACAGTCTTACTAATAAACCGTGTATAGTTTTTATACGAGACTTATGCAGAGTTGAGACAGAAAACGTTACTAATAAACCGTGAATAAGCTATGGACGTATAAACAGGCTGTAAATATCCAATGGGAATTGCTTTGCAGTAGTTATATACACGAAACCCCATGTTTAAGCGTTGCATATGTGGAAAAAATGGCCGCCCCTCTAACAGCTGTTCGTATCGACTGTCATTTTATGATGATGGTTACGTTGTAACCACAGAAGAACAAACCAAAGATCATAGAATTATTAGAATAATATTGCTGTAGCTTGTACTCTTTGACCAAAATGTAGTGTGATAATCGATCAGAGCCAGTTGTACTATCGATACTTAACACGCCACACTAGAGCGCTCTACCGGATGCAATAGAGAACCTCAGATATTCTATTACCTTTCGTAATGAAGTAATGACGAATCTATGACGTAGCTGTGTAACAGTTGTACTGTTATACACAATGTATGTAGTGATTATTAGTAAGGAATTTACACAGGACTTATAAACGAGCTACTCATTGGATAAATATAAGACAGTTAAACGTCTGTATATAGAGTTTTTATTAGTAAGACCGTGAATATATAGCCAAACATAGCAGTTACGTAGAGTAGCGGCAGGTGCCCTAAGATAGGCCTATAAATATTTTTCTAAGGAGAGCATTTTAAATAAAATTAAGTGAATCTGGTGTGTTACAGTACATTGGAAGTATCTTATGTCCTCACTTATTTCCAGTTCTCTTAAGTAACAAGTTAGTGAAATTACTAGACTTTTTTTTAACAGTTTTATTTCGTGCCCCGTCTGTTACTACAAATACAGTTGCTTTAGGCCTACATTTAAATTATTTTCTTCATGCTTGGAATAACTCTTCTCCTGTTATATTTTCTTGTACGGAGAGCAAAGTTCCTTATGGAGAAATCCTTCATAACTTCGCAGATGAAAATTACCAATTCTACTGTATCAATATCATTTTTTCACTTAAAGCGAGAGAATAGATCATAAATTGATGCATCTTTGATTTTATTATCCCTTCAGCTAGTGTTTCCATTACCCTCCTTTGTATTTTCCGTGGGAATAATTTCATATTATTAGGGGTTAGGCACAGTTTACAGCAGTAAAATTTTGAAAATATTAAACATTTTTTTCCTCCATTATTGTATCTTGTACAGTAATGAAAATTGGTATGTGTAAAACACTGTCCTTCTGCTATGTGAAAAAAAAATTTACTATTCAAAACAATTTCTTTTTTGAGAATTCAAAACGGTGGCAGTTCACTGTGAAGTGATGAAGCGTTTCCCTCATGACTCATGAACTTGTTAACATTTTCATGTTCTCTGTCCTTTATTTTATTGCTGAAACTCGTGTTTACAATATCATGCTCTTTCAACTACATTCCTTAATAAATAATATCATTTTTACTTTGTGTTAGAGGAAAATACTGATATTTGACCATTTTTAAAGAATTTATTTGTCAGACAATCTATCAAAGATGTAGAAGTGATTTTGCATCATATTGCAGATATGACATGCATAAATACACACAACAAATTTCATCACAGAATGTTGGATACTTTTTGAGTTATGAGGGAAACGCTTCATCACTGCACAGTGAATTGTGAATTTTGAATTTTGAAAAGAAAAAATGTTTTACACATACCAATTTTCATTATTGTACAAGATACAGTAATGGAGGAAGGAAATGTTGAATATTTCCAAAATTTTACTCCTTTAAGCTGTACCTAACGCCTTAAACACGTCATATTATTCGGGACAAATTGATTAACTCTCCTTCATTATAGCATTTCATTGGTTTTGCGATTTCCAAAGTAACAAAGCTGACATGTAGTTCTCTTTCACTCATATATTGTTTCATATTATTTTAGTACAGGAACTATTATTTGATTTTCGTTTTTTAAATGTTGTAATTATTGTTTCGCCCCGTCTCATTTCGTACTATATACTCGTACATTTCCGTTCATTAGATTCGATATGTTCATGCTTACCTGTGATTTCGTGATGATCATTATGGCATGTGTCACAATGTCGCTCGATATTTGATAAATAAGTGTCTGTTAGAATTTTAGAACACAAGAGGCATGTACATTGCCAACATGTACACAACAAATACAGTTCCTCTCATTCTTCCTAAAACATACGTTTTCGAACAGACGTGGAAGGTTTTGAGAAAGAAGCAATCTAAATCTGAGCAGGTAACCCGCCACTGTTGAGTGATTGTGTACTGGAGTTGTAGGGAAGTTCGATGGCAGGGAGGGGGTGAAGCAAAGATAGTTTATTGCGCTACCCCTGCGACGTCACTATTGCTAGTGATCACGATTACATTTTTGCGGATCCTGCTTTAAATGCTCCTCCGGTAGCTTTGTAGTAGATCAGTGGTTCCCGAACTTTTTTGATTGCGCATCCCTTTCGACTCGAAAAAAGTTTCACGGATCCTCAAATTAAATTATACAAATCTAGCTTTCAGGTGAAGCTCCCTATGAAGCAGACTTGAATGATTTCAAGGGAAAAATTGTTCCGGGGCCGGGTATCGATCCCGGGACCCTTATTCAAGTCTGTGTCACAGGGAGCTTCACCTGAAAGCCAGATTTGCAAAGTATGTGTCACTGTAGGTTCGTTAACAGAAAACCACAATTCAAGTCACACAGAGTTTGTGTGCACTCATAGTTGAGTTTCTTGCACCTTGTGAGCCCACTTGAGTTGTGTGGATATAAAGGAAAAAATTGGGACGGTGTCGGGTGTAGTTCCTGGATGGCTCAGTCGGTAGAGCATTCATGCACTAAGCGAAGGGTCCCGGGATCGATAATCGGCCCCGGAACAATTTTTCCCTTGAAATTATTAAATTAAATTAATTTAATGATTAGATTAAATATGCCTCCATATTTATATTCTGTACATATTTAACGTTGACAATATGTCTACAACTACATTAATTACCATGCATACCCATAAGTTCATAAACATGCAGTAATCTCTAGAGAAAGAAACTGCAAACATTCACACACACCAAGCAGATGAGAACTAACTAATAACTTGCCACCCTCGCCGAGCAGACAAAAATTTCAATAGAATTGACTACCATAACTGAAAAAGAAAGTCGTGTTTTTACAACAGCTCGAAGGCCGGCTCACGCAAGGGTGAGATCTGATTATCTACCTCTGCCGATATACAAACTTTCATAACTAGGCATACTGTCGCGTATAGTACTGTACAATCGCGTCGAGAAAAACGGTAGTATTATATTCTATTTACTTCAAAATATATATTATCAACCGTGAATCACCTGATAAGTGTTGGCGGATGCCCAGGAATCTGAAGTGTACACTTTGGGAACCACTATGCTAGATCATCCCCAAACTCAGTTTTCATTCCCGCCACTGACTGCACTGGAAAAGATAGGAGAACGATTAATTGTCCCGAGATTCTCCCTCTACACTCAACTTTACAAATTTAATTCTTGGAAAAATCTCATTTTCATCACATTCTTTTTGTATTGAGTTCTTACGATTAAAAAAGTACGGCGAGGCGATGACAACTCGGTTTACTGCTACTCTGTATTAGTTTCGTGATTGCATCCTTGTGCCAGGCGGAGGTGCCCTATAGGGCTACCATTTGAGGTATGTTTCCGCTGCCGGATGGGCGACGCTTTGCGGTGACCCGTGGTTACATCAGGGGGATGTTCATACCAGTCAGAGGTCTCCCAATTGGCGTCTCGCTCGTGTATGGGGACGATGACCGAGAAGTCATGTTTGCGGTATTCCTGGAGCTAAAAAAAAACAGTGAGATTTGTCATTCATGTAAGTTCTAACCCTATGGATTGTCACCTGGAATGGAATGACCAAGTGAATCACACTTCTAAAATAGTACATTATGCAACGAGCCTATAATGGTAGTAATTAAGGCTCGAGTATGTTTGTTTACGAAACGAGCGTCTTAATTACCATCATAGGCAAGTTTCATACGACTATTTATGCTCGACCATATTTCTAACTTGAAATTATTCATAAGTATTCATGTTATGGTTATGTAAATGAGGAGCGGAACTGACCTGAATTGTGAGATGTGCGCAGACGCGAAAGTATTGATTTTTTACGAGACACGAATGTCATTGACCTTGATATAATCTAGAGAATAACATGAACATTAATCTTGATATAACCTGGAAATTGATTTAGAATTGAAAAACTAGATGACAAATTGAATTTATTTGAATATTATTTACAATTAATGCTAATTATTATAGTAACAGAAAATAACCTTCTGCGACAGTATTGGATTTCCAGCCTCCGTGACTTTTCGCTAATTGTCTTTCGATTGCATATCCGAGAATAATCGATACTTGCGGTTTTATAATGGTACAATGGTGATTTCCCATTGGCTGAACAACTTAATTATAATGAATAGGTGTACTTTAATGAGGTGCATTAAAGGGCTACTACCAGGTGTATAATTACTACATTTCGGCATGGTCGAGCATAAAAATATTTTCTATTACTCACTGATTAAAGCGACTGAAGCACTTTCTTCCTGATAAACTAAAATTAACCCTTGTACAAACACTAGTGATGCCACACTTCGATTACTGCGAAATTATATTAAGTAACCTAAATGGAAGTCCCGCGCCGTGGCGTCGCGGTCTAAGGCATCCCGTCTAGGACTCGCGTTACGGAATGCGCGCTGGTTCGAGTCCTCATGGGGGAAGAAATTTTCTCATGAAATTTCGGCCAGTGTATGGGACCGGTGCCCAACCAGCATCGTGATGCACTTGGGGATCTACGATAGGTAGCGAAATCCGGTTGAGAATACCAGCTATAACGGCTGGGGGGATCATCGTGCTAACCACACGATACCTCCATTCTGGTTGGATGATCGTCCACCTCTGCTTCGGCATGTGGGCGTGAGGCCAGCAGCCGGCTGGTCGGTCTAGCCCCTTCACGGGCTGTAGCGCCACGGATTAAACCTAAATGGAAATTTGAGCAGCAGGTTACAACGTGTGCATAATGCGTGCGTCCCTTATATTTGCAATATTCGTATGATCATGTTTCCCCGTCTTTCCAAAATCTGTCTTGGCTAAGGCTAAGCGATCGACGAGCCCTGCGTTCTCCTATTCTCTTATTCAAATTCTGCGCATCGCTACCCCAATCTCTTTGGCTTCTCGTTTTCAAAATTTATCCGCATATCATCAGGCAAGTACCAGGTCTCATCATAACAATTTACTCATTATACCTTACCACAAGAAATCTTTCTATTCTTCATTCTATACAGTTTCAGTTGCTAGAAATTGGAACTCGCTTCCGAGTGATGTAAGGGGTTGTTGGACAATAACTTTATTTAAGTTAAAATTACATAAATTCCTACTTAACATATTAATTATTGATTAATATTTGTTACTTATAATGAAACTAACATCTGTCCATTCTTATTATTGCCGTTAAGTTCTCTAAATGGAATACAAAACCTCTAATAGAAAAATTTCATTACATTAATATTCTCATTATATCAATATCCTATATTTTAGATTTATAGTTTGCTTCCTATAACATAGTTCTAGTAAACTTATATTAAATTAATTCTCATCATTTTAACCAACTAGGTATCTCAACTTAATTATAATTTATTACATATTGCATATAGACTGAATCGAATTACATTAGCTAATAAATTAAGTTATTACTTTTTCTTATAGATTTTTTCTCAATTTAAATAAACATGTAGGTCTAATAGTCGTTAAAACTTAACTGAAGAATATTGCTGGAGAATCTTTTAAGTGTATTGTAAATATTCATACTTTAAATATGTATGTACGTAACTATTGTATTGATTAAGGTTGGTTGAGTGGAAAAGAAGGTCTTATGGCCTTAACTCTGCCAGCGAAAATAAAACATTCTATTCTATTCTATTATAACCCTGGAGAATTGCCTCCCAGTCTAAGCGAATACCATCTGCTCTGCATTTACACATCATACATACACTCAAGAAGAAAAGAAACACCGCTATTACACATGATTTAGATATAGAAAGAAGTTATCTGGTGTAAATTGCTGCAACTGAATTCTGAATGAAACTATTGCTTATATAATGTAGTAGGAAATATATCTCATACAAACTGTTATTTTATAATTTCTTTGCCACCGTTACTAACTTTTTAAGTTCAACGTTTTAAGTAATTTTGTACAGTGTCAATTTGGCTAACTTTATAGTAGTACTTATTTTAAACAGGAGAATGAGGTACATTCGTTTCGTCCACACCTATGGAGTAACAGTTAGTGCGTCTGGCCGCGAAACCAGGTGGCCCGGGTTCGATTCCCGGTCGAGGCAAGTTACCTGGTTGAGGTTTTTCCGGGGTTTTCCCCTCAACCCAATATGAGCAAATGCTGGATAACTTTCAGTGCTGGACTCCGGATTCATTTCACCGCCATTATCACCTTCATATCATTCAGATGCTAAATAACCTGAGATGTTGATAAAGCGTCGAAAAATAACCTACTAAGATACATATATGCAAAAAATTATACGACACGAATCCACTTTGGACCCTCAGACACATGATGATCTACCTTTCACAGACGACGAGGTGAACCATATTATAAGAAACCTTAATGACAAGAAAGCTCCTGGAATTGATGCCATATCAGCAAATATTATTAAAAACTTGCATATCTCCTCTCCCACTCTTCTCCTCAACATCTACAACAAATGTCTGGAACTCGATATTTTTCCTGACTTATGGAAAATTGCTGTTGTAAAAGTAATTCCAAAACAACATTCTAAAGAGATTCTTACAGCAAATGCGTACAGGCCTATCTGTCTCTTACCTGTTTTAGGTAAAGTTTTAGAGAAACTCACAATAGATAGACTAATGTTCCAAATGCACAACAACAATCTACTAAATGGAAGCCAGTATGGGTTTATACCACAAAAATCAACTGAAACGTCAGTCCTAAAGGTGGATGAATGGTCTCGCGAAGTTTTGCGAAACAAAGAGCTAGGAATTTTAATATCTTTAGACATATCAGGGGCTTTCGACAATGCTTGGTGGCCAAAAATCATGCAACAGTTAGAGAAGAAAAGATGACCTAGAAAGCTACACAAGTTGGTTCGAAACTATTTTTCTAGGCGCAAAGCACAGCTTACGATAGGGAACACACAGATCATAAAAACTTGACCAAAGGATGTCCCCAAGGATCAGCCTGCAGCACAGGTCTATGGATAATTTTATGCGATGAATTATTATGCCTGCAATTACCAAACAACTGTAGCATTATGGCATATGCAGATGATGCCCTTCTGTTAGTTAAAGCAGATACAATTACTGCCCTACAAAATGCTGCAAATACACCGCTTAATTCGATTTATAAATGGGGTTGTAATAACAAAGTTCAATTCAATCCACAAAAAAACAACAGCAATGTTGATAACCAAAAAGAAAGGAATTGCTGCACCAAAAATTCAACTGAATATGGAAGACATAAAAATACTAGATCACTTCTCATATCTCGGAGTAATTCTCGACAAGAAAATGACTTTCAAACCACATTTATAAAAATTGGCCAAAAAGGCAAGCCAGTTCCAATCCGCCCTAGCACGAGCCACGAAACCCACATGGGGCATCAATTCAGAAGCATTGCGTACTATTTACTATGGGGCTTTCGAGCCAATGGTACTGTATGTGTTTCCGCCTACCAGCATATATTAGATAAAAAAATGGGCGCAGAAGAAATTAATTCAAATACAGCGTGATTTTGTTCTCCAGATCACAAAGGCATACAGAACAATATCTACGGACGCAGCCCTGGTTATAGCAGGCATTGCACCACTGTAAATAATAGCCATTGCTCAATCTGAACTGACAGACAGGAAAAATGAAACAGAAGTTATTTCACGAATACTCCAGCAAGACATAGAAATTGAGAAGAAAACACATTTTCTGTCAAGAGGACACCCACGTGAGTACCCACATTTTGTTAATCAGACAATTTGCAACAGAAGGCACGAATTTCACGTCAATACCGATGGCTCTCGAACACAGAGAGGAAATGGAGAAGAGTTAGTAGGCTGTGCTTTTGTCGTCTATTCAAGAGACACAGAAGTCTTCACATTTACATACAGACTGGCTCCAATATGCACTGCCTTTCAAGCTGAACTTTCTGCCATTCAACAAGCAGTCATATGGTGCATAGACAACAGAACTGATTGACACATCCATTCAGATTCTCAAGCAGCATTGCTCTCTATTAAAGATAAATTCAATTTAAACCCGATAGCCTCAGAAATAAGAACCAAACTCTCAAGATATAATAACCATATTTGTCTCTCTTGGATAAAAGGACATGATGGTCACACTGGAAATGAAAGAGCTGATGAACTGGCGAAATTAGCAGCATCCAGCGAAGGTGATTTTTCATACAAAAAGTGTCCTTTATCTCGTGCAATGGCTGAGTATAAAAAACAAATAATAAATATGTGGAATTCACAGTGGAAGAATAGTAATAATGACTCAACCATAAGAGATCTATTCTTCCCCGATGTACACAGCCGCTTAAAGTGCACATTATTTATACCTGATTTCATTCTCACACAATTTGTATCCGGCCATGGTAAATTTCTTTCATATTTCAGGAGATTTCATATTAATGTAGAGAACGGAAATGAATGCGTTTGTGGAAGTGAACAAACATTAGAACATTTGTTATTTAATTGCCCACTTTATGGATATAGAAGATACAGCATTGAAATGCACCTAAATAAATGTAATATGAGCTACAATAAGCCATTGTACAACATTTTCAGTAGAAATTGTTGTCGCAAAATATTCATTAATTTTATTAACCACATCAATAGAAAATTGTAAGTGTCAATATTGTTCTTGTATTATTTGAAAATTTTAACCTTAAGTAATATGAATTGTCGATCTATGCTATGCTATAAAAGTATGTGTGTAAATTATAACTTTACTTGTGTATGAAATATTTGTTTGTATGATTATGTCTGTATATTCCACATTGCTCTAGTATGTATCATAATATTTGTTGACTTATGGACGCTATATGTATTATTTCATGCCAAATTCTATGTTATTGTTATTCAATTATGTTTTGTACTTACAGATATCATTTTATTAATGTATTTCGTATAATTAAGTTCTTTCTTCATGATTGATGTAGACTTCTCATGTGTTTGTGCTGATAGTTGTAACTGTCGTAAAATTAAGTTTACATTTCTTTATTCATAACATCGACAGAAAAAAATGTTAAAAATGCATTTATATTATATTATCTCAAGTAAATAGAAAACTTTAACGCTGATATACTCCTGTAAAATAGGGTTTTTTATGTGGAAAAAAAAAAATAAAATAAAACATTCGTTCCCTTGGTAAGACAACAAAGCGTTTTGGGGAGGGGAATTTTACATGCTTTATGCACAGCGTCCCATTCGGCTCACGGCCAAGAATACGCGCTAGAGACATACATGCACGGCCGGCCTAAGTTGTGTCATTATCTGTTCATAACCTCCCGTTTATTTCTAGTCATACAACTTTACTTTGGATGCACACAATTATATTTTTATTCCATAATGGATACTAATCTCTGTTATAAGAGTTATTCAAAGCGATGTTCGTCTGCAGCCACAAAATCCGGAAATTCTTTTCATAAAAATTTATTCGCACGCAAATTAATTTCCTTAGATGAAGTACAGTTTTATTTACGTGGTGATGTTGCTTTACATAACTATGGGTTATAAATTGAAGAAAAGATTATATCCAATTAATACATTAAGTTCATTACGTGATGAAAAAATTGATGTGTGGTGTGCTGTAACTGCAAGCAGAATAATAGGCCCCATATATTTTTAAGTTACAGAAAATTAATAGAAGTACCACGCATAAATACTTCAATCATTTTTAAAAGGTTGTCAGGTAATGAGAGACGAAATGCAATTCTCGACAAGATTTATAAAATTAGGATTTTCTTATGACATTGTTCAAGAAACAAATACTGTAAAATTTCTTATCTTACAGAGTTTGATTACGTACCTGGTGAGATCTTCCACATGTAGGCCTATATGAGGAAACATGCCAGTCTTGCAAAGGTTAAAAATAAATTTATCAGTGAAATGCTCAATTAGAGGGAATTTGGTAATCTTTTGAAGAATAAGATATATTTTTTCCTTGTATGGTTTTCTCTTTCAATTTTGAAATATACCCGAAAATCCCCTTAGGCTTAGTCCCTCCAGTTACCATATCATCAGCGTTCTCTACAGCATATCTCGGAGAGAAACGAGTGAAAAATAAGAAATTCTCCTGGGGAGTTTATATTGATATCCATATTTTACGCTTCAGAGTTTTTGTTTCACATTTCACGGTTTCTGCTCACCATCTTCAGCGCAGATGCTACAGCAAGAAAACACAAGGTTCAATAAATGTTCTAAGAAAAATGACTTCATTTTTAGTTTATGTGGAATAAGTTGCTTGAAACATCACGATACTTTCTCTATGCTACTTTTACTATTCCTGCAATTCTTATTGCTTCTGTAATTGTACATATGTGATGATTCTACTGCTCATACTTTGAATATTATTCCTGCTTCTTTTTCACGTGCCTATTTAATGACGTCATGTCAACTACTGGTTATTTAGCGTCGATTAAATTGAATGGGTGCTTGCAAAAAAGGGCTAACCATCATTTGGTGATAATGAAGAAAATTTGAATTTTTCAATTCATTAAATAAAGAAGACATTAATTGTTCTGCATGAATTTTATTGTTATTAAATATAGAAGATATTATTTCATTTGCAATAATATTTTTGTTCATACATGGATTCAAAATTCAAATTTTCTCCATTATTTCCAAATGATGAGTAGCCCGTTTTTGCAAGCACCTATTCAATTGGTGATAGCGAGATGGTACTTAACGAGATGAGGCCGAGGATTCGCCATATATTACCTGCCATTCGCCTTACGGTTGGGGAAAACTTCGGAAAATACCCGAAGAGTAGAATAGGCCAGAACATTTTTGTCAGACTACTTATAGTCGGCGTTGTGTCGTTAGCTCGATAGACGATATTAGATCAAGAGTACTGTTTCCTCAGCTGGTACACTGTTTGGTACCCTGTCACGGTCAGCCTGTCTCAATTCCGAAACCTACCTGTACCTCCACCAAGAAACTTTTCCAAGAAACTGGAGAAGGTTTCCTTGGCGGTAAGGCAAGCATTTAGTTACAGCTTGATTGTCACCCAGCACATTTCACATACACACATATAGTAGTGTTGGTGCATTATTGGAAAATATATTTCCAGACAGGTGGATTGGCCCTAGCGGACCTGTTGCTTGGCCACCAAAATGTCCTGATCTCACCAGTTTCAAGCTCTTCAAGTGTTAGTATACTCCAATTCTGTAAATGATTAGGACCTAAAAAACAGGATTTTTGCCTCAGCGGACTCGAGCCATGCTATCCCTGGGATCCTTGGAAGAGTCCAACAGGCGATGGTTCGTCACTGTGAGCTCTGTTCAGAGTTGAATGGTGTTCACTTTGGGCACCTCCTCTAACTGCAACGGGATGGACAGACAACAACTCTACCCAGCAGGGTGACGTGGTTTGTGTGACGCAGCACTCTTTGGGCCCTCTACAGAGCTAAGAATGCGACTCCGACTCTAAGCTCGCTGATAAAAAATATTTGTCTTGGCCTATTCTACCATCCATTGAATTAAATGCACGGAATTCGGAGAAAATCTGTATACATTGCTCCGCTGATTTAATAGAATGGGATTAAGAGAAAAGAAAGCAGAAAACAGTACAATGTGGTATGCTGTTGTCACGAGAATCCAAGCTTCCGCATACTGGTAAGACGACTTGTCAAAAAACGTTCACGTCTAAGTATTTTTGACAACGTGAATATTATTCAACGCCTAGAAAGCGGTGCAAATATTAAGGATATTACTGAAGAGTTTAAGGTATTTATTTATTTATTTATTTATTTATTTATTTATTTATTTATTTATTTATTTATTTATTTATTTATTTATTCATTTATTCATTTATTCATTCATTCATTTATTCATTTATTCATTCATTTATACTAGCTGAAAGTGCCCGGCGTTGCCCGGGTTTTCCTTTCTGCTTCTATTTTTAATTAAACTGGTTATTAAATTTTCGGAAATCTCGGAAACCTAACTATACACAACCAAAACGAATTGTCTTTACTAAGCTTTCCTCGCCCATAAAGATGAATCTTTACTTAACGTCACTTACATGAATTAATGAACTCCTCAGCCAAATGCCTGCCAGGGTTAACTCAATTTGAAACAGTTGTTAATCAGGCACCGAAAGAAAACATTTCATCATGTGCCTGACGTTAAACTGTTGTTTTAAATTTATTTATTTATTTATTTATTTATTTATTTGTTTTTATATATTTATTCTGGTGTAGTTAAGGCCATTAGGCCTTCTCTTCCACACCGCCAGAAATACAAGTAAAGTAATAGAAAAATCAAACTATAAATAAAGTAAACCCCAACGAAAATATATTCCTTCTCCTCTTTCTGATCAGTTTCATCATCGAATCAATATATACATATATAATTTAATTTATATTGGAAGATTTTTTTACCTCTTGACCGCTGTACACCCACTTATATCATATCCAGTTTTTTTTAATATAACTTGAAACTATATCTCATAAATTCAGAACATATTATATTAATTCTAATTTTACACACAGAATACAGATACAATATAAACTCGCAATAAGTCATTCTTTAACATAAAGACTAATATTCTGAGAAACGTATAGGCCTACCGGTATTTTAGAAATTAAGAGATCTTTATTTCCACAACGCTTAACATATTAAATTTGCAACGTGAACAACAATATTTTGAGAATTAATACAATGTTATTTCCAGTGGCCTTATGTACATTCACATACTACATTAGTAACATGACAAAAGTATCATTGAATTGCTTATTGATATGTGTAAAATCTTTTTTTTTTCACTTCTTTGTATAAAATATAGTTGAGGATGTGAAAAACACGCAGTTTTTAAGTTAATATCTGCAACTTTGAGCGACTGTCCTTGAGCTTCATTTTAATATGGCCATTACAAATGCTAGTTGCATTGAAATTGCAGTTGCTTAAAATTGAATGAGTATCCTAGCAATACGTGGAATAAAAACATCTCCTTTTATTTTTGCAGTTAATATTATCAATTCTATTACGTTTCGTATGAGTTTTTTTACACCAATTCTTATTCGTGCATAATTTTGGTGGGTCAATATTTCGCAGTAGTACTATTGGTTATTCAATATTAAGTAAATTATGTGGTAGCAATCCTTGTAGTTTCAAAGAATTCTATAATTCAGTTGTATAAAACAGTTTGCTCACTATCTACAAAACTGTATCGAGGAATTCATAATACGGTCCTGGACTGCGTAAAGATACTTATTGCATGAATTATCTAGATCTGTAACAACAATGTAATTTAATTTCGTGTTCAAATTTCCATGGCCTCGTGAAAGTCGATGTTGAATATAACAGACAATAATAAAAAACAATTGACTGTAGAAGATGTTGCATTTTAATATGATACATGAAGATTTGATCTATTTATTTTTATTTTTTATAATTTTAATTCATTTAACTTCCATTTGCACAATTTTAATGTAGCCTATGTTCTTCTCCTGGTTATGAAGGTTAAATGTGCAAACTTTGGCACATATCGGTCAAAGCGTGTAGATTTGTATAGAGAACATATACATACATACATACATACATACATACATACATACATACATACATACATACATACATACATACATACATGCATACATACATACATACATACATACATACATACATACATACATACATACATACATACATACATACATACATACATACATACCCACATTCAATTTTATATATTAAGATTTTCTAGGAAATAAAATTAATTTGTATTAACATTGTATCAAATTCACATTTCATAACAAATTAACAACTCTTACATACCCATTCGCGTATGATCGATGTTCTCCTGTCCATAATATTCCTCGAATTTCATTCTTTACCGCTTGTCGATTGAAGGGAACTTGCTCCGAGTGTTCAATCTAAGCAGGTGAACATTGGCTTTCTTCTATATCGAAGGAGCAATGTTTGTAATTTAAGACTCAGTATTCAGCTGGACTTTTTTTTTTACCATGTCATGGGTGTAGATAAGTGTATGCGCTTGAAGAGCGAGGAAGGCAAGGAAAATGCAACGTAACGTTGAATCTATTTTCAAGATCTCCGCATTCTCCGTTCCTGGAAAACCAACAGATAGATTCCGTCTTAACTGCCGCTGGGAACACATGCAAAATGAGATGCAAAATTAAATTATGGTTATGATAGAATAGTAATGATAATGATATACACTAATTATGTCGTTTGATTTTTATCAAATGTATTAATACAATTGCAATACTGAACTGTTGACGCAGTAAATGAGAATGATCTATCAATGCATTAAATGCAGCGTTTTTTATATTCAAAAGATTTTCATTTGATATCACTGTAATCGAATTAGTATAATCTCAAAAAGTCAAACATTGTTCAGCTATCGCTGGTGTCTGCTGCATATTTCATGTCCATATCAAAGCACGCCCGCAGTTATAATTGGTAAAATCCAAATATCGCTGTGGTTGGCACTATACAAACATTGCGCTCTTGTTGCGCTGACTTTTGTGTCTAATAATCTCATTAGCTCCCCGGTTTAATTTAAAGCCTTAATTTTACAAAATGTTCATGTACGACGCCGGGTTTAAAGTTAATTAAACCCCAGTAAACATAACTTATCCTAGTTTCGTTACAAATATTGTCAAAGGTTAGAGCATCGGTTTTCCACATCAGAGAACAGGGTTCAAGTCCTGAGGAGTCCGAGTAGAAATGGTGCCAGAAAAATTATATTTCGCACGGATCTTCCCGAAAAGCTTCTATTTCTTTGTAGTCCGACCATCATTTTAGTATCAACATGATCATCATAATGACCAAAATCGTAATGGTTTTTTTTCTCCTGTAGGTATGTTCATTTAAATCCTCCTGAAATAAAGCAGTCCTTACTTACTGACTTACTTACTCACTGGCTTTTAAGGAACCCGCAGGTTCATTGCCGCCCTCACCTAAACACGCCGTAGGTCCCTATCCCAAGCAAGACCAATCCGGTCTCTATCATCATATACCACCACCATCAAATTCATTTTAATATTATCCTCCCATCTACGTCTCGGCCTCCCCAAACGTCTTTTTCCCTCCGGCCTCCCAACTAACACTCTATATGCATTTCTGGATTCGCCCATAGGTGCTACATGCCCTGCTCATCTCAAACGTCTGGATTTAATGTTCCTAATTATGTCAGGTGAAGAATACAATGCGTTCAATTCTGTGTTGTGTAACTTTCTCCATTATCCTGTAACTTCATCCCTCTTAGCCCCAAATACATTCCTAAGCACCTTATTCTCAAACACCTTTAACCTATGTTCCTCTCTCAAAGTGAGAGTCCAAATTTCACAACCATAAAGAACAACCGGTAATATAACTGTTTTATAAATTCTAACTTTCAGATTTTTTGACAGCGGACTGAATGGTAAAAGCTTCTCAACCGAATAATAACAGGCATTTCCCATATTTATTCTGTGTTTAATTTCCTCCCGAGTATCATTTATATTTGTTACTGTTGCTCCCAGGTATTTGAATTTTTCTACCTCTTCAAAAGATAAATTTCCAGTTTTTATATATCCATTTCGTACAATATTCTCGTCACAACATATAATCATATACTTTGTCTTTTCGGGATTTACTTACGGTAAAAAAATTGCAGTATTTCAGAGGGAGGTTTATTTTTCTTGAAATCAACGTTTAGCGATGCTGTGTTAAATATGCGTTTATTTAGCGTCGATGAAATTTGTTACATTTTTATTTAAGTAGTTTATTTTACGACGCTGTATCAACATCTTAGGGTATTAAGCATTTGAATGAGATGAAGGTGATAATGCCGGTGAAATGAGTCCGAGGTCCAGCACCGAAAGTTGCCCAGCATTTGCTCAAATTGAGTTGAGGGAAAACCCCGGAAAAACCTCAACTGGGTAACTTGCCCCGACCGAGATTCGAACCCGGACCACCTGGTTTTGTGACCAGACGCACTAACCGTTACTCCACAGGTGTGGACAATTAGTTACAGCATGATGTAATTTTGGCAATAGGATTTCGATTATTTGTCATGGTATTATTGTCTGATATTGCTTTACAGTTTGGGAAAGTCTCAGAAATAACAACCTTGTAATCAACTCAAGTGTTTTGGTTATTAGAGGAGAAAACTTCGCTCGGGCGTCGCGGATCGAACCCGGGTCCTTGGTTCTACGTACCAAGCGCTCTAACCTACTGAGCTACACTGACGCTCAATCCACAGACCGGATCGAATCCCTTTCCTCTAGAGGTTTTCCCTTTATGGTCTTACTCCATGTTCGACACATATGTTGACATTCGTTACCTCAGAGCAACAGTGGTATATCTTGCACAAAATCATACTTTAAATAATGAGAATAAAAATTGCTATTGAACATTGAGTACAATATGTAAACAAGCCTTTGATTTAATATGAAGCTAAAACAACAAGAAACTGACAAGCACCACTGATCTACAAAATGAAGCTAACTTAAAACTTAATTTATCTCGAAGCCACAGTTTGTGAAGATAACCCACTGTGGTTCTCATGTAGCGAATATTAAATCAACTGCCATTATACAAGGAGTGCACCCAATTGAGTTACTTCATGGCCGGGGTTCCACAGTATTATGCACTGTTGGGGGAAGAATCTAACTAAAGATTAATTTTTTGGTCCTACAGAATATATCTGTTATGGTAACAATGGTTATTAGAGGAGAAAAATTCGCTCCGGCGCCGGGGATCGAACCCGGGTCCTTGGTTCTAAGTACCATGCGCTCTAACCTACTGAGCTACACCGAAGTTCAATCCACAGCACTGGATCGAATAACCATTGTTACTATAAAAGATATATTCTGTAGGACCAAAAAATTAATCTCTAGTTAAACTCAAGTGTAATTTGAATCCATGTCGAAGCATAGTGTATGGTACAACGTGTCGTTGAATATTGAGGTTACCGGACACTCGCAAGGAACGAAAATGTTATCAAATACAGTCGAACTTTGATGTCTCGAAGTGGTTCCGAAAACTGGTAATGCTTCGAGTTATCGAAAATTCGAGTTAGGCCAGTAGAAAATACGTAAAAATTTTCATTACACTAAATTATTATTGATGATAAGTGCTACCGCTTAACTTTCAACAAAGAGAAGTCGAGATTTTCCATTAACTCTTTCTTTGCTTTTTCAGGACGACGATTTTAGCAATTCATAACAAAGTTTGAGAAGAATAATGTTAAAGATGTGCCATTATGTTCCCACAGTAGTGCTCGTTGTGTTATACCGTTACGATACCGTTACTTGCGTGGTTGTGTTGCTGTTTTGAGCTTTGTTTAGTTATTACTCGACCAAGGCCAGTGGAGTCCTGCAGCCCGGAGCCGTGGCGCTACTGCTCCTGCGTTCGTAATACCGCATCGCAATAGTTCACATTACGCCCGTGGCTCCACTCGCCTTGGTCGAGTAATACAGATTAAATTGTTTAGTTTTTTTATTTATTTTTTGTATTAATTTTATTTTTAAACCAATTCATTTCGGCTATTGATTTTATGGCTAATGTAGTTTTGGTTTTAATTTATGTTATAGCGTAATTTGTCGTTATTTTGTTTTTTATACATCTCCGATTGAACCATATGTTCGCGACGGTATTGTGTAATTTCGTATTTAAATTTATATATTGTTCATATGTTATTTTGTGACTCACATATTTAGTATGTTACAATATTCATACTTGGAGTTGTTCAGATAAGTCAGCAATCAGAAATTTAATCTATGTAATGACTTATTTTCAGTTTAAATGACATCACTTGAAAAGTGATTTTTTTTAGTCTCAATGACTTGTGAAATTATGTTATTTTGACTGAAAATAAAGCATTGCATACTTACTTACTTACTGGCTTTCAAGGAACCCGAAGGTACATTGCCGCCCTCACATAAGCCCGCCATTGGTCCCTATCCTAAGCAAGATTAATCCATTCTCTATCATCATATCCCACCTCCCTCAAATCCATTTTAATATTATCTTCCCATCTACGTCTCGGCCTTCCAAAGGTATTTTTCCCTCCGGCCTCCCAACTAACACTCTATATGCATTTCTGGATTCGCCCATAGGTGCTACATGTCCTGCCCATCTCAAACGTCTGAATTTAATGTTCCTAATTATGTCAGGTGAAGAATACAATGCGTGCAGTTCTGCGTTGTGTAACTTTCTCCATTCTCCTGTAACTTCATCCCTCTTAGCCCCAAATATTTTCCTAAGCATCTTATTCTCAAACACCCTTAACCTATGTTCCTCTCTCAAAGTGAGAGTCCAAGTTTCACAACCATAAAGAACAACCGGTAATATAAGTGTTTTATAAATTCTAACTTTCAGATTTTTTGACAGCAGACTGGATGATAAAAGCTTCTCAACCGAATAATAACAGGCATTTCCCATATTTATTCTGTGTTTAATTTCCTCCAGAGTGTCATTTATATTTGTTACTGTTGCTCCAAGATATTTGAATTTTTCCACCTCTTCAAAATATAAATTTCCAATTTTTATATTTCCATTTCGTACAATATTCTCGCCACGAGTCATAATCATATACTTTCCTATCTCTTTACTTGCTTACAGTAAAATTCCCGTGTTTTCCCTAATCGTTTGTAGATTTTCTTCTAACATATTCACATCATCCGCATAGACAAGCAGCCGATGTAAGCCGTTCAATTCCAACCCCTCTCTGTTATCCTGGACTTTCCTAATGGCATACTCCAAGGCAAAGTGAAAAAGTAAAGATTGCATAGATTAAAAATTTCTCTTCTATGCTCATTTTACTCCCGCTTCATTATTTTCCTACCATCTCCATCTCATCACAACGGAATAACCTCAGTGGTTCAAAAGGAACTTCAGATAAAATATTTCTGGCATATTAAGATGCACGAGAAATTCGATCGTAGGCTAGATTATCATACGTTGTCAATACGACGTTCTGTGATGTCATATGCCTACATGAAAGTTAGACGTCATGCTGACTTCACAACATGAAAGTCCAACTATGTCTTTATATACAGCCGAACTGAAATCAACAAGGTATAAGCTTATAATATGATGAATTCAGAAGTTCTATATAAAAGGACCCCATCCTCTGACAGGCTCTTTTTAGGGAGATTGCATTTTCTTATCCGCCACACATGTATTGGTTTCGATATCTTTAAAACTCAGGTCGGACGTCGGTTTGTTTCTGCGTGAGATATAAGCTATACAATATGTCGACTGGTATCGAGCAGAAACAATGACAATGCCTCCTCCTTTGTAAGAAATGGTGCAAACTTGGTATCAAATGAGCCAAAGCAATTCAACAAAACCTAAGGAAAAAAATCAACTGTTCAAAATACAATCACACTGGCAACTCGGTTATCCTCCATTAGGGGGCTTGCTTGCGTCTAATTCCTATGAAGGTCCTTATCAACCGTTCAGATTCTTTAAGAAACCAAGCAGCGAAATAGACGTTTCCTCCCGTAGCAGCTGTGAAAATAAATCCAGCCAAGAAGACAGATGTAAGGAGCTTATTTAAGTTTATGAAATCTGAAGTCCAATGGTATGAAGAAATTTTCTTCATAGCGACTGACAGTGATTAAAACTGAAATGATTATGATCCTACGGATTTGTATAATCTATAAAAGTGAAGAAATATTGCCGGATTGTTTTTGTCAGTGTTCAACATCAAGCTCATTAAATAAGTTGCTTCTTTATTGTACTACTACTTCTGTAACTTTTTGTCAGTTTGCTTGTTTGTTGTTTTAGTATGCTTTATAAAACTCATATTGATATGTGATGCAAATCAAAATGAGGTTGATCTTTGAACTACTGAGTGTTCATTTCAAAGTGTGTCATGACGTTACTGTTGGTGAATCAGCGATATGAAGCGAGTTTCAGCTTTTATGTCAGAGAAGTTGCCTATTAATCAAGGCGTTCAATCTGAACTTGAGAACGTGTACGGTATAACTTGAACGTCGTAGCAACAGATGGCGGTCTATACGGTCTGTGTGCTACCATAACCTCTTTCGAACTGTGTTTTGCGCGGGCAAGTCGTACGCAGGGTATTTTTTATCATCGGTTGCGTACGGCAACATTCCACGACACAAATCAAATGCTCCGTGTCCATGTTGACCGTCCAAGTTAATGTCAACAAATACTGTACATAAGTAATCGTCTTAACCCTCTCCCCATATCCCGACAATAGAAAAAAACTCACCTCAGTACGTGTTTCCAAACAGTTCACATTCCTGCCACTACCGGAGTTACGGTACGTATCGGTAAGTACTCTTCTGAATGAACGCCGTACTTGCCAGGGAACTTCTCTGGCACATAGGTCGTACGCCTCTGAGGAAATGTAGAAAGACTGAATTCTCTAGGCTCATCGGCTATCCACATGACGACATACAGCGAGCCATGACACACTTTGAACTGAACACGCAGTAGTTGGTAATCTGTTTATTGCAAAACTCATATCAATATATGATACACTCGGAATTTTTATATTTCAATATGCAAAATATTCTCAAAACAAAGATAAAAAGGAACGAATTCCACATATTAGTAGTTGATGTATGCAAGAAAGACCCTTGTATGAGATTTTACAATAATTATTACTGTGACTCTACGCATACTTATGCACAAATGAATGTGTTAATGCATTAAATCATAAGTACACTAATATTGTCACCTGTGGAGTAACGGTGAGTGCGTCTAGCCGCGAAACCAGGTGGCCCGGGCTCGATTCTCGGTCGGGACAAGTTACCTGGTTGAGGTTTTTTCAGGGGTTTTCCATCATCCCATATGAGCAAATGCTTGGTAACTTTCGATGATGCACCCGGTACTCATTTCACCGGCATTATCACCTTCACCTCATTCAGACGCTAAATAACCTAATATGTTGTTAAAGCGTCGTAAAATAACCTACTAAAATAAAATATATATTCAGCCTCATAGTGACAAAAAAAGTGAAGTGGGATCCCAAACTAAACTTTTCAATCCTTATTTTCTCAAAACAGCATTTTCTGAGATAGGCCTCACTTAGGGTAAAGGTTGGTAATATTGTGATAATTCTTTTTCAGAATTTATTACAATTTTACTGAGCGACAGGAAGATCGGTCATGCATTTTGTCAACACACTCGCGTTGCGCAGTAGGGAACAACGTTTCTGTAGAGGGGATAGGAGTAGAAGGGAAGGTCGGGAGTGTGTCTACTGAGTTCAAGGCAAAGGCTAACCCATTCCCCTATAATTCGTAAGTAGACTCATCCTATCTCGTGCGCAGCTCTGTAGGAAGAGTGGGAGAGTGTCTGGACATAATGCATGAGCTGTATTAAGGGAATGTTCGTTGACAAGTTTATGCACAAAACCGGTCCTTCTCTCGCTCAGTAAAACTGTAATAAATTCTCAAAAAGAACTATCTCAATATTATTCATATCACAATATTACCAACCTTTACCCTATATACAGGGTGATTCACGAGGAAAGGTAAAAAATTTAGGATGTGAATTCTGAAGTCATTCTGAGTCAAAAAGTTCATATGAATATGGGTCTGTTTTCTAATGGTTACGGAGATATGACTCTTTGATTTCACAAAAACTCTGGGATTCCATTGTACTAACCCGCATTTAGAGACAGATAAAGGACAAATTTAAAGTTTATATTCACATATGCATATATATCTAATATTCTAGATGTCGGGGTCGATGTTTTCGCACATTTTCAAAGGTAGGTACCTCCTTCTGCTTCAATGCACTGTTACGCTCGGGAGTGAATCGCGCTCATCGCTCGGGAGAGTTGCACGTGGCTGTTCTTTATGCGGAGAGCAGCATCCAAAATACGTTCGATAGCGCCTCTCTCGTTTCCATCTTCCTTTGCTATACCAAGTCTTTCATCCAACCCCATAGATAGTAAATACTCTTCCATATGGTACCCTTCTGTTCGGAAAGTGTCGTTCATATTCAGCGACAGCACACAAGGAACTTCCATCGCACAAACCATAAACATACACAATATCGGCGTATTCTGTAGTCGAAAATTTATAAGGCATCTAGAAAAACACAGCTTAACACTTCCGATAACTGTACCTGTATAACTACTGTACTGTAGGTAGCTGACTGAACTGCTGTGAACTGATAAGTGATAGTGTATTTGTGTTATGTGCTGGTTCTGTGTCATTACATCACATAAGGTCATGCGATTGGACATTTGTAATGTCCCACCATCCGGTTTGTGAGATGAATGAACTTCTCTAATCTACATTGCTCACAATGCAGATTCCAATGTTACGTCATTCATTACGATCAGTGACCTTGTCTCGCATCTCACGTCAGCAGCATGTGGTAACGCCTGATTCATGTTGGGGCGAGATGTTTTATAAAAAAAATGCATCTAGCTCCGCCATCGTTCGAGAACGGCCATATGTTCATATGAACTTTTTCACTCAAAATGGCCTAAGATATATTCTAAATTTTTTATCTTTCCTCGTGAATCATCCTGTAGAACTCCTCAATTACAATCCCGTTTTAATGTAGTTCTTACAGAATTTCTGGAATTGATGCTGAAAATACAAACCTTATTGTGTATTGTAGCTACACGAATTTCAATTCATGACGTGCAAGCCGGCTATCTCTGTATGCTGTCCTTATGCTTATTGGATTTGACAATAGTAGTTGCTTATTTAGCTGCCACGTCACGTACAACAAATGAATCCAGCTGTGCCGTGACAGTTTCAATTCAAGGATATATTTGCAATAACATTTGCATGTGCATTAGAGTACATTTATATTCCAATTGAATTACTTTACGAAAATTGAAAATTAAATAATTGAAATGTGATAGAAATTTTATAAAGGTGACGCGTTCCAGCTACAAATCAGACTGCTCGATTACATTCCGGGCATAGAAGTATAGATTTCTCTCCATTCCATTTAAATGTTCGTATGTTCCTTGTACTTAGTTTTCTTCTGTGTTGTATAAACTCACAATAATGAATACGGAACTGATCAAAATGCCCAAATAAGTGAGATAGAAGCTAATATCGGTACTAATAATGAGTCGCAACAAAATAGACCTTGCAAAATAATGAGTACGCAGCTTCTATGCGTCGCAGAAGTAAACTTAAGCTGGAAGTATGATAGGGTAGTACTTATGAAACTAATCTTAATCCAATAGATTTATTACAGAGAATAATAATGAAAATATTATGTCTAAAAGAAACCTATTGATTATACTACCGATAAATTGTTTCTAGAATTGACAGTCTTTATATCAATATACACATAAAAATCACATATATTTCAGATCATATACTCACAAACCCTTAACCAAAGACGTGGATACAATTCGTTTGTTTGAACCGAAGTGTTTAACGAGCACTTCTTTCAACCACAATACTAATATCGGGCCTAGAAAATTAAAATTAAATTATGGTTTATTTAACGACGCTCGCAACTGCAGAGGTTATATCACCGTCGCCGGTGTGCCGGAATTTTGTCCCGCAGGAGTTCTTTTACATGCCAGTAAATCTACTGACATGAGCCTGTCGCATTTAAACACACTTAAATTTCATCGACCTGGGCCAGGATCGAACCCGCAATCTCGAGCACACAAGGCCAGCGCTATACCAAGTACGCTACCGAGGCAAACTCGGGCCTAGAATTTATAACAAATTAATCAAGAAATATCCACACCTATTTACCTCCAACAGTTTGAAAATTAGAAATGTAATGTAGCCTATGTAAGCAATTTGTTATGAATAATTATTAATATTTAGATATTATTTTATTGTAATTTCTGCATGTAAATTTATTATGTGTATCGAATCCTTCCCTGAGCACGAGAACACTCTCTTTCAGGGGAGTGCTAGAATTTTGTTAATTTACAATTTCTTTGCATTGTATTTTTCTGGCAATGAACATTATTATTATTATTATTATTATTATTATTATTATTATTATTATTATTATTATTATTATTATTATAAGTATGTACTACAATCTTTGTAAATGTTCGTGCAGTGAGAGACGATAATAAATTAGGATTAAATGTAGGCCTAACACTTTTATTATCGATAACTTAATCTTCAGATTTTAAAAAAGAAACGGTTTGTGAGAACTAAAATAAGGTATGAAAAATGGAGCACGCAGAAACAAATTGATTGTTTATAAATTGCTTTTCAAATAATTTGATAGCATTTTTATTTGGCTTGTACTATTCGCGGTGTAGCTTGAGCGATAGCGACAGTTTGATTGGGAGTGGGAGGTACCTATTGTGCATTCCTTAACATTGATAGGCCTACCTGCATTTTAGCCACAACACGTGTTGCATTAGATGAGGTATAGGATTAACCTTTGTAGTTTTCCTGTGTAGAAATGCCCGTTCTTACTTAATTCTAACATCCACTGACATCACCCAGCACTCAAGAAATACCGCAAGGTGCGTAAAGTAGCCTATTTAAATAGTGAACTACGATTTAATTCTAAGACACCGATATCAGTTGGCTCAGGCATTGTATAATCCAGCTCTGAAATAGTAACATCAACTCTGACACCCATTTTCGTCTTCCTAAGGGACAAACCTACTTCTTAAGATAGAATGGGTGTGTATGGATTAGTATTGTTGGACCATCGGATCTGTGCCCCCGTAGATATGCGAACTGAATCCTAATTCCTTCTCAGCCTCGGTAATTCATTTCTCTCCCTGCATTCCTGTCTCTCTCTTTTCTGCCTCTCTCCCTTTCTCTCCCCCACTACTCACAATTTTGAGCCTTCTTGCGGGACAGTTTATTTGCACTTGCAGTCCAGTGTGGTCAAATCAACATGAATATTGTAGCACGGAGTGGTGAAAAAAATATTATTAAGCAAGTAATAGCATTTTTCGATGAAGAGAAACATACGGGTCAATATCTGTTTCCTATAAATCAAGCAACGATAAGAGCAGCTGCAATCACAGGTGAGGCTTATTTTACTTCAATTGATTACGTATTAAAATTACTTAACTAATACTAATACAACATTTTTATGTAATTTAACATTTTTTATGTAATTTATATAGGCAGGTCAGAGCGCCTAATAAATAAAATCAGGAGAGATGGAGTCTGTGCAGGAGATGAAAAGCTAGAATCACCAGGGAACCTTTAATTTTTGTAGATGATATGGACCGATGTATTTTAAGAAGAAAGATACCAGAATTTTATAGCATACAGAAAGAAGTTCCGACTTTGAAGAAATTATTGAAGGTTGCGAGAGAAGCAATAAATTTCCAAGGAGGGAGAGAAACGTTACGGATTAATAGAAAAGGAAGTAGCTAGATTTGTTATCAATTTGGGTGAAGACAGCGGCAGCAGCGATAGTAGTGACTCAGTATGAGGGAAAAATTGTTGTGAAAATCCATTATCACTTAGTGAACCTTCCTTGTAAGTAGGCCTAAGCTTACATATTAGATGGATGGAAGAGCTCATGGAAGCTCTTCAGCCCCGACGATATTGCAGGCATGACTTAGATTCCTAAAGGTCGCCAGTTTCCATAGACGACCAAAAATCTAGCACAATCTGTGCAGGAATAAATACTGATTTAATTTGTCGTGAAATCATCAGCCGTTTGGCTGGACCACGACTATGCCTCAGTTTAATCTGTTTTCATGAAACAAGGAGAGTAATAGGAAGTCTCAGGAGACGATCGATAGGACAATTCATTGGAATGTAATCTGGTAGTACTGGCTAGGCCGCGTTACGAAATCCGATTATCGTCCGGAACTTAGCGGAACCGCTTCCAAACCGGTAGAGGTAGACGTAAAGACATAGAGAAGCGAACAAATGGAAAAGATGCAAAGAGAAAAAAAAACGAAGAGTAGAGAAACAAAGGAGAAAGAAAAAGAGAGCGACAAAAGGAGATGGAAGAACGAGTGAAAGAAAAGAGAATGTAAGTGCGAACGAATATTTATATTAGCACTGGCACAATAGGTTATTGTGAAAGGAGAATTATTATACCCCATCGCAATATGAATATAAATTCAATGTGATACCACGCTATAAAATGGATTCGTAGCACTTTAATGCTGTTAACTAGCGCCATATTTACGTTTCCCACGCGATTGTATATCAGTGGACGCGCTGTGCCGGCCGTGATTCTAGGGATTGGCGCTAGCTTGCCGTATTTCAACGGGAATGCATGTTAAATAAGCAGTTGGATAGATAGGATTCGAATTCCTAACGAAGAGGTTCAGTATTGGAATTATTACGTATTTGGTATTGTCGAATGCTGTGTGACTTATCTATCTCGCTCTTGCGTTATTTCAACGCGTAGATCCTTCGTGAAATACGTGCGCAATAATACATATGATGTGATACTACATACAATGGGTGTGTTTGATCTACCGTTTTCACAGGATAATTTATTAGGTGATTATATAGCTGTGCCGTAACGCAAATTATATCGTTAACATCCTTTTGCAAACTAATAAAGGAATCTAAAAAAAAAAAAAAGTACGAGAATCATAGGGTTATAAATAATGTTGTATGCTGAAATACAGTTGTGCGTACAACATTTAAATGTTTTATTACAACATTAATTAATATAGATTAATTATTACTACAATAATATATTTATGAAAACCATTTAGGCTACTTACTTACATACTTACTTACTTACAAATGGCTTTTAAGGAACCCGAAAGTTCATTGCCGCCCTCACATAAGCCCGCCATTGGTCCCTATCCTGAGCAAGATTAATCCACTCTCTAGCATCGTGTCCCACCTCCCTCAAATCCATTTTAATATTATCCTCCCAACTACGTCTCGGCTTCCCTAAAGGTCTTTTTCCCACCGGCCTCCCAACTAACACTCTGTATGCATTTCTGGATTCGTCCATACGTGCTACATGCCCTGCCCGTCTCAAACGTCTGGATTTAATGTTCCTGATTATTTCATCTTTGTTTTGATTTTCCGATAAGCTCACTATAATATAATAAATTTCAATTAGACCATCTATGCTTATCTTATGTTACAATTATAAATTTTATTAATTTGTCACATTAACGTTTTCGGTACATTGGTGTACCATCTTCAGATGTGTGTATATGATACTAATTAATAACCAAGCCAATAGGCGCATATATCGTAGACTTAAATAATCTGTGTTTGTGTGCATAATGTACTATATCCATGATGTATTACAATGATTACATAAATAAATACCTTAAAAGTCTTATATGCTATTAGCTGGTAAAACACACTATTAAAATTAAAATGTTTAAAATCAATATTTAAAAACACATTGGTCGTTGCTGTTACGTCGTGATCTGTTGATGTGTGTTATCATGATGATTTAATAGGGCAACAAGTTATTAAATTTCACTATGTTGTATGACTGTATTAGTTGCACTGTATATTGAATATAGTTTTAACCTTTAGAATTCTTGTATAATTGGTATTGCCATTTAATGTTCATTGTTATGCACACGCTAATATTGAAGCACTTTTAAATGGAACGTTACATGGAGTACACAAATGTTAATAATTATGCGCGTAAATTAACTGAATCATCTTACATATTTAAATTACAGTTTTTTTAATTTGTTGTCAATCCCCGATTCCAGTGAAGCCTTGCTTTCTGCAAACAATATAGATTAAGTTGTAATTTTTTTTTTCGGGTGAAGAAAACAATGCATGCAGTTCTGCGTTGTGTAACTTTCTCCATTCTCCTGTAACTTCATCCCTCTTAGCCCCAAATATTTTCCTAAGCACCTTATTCTCAAACACCTTTATTCTCTGTGCCTCTCTCAAAGTGAGAGTCCAAGTTTCACAAACATACAGAACAACCGATAATATAACTGTTTTATAAAATGAACGGTTGGACGGAAGAAGGGCCTCAGTGAGAAAATGGCGTTTTGAGAAAAAGACCTTTAAACATTTTAAAGTACTGGCCCCTTTCTCTTTACTGTACAAAATAACAGTCTATGCTTTTGGTAAAAGAATTTGCAACGTTTAAATAATATTTTAGAAGAAAATCTGTGTTCAGCTGATTGATTTAAAAGTTATTGGCGTTTGAAAATTGGCTCTCTCAGGCCCTTTTTCTTAAAATCATAAAATAAAACATAAACTCAATTTGTTTCTTATTATTATGCATAGAAAAGTATGTACTTTTTTGCATAATGTAATGAAAATACAACAGAATACAAAGGAACTCAATATAAACTCAGTTTATTATTTTATTATTAGACCGCCTATGCATAGCAAATTATATGCTTTTTCTCATAATTTAATGAAAATATAATAGAATAGAAAGGAACTCAATATTTCAAAAAAGTTCTGATTGAACATGTCTCAATCACATCACTTTAGAAACCGTCTATCCTAGCTACAATGTTCTCATAGTCACTTGCTTCAACTGATAAGTTTTCATCCTGTTCCTGAAGTTCTTTCCATGCTCCTGGTTCCTCAGTGGTGTTCTTAAACTGTTCTTCAAACCAGCTACTTCATCTTCCTCCAAAAACTCATAAAGACTTCTGACATTTCGAATCTTATCAACTTTGAATTTTTTTCTTGAGTGCAACAGGAACAGTATCATTTAACTTTAATGAAAACCTGATCGGTTTCAACACAAGTGGAAATGGTTCGCAGGTACCATTGTAGGAAGTACAAACCAAAACATCACCGGTAGTAGAGTACATAAACTTACAATACTTCTGTAATGTGAAGACTTTACCTTTAGACTTGGGTTTTCTATGAAAAAAAATGGATTCAAGGTTGATCCCTAACTTTTCAGTATCCCTTTCCCATTAACAGCCTGAGCACTCTTACTTATGACGTTATCATAATCCTGTCCAGTTGCAACTCTGCTTTTTCTCTTCAGTTTCTTGGAATAAATGCCAAAATTCCTGTCGTATTGACAGTACGAGTGACCTCGAACAGTAAAAATCTAAGAAAAACGCGTTTTAAGTGATACAGCAAGATAGGAACAGAAAATAAACATAATCAAATTTTTGTTTTGTCCCCAGCATTGTTCGAAAACAAAACAAAACTACATGAGAACTGTTGAGTTTCCTTTCAATACTCGTAAAATGTTGCAGTAAAGATGCAACACTTTTTTTTTTGTTTGGGACTCTGTCTCAACGTAGCAATACATCACACTATTTTTAAGATTATGACAATATATGTTAAAGACATTATACCATAATAGTCTTTTATAAAACTGACTATAGATTTTGACCACAATCAAATTCGATGACCAAACATTTGGAGTTTTCATTCATTGTGTCCAGAACTTTATTCTTTACCTTTTGGTGTTCAGTAACTTTCCGCTTGTGAATATCTAAATCAGTCTTTGTTCGAATATCACTTGGATTTGCTCCTAGCTGCAGTTAAGACTTTTCGAAAAAGTCACATAATTGTATCAGTTCGTGGTCTTCGAAATGAGTATGGAGACATCTCTCTAAAAACTTATAGTAGCTGTAGTATTTCGTTTCCGGAAAACGGCCTTTCTTTTCTTTGTAAAATTCACAAAAAGATCCATACAAACTTGTTACATCCAAAAAAGAGTCCACAAAGTAGAGCCGGCTAGTATCCTTGACTCGATAGTGCGTTTCAACAGATGTAGTAGATGCCCAGTGTTAACTAACAAGCAACCAGTCATCACCAGATATTTTATTAGGTCTATTTCAGTGTTTTCCTCTACTTTATATAAATCTGCTGTTATCCTTAAGTTTTTGTTGAATAATACGTAACCTCTTAACCTTCCATTGTTGCTTCGATACTTTTGGTAGAACATCTTAAACACAACTAGTGACACGTTACACGCTTGATACAGCCACAATGTGTTTGGAGGTTAGACAGCTGATGTCTCCACATTTATCAACATTTCTTCACACAGCTCCAACACTGGCAACATTAATGTTACGTTCATGAAATTTTTAAGGCACGTATTTCAAACCCTAAGGACTCCGAAAAAACATTTTACACAAAAAGGGCCTGAGTGACCTGAGGCCTCTTTTCCATCCAACCGTTCAATTCTTACTTTCAGATTTTTTGACAGCACACTAGATGACAAAAGCTTTTCAACCGAATAATAACAGGCATTTCCTATATATATATTCTGCATTTAATTTCCTCCCGAGTGTCATTCGTATTTCTCACTGTTGCTCCAAGATATTTGAATTTTTCCACCTCTTCGAAGGATAAATCTCCAATTTTTATATTTCCATTTCGTACAATATTCTGGTCACGAGACATAATCACATACTTTGTCTTTTCGGGGTTCACTTCCAAACCTATCGCTTTACTTGCTTCAAGTAAAAATAACCATTAGTCGAACAATTAAAGCATTCGAATAGCATTGCAAATACTCGGGTCAAAATGTTATAACGGAGAAAGACAGTACTGAACAAAATTTCTCGGGATACTCCTGTGTGCTCTATCATAATTTCATCTTTTGATTTAGTTTCAAACTACGGTCTACGCTTTCCTGTGTTATGAAAACAGAAGCCAACTGTTGCAGAATGACATAAGTACGACGATATTCGCCCATGACATACATGAATTTTTCCTTGTATGAAATATGCAATCACGCTATCCTTGCTGTATGCACACTAGCGTCGTGCATTACAAGCGTTATGTTCGGTTCAAGTTCGTCGAGTATGGTGAATTTCGATATTCGCCTATGTTGGCTCTGCAGTAGGAGCCCTGTCGTGTTTATTCGACTTTGTTATTAAAATATTCGCTGTCGTCCATTCCTACCTCTTCATGTTTTAACCGCTTAGGTACAGCTTACAGCAGTAAAATTTTTGGAAATATTCAACAATTTTTCCTCTATTACTGTAGCTTATACAATAATGAAAATTAGTATGTGTAAAACACTGTCCTTCTACTATTTGAATAAAAAATATTTTTACGATTAAAAAAAATCCTTTTATTTTTTTCGAAATTAAAAATGGTGGCAGTTCACTGTGCAATGATTAAGCGTTTCCCTCATAACTCATAAACTTGTTCACTTTTTTATGTTCTCTCTCTTTTATTTTATTTCTGAAACTCATATTTGCAATATCTTTAAACTACATTCCTTAATAAATAATATATATATTTTTTTAATTTTGTGTTAGAAGAAAATACTGATATTTGACCTTTTTTTAAATGAATTTATTTTTTATCAGACAATCTATCAAAGGTAGAAGAGTGTTCTTGCATCATATTGTTGATATGACATGCATAAATACACACAAAGAATTTCATCACAGAATGTTGGATAGTTTTTGAGTTATGTGGGAAAAGTTTCATCACTGCACAGTGAACTGAATTTTGAGAAAAAAAATGTAAATATTTCTCTTTAAATCGTAAAAATATATATTTTTTTCATATAGCAGAAGGATATTGTTTTAAACATACCAATTTTCATTATTGTAAAAGATACAGTAATGGAGAAAAACAATGTTGAATATTTCCAAAATTTTACTCCTGTGAGCTGTACCTAACCCCTTAAGCATTTTAGCACAGATCTCGCAATTAGTTTTTCATATGCAATAAGACGAATTTTGTAATATTTTGGTTGCAAGTCTCATGTTCGAACATTGCAAGACACTAATGCACACTACTTTGCGTCCGACATTTCAGAGCTTTAGTTAGTGCTTAACGACATTTGCATTGTATGTTTACATGTTTACAGGAGGATAGCAATGACAAAGAAAGGTTTTAATAGAAAAAGTAGCATTTTCTGCGGACCTTGAAGAAAGAAGTAAGGAAGAGAATAGTGCAGTGCTTTGTGTGGAGTGTGGCTTTTTATGGAGCTGAAACATGGACATTACAATGCAGTAAAGTACTTTACAAGCTGTTTCTCACACTTTTTTAGCACATTTCGTTATGTTCAAAGTGTAAAGGCTCTCATTATTTTGAACCTAGAAACAAGAACGTTTTTACTGCATCTTCTATATACAATGCTTAACAAAAGACAACAAAATTATCTCTACATTTATAGATATTATACATTTAAAATTCTCGATAACTTACTTATTTTCTAATTATATCAGAGATGTCGCAATGAAAGTCATTCATGAAACTTAAATTTTGTAAATGGAGGTTGATTACGAATATGTGCATTATTTTAATTTCAGTAATTGAAAAAAACATTCATTTGTTCATAATTAAAGTTATATAAAAATACTAGTCATCTTACCCCATTATCTCCTGGCTTAGTTGTCTCATGAGCGGTGCCTTGTTGGTATCACTTGTGAGGTTCAGACCTGTCTTCGGACAAATGACTAAACAACAATAAAATTATAAAAAGGGGATGAAATGTACCAAATATGAAGTCTCTACCTTAAAAATGGTAGAAAGTAGACATTTCACTGATTACCCACGTAAGTTAGTAAGTTGCCATTATATTAAATTTTAAAATACTTTTTTATACTCGTATGTTCTCGGTTTTCTACGGCGCTACAAATCTTCAGAAGTATTGGACGTCCACGGGGTGAGATTACCACAGTCTTGGTTCTCCACCTTTCATGACACAATATTACATCGATAACCAACAGACATACAAATTTAAGAGGGAAATAGCCTCCCATATGGGCCTACAAGCTAGCCAACTTCATTAAATATTTAAAAATGTAAGAATGCTCGGAAACCATAGCATCCTTATCTTTAATCGACCGTCTTTTGTTCTAGTTCTCTTTGTTTAAAAATCGATGAAGGGCAGATGTTTCCCTGGTCTCAATGCGTCAGACATAGGCCTAGATACGAAATGGAACTCACAGTAGACGACATCACCGGACTTCTGCTATTAACAAATGGACGTAGATAGCGATGGAAAGAGAGGAGAAAATAATTTTCTAACGAAAATGCAGAATAACTTTGTAGATAGCTTATTTCGTTTTTAGTACAGTTACTCTCTTTAATATTCGGCCACTTAGATTTGTAACCAAATCAATGTTTATTCTGATTATCTTAATGAAAAATATGTGCAACAAAAAATATAAAGTCAACAATTCCTTTTTCAAGATACGACTAAAAAAAATAATCAGTCTATTCTTCATTATCGTCGTCGTCTTCCTAACAGTATTAGGCCGAGTGGCCTGTTACGATCTCAAACTAGAATTTTCAGTCCATCTCTTCTTCGGACGACCTAGAGATCTTTTGCCATGCGGATGGTAATGAAACAGTGCTTTTGGAATTCTGCATCGATCCATTCGTTCGAGATAACCCTTCCACTGAAGTTGATATTTGCTGATGAACTACATAATGGGTTCTATTTGAAGTTCTTGTATTATGTCCTCATTTTTTTTATGATCCCAGCGAGTATATCCAGCTGTTGCGCTCATGAACCTCATCTCACTTGCTGATTTTCTACTGACATCTTAATTATAAAGCATAAAAATATATTCATAACAAAAAAATTACAATTATCACAGTCACTTTAATATTCGGCCACTTCAACTTTTAACTAAATTCATCCCTGTAGAAACTAAACAAATAGCATTTAGTGACCTGTAGCATATCCTCTTCTTCTTAAAACGTAACTTAAGCGTTGTGGCATATTAGAAATGTGTTTCTTAATGTTTTCAGTGGGTCTTTCAGCCCATTCTTTCTTTATTTTTTCTTCTAATTTACCTTTTGATATTGAAGATGTTTTTCGTGTTCGCGATTTCAGGTCAGCCCAGAGATTTTATATGGGTTCAGGTCAGGGCTTTGGGAGGGGTGTCAATAACTTTGAGACAATAAAATTATACAGGAGCCAGTTCCTCACAAGACAGGATTTGTGTTTAGGGTCGTTATTCTGGTAAAATTTAAATGTGTCCGTTATGCCCAGATTGTCTGCACTTCTGTGTAAGTGTTGCTTCAATATACGAAGATAATCTTCCTTCTTCATTATCCCTTTGTGTTATCTTTCCAACTCCTGTGCAGAGATGCAACCTCAGATCGTGATGCTGCCTCCTCCATATTTCACAGTGGGCTGCAAATTCTTCATTTCAAGTTCTTCGTTTGGCTTCCGCCACACATTTATCTTGCCAACTGAATCAAAAACATTAGACTCGCTCTCGTCTGAAAAAATTACGTCATTCCACCAAGAAATATCTTTATTTACATATTCCCTAGCAAACTGCAGCCTCTTTTTTCTGTTCACCTCATTAATGAAGGGCTTTTTTTCTTGCCACTCTGCCATTGAACTCAGCTTTTCTTATTACCCTTCGGACAGTTTCTGGATGGGCACTTTTTCTGCTCTCTTCAAAGAGTTCACCTATTAATTTTGGAGCAATTAGTTTCGGGTTGTTCTCTATTTTCCGAATTATTATTCTTTCTTCTCAATCAGTCAGTTTTATCGGTTGTCCTTTTTGTGGTATCGTCTCTAATTTATCTTGCTCCTTATATCTCTTTATTATGTCCCCAATTATGCTTCTTGGTATATTTAATATTTTATTGATTTCTCTTTCAGATTTCCCCTTTGCATGCTGGAAAATTACGAGTTGTCTCTGTTAAAATGTTGTATTCCTACTTTATGCCCCACACAGTAGCGGCAGATGCTTCAGAACACATGCAGGCAGAAGAGCAAGCACAGAAACACTGCGCCTACTGGGGCAGCAACCCTATGCTCAGGTAAATAATGAAATGGCCGAATACTGAAGTGACGCGCTCTTTTACCCGTTAATAGAAAAATATTTTTAATTCACTTGTGTAATGGTTTGAAAATCTGTGCATTTGATATAATTACTATTAAGTATCAGCACATCGTTCTCAATTTTTATTTTAGACTTAGCCAATTTCTACTGCATAATAAAAACAACTAAACCTGAAAAAAAGTATCTGGCTGAATATTAAATTAACTGTACCTGTTAACTGTGTAATCTCTCTTAGAATGTTTCCACTAACCATAGAATGCATACCGGGATGACGCGTCACCTCACAAAAACTTATACAGAGTGATTCAAAATGTTGTACACAAACTTAAGCAGCTTATAGAGGGGTCGAAATACAACAACTTTCGAATAGGAACTTATGGTCTAGGAAGTAATCCTGAGTCAGTGCACTCTTGGGAATGTTAGGAACTACATTGAAGAAGTAAGCTTACTTTCGATACGCTATGAAATGATGAAGACGTTCCTCTACCACCATGTTTGAATGGAGTGAGGTATACTGACATTCAAAGGTATCCGACCTACGATTTTATAATCGTGTAAGCGAACTTTCTAACAACGTGATAAGTCAGAACCAAAGATATGAAAAATTGACAAACTTTGAAAGAGTTCTTCTAGTTCTCAATAGGTGGCACCATTATTGGGAGCCGTTAAAATTGCCAGGGAAAATGATTATGTAGATTAAGTATAAACTATTCTTCGAATAGACAATATCAGCGGTTTCGAGCCAAATCCAGTGTTGTTTTACAATCAATAGAATAGGATGAAAACTTGAATTCTATAACACGGGTATATTTATCTACGATTGGCAACATTCGTAGAAGTAATAACTAAGAGCGTATTCCGAATCTCGGCGCTGAGCAATCTGATGGCATCACGGTGTTCCGAATTTCACCGGTGCGACACCGGTGGAGCCATCAGCCGCCATCAGTGAATCTGATTGGATCTTGTATAGGGCGGTGTGTTCTGCTTTAGTTCTGCTGTATTGTTTGTAATGAGCACAACGTAAAAACAATATGTTAATGGCTTATGAGCCAACATGTCAACGGACCAGTCATTACTACCGGTTCAAGAAATAAATTGTTTATGCTCTCTTTTCTTTGAATGAGATGGCAGTACGGAAATTTCGCAAAATTTTGCTAGCGTAGCACAGACAACAACTTATACAGTCTCCATGACAGCCATCGATCCTTCCAGCAGTTTTTTTCCTATTTCGCTGCAGCGTGACGTCATTATTGTTCTCCGGTCCGATGAGATTCGGAATACGCTGTACGTTTTTCCATGAATGTTAGAAAATGTACCATTTATCGTGCGTCGTCAGATGTGGATGAACTTCACGGGGCACTTGCACACTTTTCTCTTCAAGTATATGATATACTACGATTTTATATGTCTGTTTTGAATGTGGTGGTCGCCAATTTGAATGACTTTTGTAAAAAAAAGTGTTACGTAAACATTATATTTACTTAACTTAAATGTGTGATTATCAATTATACAGTTCCTGACATTCCCTGGCTTGCACTGACCCAGGATTACGTCCTAGATCATAAGTTACTATTTTAAAGTCGTATTTGGACCCTTCTATAAGCTCCTTATGTTTGTGCGAAATCTTTTGAATCAGCCTGTATTTTGTTGCCATATCTTTGGATAGCTTTCAACAACTCTCAAATCATAGGTATTCATTCACTACTTAGAGTAGTTTCCACTCCTCAGTAGGCTGTGAGTTTCAAAGCAGTATAGGTACACATTTCATGAGCTCCGTGGTGTGGTTAGTAACCCCAGGTATACAGACATGTTTGTAAATTTTTATAGCTGTTTCTTGTCATTGTGTTAATGATGCCTGTGAAAGGTGATCATATGAACTCTGGTGTAAATATCGGTGTATGGATTCAAACAGATGAAACAAGCTAGATTTGTTTTATGTTTCCGCGCTAGACAGAAAAACAAAAATATCTTGTGTGAAGTGCTGCAAACTGGCATGCTCAAAACACAGAAGAGAAATCTGCGTTGGATGTGCAAAATGAGAGTGTTCTTACTGCAAGCCTCAAAATAATACTAAGATTATTTCCAAATTATGCAGTATTGTTAGAATCATATCTCTTCTAAAAAATTGTGTATTGAATTTGCAAGCAAACTGTAATATAATTATTATATATCTCAACAATTTGTTATAATTTTTTTTCTCATATGTGAAAAATAATTATTGTGTTATCAGTAGAGCCCGGATGTTTGGCAAAATGCCTTTTTTACTGGGTGGACGTAAATCGTTATTTGCATAGATATAAATGTAATTTGGAGTAAATCGAAGCCATGGGGTCAATTTTTATTTTGCCTAAGTCTTTTTGAGGCGTTTCTTAATAATAAATACCTTTTTTGTCATTTTAAAGCAATATTTCTTGTTTATTTGCAATGTTCTAGTTAATTGTAATATAATGTGTATGAAATTTAAATATTTGAAACAATGACTAACTTTACTAACAATAGTAAACAAAAATGATTCTTTTCCGTGCTTAATCTGCTAATAATCGTGTTTTAATACTATTGATGTAATATGAACAATGATCGACAATCCACAGTTACAAATATAATGTCATGTCTTCACGATACCAACAATCAGCTTTATAATTTTAAATATTAAGCTCGTTCTCATAGAAGTTGTCACGTACCATTTCCAATCAGTGTTGCCAAGTCAGGGGTTTTGTAGCTAAATCTGGTGTTTTCAGGACTAGGTCAGCTACAGAATTTTACCGTCAGCGGCTAGCTATTTATTTGGCGTTTTTTGATGATTCTGGCAGAGGGAGACGATAATATTTTTAAGTCTTTTTTTTTCTGTAAAGACGTTATAATTGTTTTCATACGTACTTGTGGACAACAATATTAGTTAATCATAAACCAGTTTAATATGGTATGATCACAATTATTCATTGTGCAAGTATAAAATATCAACGTTTTATGTTAACTCGATTTCGTACAACTATGTCCATTTCCTGCCTCATCCATTCTTGTACAAATAAGGTATGCCACATTCGTTAAACTATTGACTAATCATGTAGGCATTGTTTTTGTAAATGAAGTGATATAATCATAAAGAGTAGATAATGAACTGAATTGTTGTTTTCGTTTATGATAACTTATGTTACGATATATTATTTAATTTATCATTCCGCATTGAAGTTTATGTAACACAGACATACTCGTACTTAAAACTTAAAACCAGACTCATTGTTGGCAGACACGTCTCCAGCTCAGTGTGAAATCAGATTTCGAACCGACTGGTGTGATTGTGAATGTGGTTGTTTCCGAAGTGTCCAGTATATTCTTGATCTACTTCATTCAATTTTGAAGAAATATGCCGCGTAAAACTCCATACGTACAAAAGTTTAGAGATGTGTGAAAAATACATAATGTGTTGAAAGACTGGGTGGAAGAAGTTGTCGATGATAGTTGGAAAGCTCGGCCCAAATGGTGTAAGGTGATATTGAAAGCAAAATATTCAGATTTAATTGTCCATACGATTTTGCAAAGAACATAGAACCTACAAAGTGACACACACTTTCCATAATTTAGTCTACATTTTTACAAAATTCTCTAATTTATAAAACTGTATAGTTTGTATTTCAAATTTGGAAGTGATGTATTAAGAAAAATCTGGAGTTTTTGAACTACAGTTTAGCGGTTTTTTAAGCTTGTGCAGCGGTAAATGAAATTCTGAGTTGGCAACACTGTTTTCAATTGTTTGCTTTCATATTTTCAAATCTTACTGCTAGTGATGGGCGAAGTTGTTCTTTTCCCGGAACAGTTCCGACTGTTCCGGTTCCGAAAAAATACTATGTTCCAAATAACAGTTCCGAAATAACAGTCACCAGTGGTGATGAGTCGGAGTCGTTCAAACGAACGGTACAGTACCCTTCCTCTTCACCATGCTGCTCACACTGGAGCACTCATAGGCATGACATAGTACACATTCTTATCTATAGATGGCACTGCAATGCACATTCGAATCGATTTTGGAAAATTGCTGTGCATGCGGACAGAACTCAAAAGCTTAATGTTAGTAATTACACAGCTGTTGACTACAAGGACAGAATACAACACTTTGTTTTCGTACATAAAGATATAAAGACATGGTAGCCAACTAAAAAAAAAAATAACATAACATTTAAAACATATGGTATGTAATTTCTGTTCTCTCTATTACATAATAAAAAAAAAACAAATCATTAATTTTTATTTTTACTTTTCTTAATGCACAGTTATAATAACAATAATAATAATAATATATATTACAATTTCATAAATAAAAAAGATATATATTGGCAGTACTGAAACCTGGAAACCCCGCAGTGGGTTAGTAAAATGTTGGAATCGCATCTTTACCAAAGTGTAATTTAAACTTCGCATTAAACCTCGCTCTCCAAATCAGTACTTATATGGGTAGTTTCCAACAAATAATGCTACAACATTTTTGTCGTTCTTTGATAACAGAGAAGATAGCACAAAAACTTGTGCTTGTCAGACTTAACCTCAACAAACGACATACAGACATTGTAACTAAACCACTCATTACCATTTACGACTTTAACCTTTGTATAATATCAGCTGATCAATGAATTAATAATAGTATGCGTACTTTATGACTTTGTAGAATGTTTATAAAACGGAATTAGTCAACTAATGGTGAAATAAACCATAAAGCGGGAATGAATATTACAGATTATTAAATACTTACTATAACATTACAGATGATTGGCCAGTCTTACAAATGTTGATATTAAAGTTCGCGCCACCGCAAGGATTTCAATTTCCATGCGCCCCCCTCCAACCACGTGAGAGTTTCAAGTACCAACTTCATCCAACGAAGTTCCAAGTATAACATAAAGAACAACGAGAACAGTGTAACTGCAGCTGTCGTTGGTTCATCCGAACAAGCTCCGACGTTCCGACTGTTATCTCGGAGTCGGAACATACCTTGTGCAACGCGGTACTGCGAGCCCGCAACAGCTGGGCAAGTGAGCAGCTCGGAGTCGGAACACTGTTATTTCGGAACAGGAGGTTCCGACCTACTGTTCATTTTTGCAACAGTTCCGAGACCGGAACAGTTCCAAAATAACTGTTGTGTTATTTTTTATCCATCTCTACTTACTGCTTACAATTTTGTGCTACACGTGTTTATTATTGTAGGAGAAAGAAATTTGAGTTATTATCGGGTGACAGAAGGTATAAGATCGGTTAGCTAGAATGCCTAAATTCAGTAAACCATTGCGAAGTAAACTCCATGCTTAAGCTAGTGAATTTGGTGCCCAAGTGTTTTCAACTGATGAAACATTTTTGTTATGTAAGGTTTGTGAAAGGACACTTAGTCAAGAAAAAAGTCTTTCATAAGTCAACATGTGTCACCTACAAAGTAAATATGTGAGTTATATTGATATAGTTTAAATTAATTGTTAAACTATATTATGCCTTATTAAAATTTATAATATCTTTTCAAAGATTATTATGCCCTTTTACGTTTTTATTGCCTTTTTTGCCTGGTAATTTAACTGTTATAAATGCCTAAACATCCGGGCTGTAGTTATCAGCAATCTCTATGTTTAAATAAAAAAATAATTACTTAATTTTATAGTTAATCAGTTATGAGCAATTGTCACGCACTGACATTTCCATTATAGCTAGTTATCAAATTTAGAAATTCTGTAATTTTGTAATTTTACAAAGCTAGTTTGTCTTTTCATCTTCAAATTAATTATTTCATAATACAAAAATTCCTGAATAACACATCCCTTAAGAATATAATACAAAATAAAAGCCTTTGCACACAAAAGACCCGAAAGAATAAGTGGGGTGACAAGTAACCACATGTTTCCAAAGCTGTAAAAAAAAAAAAGAGTCTGCAGTCCAGAGATAAGAACGATTGAAGAGGGTGAAATAATAGAAGAAAAATAGGTTTGACGTATGAGAAGATTATATTAGAATTGGAGATGAAAATATAGGTCTATTGCGTTTCATGGGTATGAAAGTTGGTTGGCTGATTTCCAATATCTGCAGTTAATGATCGACTAAGGAGTAATGTCAACCTCGGCTCCTGCCCTCATTTTGCTCCAAATGTGAGTTCAGAGAATTTCACGATCTGATCTGCAGTCCAGCTCGTCTGGAATTGTTGACATAATCACAATCTAATCACAGACAACTCAAGAAATGACAGCGTCTAAACCCGTGCATTTGAGTTGCTCTGGATCTTTCAGTTTATTTAGACATTTTAATTCTTGTGCAGAATATTTCAGGCAATCAAGTAGTTTGTTTAGTATGTACTGTAGATGGATGTAGGTAGAAAAGTGTAGGCTAATAATATAAAAACAGCCAGGCAAACCACGAAGAGAAATACATGATAATTGATGTGAACATTTTGTAAAGTACCTAAAATGAATACATATGCTAGAAAACTAATTGTCATAATTATTTATTACATTACATTTGTGCATCAAGTGCAATGATTGTTATAAATTTACACGTTTTAAATTTAATAATCGTGGCAAAGGAGATGGTTATACTTAGGTCTAATCTTCTTAAATATCATGTCTTCGACGTAGCTCTGGCCGCAGAAGCGTTGGCTGCTGATCCGAAGCTGCGCTCGGACATGGGTCGATTCCGGCTTGGACTGATTACCTGGTTCGATTATTTCGCCATCCGTTAGTCGGATGTCAGGTAACCTCATCTCTTCTAATCCTAGGCCTATTTGTAAATAAATATTTTAATTATTTCCTTTGAATTCGAATAAAATATGATACGATGTGAGCAAATAGTATCTCTTGTTATCTTTATTTATTTTTATTCAATTCTCGAAGTAGTCTTATTAAATATCAAGACAGGTTTAATTTTCTTTGGATAAATTCACTTGCACTACTGGCTCGTGAATTTGTCGAGAGACTGAAAACCTCTTGTATTAGGGCCTACATATGTGGTAATTGGCTGAAAGACGATGATAGTAATCATTACATTTGAATTATGGAAAAGAAAAGAAATTGACAGTTGAATTTGCTTGTAGCCTTCTCATTCAGAGTATATCTACACATAGGACTTCAGATTTTACTCCCGTTCCAAAGAAAATCGTTAGACGTACTTGTATCGTTGTTAGAAATCAACCACACTACACTGAGTTTCATTAAGCGAACCTTCTTGTCTAATAGTGGCATAATCATTATTTGGCATCCGAAGATGGAAAGCTAAAAATATGACAACAAAAAGTCTACACCTGTGGAGTAACGGTTAGCGCGTCTGGCCGCGAAACCAGGTGGCCAGGGTTGGATTTCCGGTCGGGGCAAGTTACCTGGTTGAGTTTTTTTTTCGGGGTTTTCCCTCAACCAAATATGAGCAATTACTGGCTAACTTTAAGTTCTGGACTCCGGACTCATTTTACCGGCATTATCACCTTCAACTCATTCAGACGCTAAATAACCTAAGATGTTGATAAAGCGTCGTAAAATAACCTACTAAAAATATAACAAAATGTTAGCGTGACGTAAGTGTATAGTCAAATTCCATTAATGCCGTCAAGTTTTGAAGTTGTATTTACAACCAATACTTCATGCACCTCCCACTGTTATACTAGTAATCATGTATATAATACCTAGGTAGACACAAAGATATTCATTCCTACGAGCACAGTGGCTTGCCACTAATGTTGTTTAGTCAACTGTCCGAAGACAGGTTTGAAACGTCACAAATGATACCAAGAAGGCACTACTTATGAGGCAACTGGGACAGGAAATAATGGGGTAGGGTGGCCAATTCCTTTCCGCCTCCATTGTATACATCACTGACTACATACATATTACACTAGTCAGACAAAGAGTATTTTTCCTCTGGGACATATCGTCAAGCTTACACCTCTGAAATGTTGACATACATCGTAAACGAATGACGACGGCTTAGCCATTACTCTAGATGAACACCACTGAAAACTGGAATACACAATAGAGCGGAGTCAAGCAGCACATGCAAGGTAGGGGTGGGGATAAAAGACGCAGTTTCGTTGTCACCACGAGTAAAGAACGAGACGGCATTAATGAAATCCAGCGTAAGAAACGGCTAAAGCTCAGCTTTAGGGCTGCGTGAAAGATGTGGTCTTGCGTTCGAATCCCGCGTGATCCTAAGTAGGCATACCATTCATTTGTTTGTTTGAAGGTCTGATTTCGTTGTTTACGAAACAGCTATTGGCTAAAGAGTAGCTATGGAGATGCATGAAAGCCGTGATCTTGAGTCCAAACCGGGACGAATGGTAAGTCTATACAGACGACATTCGAAGGTATCTTCCCGCTGAGCCGGATGGTTTGTTATTTTATCCTGGTTTTGAAAAAATACATAATTTAAATTCATAAATCTTTAGTTGTTCATTTAATTTAATTTGTACTCTTGACACGTTTTGTACGAAGAAATGGGAGATTAAAAACGAAAAAAAAATGAAGAGTGCCGAATCGATTGAGTTGGAAATGATTCTTTCATTGAAGTTAATAAATAACACTTAAAGTTATAATAATTCCAATTAGTCCTATATCTCTTGAAATTTTTACTGTTTATGTCGTTTATGGCATGGTATTGCTTGCATACAAAACTTCGTATTCAGATTCTGGTTTATTTATGAGTGTCCGCTGCAGTTTGTCTCTGTAATAAGGAAGTTTACTTCTCTCTGAAGGTACTGCATACTCTACCCTCAACGTAGGAAGTTGCCGCAAGAGAGGAGATAGTACAGCTAGCCAATAAAGGGACTTCATCACAACTAAGCTATCGCAACAAATTGGTGTATAGTCACGTTACCTCAGAATTAACCTCCAGACTTCTGTCTTTATTCATTATACGAATGATGGGAACGCAATGAGTTTACAAATTTTTAATGAAAATGAGTGGAATATACTTTCAGGTGGACAGTGGTAGAGAACCGAAAAACTTCCTGGGTTTCAATATTTGTATTAATCTTGCTATTAAAATGAATTTTTATCTAAGAAACTCAAAATTCGTAATTTCTTTGTATGGAATTGTGAGATAATTTCAGTAACTGGGACTGTAATTCTTTTTGTTTTATTTAATTTAAAATTCATTTTCAGTAGGCCTACATTCAAAATGCATTTTGAACGGATCCTGGAAGTATCCGTGTTAATTGGTTTTATAACACTGAAAATATGAGATCTGGTCTGGGGAAAAGTGATCATAGGAACACAGATCCTAGGACAGTGATGTCAAACTCAAAGCCACCATAAAACTACACAGAGCATGGTACCAGACTCGAGGCAGATGTCGTAATGCAGACGACAATTCAATCGTACCTGATAGGCGACGTCATTCAGTGTTTTGTGACCGATCACATTGCAGTGTGCGAATATAGGCCTAATACCAGGGAAACTTCTAAATTACCAATATTGGTTATGTTGAATAATACGACAGAGAGTAGTAGTTGATAAGTGGAGAATATTATTCTAAGATACAGTAGAAGTGTAATAATAATAATAATAATAATAATAATACTTACTTACAAATGGCTTTTAAGGAACCCGAAGGTTCATTGCCGTCCTCACACAAGCCCGCCATCGGTCCCTATCCTGTGCAAGATTAATCCAGTCTCTATCATCATATCCCACCTCCCTCAAATCCATTTTAATATTATATTCCCATCTACGTCTCGGCCTCCCCAAAGGTCTTTTTCCCTCCGGCCTCCCAATTAACACTCTATATGCATTTCTGGATTCGCCCATACGTGCTACATGCCCTGCCCATCTCAGACGTCTGGATTTAATGTTTCTAATTATGTCAGGTGAAGAATACGATACGTGCAGTTCTGCGTTGTGTAACTTTCTCCATTTTCCTGTAACGTCATCTCTCTTAGCCCCAAATATTTTCCTAAGAACCTCATTCTCAAACACCCTTAATCTCTGTTCCTCTCTCGAAATGAAAGTCCAAGTTTCACAACCATAGAGAACAACCGACAATATAACTGTTTTATAAATTCTAACTTTCAGATTTTTTGACAGCAGAATAGATGACAAAAGCTTCTCAACCGAATAATAACAGGCATTTCACATCAAGCCATAATTATTGGACATAAGCGTTTAGTTAACTCCCTTAATAACAGTAATCTTTCAGTTGTTACCCTTAACAACACGTTAATCCCTTATTCATCTGTCGTAAAAAATCTTGGCTTCTTTTTTGATAATAATCTAAGTTGGAATTTTCAAGTTAAAGAAACGATAAAAAAAATCTGTTCCTCCATTCACTGTTTGAGTCGCTTGAGAAACTTCTTGCCCCAGCAACTAAAACTTACCCTAGTGCAAACCCTAGTAACGCCGCACTTCGATTATTGTGACGTTTTGTTAAGTGACCTAAATTCTGAATTGTCAGTCAAGTTACAGCGAGCTCAGAATATGTGCGTCAGATACGTGTGCAACATCCGACGGTATGATCACATATCACCGTCCTTCGCAAGTCTCTCGTGGCTCCGACTTAAAGAACGTAGAACTTTACACTCTTTGTCTTTACTCTTTCGAATTCTGCACACTTCAACACCAAATTACCTTTCGTCTCGTTTCTCTTATCTATACTCTAACCACGACGTAAATACCAGATCACTTATCTGTGGCACGCTAAGTATACCTCTTCATAGAACATCTTGTTATTCATCATCTTTTACAATATCCACCTCGCGTCAATGGAATTCCTTGTCACAAAGTATTAGGGGCTGCAAGACAATAAACACCTTTAAGAACAGCTTAAAAGATAACCTTATTAGCATTTCACTCCAATCATACTGATTTAAACTATCACTGACTACATTGTTACTTTTTTCTTTAGACATCATCCTGATTGTGCTGTATTTTAATTGTCTCGTAATAATCTCTTTCTATTATCTAATATTATTTGAAATATATTAACATTCTATGTATTTTAGTTTAATTCTGCTACACAGTTTATTTCAGTGTTTAATTAATAGTTCATAGTATTTTGTTGTTTAATTTGTAAATAACTTTTGTATACATGTAACTCTCATCTAAATCAAATTGTTGGATTCTTTGTAAGTTCGTGCATATGTATATACACTTTTTGCTGGTTGAGTGGAAGAGAAGGCCTTACGGCCTTAACTCTGCCAGCTAAAATAAATTATTATTATTATTATTATTATTATTATTATTATTATTATTATTATTATTATTATTATATTGATTTTGCGTTTAATTTCCTCCCGAGTGTCATTTATATTTGTTACTGTTGCTCCAAGATATTTTAATTTTTCCACTTCTTCGAAGGATAAGTCTCCACTTTTTATATTTCCATTTCGTACACTATTCTGGTCACGAGACATAATCATATACTTTGTCTTTTCGGGATTTACTTCCAAACCTATCGCTTTATTTGCCACCAGTGGCAGAGCTTGACATGACTGTCCTAGGGCACAGATTCTTGTTTTTTATGTTTTGTATGACATACATGGAGGACTGAATTTGTGCTTATCTCTGCATAACTTGAGTTCTGATTTGCGCACATTTTAATTATTGCCTTGTTTAAATTATGCTATGGATATAATTGGAAGCTTTTAAAGGCTTGTAACGAATAGAAGAATAGGAAAAAGTATTACCGATAAAATTAGCACACAGGATAGTTCTGTAAATTTCGAAAATTTAAATTAGTTATTTACTATAAATCGAAATGTAACATATTTTAAGGTAATGATGTTGCATTGAGCTCGTATCACTATGGAGAGTTTCGCAACCCCAAGTAATATTTTGACTTTGCTTGGTTTTTTGAGGGTTGAACTCGTAACGGATCCATGTACCTAGTCACTCTTTAGCTCATTATACCGCCCTATAGGCCTATGTGCGATTGTTATACACTCCGATGCTGAAGACTGACCATACTACCTCAATGCTGACAGGTTCCATTCATCATGCAACTACCTGCTAAGCTGAAAGGCCAAGTTTCAATCCCTTAAATCTTATACCACTACCGGAGATCTGTACTATAGATATCCTACAAACAAAACTCAGCTCGGACTTCTCGTGGCGCGCATGCTATATCCCCCTTACTCCCCTGCAGTAGCGTGAGAGCATGCTGGAAACGGGAGCATACGTCATCTGCGCGAGACATTCACGGCCACTGGTTTCTGCGCACTGAGTTTTCCTTGTTGGACTCCTATACCTCCGAAACTTCGCCGCAGTCTATTTTTAACTGTTGAAGATCATAGATAAAATAAGGGAGTAGTGAAGAATGTTCATTCATATTGTGCTGCATAAGGGCAGGTCTTTCACTACAAACCCAGCATTCTCCTATTTTCTGCCTTTCCCTTAGTCTCCGAATATTATCCATATATCTTAATGTCGTCTATCTTCTGATTTCTTCTGCCCCGAACTCTTCTCCCGTTTACCATTCCTTCCAGTGCAACCTTCAGTAGTCAGTTTCTTCTTAGCCAGTGACCCAGTTTCAGCATCATTCTTTCTTCACCCACTCTTTCCAATACAACTTCATTTCCTATTCTGTCTGTCCACCTCACACGTTCCATTCTTCTCCATATCCACATTTCATTAATGCTTCTATTAATTTCTCTTCATTTCGTCGTAATATCCATGTTTCTGCGCCTCACAATGCCACACTCCACACAAAGTTTTTCACTAGTCTCTTCCTTAGTTCTTTTTCCAGAGGTCCACAGAAGATGTTTCTTTTTCTATTAAAAGCTTCCTTTGCTATTGTTATCCTCCTTTTGACTTCCTGGCAGCAGCTCATGTTGCTGCTTATAGTACACCCCAAGTATTTGAAGCTGTCCACTTGCTCTACTGTCTCATTTAGAATTCGCAGGTTTACCTTCTATATTTTTTTCCTATGGCTATAATTTTCGTCTTGTTTGTATTTATCTTCATTCAATACTGCTCACAGCTGTCATTTAGCTCCAGTAGCATATCCCTTAGTATTATCTCCGCTTCTGCTAACAACGTCATAACAGCAAATCTTATGCACTTTATTCTTCTTCTTCCTACTATCACCATTTCCATGTTCTGAAAACAGTTCTTCACTAAATCCTCCAAGTAGATGTTGAACAAGGTAGATGATAAAGGGCATCCTTGTCGTACTCCTCTCCCTATTTTGCTTCACTCTGATACTTCTTCTACCCTGACCTTGACTCGTTTCATATAAAGGTTGCTGAACAGCCACCCATCTTTCCAGTCAACACCAATTATCTTCAGGATACCCATCAGTTTATTCCAATCCACTCTGTCAAACGTCTTTTCTAAGTCCACAAATACTGTATATCCTTACTTCTTTATTCTTCTGTAAATATTTTTCGCTGATTGTTCGTAGCAGTCCAATTGCATCTTTCGTACCTTTTTCTTTCCTGAAGCCAAACTGCTCTTCTTCCAACTGTTCTTCCATCTCAGAATACAAACTTCGATTCAGTATTCGCAGGAGAATCTTCGTCGAGTGTGATATCAGTGTTGAATAATTTCAAAGGTCCCGGGTTCGATACCCGGCCCCGGAATAATTTTTCCCTTGAAATTTATTCAATTCAACTTCACAGGGAGCTATACCTGAAAGCTAGATTTGCTGAATAGTGTTGTTGGAATGAAAAAGGGAAACGGAAGTTCCCAGGGAAAAACTCTCTGCAACGTCTGTCCTGTCCACTACAGATTTCATCACAACTAGGCCAGCTGTCGAACTCGGCTACGTTAATATGAAGCCAGAGTGTTAGCGCTGTGCAATAGACATGGCTAAATAATATTAGTCCTATGTAGACTTACTCTGCCAAACTTCGAGATCGTGGTGGTGGTGGTGGAGTCACACACATGCGTGTGCTCAAGAATGCAATACGGTATGCTGCATGACTGAACACGTTGAAATGAGAATACTGACTCTTTGCATTATTTGTATGTATTTGACGTAGTGTTTTGTTATGAATTCACGTCATTTCGGGTAGAATGTAAGGTACAATCTCACATTACTTTGTTATATTTTAGTTGTTATTTAACGACACTATATTAACTACGAAGTTATCTGCTGTCGTTAAAATTAGATATAGTGAGCTAGTAATTTACGAGATGAGTCCGATAATTCGTGATGGGATAACCTGGCGTTTGCCTTACAGTTTTGGAACTCGCTAAACAAGTTAGGCTGTAGTTCTGTCTGTTAAGTGATAGATTCTCACTCAGTCCATTAAGTGACACTTCACTAGACAAGTTGAGCTGTAATTAAGATAGTTATGTGACAGCTTCTCAACCAACAAGCTAAGCCGTAGTTCAGTTCGTTTCGTGATGACTTCTCACTAAACAGAATACACGAAGAGTATTTCAGTCACTCATTTTTGTTCAGTGAGCAGTGAATCCGTTCAGTGAATCCGCGTTTACATATAGCGAACGAAGCCGAACAAACGTGGACGAATAGTAGGTGTGTACACTGAGCAGTGAGCAAGCATTTTTCCAGTAGGCAATGTTGGGGACCGGGAATGTGAGCTAGTACAAGGACATTGACTTGGTTCTGCAATCGATTACGGGAATAACAAGGTATACGTAAACAAATCTGGACAGCTCTGAAAGTAAATATAAGCTACTTAACAATTGTGTGAGTACAACCTGTGTATATTTTTGTGTGGCTTTACTTTGTTTATAGTGTGATTTTTCTTTTTATTTCTGTTATTGTATTCGTATTTCTGGTGATGTGGAAGAGAAGGTCTGATGGCCTTAATTACACGAGAATAAATAAATAAGTTAGTTGAATAAATAAAATATATAAATAAATAAATTACAAAGATTTACTTTTATGTACCTTTCAATATGTGCAGAAGAATTATCATAGAATTATTTGTGGGTTTAGGTTTCCTCCTATCCTTCAGGATCAGTAGGGTGAAGTTGCCTAATGCTGTGATACGTTTTTTTTTTTTTCACTGAATATCACGGGATTGGAATCTTGCTTGGAAGTTCACCGATATCTCAAAAGTAGCTGAAGGATGCACTCTTTCGAGAAAGATGTCTGGCGCTATGATCGAACGGCAAAGCTTTGACTGACAGGGGTATCACGGCATTAGGCAACTTTACCCTACAATTAACAATGCACAACTCATATCTTCAGTGTTTCATCAAATTCCGCTGCAAAAATATACGGCTGAGAACCTTTAACCTTCGGCGTTATTATTCAGCAGGTACACTGTTTACGCATGCTGCGGTAGTGACTGGTGAATGGATAGTAAACTTGAAACCACCGTAACGCATCCTATCAGTCCCCAACATTACAAGAATAATCTTAATTTTATATGTTTTTTAATAGTTCCTTCACAAATATTAATTGAATTGATGAATATTGGTATATATTACTATACTTATGTAGGATATATTTACTACTAACAATGCCGGAAAGCATTGTTGTACATTGGTATTTTTCTTATTTTACAATTGTTATGGGAATTCAGAAATTATTATATTATGTTGGCGGAAGGGGAAACATAAAAAATTATATGCACAAAACAGATGTATACGTTCATTTGAACCTTCACAACAATGTAAACGCAAAGAACAATTTGTTTAAAGCATTTCTTAATTAATTTTTGATGTTTCCAATTCCGCCAACATAATATAATAATTTCTGAATTCCCATAACAATTGTAAAATAAGAAAAATACCAATGTACAATAATGCTTTCCGGCATTGTTAGTAATAAATATATCCTACATCAGTATAGTAATATTATATACCAATATTCATCAATTCAATGAATATTTTTGAAGGAACTATTAAAAAAAAACTTTAAAATTAAGATTATTCTAATAATTTTCACACCTCTGTATGTCATATTCGATGTGATGAAGGAATTGAACATATATCCGAACCGTTTCCAGACTTTTTTATAGAATATCCCATCAATGCTTCTATACCATATTACACAAATTAATGGACAGCCTTAAAAAAACTATAAATTGGAGACTGTCTCTTTGTCCAGATGAGAAGATTTTGATAACATTGAGGTAAACTAAACAAAACCCTTAATTACCAGATATTTTATTTTTATATTACATAATACAAGAAACGTTTGAAAACCCATTTAAGGGAGATGATGGATGAAATTTTTATTTTCTAGAATTGTTTGGTTAAACAAAACATTATATTAGGCTACTATAAGAATTGACATATTTATGTTACTATCAGCCTAATATTTATTTTTACTTATTCCATCCTTTTGACAAAAGACAGTTGCATATATCGGAATGTATCTCCTTCTAGAAATTACAAGTCTCATACCATTTTTTTTTTTTTGCAGCATCTCTGAACTCCTAGGAAGAAATAAAGTATTCTGAGAAGTAAACTTTCACACCTCTTAATCGAAATTTGTTTTATTGTTTATAACTTAAAAATTCATTTTCTCGTGTTAAATTTTAACGTAACACAAGAAAGTTCTTATCATACATATTCCGAAGTGATACAGTGTTAAAAAGTGTGTAGGCTAATCAAGATGTATTAAAAATTCACTTAAGTTGAAACTATTTTCCGTCATATTCTCCCTCATAGAAATCAATGCCTCATTTGATGACTGACATGAAGCAATGCTGTTTGCAGACGATGTTGATAAAGTGGCATATGTTGGAGTTGCGTTGACTGATTCCAAACTTATGACGTCATGCCTTGATGGAGCGATCACTTCCCTGCTAAGAGAAACGTTGTCCGTGGAGTATTTAGAAACATTTTTCTCAAGAATTTGTTCTGTTAATTGCAGGATTCCCATTTTAAATTTCAGTTCTTGATGACAAATTCATGGCTTTCACGTCTGGTAAAACGCTTTGTAAGAATACCATATCTGGGTCATGTCCGGTAACGTTCTTGTCCAACAAACTCTTTCTTCTTTTTCTTCAAAGTAGTTACACGGAATATCATTTACATCACTCAAAGTTCGTGTTCTTTTCTTCCTATACTTATCACTGGCTACTGGTGGAGACGGCTTTCTAGGAGGAACGATATAAGGAGAAAGAAATGATGTTGTTGGAAGAAGAGATTGGCAACGGATCATGTTCATCATTGTCGTCGTGGGAGACTGCATGGTCATCCTCTTCATTCTTTTATAACTGTGTACGGCAAATAACAAATTTTAAAATATGATGTGTTATGCTGGCAAAATAGTATTTAAATTATTAATTGGTCGATGCATAAGTGGATTTCGTTTGTGTTCAGTAAGCGCTGGAAAAATATTAGAGGGCGGTACTCCAAGTATAATAAGAAAAGAACTCAGCCCTCAGGTTCTGCAGTTAAACCAGTTAAAAAGTATTATCTGGCACCACATCTACAATATTTCAAAAATTTTTTTGAAATCTCGCTCTTCCATTGTGTTGCACAATGGCAAAACAAATGCAAAACAAACCAAATACTTGAAAGAGCGCGCTCCCATGGATATTGTATGGATTAAATACTTGCATTTTGTGATGTTTCTGCTAAAAGAACACTAGTTCAAGCTTTGTGTGCAAAGAAACTAATAATAAATAGTTAATAAACTTACCTGTTTCGTTTACTTTTCTTGCGATTATTCGCCATGTTTTGCCCTGTACACTTCTATTAACAATAATCTGAGTGATTGAAGTGATATAATGATGAATACTTTTCAACCTCTTCATAAAATTGAATGTCAAGTTCAAAATCGTCGCGCATTTTGTTATGAAGTCAGACGCCACGTGTCGCTTTGAAAGGTCGTTCGTGATTGGAAAGAGACGCAGCGCAGGCTTCGGAGTGGCGCGCCCCCACCCCGTCCTCTCTGTGTGCATTGACACATTTGTTTACTCGAAAAGGCATCATGCCTCCGCCCGATGTCCGAGCCACGTCTTCTCTGTGTGCATTGCGCCTTAGCTGCCAATCTTGCTGAGCTCATAAACCGAATCAACCCTGGAGTTGCAGAAGTGACGCCGTATATCCTGCGTCGAGTTTGGGAAGAAACTAACTTCAGGTATGAGGTTTTCCGTATGACCAATGACAGTCACTTTGAACCACATTGAATGTTTATGTGTAAACTTGATGTGTTTTGCTATCAAATGACATAAAAACCAATTATGTAAGTCTTCTCAATAGATTTTCGTGAACTTTCAGTATTGTAAAGTCCTTTTTGAATCATCCTGTAAAATTCAATGTTGTGATGTGTACGTCTTCCGAATAAGTCACCTACGGCCCGTAAGTCTAGACTGGCGACGACCATTCCCTGTAGTGTGATCCAATAAAAATCTCAAAGGAACTGACTTCAGGTCTCTAAGCTTGTAGTTTAATAAAATTCCTTTCAGTGGAATCCCAATTGTTTCCACAGACACACCAACGGGAACTAAAGGAAAAATAACGTACAAGAGATAAAAAGGTGCCACTATCGACTTTAGTTACTACTGGAACTATGAACCGTTACTGTTCCATCTAGACCAAATGTATATAGAGCATCATTAACAGAATGGAACAGGGTTTTCTCAGAAGAGAGAATCAAGTCTGTATTCCGGAAAATTCAAATTGAATTCGTGATATAGAAGACAGTACTGGCACAGATTTTCTCGTGTTAGTCTAGTTTCCAATGGAATTTTTCCACCTAACCTTCGTCATCGACCATTGGAAAGTGTCATGTCTTATCAATAAACATTTTAAGATATTCTCCGATACATAAAGAAACACCTCCAATTTGAATAGATGGACAAAATGGCATTTTAATATATACAGTATATAACAGTGTTGTTTGTACACCTCATATACAGGGACATCATTTTATTTTTACTAACATTTTTAATATTAATCTGGCTATACCTTTCTATTAACGATTGAAACAGGAAACACCGTTTGCTACCCCTTCCACGACTGGAGTTCGATAATACTGGCGTAAAATACAAATCACTTTACTAGTATAGGAAGGAAGAAAAGTAGTTCATACATTTATGTAAACTAGGAAATATCGCAATTTTGAGTTTGATAATTTTTATTAGGTTTTTGTTTAATCAAAATACAGTACTGTATTAAAACTTAGTGTTTTTACTCACGAATTGAGCTATCCATTCGGACGTATTAATTATGTAATGTATATTGTACTGTTACGGCGGCCGGGTAGCTCAGTTGGTAGAGCAGCTGGCTACGGACTGGAAGGTCCGGGGTTCGATCCCAGGTGGTGACAGGATTTTTTCTCGTTGCCAAACTTTCAGAACGGCCCCAAGGTTCACTCAGCCTTCTATAAAATTGAGTACCGGGTCTTTCCCGGGGGTAAAAGGCGGTCAGAGCGTGGTGCCGACCACACCACCTCATTCTAGTGCCGAGGTCATGGAAAGCATGGGGCTCTACCTCCATGCCCCCCAAGTGCCTTCATGGCATGTTACGGGGATACCTTTACCTTTTACCTTTTTTTATATTGTACTGTTACAGCACATTAGCGTACAATATAGAGAATGAACTTAAATTGAAAAATAATCATAATATAGATATTAAACACATTTTTGAAAATGGTGGTCGTTCATTTCGTTAAAGGCTTCAGTTCTTTTGTGCATATTATCACACTATAGACTATTGTACCTAATTCCAATTACCAGTTTCGTCCTTCGTACGAGTAACTCATGTTGAAATAATTCTGTACCTACTCTATAAAAGAGTACCTTACGTACTGTAAATTCAATCTTCACTTCTGCCCGATCCAAAAAGATAAAATTACTCAGAAATGCTATCTACTGTCCGTTCAAGTGGTTTTGTCGCAGGGTCGTAGAAAGGGAGGGGGAATTACGTGACAGGCCCTTTTATTTAAGTTATTTTAAACACTTGTATAATATTACGTAGACGTCAAATTCCTAACAGAAATTAATGTTTTCAGAAAAGAGCTAAGATCGCCCAGCTACTAGACTTTACAGAGGGCGAACAGAAGCAGGTGGGGGAAACCGGGATACGACGTAGGCAAACGGACAGTATCTGTGCGAGAATATGATTCAATATTGAAAGCTCTTTCGTCACTGGAAAACGCGAACATATTTCTGGAACGTACTATACTCACTAACTCAGTACTGCTTACGCGCCCTCGGCTCTGTGTCTTGAATGGTTCGAAGTTTACTAGTAGAAGGGGTGGGAGTGAAGTACATTAAAAAACTCAGGCACAATAAAAATTGAAGTAAAAATAAAATGATGTCCCTGTATTAGTAAACTGATCTTGAAATGACCTTAAAATTAAAAATATATTAATAAAACTAAATTAATTATGTTTGATTAGTTAAACACGAACAGAGTGACATGAATAAAATTAATGTACATACATCTGTTACATAAAAATTTAAAACTACATATTCCGTGAAATTCATGTAACACTGTTGTTTGTACACTTTCCCCACGGACAGAGGGTAGTTACATTTAGATGCATAGTAAACAAGCATGCAATGTGCACAGGGTTGTCTTTTAGTGGAGATGACTTGCTGTTAGTTTTTCATTAAGAATTGTGCACAATGGAGCGTCGTAAGGAGCTCAGTTCCGATTCGAAGAAAGTTATTGTTCGCCTGGCTCTGAAAGGCTTTTCCTGTAGAAAAATAGCTAAAGTAGTGCATAAAACACTTTCTACAGTGCAACACATTGTAGAAAAATGTCGAAATCATGGAATTTGGAATAACTTGGCAAGGAAAACCAAACAAAAATTGCTAAATGCACGTGACGAGTGATGCATAGTTAATCAAGTTGTCGAAAATCCAAGAATAAATGTTCTACAAATTCGAGCCATGATTGAAGATTCTTCAAATACGAAGATCAATAATCAAACTGTCTGGCGTGTGTTGTGGAAAAATGATTACCATGGCAGAAGACCACGAAAAAGGCCGTACATTAGTGAGACAAATCAAGCTCGAAGATTGGACTTCGATGAAGAACATGTTGGAAAGGATGAGGAATTTTGGAACAGGGTGATTTTATCAGATGAGACGGAGATAAATCTTTATGGCGCCGATGGCACTCATAGGACATGAAGAAAGCGCAACACAGATAACGACAGAAACAACACATTACCTACAGTGAAATACGGGGGTGGATGCATACAATAGTGGGATGCATGTCTGCAAAACGTGTGGGAATATTGAATTCAAAGATGGGGTTGTGGATAAGTATGTGTACAATAAGATTTTAAGGTCAAATGTTAGGCAGAGAGCACAAAAAATGGGGATGCCACTTGTGTAGCCCATATGTTCCAACAAGACAATTACAGTAAACATAATGGTTAAATCAATAACATTATGGAACATATCCCAAAAAGTGCGAATACCTCCTCAATCACCAGACTTGAACCCCATCAAACATTTGTTGAAAAGGAGTGTCAGAAAGCAGATGTGTTATCTTGCGATTCAATGGCTACTGTTACGTGAACACGTGTTACAATGTTACTACCTGTTCGATTTTATTTGTATATCTCAAAAGCCGTTCACAAACGACCTCAATGATGTTGGACTTCTACATTTAACTCCCGTCCTTGATTCATCTCTCAAAAGGACCTTATTTAATTCCCTTCCGGCATAGCTCAGTCGGCTGAGGCGCTTGCCTGCCGATTCGGAGTTGCGCACGAGAGCGGGTTTGATTCCCGCTTCGACTGATTACCTGATTGGTTTTTTCGAGGTTTTCCCCAACCGTAAGGCGAATATCAGGTAATCTATGGCGAATCCTCGGCCTTATCTCGTCAAATACATCTCGCTATCTCCAATCCCAGGTTACGGGCCCGGCCTAGGTCGATGGCATTTAAGTGTGCTTAAATGCGACAGGCTCATGTCAGCAGATTTACTGACATGTAAAAGAACTCCAGCGGGACAAAATTCCGGCACACCGGCGGCGCTGATATGACCTCTGTAGTTGCTAGCGTCGTTAAATGAACCATAATTATTTTCTATGCCAAATAACCTAGTAGTTGATACAACGTTGTTAAATAACCAAGTAAACAAAATTCCCTTACACCGGGTATATTGATGACGAAATAGTTTAATGGTGGTGGTGATTGTACCTAATTATTTTAATGAACAAAAAATTATTGATGATGATGATTATGATGACGACGAAGATAGTGACAGTGACAATTATCATGATAGTGGCGATGAAGTTTATGGTAATGAAGACGAAAATTATATGTTGACAAAAATGATGATGCTAATAGTGATAACAAAGTTTAAAAAGATGATAATCATGATGAAGTGGGAGGGATATTATGTATGTATGTATGTATTTATTCACACTACAATGAGTAAATACCAGGTGGCAGTGGTAACTAATTACACTCAATAATGACAATTAATAATGAACACAATTAATAAAAATACAATTAATCATACATTAATAACAATACTACAATAATAATTAATAGTAATAATAATAATAATAATAATAATAATAATAATAGTAATAACAACAATAAAGAGCATCCTAAATTAAATGAAGCACAATCACTTAACCTCTTCAGTCCTATTGTAGAGTGTACTCTATATAATTTTCTTAAAATTTTTTTTTTTTTGCATTGTGTTGGATACTTTACATAATTTTGAAAAATTAAATATGATAGAAATGAAGAGTATTACTTTTGCAACATTTCTATACCAAAATAATTATAATTTAAAATTTGGGGGTACCAAGAGTCAAAATTGCCCCAAATTTGATTTTCTGTGAAGACTTGATTTGGAATTTTTGGAACCCCAGAATTTTTTTTTTTCAATTTTTAAATATATAAATTCGGGACTGAAGAGGTTAAAATAACATTTAAAGTAAATCTAATTTCTATCTTAACGATAAGTTCGAACTAAAACCCACGAGTAAGATATGTTCATACATGCACAAGTACCTTTCAGCACTACACTCATTTCGCTGTCAACTCACTCACTGCACTGAAACTATTACACATTTCACTGATACTATCCTGATTTCCCTAAGACTTCAAAAACATTTCACTGTTCAAATACTTTGCAATGCCATTATAAGCTATAAAACTTCACTCACACAACACTTCACACTTCACTGACACAACACACTTCTTCACTGGACAACACTTCAAATAACATAACACCACTTACACCCTTTAAATAGTGTGTGTAATATACTACCGTCTGTTAGTAAAGTCCTTAAGCCTATTTTTAAATACATTTTTTATGATTGGTTATTATATTGATGATGGTGATGTGATGATAATCAATATGAGAGTTGGGAATGTTTTATTTAAATCTAAAGCGAATGTATCAGATTAACACTAAATAATATTGTTTTGAGAGTTGCATTAGCTTATTAAACGGGTTAACATGGGATGGTGCCTTTTACCAGACAACGTACCCGGGATATGAGACTGGTAAAATAGGATTTAGAACAAAGTGTAATTTAATAATGCAATAGTCGTTTCATACAAAGCCTTAATTAAATTGTAAGCTCATTCTGCCACCGGGATTACGCCCTTCTGTATGTCGTGATATTGTGGCGTAATGTGTATAGTATTTATAGTAATCTGCATACATGCCATTTGCGGTTGCACGCCCCGCCCCCAACCCTGAGAGTCTACCCCCATTGCGTTCCAATATCATATTGATGAGGCCCTAATTGATTTGCAAGTAATTCATCGATGCTGTACCAAATGCAATAGTTATGTACTGTCTAGTGAATTATGTCCCTTTCTCTCTTGGTTTTACAGTCCCATGTAATGGCAGATATGTATACTTCTTGTTCTAGTGATAAAACATGCGATGAATCTCCAGTGACAAGAAGTCTGTACAACGTCTGTTCTTGCCATAATAAAATACACTATACAGGGTGATTCAAAACCTGTAGGACAAACTCTTAGGGGTGATAGATCTAACAATAAGAAACCCTTATTATTAAACAACCTATGTCTTTTGACGCGTCGTTTCGAAGTTACCGTTGAAAATGTTCTTGCGCGGGCGTATGTCAATGCATAGATTTGAGAGAAGTGGGATATGATGATAGAGACTGGATTAATCTTGCTCAGGATAGACCAATGGCGGGCTTATGTGAGGGCGGCAATGAACCTCCGGGTTCTTTAAAAGCCAGTAAATAAGTAAAGTAAAGTAAAGTATGTCAATGCATGCGAATGTGTGCACCCCTGTTTGTTTGTTGAGATGTTTGTAAGAGACGAGAAGGGTTGTTGTTGTTTGTTTACATTTAATGTTCAATACCTTTTCGTTTCAGTTCAGTCTAATCATCAGTTGAGAATGGATGTCTACACTTTTCCCTAGTTAGCCGACACGGAAATGTGGTCGCGGAAACGGAAGAAGAGCTCTCCACATGTATCAACAACTGTTTCAAAACAGAAATCACCCTCACCACGCAATGTTTGCTCGACTTTATCAGCGCCTTCGAGACGATGGGTCTCTTCGTCCCCGTCACATTGGTAGAAGACCGCGTAGATATCCATTCTCAATTGATGGTTACACTGAACTGAAAGGAAAAGGTATTGCATATTAAACGTAAACAAACATCTCAGCAAACAAACAGGGGTGCACACATTCGCATATATTGACGTACACTTGCGCCAAAAAATTTTCAACGGTAACTTCGAAACGATGCATGAAAAGGCATAGGTTGTTTAACAAAAATAGATTATTGTTAGATCTATCACCCCTCAGGGTTTGTCGCAGAGGTTTTTGAATCACTCTGTATTGGCTATGTAGAAATAATTCTAATGCTGTAGGTGGAATTCAGCACACCATTGTAACTTAAACATAAATTCAAACTTCACTTTAACCGTTGCAATTTCGGTAATGGATTCCAGTTACTCTAGAGCAGTGGTTCCCAAACATTTCGAAGGCACGACCTACTTTTGGGAGAGACTTCTGTATGCGACTCCACTACCGAGTACGTACTTAACCACATTCAAAAAATATAAATCCTTGTAACTTCGAAAACAATGATAATTTTCCACAAAATTAGTGAATACCACCCAAAGAACGGCCAAAATAGTAGAATATAGTGCAACAATGACGCGAAATATTACGTGAACATCATTTGAATCGGGGACTGCAGAGGCAGCACATGTCATGAAAACTAAATGTTTCAGTAGACACAAAAAACGGTATTACTGGTGGTAGACCACATCATTGGTTATAGAAGCCTAATAGATGTGTTGTTTTATACAAATTTATTGGAATCTAATGAATTGTTAATGAAATAAACCAATATATGTATTTAGCTTGACATGTGCTGTTTCAGCAAGAAACAAAAATTGTAGTATAATAATTTCAGTTCAACTAAAGTTTATTTGTCAAATTAGAGGTATAATATATATGCATAGGCCGACTGCAGGGCTGGGCACATTACGTGATTCTGAGAAATGAGCGCTGTGTGCTTTAAAGAGCCGGTCTCGCGAGCGGTGTGACGTATGCATACTGTACATCATTCAGTGTCGGTGCAGTGGTGACTCTGGCGAACTTTGAAGACGGAGCTTCCGCTCATACACTAAAGCGTCCCGCTATTCCCAATGCTTTTAATGTATCATGGGAGGAGGAGTTCTTTTTGGTAGAGAGCAGTGGATTGGCAAAGTGTTTAATTTGGCATAAAACACTCCAACTGATTAAGAAGTTCAATATCCAACGACATTATTCTTTACAACATGCTACTGAATATGACAAATATGTTGGTAATGAACGCCATAAATTAATACAACTTAAAGAAAATGTTTCTCAGGTACATTATATTAGAGTATCTATTTGATATTTACATTGCATTATAAGTTATTATACATTTAGTAATATATAATTTTAAATTATACAAGTATTATGATATATAACATATCATATTATGTATCATGAACTGTAATATACTATACTATGATATAGCCTATTATAATATTTGTTTAATTTAAAATTATATATTACTAAATGTACTATAATAACTTATAATGCAATATAAATATCGAATAGATACTCTAATATAATGTACCTGATAAACTTTTTCTTTAAGTTGTATTAATTTATGGTCATATCATATCATATATCATATCATATCATATCATATATCTTATATCGCATCACATTATATTATATTATATTATATTATATTATATTATATTATATTATATTATATTATATTATATTATATTATATTATATTATATTATATATTAACAGGATGACAATGCACTTAGTGAATCGGCTATGAGAATTAGCTACAAAATTTGCCAAGAAATTGCAAAGGAATTGAAAACATTCAACGAAGGTGAATTCATCAAGCGATGTTTAATTATATTGGCAGATGAACTCTGTCCACAGCAAGTAAGGGAAGTGGAAGCCATACGCCTGTCTCGTAGAACCGTGGTGAGGAGGTTGCAGTATGTGCGTATGGGTTATGTAAATAAGCCTAATGATTTGTGTGTATTTATTTATTTATTCATTTATTCATTCATTTATTTATTTATTCTGGTGTAGTATGCATAGAGCAAAGTTTATTTCATTAAATTAATAAGAGTGTTATAAATTCTGTAATGTAGAATGGACTGATGTAATATCCTTATAAACTATTATGTACTGACAGACTGAATGACTAGAACAACCGTGGCTCTTGTTACATTAATGCAGGGAAGGTAGCTGTAATGCGAGTCCGCCACTGCGTGAGCGTTCTCCTCTGGCTTGGAATTGAAGTGGCTTTCGGAGCGGGAGCAGCTCTGGCCGACTAGACTGAGCCGCTCTCATGCCCGGCCCTGGCCTACTGTGTACTTAATACATAAGTTCAGCATATAAATGAACTTATTTTTCCACAATAGGCCACTGAAGAATATTATTATAACATTCTTGATATTCATGTGGTATGTAACGCATTAGTTTGCATATATCGTCAAACTTCTCTCTTTGAATTGGCACGATTTTGTCTGGATATGCCAATGAAGAAGGTAATATGGGTAATATGGTATTCTCCTTTATACTTACAAAGAAACATTTTATTGGGGGCAATTAAAAAAGTTAATCCTTTTTCTTCCATCATTTTAATAATGTCAAAAGAAGTGCTTACACAAATTTTGGCCACTCGAGCGCAATAACGGGGTCGTAAAAAATAAGTTTCCCTGGGGCCGTTTACAGAAAGAGAACAAAATTTCATGGAAAGTTTCATTGGAACAGATATAGTAATTGTTGAGTTATTTTTCAACGTATTCACCACCAGAATTGAGATATTTGTTATTCAGTGGGATCAGTTTTTGTATCCTTGTGTCGTATATGTCTGCCGTCTGGAATCGGAACCAATGTGTCGGCACAAGTAACAATTGGAGATGAAAGTAACAATAAGGAGGCTGTTTTATAATTATGTACGCAGGAGAAAAGGAAAAAATGAAGGAGTAGTGCTTCTACGAAATCAAAACGGAGAAATTGTAACTGATGACAAAGAAAAGGCCGAATTATTAAATTCCTATTTCATTTCGGTTTTCAATAATAATAATAATAATAATAATAATAATAATAATAATAATAATGCCGCTGATAGGAGTGGTTCTGTCACAGACCGTGAATATGAACCAAATTCGACTTCCAAATTACTTCCAAAGGAGTTAGAGAGAGAATAACGAAATTAAAAAATCGGAAGTTTCGAGGACCAGATAATATTCCTACAGAGATTCTTAAATTAGGTTCCGAAGCCATAATTCCATACTTAATGCGTATATTTCATATTTCCATAAACAATTCAGCTATTCCATGTGACTGGAAATCAGCTATAGTGGTACCCATACATAAAGGTGGAAATAAATTAAATGTCGGAAACTACAGACCAATTAGCCTTACATGTGGCGTATGTAAAGTCATGAAGCATTTAGTATCGGATTATATTCGTCGTGTTCTAAATGCGAAAGACTGGCTTTACAACCGCCAGCATGGTTTTAGGGAAGGCTTCTCATGTGATAGTCAAATTACGTCGCTGGTTCAGGATCTAGCTGAAGAGGTAGATAAAGGCGGAAGAATCGATGCAATTGTGATTGATTTTTCGAAAGCATTTGATTTGGTGCCACATGACATATTAATAGATAAGTTAAGTAGGCTAGGAATAGATAAAAGAGTGATGCTATGGATCCAAGAATTCTTAAAAGGTAGAACCCAGACAGTTTGAGTAGGTCATGAAATATCGGAAATTGGAAATGTAAGTTCAGGGGTGCCACAGGGCAGCGTTGTGGGCCCATTACTCTTTATAATATACGTAAATGACTTATGCCAGAATATTACATCAAATGTGAGGCTATTTGCAGACGACTGGATTATCTATAGAAAGATTAGAAATAATTCAGATGTGGATGCTATTCAAATAGACTTGAATAAAATTTATAACCGGACGTTAATGCATAGGATGAAAATAAATGGTTCTAAAAAGTAAATCTATAACATTTTGTAAAACCCGAGAGGAAACTAGTCTTAATTACGAATTCAGTGGTGTTTGTAATTCTGCAAGAACAATGTTGTAAATGCCTAGGAGTGTATTTAAACTCCAAACTTTCTTGGGAAGAGCATGTTGATAATGTTACGGGTAAAGCATGGAGGGCACTTCACTTTATTATGAGAATCTTGAAAAAGGCTAGCCCCAAATCGAGGGAAATAGCATATCTAACGTTAGTGCGACCGTTAATGCAATACGGAACTACATGTTGGGATCCCTATAGAATATATCAGATAAATTCCTTAGAAAGAATTCAGTATAGGGCAGCTACATTTCTTAAAGGTAAAAGAGAAGATGGAAACGATACGATAAAAGAACTTAAGTGGGAAACTTTGGAAAACAGACGTAGGAAAACTAGAATAACATCATTGTATAGAGCACATCTAGGTCAGAAAGCATGGATAGACATAACGGCTCGGTTAGAAAAGCCAACGTACTATGGTAGGAACGATCATGATTTTAAAATCAAGAACAGAAAACGGATGTAGGTAAATTCTCATTTTTAAATAGAACTATAAATGATTGGAATGATCTACCTGCAGCGGTCTTTGAGGGCTGTCCTTCCTTAAGGAGATTTAAGAATAACTTAAAAAGCTGTGTATAAAGTGTAAATTAAATTTAAGGTGACATTTAACATTTAATTTTTTAAGGTGGCATGTATTTATTTAGCCTGACGAGTTACTCCCTTGGTTTGATTTGTAAATTATTTAAAAATAGCGTGTAAGAGGGTCTTAGACTAGAAATGTTTAGCTTAAATGTAGTTCTGTGTATAAGTATGCATAAGGGTGTAAGTATTTGTCTTATTTGAGCTGTTCTATCAGTGAAGCGTGGTGAGTCAGTGAAGTTATGGTTTTTACAGTGCAGTGTAAATGAAATGTGGCCTATAGTGTCAGTGAAATGCGTCGTAGTGCCACTACAATGAGTGAGATGAGAGTAAAGTGAAAGACTATTATCACTACCAATTTGAAACTTACGTAGGGCCTATACTTATGTAGGTTGTATTGTACAATTAGGTTCACTTATTAATTAGGTTATTTTATGTATTATTATTAATTGTAATTATTGTGTTAAATTGTATTGTATATTCTTATTGTACTGTGTATTGTATAATTGTATTTGTATTGTGTATTGTAATTTTATTGTGTATTGTTTATATTGTGTATGCCACTGCCACCGGGTTATTGCCCACTTGCAGTGTAAATAAATACATACATACATGTCTTTGACATGAGTTGTTTCTGCGCGCTTCCAGGATTTCACAGATCTCCAAATATGAGACGGCTATACTTTCTGCATGGAATGATAGCCCTATATCAACAGTCCATGAAACTCGAATAAACTATTTCGCCACAAATAGTGACATATGCTATTTCTGCAATCCCTGATTCATTTCTAGTAGCCTACTTTGCTGATATTTTCGAATATTTAACACTTGGAATAGTAGTTTGCAAGGTCAAGAAGTTGACATAATAACAGCCAAAGATAAAATAAAATAAAGAAACTTCATTTCTGGTCAACATTACGTCTTGACAAAAAGGAATATTAAGCATTTCAGTGCATTAAAGAACTCGTGGAAAGTTTAGTGAAGTATAATACGACAAATACTGAGTTTGTTTGTACAGACATGCAGTTAAGTTTGCACAATTCTAAACAACAACTTTTTGAGTATATTCCGGAAGACACTCAAAACTATACGACAGTCACAGATGGATACTAAATCTATTTTTAAGCAGTTGCGTTCAATTGCGTTCAAATCCTCCACATCTCAAGCTACATAAATAACATTGAAAATAAAAATGTTGTGTAGGCCTAATTTCTAAATTCTGAATGTATTTAACTTCCATAGACAGTTGTAAAATCTGAAAACTCCCTCACAATACAGTCAGCACGAAAGCCAGGAGTCCTTCCAGAGGCACGATGAAGACGACAGTGGCATTGAGTCAATTATCATAATGGAAGGAGAAGGTTAAAGGGAGACGAATCAGAAGCAGGAGAGGTGAAAACTAAAAAGAGGAAAAGAACCATAGAGAGAAGGAACTAGAGCGGAATAAAAAAGCAAATTATATTTTTCTATGACTTGTCAGCATTAGGGCTATAACGTGAATTTAATAATTAAAAGGAAAAGAGCAAGATTAGTTTACCGAAAAAAATATTAATTAATTAATTCATTCATTCATTCATTCATTCATTCATTCATTCATTCATTCACAGTTTTCTGCTATAAGACAGATCTTTCACTGCAAACCCAGTAATCTTTCCTTTTTTCTGCCTTCCTCTTAATGTGGTCTATTATTTGATATATTTTTTCTGCTCCGAACTCTTCTCCCGTTCACCATTCCTTCCAGTGCATCCTTCAGTAGGTAGTTTCTTCTCAGCCAGTGATCCAGACAATTCCTTTTTCCCTTCCTGATCAGTTTCAGCGTCATTTTTTCTCTTATTCTGCCTGTCCATTTCACAACCTCTATTCTTCTCCATACCCACATTTCATTTAGTGAAGAACTGTTTTCAGAACATGGCAGGAATAATAGCGGGAGAAGAAGAATAAAGTGCATCAGATTTGCTGATGATATGACGTTGTTAGCAGAAGAGGAGACGATACTAAGGGATATGCTACTGGAGCTAAATGACAGCTGTGAGGAGTATGGGATGAAGATAAATCCAAACAAGACGAAGACCATGGTTGACGGTAGGAAAATAATGAAATTAAACGTGCGAATTCGAAATGAGACAGTAGAATAAGTGGATAACTTCAAATACTTGAGGTGTACTATAAGCAGTAACATGAGCTGTTGCCAGGAAGTCAAAAGGAGGATAGCAATGGCAAAGGAAGCTTTTAATAGAAAAAGAAACATCTTCTGTGGATCTCTGAAAAAAGAACTACAGAAGAGACTAGTGAAGGACTTTGTGTGGAGTGTGGCATTGTATGGGGCAGAAACATGGATATTACGACGAAGTGAAGAGAAGCGACTAGAAGCATTTAAAATATGAATACGGAGAAGGATGGAGCGTGTGAAATGGACAGACAAAATAAGAAACCAAGCTGTATTGGAAAGAGTGAGTAAAAAAAGAATGATGCTGAAACTGATTGGGAAGAAAAAAAGTAATTGGTTGGGTCATTGGCTGAGAAGAAACTGCCTACCAAAGGATGCACTGGAAGGAATGTTGAACGGGAGAAGAGTTCGGGCAGAAGAAGATATCAGATGATAGACGACATTAAGATATGTGGATCACAATAGGAGACAAAGAGGAAGGGAGAAAATAGGAAAGATTGGAGAATGCTGGGTTTGCAATGAAAGACCTACCCTTGGGCAGAATACTATGTATGTATGTATGTATGTATGTATGTATGTATGTATGTATGTATGTATGTATGTATTAGAGACCTGCAAAACAGCCCTCACAACCGGTTAAAATCGACCGGTCGGAGCTACAACCGGCTAGGATGAACATCGGACCGGTTACTCGGTTGTCGAGCGGTTACGCCTGATGTATTGCAGAGTAGACAGAACATCAGGTGCACTTACATGAAACTAACGTTTTTCGAGTACACAACCGGAGTAACAAGGAAATTTACGTTGTCTTGTTAAAAAAAAAGTGTTTGCAAGTACTCTTACAGTTCATTCGCTACTATAACACATATATTTTCTTTATTATCCTGAACTTGCAGTAACTTTATAAGTATGGTTTATATTTTAAACCTGTAGAGTTTTACTAATGAAAGTTACTTATAGATATGTTACACAATGTTATAGTTTTTCACAGAACAAGAAGTGCACAAGCCATGTATATTTTTTTTACCGATAAACGCTATATAGCTGGCGTTTTTCTGTACCAGTGTTAAACAGTATACGTCATAACTTCATCATTTGATTACGTCGTAACTCTTTCTCGTCACATATTGACTGAATCTTGTTCGATTTATATAATCCAATAATCGATATTACATAAGTTTATGTAAGATCGCGAATTATTTAGAACACAAATCTCACACAGAAAGAAATGGTAAGGAGGAAGAAAATACGATCTCCAAATAACACCAGGTACATTTCATCATACAATAACTCTTTTCTCAGTATACAAACAGACTAATAATATTGAAGGATATTTATTTTGTTTAATTACAAAAATATGTTTGCTTCAAATAGGAATACAAATAATTTGACATTTTAATACATTAATTTTTGTATTTCGAACTTGCAGTATTTGACTAGTAACAAAGAAATGAACAATGGATACAGTGACATCGAAGCAAACAGACGTAATGTATAATGTGAAATGTCATAATATAAACATATTCAAAAATATAATTACAACTCATTATAAAACAAAATAGGAAATAAGTACATACAGTCCATTATGACGTTTGTACTTTAAACTAAAAAAAATGTATAGGCCTACCTCTAAAACAATAGTTGCATGCTTTTTAATTATTCTAAGCAGTTGCAATATTATTTATTAAGAAATAAATTTAAAAAGATAAACAGTAATGTTATTTTCAACAATACGATTAATTTTGACTCCCAATGGTTGTTGTTCTGTACAAAATAAGTATAATTTACACATCTCTAAACTACGAATAACAAAAGAATAGCAAGTTTTAGAAACAAATCATTCTGTATAGAAAAGATCTACTTCAGAGAAAACAAGTGTCATTCAAAGAACTATTTTATTACACACGTGCTAATATTAACTATTTGATGTTCACAATTATTATTAGGGCCTATTATCATAGACTACATGATCAGAGTTGACTTCTTGTGTTTATATATTAATAAATCTGTTTTACTAGTCTAAAGTTACGCTCGGTGGAAACACTTATTCATGGAATGGCCAATATTCGTTTCACAAGTGTTGCTAGAGAGGCTAGTGTTATTTGGTGATCTTTCCACCAATTTAGTATGTAGAAAATGAAATTAGCATAATGTATAATGTGAGATATAATAAGTAAATAAATCCAAAATAGAATTACAATTAATCACAAAACATAAAATTAAATAATTATTAACTCTAAATGCATTCCTCCAAAACAGTAGCTATTCATATACAGGGTAGAAGTGAAATAACCCTGCAGATTGTACGGGGCGATAAGGTTCACTTAAATGAATGGAAAACCTATATTACGTTTTGTAATTAAATGCACGGTTATTAGAAAATTGAGTTGGAAGTTTCAGAAGTCTGGCAACATCGCCGCTAGTTGCACACTGTTTTTTCTTCTTGTAATAGAGATGTAAGACGTCAACGAACTCAGGTCTGTCTCCCTAGGTCAAGCATGTCAAAGTGGGCCATAGATAATATTTATCATAGCTGTGGTTCGACTTTTCTTCAGTGGCCAGATGATTGACAACTCAGCTGAGAGTTCGATTGCTCGAAAATTAGTTGCTAGACTCTAGTCATAGTAAACTTACTAAAAGCATTGGTTATAGTATGTTTCAGAAGATATAAAGTTATTTTTGTTTTAGTTTTACTATTGATCGAGTTTACTGTTTTTAAATGTGTCATTATTGTAATATTATAATTCAGTTTTCTAGTGTAAGCAAAAATTACAATCTTGGTAATTTGTGGATACCGAAAGTTTTTTTCTGCAATTTACGCTTTACAACGTCTGTAGTTTCACGCTGCATGATGTTTGTTCCTCTTGATGATCCGCAGCTATAATATGTGTATGATTCACTGTGTTCTTCATTTTATACGCCAGAGCCGTCCACCCACAGAGAGATCGAATCAACTCGAATACTCGTTAAACCGAATAATGAGGCAGTACGCAAGCAGATGTACTTCTCATACTGCCTATAACGCCAGGCGTTCAGTAGCGCTATGCAAGTTTCCTCGGTTTTCAACCGGTTTTGCAGGATTCTAGTATGTATGTCCACATTTCAAATTCTTCTAGTCGCTTCTCTTCACTTCGTCGTAATGTTCACGTTTCTGGCCGAAACAATGCCACACTCTACACAAAGCACTTCACTAATCTCTTCCTTAGCTCTTTTTGCAGAGATCCTCATAAGATGTTTCTTTTTCTAGTAAAAGGTTCCTTTACCATTTATATATGATGAGAAATTTCGGTTGGAAGAAAATATTAGTTTTACTCATAGTTTTCATGTTCTTTTCGTGTATATTTCTGTTTGAGGTCAGTTTAATTCTAGCTTATAAAATATTCGCAGTCATTTTAGATTGAATATGAAGAGTCCACTGCAAGAATGATGGATGGCATTTGGAATAAATTTTGCAGGAGAAGCAATTGAAAGTTTGAAATGCTTAGCGCTCAAAGCTTATCTGTGATTTTCCGATCATTACTGGACAATGACTATCAGTGTTAATGCCATATAACTCTCTATGTACATTCTATATGTCCTAAGCTATGCATTGACAGTCTTGGTTCATTTTCGACAAGAAAGTGACATCCATCATTCTTGCAGTGGACTCTTCATATGAAACTGAGATGTGGCAACATTGCAGGTGCAGCACAGATTAGATCTTTCTAATGTTTCATAAAATTCTTTAATTGCACATCAAAACGTTAATTTCTTTCTTACAATAAGCTAAGGAAAGTTCTTATTTATATTCCAACCTAATTTGAAGTTTTACGCATCTATGTAAAACATTACACAATTCCTTCACTACCGGTAGTTGTCCCGTTCTGATCATTCTTATATAAATTGGTTCTTCGCGTACCCCTGAAGTGTCACGCTGCGGAACTGCGTCAGTACTATAATATAGACTAGGCGTTCAAAATTGAACCAATGTGGCTTGCTCGACTGTTCTCTGGCTGGAATGACGGGATATTACACTCGTGGAAGCGATATCCGCGACATCAGACTGTGATCACCAGCTGAGACAATCGTCATAAGTTACATCAATGAAGCGATTCCTTACGTCTGCTTCTGCGAGTCGATCATCTCGTTCCGAGCCCAGAACTCGGGCGCTTGATCCATATGATGCATAACAGGAAAAATAACTGATATTAAGCTCGAAAAATAGAGCTTTTAATATGACGACAATGGGACGTCATGTTGATAACATTGGCTGTGATAACGACGTCGCTAATGGTGATGACTTAGCAGGGTTGATGATGCTGGAATCAATTACTTAACAACACTATTAACTCGAAAACTATGTAGAGTACAATGGGATTGGTGATAACGAACTGGTATTTGGCAATATTTAAGTAGGGCTACAAAATAATATGGCAATATTTACAACTATCATGGCAATATTTACGAATGTCGTGGCAATGCTTACAACTATTGTGGAAATATTTATAATTATCGTGGCAATATTTACAACTATGGTGGCAATATTTACAACTGTCGTGGGAATATTTATAATTATCGTGGCAATATTTACAAATAGGACTATGGTGGCAATATTTGGAACTGTCTTGGAAATATTTATAATTATCGTGGCAATATTTACAACTATGGTGGCATTATTTGCAACTGTCGTGGGAATATTTATACTTATCGTGGCAATATTTACAACTATGGTGGCAATATTTGCAACTGTCGTGGGAATATTTATACTTATCGTGGCAATATTTACAACTATGGTGACAATATTTGCAACTGTCGTGGGAATATTTATACTTATCGTGGGAATATTTACAACTATGGTGGCAATATTTGCAACTGTCGTGGGAATATTTATACTTATCGTGGCAATATTTACAACTATGGTGGCAATATTTGCAACTGTTGTGGAAATATTTATACTTATCGTGGCAATATTTACAACAATGGTGGCAATATTTGCAACTCTCTTGGAAATATTTATAATTATCGTGGCAATATTTACAACTATAGTGGCAATATTTGCAACTGTCGCGGGAATATTTATAATTATCGTGGCAATATTTACAACTATGGTGGCAATATTTGCAACTGTCGTGGGAATATTTATACTTATCGTGGCAATATTTACAACTATGGTGGCAATATTTGCAACTGTCGTGGGAATATTTATACTTATCGTGGCAATATTTACAACTATGGTGGCAATATTTGCAACTGTGGTGGGAATATTTATAATTATCGTGGGAATATTTACAACTATGGTGGCAATATTTGCAACTGTCGTGAGAATATTTATAATTATCGTGGCAATATTTACAACTATGGTGGCAATATTTGCAACTGTCTTAGAAATATCTATAATTATCGTGGCAATATTTGCAACTGTCGTGGGAATATTTATACTTATCGTGGCAATATTTACAACTATGGTGGCAATATTTGCAACTGTCTTGGAAATATTTATAATTATCGTGGCAATATTTACAATTATGGTGGCAATATTTGCAACTGTAGTGGTAATATTTTACAACTATCATGACAGTATTTACATTCGTCGTGGCAATATTTACAGTTGTCGCGGAAATATTTACAGTGGTAGTAACAGTGGTAAATAATCATAGCAGTTGATAAAGCGTCGTAAAATAACCAATTAGAATTTTTTTTACTATTTTGATAGCGACACTATAGCTAGAATGACGATAATAGTAACATATTATAGCCTATAAGAAAATAATACAGTCCGGGGAGAGATTGAACTAGTGGATTAATTTTACGAAGGGGGTAGCTTGACTTCACAATCGCTGTAAATATTTCAAGCTGAGAGAACTGGTAGTCTAATGTAAATCGCAGCAATCCATTTGTGTTAAGTGGGCGGACAGCGCTGCTCTCACTGAGTGGGCGATCGTAGTGCCGCTTTAATTTAGTGTCAGAAGTCGGATAGCTCTGCTCTGAACACAGACGTCACACCTACATACTTAATAGTTTGCAATGCATTTGGCTCATAACACTGTCAATCCGTTACACGTCTTTTCTTCTTCAATTTCTTCCTATCCTTCCTTAAATTTTTCTTCGTTCTTAGTTTGGTATTTCCCATATTTATTTATTTATTTATTTATTTATTTATTTACTTATTTATTTATTTATTTATTTATTTATTTATTTATTTATTTATTTATTTATTTATTTATTTATTTATTTATTTATTTATTTATTTATTTATTAACACTACAATTGGGTTTACACCCGGTGGCAGTGATGTATGATATACAATAATACCATTACAGTTATACAATAATTACAGCAGGAACAAAAAAAAAATAAAATAAAATAAACCTAAATTTATTTCTAACTATAAATAGATGCAATAAACCTAGGACTATAAATAAAACTATTCTATAATGACGTCTACAATAAGCAAAAGTAAACCTAACTTAGTCTATAAGTACTTCTATTTCACCCAACTATTACCAATTTTAGTAATTATATATCACCTTAATTAATTGCAAATCAACTTAATTACATATCATCTTAATTACATATCACCTTAATTTATTTACATATCAACTAAATTACATATCATCTTAATTAATTACATGTCAACTTAATTGATTACATGACACAACTTAGATAATTACACTGCACCTACAATTACATTTTCAGTCTAATCTTCTCAACTTTTCCTTAAATGTATTGATTTTGAGAGGACCACCCTGAAAGATTGCCGCAGGTAAGCTGTTCCAATCTACTATTGTGCGGTAAACAAAGGAAAATTTTGCCAAGTCCATTCTTTGTTTTCTACATTTAAAGTTCCTAATATGTTCAGCCCTGCCTAAGTATGATGGTGTTGCTAATCTAGCATTGATGTCGGTCCATGCTTTGCGTCCCATTTATGCCTTAAGCAATGCGGTTATTTATTTATTGTCTGTTTTTCTGCGTCCATATTTACTTAAATTCTAACATTACATTTATATTTAAGTGTTTAATTTATTTATGTTTATTTTTTATTTTTATTGTCTATCATTTCTTCTTTCTCACTGCTTTATTTTTTTCTGTCTTTTATGAAATGAATATGCCACTTCCAAAATAAAATTAAGGCTATAGACTAAACATAAATGAATAATTATACCAATGAAAAATGTATTCGATTCCTGAGAGATATTGTGAAATATTCGGTAGAAAAGCTAATTTTAGAGCACGTTTTTGCAAGTAATTACATTTTTCCTTCTATTTCCTTCTTATCATTGCAGCAGTTCATCGGTGTTCAAAACGCGAATGGCTGTGATTACACACAAGACATAGCCTAAGAAGTACGGAGACGAGGGAGAGGTACTTGGCATGAAAACTACAACCAGTGGTGGTTCGTGCACATGCTGAACTGAACATTCCTTATCTCATTTCCTGTCTATTTCTAGGTAGAATGTGCTATATTTATAATCAAGCAGTATATTCATTAATATCAGTATCTTTATTGCAAGAAAGCAAATCGTTCTATATTAATTCATGAATAATTTAATATGGATAAAAACAGATCTCATTTGTAAGATTACTTAAAAATATAGGAAAACCTCTTTTCCAAACAGATAAGTATGTTAACTTAATGACTGAAAGAAAACTTTAACCTTCAATTACTTTTGTACATCTTTCTGAAAGGAAACAAAGTCCGGCTGAATGTTATACACGGCAATTCTTAACTGCGCTTTGTTTTCGTCCCTAAAACGGGACCTTTTGACATAAGTAGAAGAAAAATACGCTATTATCTTAGCAGCAAACGTTTAAGCATAGGATAATGGACTTTAATAGTTCGTTCCATTTTTACAACGCATATAATATTGAATCAGTTTTTCCATAATATTAGGCTATAATTAAATAAATAACTAGTAAATAACTGATAATAGTTAACTTCATCTAAAGATTAAAAAGCTTAAAATTGATATGTAGCCTATACTTCTTTCCATAATGTCTGATAGGAGATGTAAACATTGCCGCCAAAGCAGAAGGGAAGTATAATTGCTATTGAACCAATGGCAGAGTTGTCATTATAAGCTTGTCTTGAAGTTGAGCGGGGGTAAAACGCTTCAGACCGCCAAACTTCAAGAAAAACGTGGAATGAGACTACTGCCATTGGTTCAGTAGCAATTTTAATCTTCTCTCCTTCTCTGCCGGCAATGTTTACGTCGCCTGTCAGACATTATGAAACGAAGTATAGTAATTTTATCCTTCAAGGGAAGAGAACTTAAAAATATTCATGCACGTACAGAAGAATAAATTTATCATATTTACCTTAAAGTGGGGCTATTTGGACATTTTTGCACACTTTTCGATGTAAAATATGGGACTTTTATATTTGAGCGATTAAAAAATATACACTGCACCTACTTGGCTAGTAGATTACATAGCTGGTATAAAAATTGGAAAATATCTTTCACAAACTTAAACAAAAAAAAAAACTATTAAGTGTCCAAATAGCCCCGGTTTTGGAGTTACTTGAACACTTAACTGTTTTTACGCAGAAAACGTTTGGTATGCTTGTTAGGTTCTCATGTTACTCCGTAATATGTGGCAGCCGTCTTATCTTTGTGAATATGTGTATATAATATAGCTAATATTAATTTAAAGGAAAAGTAAGGTTTGTTAAATTTTTATTTACTCTCACAATATTTTAAAGGAAAACTAAGATTTATTGAAATTTACTTATTCTCACAAATTCTTTATAAAATAACTTACAAGTGACATTAGCAATCATCTAATTAAAAATACAAATAAGCGAAAGTAAAAATAGCCACCAGTCTCAGGATCTTGCTTAGAACAACAGGTCCCGGATTCTTTCCAAGTAGGCCTATCTTCTGTACTAACGTCGTCCGAAGTACTTAAAAATTTTCTGCTGCCTCTTTCTTCGACCTCAATCCCCTAACTAAATATAATGTCTCAACATGTCACGTTGTGTCCAAGTAGCCCCGCGGTGATCAAGTAACCCCACTTTACGGTACCGATAAATAATAATAATCCATTTTACGTCTGCATATTCAGCTCTACTTGTTGTAATGCCTTTTGTTGCTTCTAAATACTCTAATTGAACCGTTGAGCAAAGGAGAACGAAATTATTCATTCCTCTTCCGATTCCTTATGAAATCTTCTGTTCCTACTTGTAGCGACAGAGGGCTTGTAGAACGACATGATACTGCCACTGTTTGTTTTCAGTATTTGAATGGGACAGACAGGAATGTACAGAAAACTCTCCTTATCCGTTTGAATGTCTGTAATTACACGATGTAATCACGATACCAGTTTTGGTCACCGCTGCAGTAGTTCATTAAAACCGCATCATCGACCAGTCTCTATAGTTTACAGAGTAGTTAACAGAGATGTGCCGTAACATAACACTTAGAAACTTGTTGCAGGTGCGGAGTGGCATGGTGACGGTGAGCGACGGCAAGATCCGTCCCCAGCCGATGAGACTCCACCTCTCCATGGAGCTGCTGCGGCTGCAGAAGGAGGAACTCTCTCCCATCAACCATAACTACAATCAGAAGCCTTCCCCTGTGGATGCGAGGGTAAGTCTATTCAGTTGTTTATACCTACACTGATGTGCAATAAAACTGGAACATTAAGAAAAGTGACAGATTCTCTGATTTAATATAGAGGAAAGCAGCCTAAAATGACATACCATTTTGTCTTTGAGCTATAATCATGACCTGAATAATGATTCTTAGATTAGACCTGTTTTATGTGAAACATTTACCTCATGTAGCTATTTATCTCCTGTTCTCATGTTAATGTTTTTACTTTAATATAAATAATGATATTCAGACAAATTTGAAAATGTATATAATATGTCATTTTAGACAGATGTCAAGGTAAGACACAGGGACGGTTGAGAAATGAAGATTTTGAATAGCAGCTATTTTTAAAAATTATTTCCATTCTTCCTAAACATTTCTCTCGTCTTGACTCCCTATCTAACGTGAAAAATAAAAAGTTTCTTGCTTATCATGTCAATGTCTATTTTGGACGGCTCACTTCGAAGTTAATAATTTTTTCAAGTATAATAGGCTTATTCTAGAAAAAATAATATTAAGCATAAACAACACAAACAACATTTTTTGCTCTTTTGCTCAGTCCAGCACATTCTGTGTGTGCCCATAACTGGCACTGTTGTCACTTCAACCAACGTTCACCAAGTCTTGATTGTAAATATATATCTATATATTTTTTTATTCAATGCAGTGGCACTTGACTAGAGTCATTGGCCGTACAATGGCGATAAAAACTAAAAGGAAAGAAAACGAAATAAAGTGAACAATGTGCAAGTGAAGGAGAGGATGTCAGCACTGCTGCATTCTTTCTCTGGCCTCCCAGTACCTATCCACAAAGCTGACAGATGAAAGTGCTCGACAAGTCTTGATGTGGTTTGCGTCCATGTTGTCGGAACATCCACAGAGCATTCTGTGGGGGCTAGATAATACACCCAGGCGGTGGAGGTGATTAGCCAGACAGTCATGCATGACCTACTGCAGTTCGGAACGTCGCAACAGCTTCTCTTCTGGGCCATTCGGGGAGAGTGGAGTTTAGTGCGTCCTTCCAGTGTTTATCTTTAATTTTGATTGTAAATATAGTTCATTGCAATACAAACAATCTTCAGCAACATCACTTTGGTCATGAAAAATATCTTCTTCGTGGAATGCCTCTTTTCCGAAATTAAGTTGTTTCTTTTTCCTGCAATACATTTTTTTTTTCCATGTTTCTTTTGGTATTTCCGCGTAAGTACTACTAGTAAGCACAGAAGGTGTCTTCTTGATTTTTCGTTTCCTCTGGAGTCTATCACGGTGTGAAGTGGATGGAACAGGGGTGATTGTTGCTATTGGTACCGGTGTCATTTTAACCGAACATATGGCATGTCATTTTAGCCCGCGGTGATTCATGCGAAAAAGCTGTGAACACTGCGTGGTATGATAAAGCTTTAATCCTCCTTATACAAAGTAAAAAGAGTGCGTTACAAGCTCAATAATAATTTTACACAAAATATTAACTTCTAACAATGCAATCGAATAAATATTCGCGGAAGGAAAAGGAATGTGTGCTTAACTTATAGTTTTAGGCTCTTAGCACTAAGACAAAAGCCGACTGATTGATACCATTAATGTAGGAACAGGGTTGACAATCTACCTTTCTGAATGGTATAGTACAAGTGGCACTGTCACAGTGGTTTAGTCAAAACCTTCACTATATTGTCATTATACCGAGTAGGCTTATGTCATATTAGGCTGATTTCCCCTAACAATATAAAGTCTGCCTCTGCACTTGAAGACATTGTCATAGTTTTAAAGATTCTACTGAGGATTTTTTTAGTTCAGAAATTACCTCCTAACAACAACTAGGGGATACTTGACTTGTTATTCCGATCGGTAAAAAAACACCTTATTTCTCGTTGTAAGTGAAATTGCACAGATTTTTCTCTTCACAAGCTGTCACTAGCTCTGTTGCCAAAGATGAACGCTTGTGACAGATTGAAGAAATGTCTAAAACATCATTATTTGGCCATAATGTTACGAAGAAACGTTTTATAATTCAATAAATAAACTTTCATATAAACCGTTCTCGATGTCCGAATTGTTCCCAAAGCGATTCTTAGACTCGAGGCTCGCGGATGTAAATATTTCATAACGTTTCCCATCCTCATATTTGATGCATTATGTTCTTCGAGTTTACTAAGGAAAGGACATTTCGTTCAATGTTTGACTCGATCGAGAATATGTATTATGTTTCAATGTGGATATCTTACCGTCAAGTACAGAAGGTTCTGAGAGAACAGTTATAATAGTTAATACATTGATTGAAGAAGAAGGATAACTTATTGTCGCTACACCGCGGAAAGACTTGCAATATGAATTGAAAATAACCTCAATGCTCTCAGACTAGTCAAAAAGACAAATCCATTATCAGAAGGTCAGAATTCGGTCGGAATAAGGTCACAACTTAAGGGAAGCGAGATTATAAGATTAAAGGCGCCACTGAATTGACACATAATAATTGCCACGCAGGTTCAATATCGACTCTAGTGAGCTCGCCATCAGAAGTGAATGTGTCAGTTTATTATAAGACGCATTCAGGAATCAAACCCGCATTGATAAACACCTGCCAAATAACTTCTTTCGTTGCGACATAACGAACTGAAGGACTTGAATTTGCATGTCGATGTACACTCTCGAGAACGCTGACCGCATAGGCCTGACAAATAAAGAATATAACACTGCACACACTCGTTCATAGTTCGTAACGGAAATTCTAACCGACACGACATGAACTACACGTTAACTACTTCGTCAACTACGCCATTTTTCATTACAACTTAAAAGATTGAAGTGCGTTATTGGTTCTAAAAATGAACTGCTGGACTTAGCATTCGCTACCGATGACCTTTCAGCAGGATGCAGCGAGAGAGGATGGAGTGGGAAGCACGTCATACAAATTTTTTCACGTAGTTTCTCTTACCACACGAGCTGTGAGTTTGAAATTGGGAGCATGACTGTCTTAATATAGGGTGCTGCAATGGAATATGACGGTTTCTATAGCCCTGTTGTGTGACACTCAGGACGAATTAAAAGAAAACACGTCATTTACTGGAAGTAATCTAGTACAATGCAATTTATTAATGTCTGATTACTTTTTAAAAACTACATTTCGTAAGTAGCCTCCACGGCAACGAATACAATCCTGCAATCTGCTATGAAAGTTCTGCATAACTCGCCCCAACAAAACAGGTTCGATGGCACTAATTTCGTTCCTTATGTTTTGTTTCAGCTGGATGATGGTGCGAGGCTTGTTGCGATACACCCTACTTTTGAGATAACCTCATAGGAAGTAATCAGCGCACACAGCTCATGGTTCAGTGAACTGTCTGCGAAACATGTTTCCAGGACGAATAATTTCACGATTTGCAGACATTGCCTGGCCGCCAAGATCTCCTGACCTGACTGCAGCTGATTACTTCCTATGGGGTTATCTCAAAAGTAGGGTGTATCGCAACAAGCCTCGCACCATCATCCAGCTGAAACAAAACATAAGGAACGAAATTAGTGTCATCGAACCTGTTTTGTTGAGGCAAGTTATACAGAACTTTCATAGCATATTGCAGAAATGTATTCGTTGCCGTGGAGGTTACTTACGAAATGTAGTTTTTAAAAAGTAATCAGACATTAATAAATTGCATTGTACTAGATTACTTCCAGTAAATGTATTTTCTTTTAATTCGTCTTGAGTGTCACACAACAGGGCTATAACAACCGTCATAGCCCACTGCCCACTCTATATAACAATAATAATTCTAATTTCCTTTAATGATAAAATTAATTCTGAAATATATTGTTAGCAAATATTGATTTCATATGAAGAGCACAGGGGAAGAACATGATAAGTTCAAAATTATCGATTTTTTGTTTTGGATATTATATAGTAGCTCAGATAATGTAATTTTTTTGTAGTTTCGCAGTACTGAATAACTACTTCGAAAGAAATTTGAAGAATGATAACCCAAAGACAATAGATAATATAATGAGTCTTGAAATTTTAACTTGCTCTCGTGTAAAAAGAGTAAAACGTGACTTATCAGGTTTTCCCTTCTACTCTTCATATTTTCTTCGACTGATAGGGAAAATGAGGCAACCCACGTGGTTTCAACATGATAGCTGCCCAGCACATTTCACGCGCTTTTCGCGTGACTTCCTGCACACCTTTTCACACAGGCGAATTGATCATGGCGGGTCTATTGCTTGTCCGTCAAGTTCACTAGACTTCATAAGATAGAAATTTTATTTTGGGTTCATTGGGAGCGTTAGCGTATGCCATTCTTGTGAATGACAAAAATCAATTGAAGCGGTGAGATCAATAACCATTCAAGTCCATTTACACAAGTTTCGAGAAAAATGCAAAAAACTTTTCTTTATTTCTTACGTAATTTTTTTTTTTTTCACGTAATATTTCTGACTGTTTTAGAGATCAAGTTAAAGTTGTATACCAACTGTTAAAGTCGTAACACTTGTAGAAATATCCAAAATTTAATTTCAAATTTGCAAAAAATGAATGGCCAGAAGTGGACTTGAATGGTTATTGATCTCACCGCTTCAATTGGGAAACATGATTGTGGCCTCAGCGGACACGACAAATGTTATTCCAAGGATCTTTTCGGGAATCCGACAATCTATGGTTCGTCGTTCTGAGGTCAGGTCAATAGCTGTCACATCGATCACCTCTAGAATTGTGCACCGAGAAATGCAATGAATTGACTAAAAGGTGAAGTGATCGAAGTCTGGGCAACAAAACAGTAATAGCCAATTTGGCTGTTTGATGATTCGAAGTAGGATTTAATCATCGAAACAGTAATAGCCAATTGGGTCTTTGATGATTTTGCTCAGATCAGGAGACCAGCCAATTGGCTCTTTGATGAGGACGATTAGATTCTATTATAGCCCGAGTTATATGTGAATAATTATTAATTTCGAGCCGTTACAGGGTCTGGGGAAGTGAATGCAGATCCTTGGCCCATTTCTTTTAGGGCTCACCCCGACATTTGTCTTAGCGCCTTAGGAAAACCACGGAAAGACCTAAGGCAGTATGGGTTGTCTCAATTTCAGAGACTAGCCAATTGGCTCTATTATAAGTCTATCGATCAGCAAAAGAGTGCTATTGGGGACGATGATATTTCAGCCCTGCACCGAGTGGGTAGACAACCGTTTTATTCAGCGGCTGTCCCGATTTTCTCGTTGCCTACCGAGCTGACAACATGACGACGGCCGTGTTGTTTAACAAAAGATATTCGTTGTGCCCTCCCTCTGCTAGCCCTCAAAATTTTTTACACGGACTTTCGAATAATTCTGTATATGCATGTCAATCGTTGTATCATATAAGATATGTCTATCCAATATCCTCTCTATATACATGCCTATTGTTCTATCTGAATATCGTTTTGTTAATAGGTATGTTTATCGTTCTGTCTTTGCTAGTCTATTACATATCTGCTTTTTTGTGTATTCTTATATTTATGTGTCTGTCGTTTTGTTTATGAATTTTAGCCACCGTGTAGTTCGGGCGGTAACGCGTTTGCCTAGTGATTCAGAGCTGCGCTTAGGTATAGGTTCGATTCCCTCTTGAGCTGGTTACTTTGTTGGGTTTTTCCGAGGTTTTTTCCCAACTAAAAAGTGAATGTCAGGTAATCACATGACGAATCCTCGGCTCTATATCGCAAAATATCACCTCGCTATCATCAATCCCATCTACGCTAAATAACCTAGTAGTTTATATTGTATCGTTAAACTATTCTTTTTCTTGCATTTTCGTATGAAAGTCTGTCTTTCTCTCTATTAGTCGATCTGTCTTTGCGTATGTCTGTTTTCCAATATGTACATGTGTGTATGCTTTAATGCAGCCTATGTATTCATGTCTACTTGCCTGACTTTCTCTCTAATTCTGTACCTTGTCTACCACTGTGTATTACTAATCTATTGTTTACTTCCAGCTAGAAAATATTTCGATAATTTATAGCTTTATCTGTATACAGAGTGGAAATGAAATAGCCTTGCAGATTTCCAGAGCGAATGGCTCATGTTGTATGTAACAAAAAACTATAACAACATGTTGGTGGAAAGTTCATAGTTTTTTCAGAATTTTTTTTCCCAAAGGTTTAACAATATCTTATTCGGTAACTATTGCTAATAAGATCGTGATTTTTGTCCATATCGATAGGAAATCTAATAAAGAATAATTTATCCCTCTGGCGTATTTCAACAGCATGAACGGTTTTCGTGTAAATTTAATTTTAATAACCTCTAAATTCAAGCCATTGCACAATGCGAGCAAGTGATAACGTCTTGCCAGAGTACAGTTCACCTACCTAGACCAGGCTTGCAGAACAGGGCTGAAATTGTGGCGTTGCGTCACTTATCGGAAACGTCACTCATCCCTTTTCTACCCCCGCTTCATTAACTTGGTAGGGGAGGGGATTTTTATTCAGTGTCTGTGTTATGTGATTGCATACGGGGCACAGTGACGCTATTCAACGGCAGTAGACTGTGGACGGGGAACCAACACTTTTTCCATCCTTTCCACCCCTCTCTCGCCAGTTCTGTAACCCTGACCTAGACACACCGAGTTCGTTGAACTCTTACATCTGTATCACGAGTAGTGTGTGTTAGCGGCGATGTTGCAGGTCTGCTGAAACTTCAAACTTTATTTTGTAATTAACCGTGCATTTAATCACAAAACGTAATATAGGTTTTCTATTCATTTACGTGTACCCTATCGTACCTTTCAATCTGCAACGTTATTTCTCTTCCATTCTGTATATACATTTTTCAGACTCCAGCGAATGACTTTGTACACAGAAACGTAATGCTGTCACATCGCTGTAAAATTGATTCTGACTTTTACATAAGATTTCGCTCATGGGTAATCAAATTTCACGATAACGCCTGATTCAGTATTCACAGAACACATTTTCATGCTGTCAGAATCCTGATCCTTTTTGAAGTTCAAACGACATTCCAGGAACCCAGCTTAATGTAATACGATGAAATCACGCTCCCGGTTTTTTCCCATTGTAAGTACGTAGGCTACATATAATTTATGGCCGATTTTGTTGTTTTTCCAAGAACTAGTTTCCTTTGTAAAAATAAACTGGAAATGCGGCGAAGAGATGTTCTTAATGCATGATGTTTGATCACAATTGATTTTAAATGTATAACTGATAAAAGAGATATTCAGAAGCATAATCATCACCGTGAATTTCATACATATGAAACATTCAGTGAAGACACATCGACGCTGTAAATAGTTATGTTTACAGAAGTTAGTCGAAGCAAAAAAAAAAATAAACAAATTTAATCTAATTTATTCAACGATAGATGTAATCTCTCAAAACATAATTTGTGCAACTATAAGTTGGATTGGTTTCTATGAATTACAGGGACCAAAATACTTCACCTTCATATTTCGTCTTTTAGGAGAGCAAAACAAAAAAGTGATAAAGGGCAGGACTATACTACGTTTTTTTTTTTTTTTTTTTTTTTTTTTTTTTTTTTTTTTTTTTTTTTTTTTTTTTTTTTTTTTGCTTATGTTGTCCATAAAATGAAATTAGAGATCGATAAGATTTGTAATTTGTTCCAAGTAATTAATTGAAATTTTTTGCATAATTTGGTGTATAATTAATTAAAAAATTGTAATTATAAGTACTTTTCATTAAGTAACACGTTTTTGTGTGTCAAACTACTTCTTTCTTGTCCCGAACTATTGCATAAAAATATAAATACAGTATATCTGAAATTATTGGGCAAAAAAGTTGTGGTTTTCCGCGTTTTGTAGCTGAACGTTGTTTTGAAGGCTGCAATGGCAAACTTTGTAGTGAATTTTCAAAACAATATAATATTCCGTGTTTTTGAAAATGTTTAGTTCTTCTAATGTTTGCTTTATGGCTCATTTTCTCTGAAGCTACAAATTCACTACAAATGTTCCTTTTTCTCATAAACTAAGAAGGCTTGATGCATGAAACTTTTACAGCTCATTTACAGTATTACAGTGATTGCTGAGCTTTAGTTTCAGATCATTTGGATAAAACTTTTGTTGTTCTTGAATATTAATGTCATTTCATTTATCTCAAAAAGTAGTCGGTTACAAAAAATGTCATAACTCACTATTTTCACAAAATTCACTTTCTAAACAAGGTCTCAGTACTTTCAATATAATGAAAAATCAACATAAAAATTTTCTCAGAGATATCTGTAATACTTTATGAGATAAAATTACTGAAAGATAATTACTTTAATATTGTTAATCTAGGGCTTGTGATATCATTTTAAGAGGAGATAGACTGGAATAATAATGTTGCAAATTTATTTCAATTTCGGAGTTGGCCTGTTCTGATTAGTTTCTTAGAGTAAAGAGGGGTAATTTGAATAATTCAGACATTTTAACATTTTTGCTGTAATATACCCACATTGTCGCTAATATTAATATGAACTATAGTACTTACATGTTTAAAGAAACAACAGAAATATTATAAAGTGAAAATAACTGCAAATGAATTCACAATTGGGCTGTCCGATTTACCCGCACAGTTGTACAGTATTTTAAAAATGTGGGGTAATTGAGATATATTGTGGGGCAATACGAATAATACGAAATAAAATTATAAAATGTTGTTTTTAAAATCAGTTTTACTTCAATACAGGATAATTACCTTCAAGTAATTAATATGGCCTAATCATACACAATAATGAACAGTAAACATAAATGAAAAAGTTCTCTCTTTTATCACTGTGTTGAAAGCTTCAACACATACCGACAGCAAACGAACTACTTTCCTCCTCCTGCTACAACAGAACACTCGTGGTACTAAGTTTTCCGACTCTAACAACGAATCCAGTTCCTCTTTTCGGAAGAAAGTTCAGAATATCTTCCGTTGCAGAATCCACATTTCCAGTCATTTTCATTGCTCTCATGCCCTCAATCGTTGTCCTGGATTCTTCTATCACAAGCATCTTTATCACGCATCCTCTGGAGAGTGCTCGATTCTGGATCGTTATTTATTTTTTGTTTAAGATATTTTTTCCCTTTCATTCTGTCTTGAAAAGAAAGACTGAGTAATAAATAACTGATTATTATTTACCAATAGTGTTGTAAATATGTTATTCAAATTGTCCCTTGAAAAACTATTCAGATTTCCCCATTCGTCGATAAAACAGAATTTGATCATAGTACGAAGCTCATATAGGCTACTAGAATGTGTCACAACTCGGGCTGCCAACTGCTAAGACATTCATGAAATGCTTAAAAGTTAAAACAAGTGTACTACATTATCACAGATTTTATAAAAGCTTAAGTAAATGAAGTAAAATTTTATAAGCTGCAAATTTTGCTACAGACCTTCCAACAGAAAAAAAAATCTATAAGTTTCCAGTTCAACTTGAAGGAACTGATTTATAGGAAGAGAGTTCACAAAGACCACCTCCTTTTCACTACCTGTCACGTTTCAACATGGCGTCGCGCGTTTTGTCTTAATGCTGCCAAAACTTTAGCATTATCCATATTTCTCCGTTATTCAAATTACCACTCTTTACTCCACTATGATTATGATGATGATGATGATGATGATGATTATTATTATTATTATTTTTATTATTATTATTATTATTATTATTATTATTATTATTATTATTATTATTAAATCAATTCGGAAGGGTCTAATATGAGTCCCGATAAAATGAAAATAAAAGAAGTTATCTCTATTTTAACATGTCAATTGAAATTAATTTCGAAAGCTAGTATATTGAAACAAAATTATACATTTATTTATAATAAACCGAAGGAAGAAACGTGATACTTACAAAACTAAAGTAAAATATTAATCTCTATAAAGTGCTTATTAAAATTTATTTCTAATAAATAATGTAAAGCATATGTCCATTAAAAATAAGTTCGAGAATCGGACATAATATTATTTGATTACATTAAACAAACTGTACATAGTTCAAGTAAGTTATTTTTAAAACTTAACTTTAATAAAGAGTCATGTAACCGTCTCATGATTTTCGTTAAAATAATTTGGAAAGAACATGTAACCCCTACAAACAGATAACGCAGCAGTATCAATCCTTTAACAATTTCTTTTAAAATAAATTTGAAAAGGAAAGGGAATTCTCCACAGGCATATAAAAAGGAAATACAAATCCTTCAAGATTTATATAAAAAGTAACTGCAGAAACGAGTTCAGAAACGCTGTGAAACGTACAAGGAAAGCCTCTCTTAAGATTTCGTTACTAGCTTTTCCCTCTACCACAACTTTCTGTTATCAAAAAGGGGTCGAGAGCATTTACGTTACTGATTGACGAATATAGCAGAGTTTGTCACACTAATGCACGAATGCTCTTCCAGAGAAGAAAGTGTTTACGGCAGACCCTTTGATCTCCTTTTATCTCCTCGTCGTTTTCTTTTCCTCTCCCCCTCGCAAATCTCTCGTGACAGACTTTTCATCAGTAAAATATAAGTGACGTCACCAAACACTGCCATCTTCTTGCATTGTGCTGACAGAATGCTTTCTTTCACAGCGGGATTTGTTAGAAACTCACTTCTGTACTATCTTATGTATTTGTCTTCTTTTCCTTCTTCATTTTAAAGATTAGACAGAAATACATGTTCCAGACCTTGGGCTTGAGCAATATTTCAGTATTATTTGTAGAACTATATCGTACTCTCTTGTTATAATCTATTCCTTCAGTTTATCAGTAATGTCATATCATACGAGTATATAGTATACCAAGCTCTTCACATATTATGTGAGATTTTTTCATCGTGTCACGTGAGTCAGGAGGAAAGGTACATGGTGTGAGGGGTGATAATATTGGTGATTCTGAACAAAAAAGTTTCTATGAACATATGCCCTGTTCTTAACAGTATCTGCCATACAGCTGTTTGAAAATTACGGGCGTCAGTCTCATGCCCTTCATTAGTCTCACATGCGGACACAATCGAAACGACATTAGGTTGTAGTAGAATAAATGAAGCGAATCCTGGGCGTTGGATCAGTTGAGGTGGAGTTATTTCTTGGCCACCGAGGTGACCCGACCTTACTGCATTGGATTACTGTGCGGGGGTTGGCTTAGGAGCGAAGTCTACAAGCGCAAAGTGGAAATAAGGGAGGAACGTCTCGCTCGCATTTTACATGCTTGTGCTCAAGTAAAGGAATGCCCGAATCAGCTCAGATCAGCAACACAGCGGTTGTCTACAAGAGCTGCAAAGTGTATTGAAGTTGACGTGGATGTTTTGAACATGATCTGTAAAGAAAGGTATACAATTAATCAGAACATAAGGTAACAATGTTTTAACTTACTATCAACTACACTTTTCCCGTTCCTCTTTGATTCCATTAGTTTTCTCCGAAACCGTTAAGAATATATAAACTTTTTTGTTCAGAATCACCAACATTATCATCCCTCAAACCATGTACCTTTTCTCCTGTCTCATCCTGTATGCAGAAACATACAATATCTCTGGTATTCTTCATTATCCATTATCAGGAAAGGTAAGGAAAGAAGACTAATGTACTGATCCATTACAAAGAGATTTTCTCCAGTTCTGGAGAAGATGAGAAAAGAGAACTTTCTGGATTCAGTATTGAAGAATAGATTTTCATGATTGATCCAACAAAAAGATAGATTCCACTTCCTGGAGTAAAGAATGCTTCTTTATAATTTATGTAACATATAGATGCCCCTTTCAGCAGTGAAGTATAGATTTTTGTAAGATGTCTAATATAAGTATATATTACCTTCCGGGACTGAGAAATAGCTCTTTGTAATATATCCAACATATAGATTCACCTTTCAGGAGTGAAAATAAATCTTTGTAACATATCCAATATAAAAGTATATATTACCTTCCGGGACTGAGAAATAGCTCTTTGTAATATATCCAACATATAGATTCACCTTTCAGGAGTGAAAATAGATCTTTGTAACATAGCCAATATAAGTATATATTACTTTCCGAGACTGAGAAATAGCTCTTTGTAATATATCCAACATATAGATTCACCTTTTCGGAGTGCAAAATAGATCTTTGTAACATATCCAATATAAGTATATATTACCTTCTGGGACTGAGAAATAGCTCTTTGTAATATATCCAATATATAGATTCACCTTTCAGGAGTGAAAATAGATCTTTGTAACATATCCAATATAAGTATATATTACCTTCCGGGACTAAGAAATAGCTCTTTGTAATATATCCAACATATAGATTCACCTTTCAGGACTGAAAATAGATTTTTGTAACATATCCAATATAAGTAGGTCTATATATTATCTTCCGGGACTGAGAAATAACTCTTTGTAATATATCCAACATATAGATTCAACTTTCAGGAGTGAAAATAGATCTTTTTAACACATCCAATATAAGTATATATTACCTTCCGGGACTAAGAAATAGCTATTTGTAATATATCCAACATATAGATTCACCTTTCCGGAGTGAAAATAGATCTTTGTAACATATCCAATATAAGTATATATTATCTTCCGGGGCTGAGAAATAGATATTTGTAATATATCCAACATATAGATTCACCTTTCAGGAGTGAAAATAGATCTTCGTAACATATCCAATATAAGTAGGCCTATATATTATCTTCCGGGACTGAGAAATAACTCTTTGTAATATATCCAACATATAGATTCACCTTTCAGGAGTGAAAATAGTTCTTTGTAACATATCCAATATAAGTATATATTACCTACCGGGACTGACAAATAGCTCTTTGTAATATATCCAACATATAGATTCACCTTTCCGGAGTGAAAATATGTCTTTGTAACATATCCAATATAAGTATATATTATCTTTCGTTACTCAGAAATAGCTATTTGTAATATATCCAACATATAGATTCACATTTCAGGAGTGAAAATAGATCTTTGTAACATATCCAATATAAGTGGGCCTGTATATTATCTTCCGGGACTGAGAAATAACTCTTTGTAATATATCCAACGTGTATATTCACCTTTCAGGAGTGAAAATAGATCTTTGTAACATATCCAATATAAGTATATATTACCTTCCGGGACTGAGAAATAGCTCTTTGTAATATATCCAACATATAGATTCACCTTTCCGGAGTGAAAATATATCTTTGTAACATATCCAATATAAGTATATATTATCTTACGGGACTGAGAAATAGCTATTTGTAATATATCCAACATATAGATTCACCTTTCAGTAGTGAAAATAGATCTTTGTAATATATACAATATAAGTATATATTGCCTTCCGGGACTGAGAAATAGCTCCTTGTAATATATTCAACATATAGATTCACCTTTCAGGAGTGACAATTAGATCTTTGTAACATATCCAATATAAGTATATATTACCTTCCGGGACTGAGAAATAGCTCTTTGTAATATATCCAACATATAGATTCGCCTTTCAGGAGTGACAATAGATCTTTGTATCATATCTAACTTATAGATTCCCCTTCTAGGAAAGGAGAATAGTCCTTTATAAGTTAAATTATCCTTTCGGCTCTTTGAAACATATCCAATATATAGATTTCCCTTCCAGGGCTAAAGAATATCTTCTTGTAACATATAAAATATATAGATTCCCTTTCCAGGACTGAAAAATAGGTCTTAATAATTGATCCTACACAATGAATCCTCTTCCGGAACTGAAGATTGGCTCTTTGCACCATATAATTTCCCTTCCGTGACTGAAGAATAGCTATTAATAACGGATCCAAGACACTCGTATATGTATCTCAGAGGTATTGTGCGACTTAAATTCATTCTATCAAATTTAGGATACAGCCAAAAAAACAAATTTCAGTAGTGGTTTTCTTTCGTAGCTGGAAATGTTACAAAAATATTTATTTTATTTCTGATATAGTGGAATCATAATATACATGGAAAATTATAAGATACTCATAGAAGTAAACAGAGTTTTACGGGACTTATCGTACCCCTAGTATATATTCATGTTTCTTTGAAAAAAAAAATCATTAATCCGAAATCAGCCGTCCCAGGACTTAGACTTAAGAGTATACTTGAGATAGATTTCACCCTCAGGAATTCAGTAGTGCTGTAATCTTAAATTTAACAAATTTAGACTTGTCATACATTACCTCTGAGGTACAGATATATTCCCCTTCAGGATTAAGAATAGCTCTTTATAACGATCAACATATAGATTTCCCTTCCAGAATCAAATAATAGCTGTTAATAACGGATCTAGTATACCGTACATATTTCTCTTCCATTATTGGAGAACAAGTAATTCTTGGTAATGTATGAGATAGGCCTATATACAGGCTTGTTTCTGATCTATGACAACGAATTTTAATGACATCATATGCGTCAGGAGTCACACGACAGCTGAACTGTGGCGCGAGGTGACAGACCAGTAGTGAGTGATCTCATAGTCAGAGTGCACGGCGACTCAGCAGAAATTCCCAAGAAAATCGAGCCTTTTTGGGAGGGGTACATTATGACCCTTTGCAATGCCAAGTACAGTTCAGTGAAAATAAAAGAAGCCTGCAATAAACGAAGTTTCGTTATTTCCAAAAAAGACATCTTCTGTGTGCTTAATAAGATTTATGAATTTGTATCATCTCGTGGGGTGCGGCGACATGTGACGGGGAGTGGATTTGCTTGCTTTTTACACTCTGGAATTAATCCCATCCGAGTTTTGCCAGTCTTAGTAGGTACACACTAGATGCCTCTCTTGGAAATAACGAAACCACGTGTTTTGAAGGCTCCTATGATTTTCACGTAACTGTACTTGGCATCGGAAAGAGTTATGTACCCCTCCGAAAAAGGCTCGATGTTCTTGGGCATTGCTACTGTAATACACCGTGCACTCTGATTATGAAATCACTCACTACTGGTCTGTCACCTCTCACCACAATTCAGCTGTCGGTGTGATTCCTGACGCACATGACGTCATTTAAATTCGTTATCAGAGATCGGAAACATCTCTGTAGATCCCCTTGCATGGCTGAAAAACAAAAATTTTTTTGTAATTTTATTGATCCATCATAAGAATTACTCTTCCAGGACTGAAGAATAGCTCTTGGTAACTGATCGAACGTATGGGCTAGATTTCCCTTTGTGGACTGGAGTATATCTTTTGATAGATTCTACTTCCAAGATTGAAGAATAGCTTTTTGTAACAGATCCTTCCACGGTAGAAGAATATATTTTGGTAGTAGATCCAGTAAATGGACTCCATTTTTTAAATTTTATGATTATGGAGTCAATTTAAATATATGATATAACCTATAATATTTCTTTATTTACGGGTGATTTTATATTTGTAATTTATTGCTCCTATGTAATTTGTTGTATTTTAGTTAAAATAACTTTTTTTTTTGTTATGCCTGTGATTGTGATTACCTATCGCACATACAGAGACACTAGTTTTAGTTAAAAATATCTAGGTGTATCTTATAAACTTAGGATATTTCTGTATTTATGACACTATGCAAAAATCCAAAAATTTCCACCATGTTGAACACCATAAAAGTTTAAATCATACTTTTCGTGTATACAGAGTGATCAGACATCCCAGTTTTACCGGAACAGTCCCAGTTTTGGATTTTTTGTCACAGTGTCCCGAAAACCTTTCTCGGGACGCAAAAATGTCCCGGGATTTAAATCGATTACCCCCTCATTGTAAGAGTAGTCGAATTTGCGCCGAATTTGCACTGTAACAACCATCTTAGTAAACTGAACCCTTCCTGATTAGTAGCCTAAGATCAAGATTGAGATAAAATAATTGCATTTCAACCTAAATAATATATTGGCTGTCCTGTAGCCGGCAATCGTAGTGAAGAGAATAAAGCCAACGAACAGATTGTTTCCGGTTTGGTCATTTGTTGCTTTGTTTCTGAAAGCATGTGCTTTGTGAGTATAATAATAGTTGTGAGTTTTCATTAATATGTCGAAAAGGAAGTGTTCATTGAATGACCAACTTCAACAAGCTTTTCCGTACATTCAAAAATTAAAATACGAAGACAAAGTAGAGTATACACTGTGCAACTCGACATTTTCAATATCATACGGCGCAAGAGTAGACATCAATCACCACAGCAGCAAAGAGAAGCATAAAAGTGCAACTATAGCATCATCGTCTAATAAAATGACTTATTTTTTTCAAGCCAACATCGCGGGAGAACGATTAATTCGTAGCAGAAGGTACTTCTTTCACTTATAACATCATCAAACGTAACTGCAGTTTTCTTTCGTTATTGCATTTCTTACATTGTCAGGAGCTTTTAAACAAAAAGCTTTACCTGTGGTCTCACTAAATGTATATACATTTTAGTGAATATGCAGGCCGTTGTGGAAGAACTAGAAGCAGTTAAGTTCATCTCTATGATTGATTCCTCCGATCATAAACATTTGACATTTTTATTGTCCGTGTCCTTGTGAGGTACTTGTTCTCTTAACATAAAAATTAAACTTAAAGTAATGATAATTAAATTTGGTTTTTATATGGATAATTTCTTTGTAATTTGGTAGGTATCCCATAAAAGTGTCCCGGTTTGATATTTTCAAAATCTGGTCACCCAGCATGTACGAATATAAGTCTGTTATGTAATCTCTCTTTATGAATGCTTTAACTTTCCTGAACAATCTCATTTCTGCAAGCTGTACTTTCCTTTTATCTTTCTTCTCAGTTAACTATCATTCTTATCCCTTATGTAAAGACAGAAATTGCAGTTGACTTATTTTTGTATAATTTGTAATGGCGCAGATTTATCTCAGCATGAAGGGCAGAGTCAAAGGTTTAATTCCGTCTCAGACATATTTGTTCATTAATAGTGTCATGTTCTGTGTTGTCAACGTCAAGTTGGCTTCCATCTCATGAGAGTTCCACACTGTGTCTGCCTAGTTCCGTGTCGAGAGAAGTTTCCGGAATGTGCTTCAGCCAAGCAGATTTTGAACCACTGTTTATTCGGAGAAATGAGATGATTTACAGCAATTTCAGATGAAATGAGAATAGCAAATGTTAATGATAGTAAGTGAGAATAAATCTTCATTATAGCCACTTTATCCACCGTTATGTTTTTCTGTCATTCAGGTTTCTCGACTTATTTAGCCTAACATGATAACCCTTTTCATCAGGCACTTTATTTTGTTAGTTTAAGAATTTTTTTTCTGTAGGCCTATTGGTTTAAAATTTAATTTATTAATGTAGTTTCATTATTTTGTCAGTAATTAAATATAAAATATTATATAAGATATAAAATTATTAATTATATTTATGATGGAAGTGTATAAGTATATACTTGGTGAACAGTATAGAGCAGAACAGGTTTCACGGCCTCGCGCGGCCTTGAGTCCCCCACCTCCGCAGTGTACAGTAATTGAGCGCGAAAGAATTAAAAATGCATCAGTTGAGCGCGGGGTCAGTTTTGGGTATATATCAGTTGCGCGCGGTGGTCAGCTTTCCGTAGGCTTACAGAGGACACGTAGCACGAGGGATTTTATTTTGTGAGTTAATAAACATTACACATTTCAGCCTTCATTTATTGTCGCTGACTTCGAAATAGCTATTCATAAAGCCGTAAGTAATATGTGGCCATCTTCATCAATAACAGGTTGCAGTTTACATTTAAGTCAGGCTTGGTGGAGAAAATTTTTGTCTTTATGGCTTTCTAATGAGTATAAAGATAACAATACTGACAACTGTAAATGGTTGCACTGGGTATTCGGTCTTTAATTTCTTCCTCCAAGTAAAGTCGGAGATGCATTTGTTGAAGTTTCAGATAGCAACCAACCTGTTAATGAAAGTATCACAGCCTTTGCTGATTATTTGGTATCAAATTTTATAGAACCGGATTCGTTATTTCCCCCTGAAATATGGGCTTCCGATACTGTTACATCAGACAGAATTAATAATGCATGTGATGCGTTCCACAAAGCGTTCTCTGTGAATTTTATTACTGCGCATCCTCATATGTATTTGTTTCTTGAAGTCATTATTGAGACACAAATTAGCACATATATTAAAATGAATGACAACGGGAATACTGTTAGAGCCAATCTTACATACAAAAGGAGGAAACAGTATATAGAAGAATTATTTTGTAGATATAGACGTGGAAATATTACTAGAATTGGTTCCCTACAGAGAGTTGCTTCTATTATCCAAGAAAGTGACCTAGATATTAAACAATCCATTACTGACACTGGAACAAATATTTTAAACTTTGACAAGTACCAAGTTATCGGTATGAGCATTTTAAACTTTGACAAGTACCAATTTATTGGTACGAACATTTTTACGAGAGCAGAATTTTAAACCATACCTGTCAATGTACAGAGAGTCCTAAGTCTCTACAAATGGGAAGGGAAATTGTTGCGGCTCGTGTTAAACTGACCGCCGCGCTCAACTGATGCATTCAGTGCAGGTAAAATTTTCTCTTGTGCTCAACTGTTGAACTCCCCTCCGCGCGCATAGCCGTGAAACCTGTTCTGCTCTATACTGTTCACAGAGTATTTTATTTTTGCCCTTAGAGTTAAGCCGCGTTTCCACTATTGCAACTGCGCAGGAATAATGAGAGGCAAACAACAGTTTCCACTTAAAACGTCGTTTCCACTTTTGCAACTGAGCAGGAATAACGAGAGATAAACGGTTGCCAGTTAGGCAGATATGCTCAAGGCGAGATGCAGGAATAAACTGTGTGCGCCCAATCCTTGGACAAGTATGCGCGAGTCTCCCGCTCTGGGACCGGGAGACATTGGCAACTATCTGCTTCTTCACCAGCTGATTTCAGGTTTTCCATTTGCAAACATTTGTATAGGTTCGGTGCATTCGACTAGTTTGTCGAGTATTTTTTCATAGGTTATCTGTATGTGAGAGTGTGATGAACTGGTCTAATGGGAAAAGCGTAGAATTTACTGAAAAATATAGGATTTATCCTGGTTTTGGCGAGCCTCAGAACCGAATTATAAGGACCGTCAGAAAAGGGGGGGATGCCCATCAATTTTTAGCTGAAATGTATGAGCTGGGATTTACAAAAGCAATCAAGTATAAAATTAAAAGTTTCAAATGCCACTTTCATAGGCTTCACGCAGGAGCGAAGAAAACCGAATTAATTAATTTATACATCTTGACCACAAAACTTTTAACACTATATCACTTGGAATATAAAGTATATATGCCTCCACGTGTCAAATAACTAACTTACGTTGTTGACTAATTTCAGCCTGTGAGTTATCCTCAGAACTAGGTGGTCTTTGCGCTTTCTGATTGCGTTTCCTGTGGGGTTGTGTTTGTATAGTGTAATGTGGAGTCAAAAATGTGTGTATTCTGAAATTGAGTTATGTGTTGAGGATTTGATGGGGGTGTTCTTTTGTGTGTCTGTATATTTCGTATTGTTCTACTGTGTTTACTTTCTGTCTGGTTTTTCGGTTGGAAATGTAGAATTTCCATGTCTGTGTTTGTTGCTGTAGGTGTGGTTGGCGTTTGTCATGTATTCTGCGTATGTGGAAATGTTTTGTTATTTGATTATGGCTGTGATGTGTTCTTTGCAACGTGTTTGAAATGATCTGACTGTCTGTCTGTATACACCTGTCTCATTGTTAATTAATTTACTTATTTACGTATTTATTTATTTAGTTATTCACTTATTTATTTATTTATTTATTTATTTATTTATTTATTTATTTATTTATTTATTTATTTATTTATTTATTCAAGTATTTATTTTTGCATATAATATATATATTCCCTTAATGTATTTATTAGATCACTTATTTATTTATTCATTTATTTAATCACTTAATTATTCACTTATTTACTTATTCATTAGCTTGTCTACTTAGTCATTTATTTGTTTATTTATTTATTCAATCAGTTATTCATTCGATTACTTATTCACTCACTCATTCATTCACTTACATATTCACTCACTTATTCATTCATTCATTCATTCATTCATTCCTTCATTCATTCATTTTTAATTTCACTTGAAGCAAGTACAGAGTTAGGTTTGGAAGTAAATCTCGAAAAGACAATGTATAACAATTATGTCTCGTGACCAAAACATTCTACGAAATAGAAATATAAAAATTGAAAATGTATCCTTCGATAAGGTGAAGAAATTCAAATCTCTTGGAGCAGGAATAACAAATATAAATGACACTCGAGAGGAAATTAAACGCAGAATAAATATGGGAAATGTCAGAATTAATTCGGTTGAGAAGCTTTTGTCATCCAGTCTGCTTTCAAAAAAGCTGAATTAGAATTAAAAAAAAATAATTATGTTACCGGTTGTTTTATATGGTTGTGAAACTTGGACTCTCACTTCGAGAGAGGAACAGAGATTAAGGGTGTTTGAGAATAATGTTCTTAGGAAAATATTTGGGGCTAAGAGGGATGAAGTTACAGGAGAATGGAGAAAGTTACACAACGCAGAACTGCACGCATTTTATTCTTCACCTGACATAATTAGGAACATTAAATCCAGACGTTCGAGATGGCCAGGGCATGTAGCACGTATGGGCGAATCTAGAAATGCATATAGAGGGAAAAAGATTTTTGGGGAGGCCGAGACGTAGATGCGAGGATAATATTAAAATGGATTTGAGGGAGGTGGGATATGATGATAGAGGCTGAATTAATCTTGCACAGGTTAGAGATCGATGGCGGGCTTATGTGAAGGCGGCAATGAACCTTAAAACCACTTGTAAGTAATGGTTTATTTGCCCTCCTGTATGGACGTATTATACTCTGTCCCGATAATCTAATAAATCATAAATAATTTTAATCAGATAATTATTGGCCTCAATCTGAAAAAAAGGAGCTTGATTGCTGAAAAAAGACTTTTATTCTATTGTCTTGTTTATTTTTCTTTATTGTTATGTTTCACAATAAATTAATTTAGTAACATAATAATTAAAAAATCTTACTTTAACTTGAGTGTAGAGAGTCTTCACAATCGTCGGGAAAATTTATTTTATAGCGTGAAATAGTAGGACCTGACAATTTGAAAGTGAATCTTAAATTTGGAACGCTGTCACCAGTGGCTGAAGACCTTACACATATGGCCAGTATGGTAACTGCTGAAACCGCTTCACGAAAAAAAATTCTTCCTGGTCCAATGAACTGTAATTTAATTTCAAAATCTGATCTTGACATCCGCGTCATTAAAAAAAAAAAGTGATATTTCGGCCAGCTCACTTCTTCAATCATGATTCTAGTTTCATCCCTTCCTTTGTGATATTTACTTATCCAAAATGAATATGTGCGCAAATAGAAACGAGATGTGCGCAAGAGAATCTGCAGTTTTAACTGGCAACTGTTTGCCTCTCATTATTCCTGCGCAGTTTCAATTGTGGAAACGTGGCTTTACAGAATTACAAATTTACAAATTAGACAGAACTCCCAAACAATAGTAATAAATTACTAATAAAATATAAAATAACACACACATTATACTATAAGTAAAACTGAAACAATTGCATACATATAATGGAAAATGGTAGGATACTACAATTCTGCAGGATAAACGAAGAAGAACGCATAATATAGGAGGTTCTGATGCTAAAATCTGACCAGGTTCAATAGCTCTTGAAGACAAATCGAGAAGAAACAGAATTTTGGCAATGAAAACAGGAGAACTCTGAGAAAATATTCCTGCTACTATGTATAAATTACACGTAATTTATCCAGGAAAGAAAGTAGCATCTTACCAACGGTGTGGTGTAAAGGTGGCGACAGGACTCGTTCTCGAGACTAGATTCGAACTCACTTGGGCTGATTACCTGATTTAATTTTTGTAAGTATTTCCCCCAAATTGCAAAGCTAATTTCAGCCAGTCCTATAGCGAAATCATGAACTTACCTCACCAAAATATCTCAATGTCACCAATCACACATCGATGCTACGTAACTGCACTCTCCATGCAGCATCGTTAAAAAGCCAATAAAAAGAGAACGAAGGTTTCTAAATTGAAAATTTGACCTTAACCCTTTGTGTTAACGGTATAATAAATATAAATCTACTCATGAAGCAACTGAATGCTTCGAGGGAACGAGTGAAAAAACAATTTGTTCTCTGCTGTGCCTTGTTTTCGTGACCAAGAGAAGAGAGACTGTGAAATGCATACATATGCATGGATTTTTTTCTTGAGTTTACCAGTTAACGTTCTGTATGTTAATTTAATTAATGTAGTCTAGGTTGGTGTTGATAAAAAACGACATCCTTAATTTAAGATGCTGAACTGTTTCTCTTAAACATTTCCCCTCAGAAGAAGATAGAGTAACTTTTGTTTGTATAGAAAGAAATTCTTTTTCCTTCTCACACGTTTATTACTGCTTCGTTATAGTCACATAGGCCTATAGATAGTTTCATTGCTTTATTAAATACTGTATCTGTATTTTCTTCTCACAGTTTATTCCCGTTTTCTGTTAGACGTAGAAATATGTACTATTTTATTAAACATGTACATGATATACTTTAACATGAACCCCTTATGCTCGAAGGATAATTGGAAAAATATTACGGTAATTTCAACATCTGGCGTCAGTTGCCGAACATCGGCAATGCATTACGTCACAATAGTCTAACGTCACTTGCTCAGCAGCGGATCAGATTCTTGCATTGATACGGTGTTTGCTAGAGGAATAAGCTCACTTTTATATATAAATTATACAGTATTTCTTATTTCTCTTATCACAGACTCATACTAAAGATAATCCAACAAACGAATTCAAATGATACGCGTCTGTTATAAATACTTGTATAGAATATATGATATATATATATATGCACTAAATAAATGAATTACGTACTTACTTACTTATGGCTTTTAAGGAACCAGGAGGTTCATTGCCGCCCTCACATAAGCCCGTCATCGGTCCCTATCTTGTGCAAGATCAAACCATTCTCTACCATCATATCTCACCTCCCTCAAATCCATTTTAATAGTATCCTCCCATCTACGTCTCGGCTTCCCCAAAGGCCTCCCAACTAACACTCTATACGCATTTCTGCATTCGCCCATACGTGCTACATGCCCTGCCCATCTCAAACGTCTGGATTTAACATTCCTAATTATGTGAGGTAAAGAATACAATGCGTGCAGTTCTGCGTTGTGTAACTTTCTCCATTCTCCTGTAACTTCAGTCCTCTTAGTCCCAAATACTTTCCTAAAAACCTTATTCTCAAACACCCTTAATCTCTGTTCCTCTCTCGAAGTGAGAGTCCAAGTTTTACAAGCATACAGAACAACCGGTAATATAATTTCTAATTTTCAACTTTTTTGAAAGTAGACTAGATGACAAAAGCTCAACGAAATAAATAACAAGCATTTGTCATATTTATAATAAATAAATGAATGGATGAATAAATGAATGAATGAATAATAAATAAATAATAAATAATAAGTAATACATAAATTAATAGAAAACAAGTAAGCAAATAAGTAAATAATTAAGTAAGTAAATAAGTAAATAATTAAATAATTTCAGGAAAAATAGTAATCAGTAATACAACACATAAATTGCATTAAATATGTTTCTCTCTCAACCAAATTCACAATGCAAATCCAGATTTCAGGTATAACTCCCTGTAAAGTTGATTTGAATAATTTCGAGGGAAAAATTTTTCCCTCGAAATTATTCAAATCAACTTTACAGGGAGTTATACCTGAAATCTTGATTTGCATAATACACGTCACTGTTCGTTAACAGAAAACCACAATTTAAGTCACACGGAGTTAGTGTGCACTCGAAGTTGGTTGCTTGACGGTTGTCAGCCCACTTAGAGGTCTGTGGATATAGAGGGAAAAATTGGATCGGTGTCGGTTAGAGTTCCCGAGTAGCTCAGTGGTAGAGCGTTGGTACGTTAAACCAAAGGTCCCGGGTTCGATACCCGGCTCCGGAACAATTTTTCCCTCGAAATTATTCAAATTCACAATCCTTATAAACAAGAACAAAAATTCTTTAAAAATTTGAATATCACAATAACTTCCAACCGACAGCATAAACGTTCCATACAATTACAGGAATCATATAAATCCCCTGTATCTTTTTCTCGTACGTTTGTTCCTATTTTGTGAACAATAGACCTATTATTTTATTAAATAGGCCTACTGTAGGCTATACGTATTTTTCTCCTCACACTTTTTAAAATTATTTTGTGATAGATATACCGGTATCTATTGTTATTAAATACTCTACGTTTACGTTGTATTTTTTCTTCTAATTGTTTACTGATGTTTTGTCATAGCTACACATATATATTGTTTTATAAAATGCCGTTGTTCCCACTTTGTGATAGGCATATCTATGCTTTCATTAAATAATGCGTACGTGTTTTCCTTCTTCCTCTCTTTTGAGATGCGTTTGAAAAGTTCGTGGCCCGACATATAGAAAATGTGTCAATAAGAGAAACATTCTAGTCAATAATACTGTCATTGTTAACGGCCATTTTGCGTTAGTTCGAGCACGAGAAATCATAATTTTCTGTTCGCTACATTTTGTGTGATTTAATTTTGAATTTAGTGTGTCGAACAGATTGGCAAAAAAATTTAAATATCGAGCTTCGTGCTGATAATATTCTCTAAAAAATGGAATGAGTTCAATAGAAATTAAACCAGACATAGAAAGATTCCAAAATTGCTTTAAAAATACAAAGACTTTACCAGGAGCAGATATTAACTCAGACCATGTCCTGCTGATGGGCAACGTAGATATTCGTCTGAAGAAGATAAGAGGAAGACAAGTGACCAAGAAATTGAATATGGAACAACTGTAGAATGAAGAGGAAAGAAGAAAATTTGAAGCAAATTTTCAAGAGAAAGCCACTACATTAAAATCCACATTTGAGAATAGTAATGAGTATTGGACTCATTGAAAAAGCTGTATACAGATAACAGCAGAAGAAACAATAGGATACAGAGAAGGTGTGAGAATGAAGAAACCCTGAGTCAAAGGGTTGGAGAAATCGAAGGAAAGGATACTAGAACGTATGTATAGGCTACTCAGGCAGTTTTAATCTTGAAGTCGAGAGTTGTTATTTGCCTTATGAGCCAATCAGAACGTATCATTTTCTATCAGCAGCTTCTGTTGCTGTGCGGAGCGTTGCTACGTTCTCTATTTCCTACATGCTGTATTAAGGTGTGTATACACTTAGCGAATGAACAACGAACGAACGAACGACAAACGAATACATTCGCTGATTGAAATCGGAACTTGTGTACGTCGCAGCAAAGGCAAACTGATCGTTTGGTTTGCCTTCGGAAGTGATCCGTCGCTTGTCGGTACATCAAAGGAAGTTGGTATTCGTTGTGGACGGGACTTGCCACTAGTTTGTAGTTCGTAGCAGAACGCAGCGCTTAGTTCAATTTCACCAACAGGATGTCGAAACTGGAGTGGACGGAAGACGCTGTTATAAATCTTGTTAATGCATATAGGGAGCAGGAAACTTCATGAAATCCCAAGCATCCTACTTACCACAATAAAGTAAGAAAACATGATGTTTGGGTTTGGGAAGCTATTGGAAAGGTGTTCAGCTGCAAGGTAGGCGAGTCAAACACGTACAAAATTTGAAAGCGATTTTTATTTATTTATTTTCAGTGGATACATATTTGTTGTTTTCTGTAGGAAGCAGAAGACAAAAAGAAAATTGAGTCCCTACTGACATCATTCCGGAGGGAAAGACAGAAGTCCGCAAAAGATCTGAAATGGGAAGTGATGAAGTGTACGAGTCAACTTGGTTCGCGTATAAACATATGTCTTTCCTTTTGGAAAAATTCACGCCCAGCAAAAACAAAGTTCCAACCTTGTGCACACAAAATAAATTATTGGCACTGAAAAGTGCCTTTTCGTAAGCATGATGCGCATTCGACAAACACAGACAAATCTCTCTTTTTAGTATTTTAAGATAATTATTGTCAGTGAGATATCCGTATATTGAAACTTTCCCCTGTCTTGCAGTCGTACCTTAATAAAATCTTCCAGTTCCTCAATTATAGCTGAAAATACTTCTAGAACAATCCTGTAATCAGCTGTTTCAACACTTTGAATAAATACATTAAACTTGTATATGAATCTCCTGTAGCAAGATATCGATGTGTTAATGCTAGCCTTTAATGCTAGAAATTGGAATTCGCTTCCGAGTGATGTAAGGGGTTGTTGGACAATAACTTCATTTAGGTCAAAATTACATAAATTCTTACTTAACAGATTAATTGCTGATTAATATTTGTTACCTATAATGAAACTAACATCTGTCCATTCTTATTATTATCATTAATTTCTCTAAATAGATTTACAAAACCTCTGATGACAATTACATTAATATTCTCATTATAGAAATATATTTTAGATTTATATATTTTTTTTTCTCCCTGTAACATAGTCCTAGTAAGCTTATATTAAATTAATTTTCATCATTTTACTAGCTAACTCATATCTTAAATTAATTATAATTGATTGAATTAAATTAGCTCATAAATTAAGTTACTACTTTACCTTATAGGTTTATCTAAATTTAAATAAATATGTAGTCTACTAGTCTTTAAAACTTAACTGAAGAATATAGCTGGAGAACCTTTTAAGTGTAGTGTAAATATTTGTAATTTAAATATGTATTGTATTTATTAAGGCTGGTTGAGTGGAAGAGAAGGCCTTATGGCCTTAACTCTGCCAGCGAAAATAAAACATTATTATTATTATTATTATTATTATTATTATTATTATTATTATTATTATTATTATTATTATTATTTCCTGAATAGGTGTTGCTTCTCGTCAGCCTGTGTCTTTCTTGGAAATTTTTGGCCCTATTTTGCACAGTAATATTTCGAAGTCAGTTTATGAGATGCGACAGAAGCTGTGAATCTGTCCCGATTCCATTCGGCATAAATCATGAAGCAAGTCAGTGCCTCTACATTTATTGCGACTTTCGTAGAGTGGCGTCTGCCACCACCGCCTTTTGTTTTTTAACTTTCTTTTTGTTAAACTGCCTATAATAACAACGGCTGCACTTGCTATAATTATATTTTCGTCAGCCATTATTGCTGATAATCAGCGAACGTGAATGTTTTCTGACTATTTGCTGATGATTTGTACGTTGCTCCAAACAGCGAACAAATAACGAAGTTTCGCTTCATCATTCGTTCGTTGTTCGTTCGCTAAGTGTATACGCACCTTTACATGGTATTACTTCCACATGTGTTTTAGTGTTATAAATAGAGCCCGGATTTTATGTAATTACATATTGGCCTTCTGTTCCTATGCTCTACGAAGCTATAAGAAAAGCTAAAGTGTCGGTTAATCACACCAAAGCTATCATTATTCCGAAGTTTAAAGTTACGTATGTTTACATATTTTGGTGCATAATAAATATTTTGGCATAGACATATATTACATATTTTACATATTTTTAAGGATGTTGTATACCTATTTTGAATGAATACACTTATTTCACGAATTTTTCCTCAACTTAACTCATAAATTATACGTTTTAAAACTGTTTATAAAGCTTGTCCCGTCGTCTCTAGTGCATAAAAATAATGTAGTAATTGAAAATAAAAACGTATTCTGTCAAAAAGTGAACATTCCTTTGCCATACTAACATTTTGTATATCCCTTAAGAAGTAACAGTGAAGTAAAATTTAAATTATGGTTTATTTAACGACACTCGCAACTGCAGAGGTTATATCAGCGTCGCCGGTGTGTCGGAATTTTGTCCCGCAGGAGATCTTTTACATGCAATAAATGTACTGACATGAGCCTGTCGCATTTAAGCACACTCACAGTAAATGTTATCGACCTAGACTGGGATCGAACCCGTAACCGAGAGCACAGAAGGCTAGTGCTATACCGACTACGCTATCGAGGCCGACAAACAAACAGTGAAGTAGGAATAGTGCTGCTCACCGGAGTGACTACTACCGCGGAGGAATCGGAGATTACGAATAAAGCTCTCTACCGGTGATCTCCGGTACTATCGTAGGTGGAACAGGGAACATACGGAGGGATGCGGTGGTTCGGAGCGAAGCGAAGGTGGAGGACGTAGAGCTCAAGGACGACCGACGCGTACGGACTGAGGGTAGTTGTGAGTGGAATAAAATAGCACTAAATCGTATATCCGTCGCATGGAAATTCTTTAATTTAGTTGAAGATAATAATAAAGTCGTACGCTGTTAATTTTGTCGGCGAATTTACTCTAAGGGCGGTGGTACTTCGAATTTGTTAGACCATTTGAAGCGATCGCACAATCGCGAACTTGAAGAAACTAAGTAAGTAAATTTAACTATTCGAAACACTTTTGAACTCTTTTAAAAAGTGTGTTTACTTTGATTTATATATAAAAGTTCTAATAAATAATTTCGTGGTTATGTGTGCAGTCAGAGTAACATTGCGAATGAAAAACTTTCGCAGAAGAATTTCAGCAAAAAAGGACCCTCTAAGATTGATCCAGCATATTGTTACGAGATGAAACTCCAAACTTCAGTGATGAGCCGCTTACTTGAAATGAAATATGAGTTGGTGATTGTGTTGCCAGAAAAGCCAAACGCTCCTAGGACGCTAACAGGTCCGTATTTGGAAATCTCTATGGCGTGGACCAGGTTAGATAGGTTCTCTGAGTAGATCTAAATTTTAAAATGTAGGTATAAGTGTTTAGGCTAACATTAAGAGTCGCGGTTGTGGTAATCGTACTTGCTGTCAAAAATAAATTATAAGCATTCAGATACACATTGGCGGTTAATTAGTGATATCATCGTTTTCGTAGTTTTAAAATTACGCAAAACATTTGATACGATTTTTTTAACTGCTTTAGTGCTATTGTTCTAAAGGTCCACAGTCTAGAAAAAAAAGTCTTGAAATTTCTGTAAAACGTAACTTTCGAGGCAATAAAAATCATACATAATTATGGAATATTTAAAAGGCAACTTGAGTTATCAGATTAAAATATTGAGTTTCATTCTGAAACTAAAGAAACGTGTGGTAATAATATAATTACAATTATCCTTAAGTTGATATCCGCTTATACTGTCTTTTTATTACAGAGGAAGAGTGACGCATTTTAGAAGAGACAGTTTAACACAGTTCCTTTAACACAATGATCACAATCCTGTCTGGTGAAGAATCTTAATAAATTATTTTGGACAGTAAACTTTAACCCATTGATACCACACGTTTCTTTTGTTCCATTCTGAAACTCCCTTAATATATTTTACGTTAAACTAAACCGATTAGAATAATAATTGACAAAAACTGTTTGTGAATAAACGAGTGTTTCCAGGAAAATTATAAATGTTTACATTAGCTACTGAAAAGCTTTACTTCTGCGTTAGTTTTCAGTTAATTTTAATGTTATTAATTTGATCAATGACATAAAACTGATACGCTTTTCCACATATACTATGAATTTCAAAACTAGAAAAAAAAATCTATCAGCTAACATAGTACTTCAGGCAAAACAAGAAAAAAAGAAGAGCCGAAGAAAGAAAGAGAGAGAGAGATAAATAAAAAAGAGAGAACAAACAACAACAAATTACACACTTATTCTAAAAGATACGCGGACGTTAGCGGACTCCAATCACTACCTGATCCGATTAGAGGAATGCTTAGCGGAAAATGTATGTCTGCGCCACAGCACATATACAATCGGAGGTAACCGGAGGTCTCCGATTGAAAGCGCATAAACAACCGCTCCGGAGAAAAACCTAATCATAAGCAGCACTAAGTAGGAACAAATACCAATGCGAAGGTTGGGTCATTGTACTGCTACCGCAGTGAAGGACAGAATGAAAATTAACATGTGGGTATGACCGTTTGACACAAACACCCGCAATAAGTTGCTCTGAAAGAAAAAAAGTAGTTATTTCAGTTTTCTCGAGAAGCTTATTCTGGCATCAGGTGATACAATTAGCTTGTTTACTGCTAAGGCGCCAGTCACATCCAAGTTAAAATATTTGTGTAGTTAATTTATTATTATTATTATTATTATTATTATTATTATTATATTATTATTATTTATATTAATTATAATTAAAAGTTTTACCATTTTAATGAACGCAACAGAATAACAAACTCCGCTTAAGTTGATTTCACTTTAGCTGTTGTGTAGTGGTCATTATGGCAGCGTCGCATCTCTCGCTACCAACATTACGCAAAGCTGTCAAATGCAAGGTTACAACTACCTGGGTATGGATGTCAGTGTAGCGCATGCGCGATAGATACGACTCACTTTCATCTAACGGTCGCTATCGATCCTCAATATATACCGCGAGTAGTCTAAAGGATGGCATTTTATCTATTCATTTTCCTCTAGTATCTCGATTAAGGATACACCGAGGTGAAAATTAGTCATTTTTGGTAAAAAATCTCATTTTTTCTTTTTAGTATTAAAAATTGTTTCTGGTCTAAGGAATCTCTGGGCCAATTTTCATGGCGTTATGCCCCTCCTATTGTATGTTACGGCAGCCATTTTGAAAAGGCTAAGTGCTCTGGGTAGGCATTCCAAATTTTAAATTAATTTATCTCGGTTTTTAACTTTTACCCATTTTGCTTTGCTAAAAATGCTATTTCTGCTACAAATTTTGTACTACACGCATGATTTTTTGTGAGAGTATTTAAATATGTGTGTAACAAAACTTACTATCAGGATTTTCTTTAAGTGACACATTTTTAAAATATTAATTTGTTTTTGCAACAGTTGCTACTGTTTTTTTATTTTTTTTTTTTTTTTAGGATTGACAATAATTTTTTAAAATTTTGTTTGAGTGAAACTAACGGAAAATCTGGCTAGTAAGTTAGTACGTTTTGTTTGGATGGGTTTAAAAGTTAGAAAAATGGAATTTCAGGCAAAAATTTTAAATTTGTAGGAGAAATAACAATTTTTTAAAAGTCATTCAACTTTACAAAAATGTTAACAACTCACATATTTTAAACAAAATTTGATAAAATTTGTGAAGAATTGAGACTTCTAGTTTGGTTAGTTTAGAAAATTGAAATTTCCCCTCGGAGCACCGTTAACTTCTCCTGTAACTTAAGAATAATTTTGATACTGTTTCGTTGGTGTTTAATGCTGAACTAGTTAACATCTATTCAACGGTCTTGTAGCCTAGTTCGTGGACTTACAACTGACTGAAAGGATACGATTAAATTCCGAGTCGAGGCGGAATTTTCTCATTGCCAAACTTCCAGGACGACTCCGACCGACGTACAGTCAGTCTTCTATTAAATTGAGTAGCGGGTCTTTCCGGAGGTAATAGACGATCGCAGCGTGGTACTGATCCGTCGTCTCATTGTAGTAACGTGATATGAAAACATAGATACACAGAATAGAGCTTTACCTCCATATAGTAATCAAATTAAAAAAAAAAGCCAAAAACGATTTTCAAGACACCTTTATTTTTTTTAATAATCATTATTCGGTCTACCATAACAAACTTTCGTATAACAATCAACTTACTGAATTTAATTAAATGTTTTTGTTAGTCGCAGATTACTTGCTGAGCAACTTTTATTGTACACAATAGGTACTCAATAGTCTACTAGATAATAATGTTGTCACAAATCCAGCTTAACGCTCGAAGATCAAATGTAAGAAATTGTCAATTATTACACTACAAAAAACTAAACATTTCTTCGCATAAAATGTGTTCCAAATTCAATTATTTAGGTGAAATATGAGATGTAGATTTCTTACATTAACATAAAATTTTCTTATTATTATATTGCAGGTAATGGACTTAAAATAATATTACTATCTATTTGTTATCCTATTTTCTTCACTTATACATTACACATCTTGTATTTATATATGTATTTATCAATTTAAAACTTTTTACTTATATTTTTATTTGTATTTATATGTCTGTCATATATTTCATGTCTGTATTAATCTCCTTTTAATTTCTATGTCTATTTATATCTTTATTTATCTTTTTTTTTTTAATTTTTACGTTTTTATTTTTATGGCATAGCGTCGTCGCGCCTCCAAAATCCGCTATGTGTTTTAGAAAGATTTTGCAGAAGAAATACAAAAGCATTGTCATTTTAATTCCCTTAATTTTCAAAGCTACTTTTGTTACAGTTTCAATCTTTACATGACAAATGATGAAAATACACAGAAAGTAGCTTCGAATAACAAGGGAATTAAAAGTGAAAATGCTTTTGTATTTTTCCTGCAAAATCTTTCTAAAAACAGCGGATTTTGAAGGCGCAGTGACAATATGTCAATTTTAATTGGAGCTTTGCCTAGTTATAGACAAATAAATAAATAAATAACTTCTGAAGTGGACAGTTTTGCTCCATTTCAACATCTATTCACGAAAATGTAGCTTCTAAGTCTGAAATTTATAACATCATTATTGACCATAATCATTTTGAGACGATAATGTGTATGATAGAAATATTGTCTACAGTAATCTAACTAGAGGTTTTATTTACCTAGAGAAAGTCCAAACTCGAGTGGGATTTAAATGACTATTACAGGATTAGAAGAAATAAAGTACTCTAATACAATAAAATATTAATTGACTTACTAAAATACCAAACTCTCTTGAAAATGTATTATTGTACCATCTCATCATTACAAATATTCCGCTAGATGGCAATAGTGTGCTATGATGAGCTGTCTTGTTACCAGTTGTGCCAACTATGCAATCTTTATTGAACTCTATGGATGATTACTGGTCAAGAAGGCTTTGTTGATTCATTTTCATTTTTATTAAAACAGTTGCATTCCACTTTAATTATCAATATATATTAAACAATTTTTGATACGTGACTATCCATAATCTCATAAGCAGAAGCTATAGCATAACCTAAATAATATAAACAAAATAAATGATAGAAAAGTTTTAATTAAGGATGATGAAATAAACATGAATCATTTTAAAAAGTACAATTATGTATTTGTGTCTAATGCCTACTCACTTTACATGCGTAATTCGAGTTCCGCATACTGTTGATAGATGGCAGAACTGTGACCCATTTTCAAGTTGCACACCACTTCGGTGGGCCACGTTATGATGTGTATTTCTGAAGAATTATGTCGTGTTCTAGGATGAGTGTATGTGTGAGTGTAGTGTAGGGAATGGATGAGGATGATGATGAAGTTGAGAAAGGGAGAAGGGGAAACCCGGTGCCGGTACGTAGCTTACTCCTATCGAATAGCACCAAGGGGGCCGCCAGGCTTAACGTCCCCATCCGACGGACGAACCACTATCAACAGTGACATATGCCTTCTCTTCATATGCACTGCGGAGATATTTGCGATTTAACTCAGGCATATTGATGTAGAATTTAGTGATTAGAAGTTGTGCACCGCCATCTCTCCTAGTCCCGAGGTAAAAATCTCTGTCTCCGTCGGGAATCGAACCCAGGCCGGCTAGTCTGGAAGCAGACGCGCAACCACAGAACTAACTCAGCGTACTAAACGTACAATTATTGAAAGTACGATGTTGACAAACAAAGAAACAAATGCTAGGGAGGTGATAAAACAAACAAATGCTAGGAAGGTGATAAAAACAATTGTTAGGGAGGTGATAAGAATTTTAGGATAAGCAGCCATGATTGGTTGAAACACAACGTTCCGTACCGTTTTATTGCTCAAAAGTAGTACCGTATGACGTAGTAAAAGTCATTGTAATCATATCTCCTGACACACAATAGATACTTTATATAATAATAAGTGTTTAAGCTAAACACAGATAAATTGGAATGTCCACAAAATTGAGTTCATTACAGTTAAAGAGAAAAGTGACCTGTAAATTTAGGTTTGGACTTCTTCCTAACACTGAATGCATAACAACTGTATTGTCTCTCGAGTGAGATTTATACAAGTGTCAGGGACACGGACATGGGCCTATTTAATAACACAGTCTCATTTTCAGACCACTGTTAAAGTGCAGGACTGTTTTACGGTTGGTTCTGCTTCAGCTTAATCCAGAATGTCGCTTTGAAATCCCTTCACTCGTAGCTCTCTCTCCCTGTAATATAGCAACATTGTGTATAAGGCTTTCTCCCTCAGCGTGTACGAGTTTTTTTTATCTCATGTTGAATAAAGAGGGAAAATGAACTTTTTCTACTTAAACCCGCAAGTATTACAATAGGGGCGGCTTGTTTTTTTGCACCCCGGGTCGCGTATTAATATTAATGTCACAATTACCCTACGAAGAGCAGAACTGTGCTGTCATTTTATGAACTACCCAACAGTCAGAGCTGTAGCCTCAAGATTAAAATTTAACATGCAGCTACTCGAAGTTAAGGTGTGCGGTTTTAATATCGGTGACACGTTTTGATGCATTGCGTATTTTCTTTTTTATTTTTGTCCTCTCCTTCTGCGCCACAAGTGCTGCCGGTTTTTGTGTTAGGTATGATGAGTTTCTGAAAGGTTAATCTCTCATATGAATAACCGCTTCTAAAATTAATGTCTACAATTTATTCACTCGCCTTGAAAGATATTCGAAATTTATGGACATGGAAAGTGTTCCAGTGTCTTCGTTTTTGTTACTGCAATGTAATTTCGTAATATATATAAACCAGTGAACGGGATAGCAGAATCTGGCGGAATTTCAACCTATTTTATTTATCATCTTAATTAATTTTTTGACGTGAAACATCTATATTCCAATAGCTATTGTGGTCGCAGAGAAAGATGCAACAGCTGACATTTCTAGTAAAGCACATGGAATATACAGAGCCAAAAGGCTGTGGGTGGATGGGCAGACAGGTATGCGCGGAAGAAAAGTTAGAGAAAAAAATATATTATATATATATATATATATGTACTATGTGCAATTTTCCCAATCTAGGTGGACAAAAATCAAATTTCGACTTGTTTAGTTAGGCATAGGTGAATATGAATTCATGTTCTTTAATGTTTGAAGAATGTTGTGAGAAATAGCTTTTACTGTTTTATCAGCGGCAAGCTGTATTTAGAAGGGTATGAACAGCGAGTTCTTTCTAACACTTCTCGCTCCGGTTCAGTCGTAGACAGAAAGGCTTACTATATGGGTGAAAAAGAGCCAATTGTTAGTGATTTATTGTGTTGTGAGACATGGAATCTGTTCAGGTAGGTACGTTCTAACTAATGTAACTTCAATTGCAAGTTTACTAATGTAATTTCAATTGCAAGTTTATAAAGTATTATTCTTCTTACAAAAGGGTTTAAACATTACAACTGAAAAAAATACGAGGGGGATCCAGGAACTAACGACCGTTCGCGCATACCCGCCGCGCAGCTGACTCCCCTTCCTTGTTTGAAGGTCAACTGGCTTCCTTAACATGTGTTCTCATAATGTTGTGAGTACTGGTTGCAACAAGTCGCCATTATGCATTTTGTGTTACTTCAAAATGAACGACGTGATTGATAATCCCGCCGACTGTGAGGTGAGGAGTGTGATTCGATTTTTGAATGCCCGATATTTGAAACCTGCAGAAATTTACCGGCAATTGAAAGAAGTGTATAGTGATACTGTAATGAATGAAAGAAATGTGAGAAAATGGTGCGAAATGTTCAACAATGGGCGAACAAATGTCCACGATGAAACTCGACCCGGACGCCCATCATTCATCACAGAAGACCTGAAGACTAAAGTGAATGACAGAATCTTGCAAGACAGGCGCACATCACTCGACGAATTGCATATTGCCTTTCCTGACATTTCTCGTTCTTTGCTTGGTGAAATTGTGTCGCAACATCTTGGCTACCACAAAATCTGTGCACGATGGGTTCCACGGCAACTGAGTGACCAACACAAAACTCAGAGAATGGCCTCAGCATTGACATTCTTGATGCGATATCACACAGATGGAGACGCCTTTTTTGATAAAATTGTGATCTGGTGATGAGACCTGGGTGTCTCACAACACCCCAGAGACCAAACGCCAATCACGTCAGTGGCATCATCCCTCATCACGCAAGAAACCGAGAAAATTCAAACAGACTCTCTCAACACAAAAAGTCATGGCTACTGTCTTTTGGGATCGCAAAGGTGTTCTTTTGCTGGATTTCATGCCAAAAGGCACTACGATCAATGCAAATCGTTATTGTGAGACTTTACGAAAACTACGGCGAGCCATCCAAAACAAGAGGCGAGGAATGCTTTCGAGAGGAGATGTGCTTCTTCACGACAACGCCCGCCCGCACACTGCTGCTTCAACTCGAGAATTGCTGGATCAATTCGGTTGGGAAATCTTTGATCATCCGCCCTATAGTCCAGACCTTGCTCCTAGCGATTTTCACCTTTTCACTAAGCTGAAAGACTTTCTGGGTGGTACGCGTTTTGGAAGTGATGAAGAGTTGAAGAAGACAGTGAAAATCTGGCTTAATGAACTGGCGGCAGAGGAGTATAACACGGGAATTCTAAAGCTAGTGAACAGATACGACAAATGTTTAAATGTAGGTGCTGATTATGTAGAGATGTAAAGGAAGCTTCAGTTATGTAACAGACTTTGTTTTTTTAAATAAATATATATTTTTTAATTATTACAACAAAACGGTCGTTATTTTCTGGATCCCCCTCGTATTATTTTAAAGTTCTCCAAATATAATATGAGTTTTAGTACATCCGGTCACGTCCGGTTACAACAATTCTTTTACCATTTAATACAGCATTATTTAGAGTGTTGAATCCTTGTTTTAGAGTTTGCGCGTTCTTGCGCATTTACCAGGAATTAACTTTTTTCAGAGGTGGGATATACGATAACTGTTCCATATTTGGCTTAACAGCAGAAAATAATCCTGGACTAAGGAAGTTTTTAATCACTTGTGAGTGTTTTAGGCCTGCAAAATTATTCACATCAGGTTAAAAATGCATTGGACACATTTTTATCTAAGCCTAACAAACGCACAGTGAATCAGAAGGCAAATCACTATCTGGACAAAATTAATAACTTCTATGCATTTCAACGGATTGTTATGAAACTTTGTACATGCCTTACAGGCGACACACGTTTTGTGTACAAACTCTGATTACGTTTACACAAGAAAATTACCCCTTTATAGCAGGTGCATTTAAACAAAATTAATAACTTCTCTCCTATCTAACAGATGTTTATGAAACTTTATTTACGGTAAAAGTTACAGGTGGAATATTTTATTTTTTGTCTAGAAAGTCTGATTATGTTTCTAAATAGAAACTGCCCCTTTATAGTCGTGTATTTAGACACAATTAATAACTTCTCTCCTATATAATTTATTTTTATGAAACTTTGTACAACAATTAGGCCTACAGGTAGCATACAGATATAATCAGAATTTGTACATAAAAATATATGCTACCTGTAACTCCTGTACAAAGTTTCATAAAAATCTATTATGCAGCAGTGAAGTTAATTTTGCGTAAAGGGGCACTTCCTCTTTTGGAACCATAAATATAGTTTGTACACAAAAAATATATTCTACCTGTTTCATAAACATTTGTTAGATAGAAGAGAAGTTATTATTTTAATCTAAAACCATCCCTATAGAGGGGTAGTTCTCGTACACAAATGTAGTCAGAGTTTGTATACAAAAAATATGTGCTATTTATAAGATCTGTACAAAGTTTCATAACAATCCGTTGGAATGCAGAGAAATTATTAATTTTGTCCAGCTAGATTTTCGTTATGGCACACTGCGCTGGTCTCGCGGCTAGAGCGCTACACTTATAATCCTGTGGACTCGAGTTTGATCCCCGATGTACCTCCGATTTATAACTTGTGTTGGGCAAGCCCGCGGGCCAGGTAACACAGGGGTTCTCTAAGGAAAGCTCCGGTTCCCCTGTGGCATCCCAACAAATCTCTATAATCATCTCATGGCGGGTGTAGTGTAGACCAGCCTCCTATGGCGCACACTGGGCAAAGACTCTATCGGTAAATTGGTCTACATAACTGACTTCATATGGGTGAATGACGTAAGTCAAGTACCTGCCATTGGTTAAAAAAGAAAATAAATAAGCACAAGATCGTGCAGTGAAAGTGTTACTCTAAGCTGGAGAGACCTGCAAAGGTATTCTATTTGTGCATGAGGAACAGAGCTCGTAATGAGTCTACGAGGCAACTGTATAAAACGTCCTTGATCTTTATAGCTGCATTGCTTTCTCCTAAGAGCGAAAGTATAGAACGAGAATTCAGTTCTTGGAATGTTTATTTAAAATTATTATACCATTACAGTCTTACTATTAAAAACTTTTATACAAATGTTTAATTGCCTTATACTTGAATAATTTCGAGGGAAAAATTGTTCCGGAGCCGGGTATCGATCCCGGGACCTTTGGTTTAACGTACCAACGCTCTACCACTGAGCTACTCGGGAACTCTAACCGACACCGATCCAATTTTTCCATCTATATCCACAGACCTCAAAGTGGGCTGACAACCGTCAAGCAACCAACTTCGAGTGCACACTAACTCCGTGTGACTTAAATTGTGGTTTTCTGTTAACGAACAGTGACGTGTATTATGCAAATCAAGATTTTCAGGTATAACTCCCTGTAAAGTTGATTTGAATAATTTCGAGGGAAAAATTGTTCCGGAGCCGGGTATCGATCCCGGGACCTTTGGTACGTTAAACCAAAGGTCCCGGGATCGATACCCGGCTCCGGAACAATTTTTCCCTCGAAATTATTCAAATCAACTTTACAGGGAGTTATACCTGAAAATCTTGATTTGCCTTATATTTATACAGCAAATAGCTCGTTTTATAAGTCGTGTGTAAATTCCTAACTAATAATCACTATATACGTAGAGTATAACAATACAACTGTTACAGAATTACGTAATAGTTCCGTCATTATTTTGTTACGAAATGTAACAGATAGTGTGCACTAGTGTTCAGCTCTAAGTATCGATAGTAAAACTGGCCCTGATCGATTACAACGCTTTATTTTGATCAAAGAGTACAGCTACAGCAGTATTATTTTAATTATTTTGTGTCCTTTTTATTTATTGTTCTGTGCTTACATGGCAACCATCATTTTACAATGACAATCGATACGAACAGCTGTTAGAGAAGCGGCCATTTTTTTCTGTATACAACATTTAAACAGTGGATTTCGTGTGTATAACTTCAGCAAAGCAATTCCCATATATTTATATTACACGCTGCTTATATATCCGTCGCTTATGCATGGTTTATTAGTAACGTTTTCTGTCCGAACTCTGCATAAGTCTTGTATACAAATTGTACACAGTTTATTAGTGACACCGTTAGTACATCAAATAACCCAGATAATTTCGATTTCTTTAGCTGACTTTCGAGGTTTATTTGTACATCTTCAGCCCAGCTATATAAATAAAAATCAAGCTTCATTAACCTACTATTTCCATCCTACATTTCTTCTATTTGACTAATTTAATGGAAGGAGTTATAACTTTTAACTGCCTATGTTTTAGAATATCTTTGAACAGTAATGTAGGCCTACGTCATCGATAAAATTAATTTAATGCGTGTGATGTCACAAACAGAATACAGAAAAATAAAGCATAAAGAAGACCAAATTTAAATGTAAGCTTAATAAATCTGTGGGATTTCTGGCAGGTGTTTATAAGGCTGTGATTATAGTTCTGATTTTTATAATTTCATTTTTATTCGTTTGTACGTCAGAGCTTCAATACTATATGCCTTATTTATATTGGTTAGCGTGGCCGTGGGTTCGTATCCCACTTCGACTGATTACTTAGTTCGGTTTTCTATACTTTTCCCAACTATGAGACGAATGCCAGGCAATCGCATTTTGGATTCTCGGACTCATCTCGTCAAATACCATCTCACTGTTACAAATTTCAGTGATGCCAAATAATTTTGCAATTGAAATATCGTCCTTAAATAACCATAAATACACTATCAGTAATGTATGATTCCTTCAGATTATGTATTAGATGATTTATAGTGTGGTGTAGTCTACGTCCATGCTTGTCAGTACTATTTATCCCAATAAAACACTTTTGTGCTTTTTATGTATCTGTGGAAGATTGTCGTTGTGATGTGGGAATGAATTTATTAATTTAAAGGCTTTCTCCAACTGATGACATAGAAGTCATAGAAGTAGAAGAAGAAATCTTCTGTCTAGCTGAAAATGGGTCAACGAGACGAGTAGATATTTTAGCGTACAATGCTGACACTAAATAGGGCATCATTGTGGACCCCACGATACGTTTTGAAGTAGAATGTCATCAGTCAGCCGAGGTCCTCCTTGAGAAGAAGTCGATCTATGAGCCTACAGTCAACAATTTCAAGCTGAAATATGCCTTAATTCACGTTGAGGTATTCGGCTTGCTCATAGGTGCTCGAGGGACTTTTTTCGAAGAATTTCGACGGCAGTTTGCTCTGCCAACATCTCTGAGGGATGACATTGTGATAATTGTGTTAAAAAAATCCTGCTAAATCCTAATTAATCACATGGTGCCACATTAATAGCAATTGTAATTTTCACGCCCTTTTCTTCGTTTCCTTTCTTTAAAATTTAATGTCTATGTTTACATAAGTATAATAATTTTTGAGGCTATACTGAGTCCGTAAGGGCTACCCCTTATGGGGGCAGTTGAGTATTATTTATTATTATGTATAGCTGGGCATATATATATATATATATATATATATATATATATATATCGATTGTATAATCAACCTGCATATATCTTCACTGAAGGTCTGTGTTACACTCATAAAATCCTTCAACTTAGTGTTGGACTCTGCATACAATCTTTTTATGAAAACGAGATGGGAGAGTCGGCCGTCTTTCTGCTTATAATTTAATTTAAATCCAGCGTCATAGTCGTTTAAAAGCGGCGAGAGCGAGTCTAGTGCTAGAACAAACCATAGAGGGATGAAAGCATCCCCTTGAAAGATACCTCTTTGAATGAGAGCCACTCAGAGTTTTTTTACTATTACCAAATTAGTTTCCTGGAGTTTATGAAGCTTTTCAAAAGTTACTGGACATTTTCAGCCATCTTAAAATAACTTAATATTCTCAACAATGTATGTAATCATGAAGGACCTTGTCAAAAGCCTTTTATAATAAACACAGGACTTTTTTCAGATTTTTACTTTTAATGTTTGCAGTTTTTTTTAAGGAGTGGATTATATCAATATTGCTTTTTACATTTAAGAATACCTTTCATTCATGCTTTCTCTTCTATTGATACTAGAAGTGTTCATAGATTTCACTGCCGTGTCCGATGCTATGAAATAACGTATGTATTATGTATGTAAATAAGCAACAGAAAGATTTACAGTTCATAGAATCTTCAAAATAACTTTTATATATCAAAAGTAAGCAATGCCCTCCGATTCTTGAAGAACGTGATTGAAGGCTTGAATTAGATTCTGCATTAAACATATCTCTCAAAGATCTATCAGTTTATTAGGATTTGTTTTCTGTTACTGTGCTGTCATCATCTTTCAGTGCTATGGCCTATATCTAGTATAAATAGTAGTTATAGTATAGTAAATTTTTCAGCAGGTTTTGAGAATTATACCGCTGCATATTTATGGCTAACTGGAATACTCCCTATACGAATCCAGAATAAAAAAAAAATTGTGAGCTTCTTAATTGCATACAAATTTTGTATCTTGTCCATTTCAGCTTCCGAGTCAATAATTTTGTACCACAGTCTAGTATATACAGTCACGAAGCTTAATACTTACTAAATATGCAAACATAGACAGTTGCAATATGCATCTATAGATAGTTGCTGACCACCAGGATCGCTACTATCGTCTCATCACAGATCCTTTTCCCAGCAGACGATAAAATGTATTGTACTTGCGATATCGTATTCTTTTGAAAAAATTAACACCTTCCTTCCAGTATTGAAATATGAAATACATAAGTTTTATATATTATTTTCATAAAGCATATATTATATTTTATAAACTCACCTTCCTGGATCTTTCGGAACAAGGATAACTCTGACCTCTTTTTCTTACAATATTTATAGTACCACAAACGTCTCCTTGTCCCATATTATTATTCAAATTATTGTATTTTAGGCATTTACAGTTATTACAACCGATAATGAACATTTCACAGTTTACACAACTTTTCACAACAAAGCGAAATACGGCACAGTCAATGCCTTTTCGATCTAGACCAGGCCGTAATGTATGTTCGGGTTTTATATTTCAGTGTATGTAGCTCAGTGAAATATTATAACTTTATTGCGTACCGGAATCATTGCTAAGTTTTATTTAGTGTAATGTGTCCATAAGTTCCGTTTACTTCTTGTTGCATAATATGTTGCAGAAATAATTACAAAACTTTGTTATTTTAATGTGAAGAGAATTTTACGTGTTAACATAATCTGTTCGCATCAACATTTTAAGTTTAGATGGAAGCTATTTTGAGGTTCAATAAAAACGAATTTATATTGTGATTTTAATTTAGCACATCTACCTTCCTTAATTGTAGGCAGAAAATTTACCATACCACTCCTATGAAATTAGTGTACGTACGATTGTGTTACTTCGTCTCTTAGGTAGTAGATAAATGCATAATTCAGTACTCAATTGTAGTATTAAAATACAGACAAATAGAATGTGACGGGTGTCATACATGACATTAATTATAATGTATAATTACGAATATAGGAATATAAGTTAAATATAGTAAACATAACCTATAATTTTCATATGACATAACATACATATGTAGTGGCAGGGCATTGGAGACCACTAAAATTAGACAGAAAAGGGCAACTGGTACAGTAAACATAACCATAATTTCAACATATCTAAATATTCGTGTGGTGCAACTGAAAATTTTTTAATCGTGCATAAATGAATGTACAAGAATTTCGCAATATTTAATCGAAATAAAGGCAGGTATTACACATACGAACAACGTAATTTTCACACCAAAAAATAATATTACACCTTAACTCGCAAGGAATTATGTCTGAAGTGTCTCCTAATTATTGTTTTAAATTTTATTAATGCAATTACACTACATTTTAGAGAAATATATGTTACTCTTTATGCATTCCAATTAATTTATATGATTGAATCACCGCCCTTCGTGATCGGGTTAAGCCAGTCACATGGTCTGCCTTACGGCCTGTATTAGATCACGATGGCAGTGACACAGTCTATTGTTCCTAGTACTCACAGCGCTCCAAGCGGCTAGCAACTATCGCGAGAAATGCAAAAAATCACCCCAAGCTTCGTGACTGTATATAGTAGACTGTGGTTGTACTTCATGGCACGAGTCAATGTTTACGAAACTCGCTTTGCTCATTCCCTATTTTTGATGAATTCAGTAACTGTATAACATCTTAAGCGTGTTTTATTCGTTATTTTTAGTAGGATATCATTATAAAACAATATAAATAAATAACATCAAATTTGTAATGATGTGTAGTTTCGTATCATGGTCTATGAACAAATGGGTTGTTATGGCAACAGTGATTTTTAAATCCTTTTCATAATATAACTTTATAGCACAAGTCATAGGATCAAAATAGAAGTCATGACGTTTTAGTTGGCATGGTAATATTTTACGGCACTGGTACAATAATGTGTCATAGGCTATTATGCATGAGTTTCATCAACGATAGAGACTGTTTAACAACTATTGTTACAAAAGTAAAGACGGGCCCTTACACACGAGCGACTTTTAGCGGTTTGTCGCGGGGATGCAGTCGGTAATGTATTTAAATGGAAAACGCCGGTTGCTTTACACACGAGCGCTGACACCGACGGCAGACCGACTGCAGCCGCTGTCTTGCAGTCGGTCCCCGCGACCGGCGGCAGCGTTTTCTGCTTACACACGGACGACTTTTAGCCGCCAAGGTCGGCGACACGCAGTGGTTCAAAACATAAATTTAGCTGAATATAATTAATATATTTTCTCCTATTTAACAAATTATCATGTAACTTTGTACACTAGTTACAAGCAGTACTTGTTTGTATACAAACTCTGATTACGTTTGTACCTGTATAAACGAAACTACCCGCTATAGGAGATGCGTTTAGGAAAAAACTTATTAACTTTTCTCCTATTTAACAGATGTTCATGAACCTTTGTACAGTAGATACAGCTAGTATATTTGTTTTGAATACAAACTTTGATAACGTTTTTATAAGGGAAACTACCCCTTATGGGGTGCACCTAAAGACAATTAACAACTCTTCTCCTAAGTAACAGATTTTCATAAAACTTTGTGCAATAGTTTCAGATAGTTTATTTGTTTTGTATACAAACTCTGATTATGTTGGTACAAGGGGAGCTACCCCTTACAGAGAGTGTATTTAGAGAAAAATTAATAACTTTTCTCCTATTTAACAGATTTTCATGAAACTTTACGGTAGTTACAGGTAGTATATTTGTTTTGTATAGAAATTCTTGTTACGTTTGGTGAAACTACCTCTCAAAAGGGGTGCATTTAGAGGAAATTAATAACTTTTCTCCTATCTAACAGATTTTCATTAAACTTTGCACAGTAGTGATAGGTAGTATATTTGTTTTGTATACTAACTCTCATTACATTTGTGTAAAAAGAAACTGTCCCATTGTAGGGGTGAATGTAGGTAAAATTAGTAGCTTTTCTCATACAGGACAGATTTTCATCAAAATTGTTCAGTAGTTAAGGGTAACATATTTGTTTTGTATACAAGCTCTAATGATATTTGTGTAAAGGAAACTACCGCATTATAGGAGTGAATTTAACATATTTAATAAGTTTTCTTCTATCTAACAGATTATGATCAAACTTTGTACAGTAGTTAGAGGTAACATATTTATTTTGTAACAAGGGGCATAGTTTTCTCATAAGTTAGTGGAATAGGTTTTTATGACAGCTGACATGTACGCTCTTTTTATTTTGTGGCACGTTTCGGTATAATAATTGTAATTTCCTTGACAAATTAGCAGCAACTTTCCTTCCCTGATCATTCAAGCTTATCTGTGTAAGAAAGAGAAGTTACTCCTTGTTTTCAGACTGTAGTGTGTTTTTTTTAGTTGGTAATTTAACGACCTCTATCAACCACTAGATAATTTGGCGTCGATGAGATTGGTGATAGCGAGATGTTATGAGACCGAGGATTCGGCATAGTTTACCTGACATTCGCTTACGGTTGAAGAAAACTCAAGAAAAAACACAACAGGTAATTAGTTCAAGCGGAAATCGAACCCACGCCCGAGTACAGCTCCGGATCGACAGGCGAACACCTCAATCGATTGATTCCAGTGGCCTGCAGTATGTTCCTAGCTTTTCATCTCTCATACCTTTCAGAAGATTCAGAAAAAAGTTTTCTAAGTCTGCACCGGCTGTCACTTTTTCCAACAGATGATCGAATGATAACCCTGACATTATGAAGTAGTGAAGAAGAAGATCTTCATGGGCTCGAACCTCTTGAAAAAGGCAGTGAAATTGGCCATACTGCGCTCATTGAGTGAGAATCCGATATATCCAATATTTTTTATGTTTAACACGTCTTTTTCTAGGACGGGGGAGAAATAAAAGTAGTTCTTCCTCGACGTGCATTATTATAATGCGAGTGAATAATGACACACCTTTTGCAGTTCGACTGCCGCCGGAACCGACGACACACAACGCTCGTATCGACTGCAGAGTCGCTCATATCGGCGTCTGCCGTCGAAGAATCGCTCATGTCGGCAGTAGACCGGTTGTTTTTTGCAGTCGACCTTGGCGGCTAAAAGTCGCTCGAGTGTAAGGGCCCTAAGGAGCAATTTCACCAAACTTATTTAACTTTGTCACTTAAATTCTTTTTAATTGACACTTAAATGGACAATGCATTTCACCAACACTCATTAATAGACTTCGTTGAATTGCCACACGCAGCATGCAATCAGGTTGCCGATGTACGGTAGTATAGAAGAGGTGAGCGACCACCCGGTCTCGTAGTATAAGCAGTTCATGTTAAGAGATGTGACCGGTCCAAATAGATAGAGCAGCTACAGCTAATGTATACCTATGTAAGCACTTGTTTTTGCATTACTGTGGTTGGAATAGTCAAAGCTTAACATTTGTTCAGTGCAGACAGAATTCAATCAAACATACTGCAATGAGAGTGTTGCTGTTCCAAACAATTGCCACTGGAATACCCTTACCCCCGCAGCCAGTCTTGACCCGTTAGGGAAAGTGGTTGGATGCTGTTAATTATTACGCAGAATATTAAGGCAAAATAATGGAGGTAATTAATGCATTGGATAGGACAGACAGTTCCGCTGTTGCAGCTGTAAAATCATTGTCTTCTGAACAGCTATTGGAAGATATTCTGTTCATTGATTCTAATTTTAAAATCGTGTCCAAAAGCATCACCCTGTTAGAATCGTCTAAACTATATCTCTCAGAAGCCCTTAATATAGTGGATAAAGTATCACAAACCGTTATCCAAAATAGCAATTCACAAATTTCAGAAAAAGTGAAATGTAAGTTGAGAAACGTTATTGCTAAAAATTCTGACTATTCACAACTTCGTATTATAAATTATGTACCATCAGGTCACGACAAGACGTCTCAAGTTGGTGTACTAAGCAGTAGTGACTTCCCGTTCTTCAAATATGCATGTATTACATCGTGTGATATTGAACGTACAGTTTCCCAATATAAAAACTGTTTAAATGACCATCAGAGGAGGTTCACTTTGCAATCGCTCAAAATGTACGTAACTCACTGCAATGCACATATTCAAGGATGATGTGAGTATATTACATTAAATTTTAAGAGTTAATATATCTCACTACAAAATAATTGTGTATTTACATGTTTAGACATTTCCTACTTCAATGATCATTCATTATTTTTCTTGAATGCAGGACACAGGTTTTATTGTAACCGCAGTATACTGCTCAGTGTTTACATCAGAGGCATATTCCATCCGTTGCACCCCCCCTTCTCATACAGTCTATACTGCGTGCGCAGTAAACCTTACGATTCTCGTGGAAATTCCACGAAGTCTACTCATTAAGTTACATTTAAGTTAAATGGTCAATATTTGGTTATTTAAATAATCAATCCTACATTAACGACAATAATTTTCATCATGGCGAGGACAATGATGGACTTGATATTTGAAAATGATGATTTTTTACCAAAACAGGAGAGGATAATTTCCGAAACAGAATATTATTTTAATATCACTGATGAGAAAATTTGCAAATGCGGTTTGACTAAGCGAAACATAAGTAATGTATATTTTGAATAGTACAGAAAGTGATTTAGAATTTCCAACTTATAGTGAAGTACTTCATAATATTATTTAAATGATACATTTGTTAAAAAAAACGTTTACTCAATCTTCGGTTGTCTAAAATACGGCAACCAAAGTAATATGAATAGGGTAACCAGATTCACATCGATAAAAAAGAGGACACAAAGCTTCAAAAAAGAGGACATTGTTCGAAAAAAGAGGACAGAAAATATGTACTTAAATTTAGGATTAGGCGGTTATTATACTTTAATTTACGTTAGCATCTATTTTATTACAATAAAGATTTAGGTTTGTATCATACTTAAAAGTATGTTAATATCTATGTTATTACAAAATAATTATGAAAAAACTTAATAATAATGATTTTAGAGTTAGCTACATATGAAAGTCAAGGGAACTATAATTACACTAGGGAACAAATCAGAACTTTTTTTCTGCGGTATAAATATAAACATGCAACTTTTACTAATTTCGGTGTGCTGAATTCAAAAATGCATTTTGTTTTGCCGTACCACATCAGGTTTTTGACAATGTAGCAAAACGTTATTTTGCCAGAAAACAAAATTATAAGTTACAGTGTGTTCGTAGAAATCATATATTTTGTGTATCTGATTCGTTAACACGTTCATCTATTTTTTTTCTACGATGTATAACAATAAAATAAACAGTTAAGAATTCACAGAAACATTAAGCCTATATACTATACAAGCAAAACATTTTACTAAACTAAATTATAAGAGCAGAAAGCTCACCTTCAGAATGTAGCCTATGTTAGACGTCCTCGGTTTCGCTTTTTCTCTTTGCATGGAATCTTAGTGTGTGTGAAGTCCTCGAATATTCTCTTCAACACTCCAACAATAATCGGCAATCATATTTACATCTCAACGTCCCTGGTAGCGTTGATGTACCTATTTTAGATCCTGTGGAACCTTTCACCTTGCTCTTCGCTGAGGGCTCCTAAATTCGCAGGAAAGTAATCTATATGGTCCATTAGAAAGTGAAGCTTTAGGTCCATGTTACAACCGAGCACTTTGAACTTGTCCAACATGTTTTCTACAATTTCTTTGTACCGTGGATCCTTCATGTTACCAAGCAGTTTCTTCACAACTTCTCTGAATACGTTCCATGCACTTTCTTCTGTTTCTTTCACTGTAAGTACTGGTGAAATTGTGGTCCATCACAAGTTTTCGAATTTGTGGGCCATCAAATATTCCCTCCCTGATTTCAGCGTGTGACAATGAAGAAGAGTTCGTACATAAGTACTGGAAGCAAGAAAGATTTTTGTCTAGTGCCTTGACAAACTGTTTCATAACTCCCAGTTTTATATGTAAGTTAACAGGGGCAGTATTTATTTTCGTATGAGCAACGAGACTTACATTTTTAATATTTTTGTCTGCTGGCGTTAGTTGCTTTCTTTCAGGTCAGCATACAATGTTCCAATGTTTGTTTCTGGCCCTGCTATCCACTCGCACAGGAAGCACGGAAATTTTGTGTATCCTCCCTATTGTCCCAATAGCAAACCAACAACCTTCAGATCACTGCATATTTGCCACACATGTTCATGATATTTAATTTTTTCGAGAACCAACCTTAATGTTTCATATGATTCCACTAGGACTGTAGAATATGGAAATGGTATGGACGCTAATTTATTGCCGTTAAGAAGCAATACTGCCTTAAGGTTATTTTTCGACGAATCAATAAAACCCTCCAACTTTTGGGCTCATATACCTCCTCTCCCAACTGTTTTAGTAGATTCCTCACAACTGTACAATATACCATCTATCTTCCTGCGTACAGTATTTCCGGAAAAGTTTATCACGATTCCTGTACCACGAAAATGTAACTCCAGCTGCCAATATGATCTTCTCATGCAGTCTAGAGCCTAGTAATTCATTTTTCTTTTTGGTGAGTCCTAATTCCCTTGCCAAGTCATTCAGCTCGGGTTGGGTAAATTTTTTTTGGTGAATTGTCAAATTCGTCTGGATCAGAAGACATCTCAGTATCTGCATTCGGGGAACTGCTTTCAGATTCACTGTCATCCAAGTTTGCTGGTGGTGTAGGTTCAGGTAAGCCCACGAGAAACAGGCCTCAAAGTTGATTGAAGATTTGGATACTTAATTGATTTCATGTTTTCCTTGTTGTAACCAGTAACATTACACATACAAAAATAACAGTCATCATAGTGATTCCTCTGCTCACCCCATAACATTGGTATAGCAAATGGCATCGCTTTCCGTTTTCCTGCATACCAGTAACGCAATCCTTCTACACAATTGTTGCAGGCACTTTGAGGTGCAAATGATTTATCCATGTCGCCAACTTTTACTTTGAAGTAAGCAAAATATAGCTTCTTTACAAATGAATATATTTTACGAACTTTTCCATCGAACATGTAACACCCACAAATATAGCAAAACTTCTAAGGATTTTGTACACACTGTCTCCTACGCAATCCTGATGTAATCGCCATATTCAGTTTTTAAAATCACGCTTTTGCACTACGATTCTAGGGACTCTACTGTAACAAAATTCACACGTGTTCACAGAAGTAAGCCAGCTGCTCAACTGACAAGATTTAAGAATTGTATATTAGGGTTTTCTGTAAAGAACAACTTCCCGGCAAAGTGAGAAAGGGGATGGGGTGGTAGGGCATAGGATAATGAAACATCATTCTGAGATCAATATTAGAACAAAAATATTTAGTTTCAGCTAGGGGGCACCTCGGCTTAACGTATAGTGAATACTGCGCGGCAATAAATATCGAAAAATTGAAATGCAACAAAACTAGACGTGATACATAAAAAATGAAATCATTTTCGGACTCAGGGCATCGGTTTCCATACGAATTACCAACTTTCTTTTTTACCGCAGAACAGTTGTTCCCTAGTGTTATTAAAGAGAGCAGAAAATATATTTTTAGATTTACATTCACACCTCGATCTCTCGATTTACTAGCTACCTGTGAGCAACAACCATAACAAAGGGGAGCAAAGAGAGTTATTATGATCGTTGGCAAAGAGTAGCTTATATCCCGTCGATGCTGCTGGCACCTACAGGCAAGTTATTTGAAAAAGGCGTCAAATCAGATAATTTCAAAATATCAAGCATACAAGTTATGAAAAGGAGGACAATTCTTGATTTTGTTTAAATCGTCCGGACTCCGGACAAAGGCCTAAAACGGAGGACATGTCCGGACAAAAGAGGACTCCGGTCATCTTAAATATGAACAACATATTTGTCATGTAGGCCTAATATTAAGCCTATATTTGAAGACATTTGAATAGCGCAAATCCATGAAGTCTTTCCATTTTGCTTGTTGCATGATATTTCCTTGCATCTACTTTCATATTATTTCGTTTTGTCTTCAATATCGCTGAAGACATTGGGATGAGGTTTTCTTGCACTGAAGTCTCTTTCTAATTATTTCTAACCTTAGTTCTTTTCTTCTAAGGTCTGTCCATCTGTCTTTTTGTTTTCGATTATTTTAATATGTTTTGAGATTACTTCTGTGTATGATGGATTTTTATTCTCGTAATATAACAAAATGAATTCTTTATAAATGTCATTGCTTACATTAACAAGGGACATGGCCTTCAAAATTACGATTTTATTATGATTCCGAAACCCGTGATGACTTAATTGGAAAATAAACCAATTGACTTTACTTTTAATACGTATTAGTTTGGTGAAATGTAAACGAATTTGATATTATTTAACTTTTGTATTTAAGTTAAATTACAATTAGTTAATTGTGAATTAGTGATGGTAAAATCGGTCCTTATTCATTGCTCCCAGTAACAAAAGCGAATCTTTAAATTCATTAATAATACAAAACATATTGTATAAAACATAAAACACGCCCTTTTTTTAACTCTAAACAATCCTTTTTAAAACGTGAAACATACCTTGATGTCAAGCAAAAATATCAATTGAAACTTATAAACTTGGATTGATATAGAAGGCCATGATTTAATAATGTGTGCTTTGTTTTCTCTTTCATTTCAAAAGTTTATTGAAACTTATTATATTGTTGCAGTTACTATAGGTACAATATTTCACGAAAGTACTATACTATAGGTGACCATTTTTAGGTAGAACATAAACAGCGGCGCTGCGATCTTGTATGATGCTGTGAGAGAGAGAAAGACATATTCTATGACTAGAATAAGGGAGCAATCGTACTGCACAGATGACGTAACAGCGGCGTGAAAAAAATAAATACAATCAAACAAAACTGAAAAATAAATGAGCAAATATACACCGACATTAAGTTAATTGAATTACTTCTTACTTTGGGTATGTTCACTATCTGTCTCTGCGCACTGAAAACTTGCAAAAGTGAAGGTGTTTCCAGCCTTTTCCTCTTATACCTTCCTCCTCATACCTTCCCCTCTACTGTGTTTTGCAGATTATATTTTGTATGACACCATCTTTGCCGACCACTGGTCTAGCCCTCGCAAGCATGCACAGACAATTTTTTTTTATGTAGCATATTCATGCCAAGAATTTTACGCATTTTAAAACTATATTGTCTTTGGTCTGATTTAAATTTGTTAACAAGCAACAAGAACGAATATTTTAATTATAGTTATGGTTAACTTGTTAGTGTACTTGCCAGTAGATTAATAAAGAAGAGAGTTCTCTTTTCTGAATTTTCCACATACTGTCAACATTTCGCATTGAAGTGTTTGTTTCTTTTACAAAAAATATAACTGCAACGCTTTAAAATAATTTAAAACCAGCAATTTGAAGCTTGTTTGCCCTAATTGCTTTATTGTAATGTAAACACAAATTGTTCCAGAACAATGTTACCATTTTTTGTACTGCCAAACTTTATTCTCAGCACGTTAATGGCAGTGTACTACAATGGCAAGCAAAAAGGTAGCACAGATTTCCCACCCCACTTGAGAACTTGTTTGCGCTGTACAAAAGAGCTTTCTTCTCCGCGTGTGCTGTTGACTCACTAAACGTGCATAGAGACTTACAGGGAGCCAACAACGCAAGATTACATTTCCTTTCAGTCGAGGTTTTTTTTTTTTTTAACTTTCTTTACAGTAAAAAAAATATCGCATTCTTGTAATGGAAGCAAAAATGTATGACGGTTTTTACTTATATATTGGGTTTTAATAGCATCCTTATATTAATTATTTTACAACAATTTTAACAAACTTGCTTTAGAGTAACGTTTGATTATCAATATATAGGCCTGCGATAATTTCTTAATCAACTGATTATATTTCTCATGGAAACTGGGGCATTTTCAGTGAACTATTTACAAAATGTGATAAGAACTTTATGAATTGAATCAAATATGATTTTCTTCTTCTTCTTCTTCTTCTTATTCTTCTTCTTCTTCTTTCCAAATCAAGAGATCGAATCCCTCCATCTTGTGTTCGGACGTCCTACTCTCCTACTTTTAGACTGATATTGAAGAAAAATCTGTGGGAGTCTATTATATGGCATTCTTTCTACTCGATGTTCATTTCAAAGTGTGTCATGACGTCACTATTGTGAGTCAGCGATTTGAAGCGAGTTTCAGCTTTTATGTCAGAGAAGTTGCCTATTAATCAAGGCGTTGAATATGAACTTGAGAACATGTACGGTATAACTTGAACGTCGTAGCAACAGATGGCGGTCTATAAAGTCTATGTGCTACCATAACCTCTTTTGAATTGTTTTGCGCGGGCAAGTCGTACGCAGGGTATTTGTTATCATCGGTTGCGTACAGCAACATTCCACAGTACAAATCAAATGCTCCGTGTCCATGTTGACAGTCGAAGTTAATATCACCAAATACGTAAGTAATCGTCTTAACCCTCTCCACATATCCCGACAGTAAGAAAAAAAACTCACCTCAGTACGTGTTTCCAAACAGTTCACATTCCTGCCACTACAGGTGTTACCGTACGTATCGGTAAGTACTCTTCAGAATGAACGCCGTACTTGCTAGGCAACTTCTGTTGCACATAAGTAATACGCCTCTGTGAAAGTGTAGGAAGATTGAATTCTCTAGGCTCAACGACTAGCCACATGACGGCATACAGCGAGCCATTGCACACTTTGAACTGAACACGCAGTATATGTTCTAGCCAGTTGATTTTCATTTGACTTATTCTGTCCTTTACATTAAATATTTTAATTCTATTATAATTTCCTCGTTATGTTTTTTATCTAAAAGTATGTAACCCAATACGGAACGTAAGAATTTAATTTCGGCTGTCTCTATCTTTCTTCTATCTGATTTATTAAGTGTCCAGTTCTCACAGGCATACGTTAACATGGGTACTGCCATTATTTTATAAAATTTTAGTTGAGTTGTTTTTAATGTTTTATTTTTCAATGTTCTTCTTATTGTTCCGCACATGCTATGGAATCTATTTATTTTTATATTGATATCATTATTTTGGCAGTAAGATACATTGAATCCCAAATAGATAAAATTATTTGTTCTATTTTTTGTATTGATCACTATTTTACGTCTTAAGTGATTTTGTCGCTTGGAAAGCCATCCCTTTCAAATATGAATTTAAATACCATTGAGGTTCTGGTTGATATGTATATCTATTATCAGGCGATATGTGTCAGAGGAAGAACAATTGAGCCGTTCAGAGCAAAAGTAGTGTGAGTCAAAATTAAGTAATGAGGTTTAAAGTAAAAATTCTGTAAAATACAGCGCAAAGTAGCAATTAATATGTCCTTCCTGCTATTCACTGACTACTAATAGTTTAAATAAATTGAATATTAAGTCCTACTTAGCGCTGTATTTTACAAAATGTTTACTTCAACCCTCACTACCCGTTTTTGACTTACACCATTTCTGCTCTGAACGGCTCAATTGTTTTTATGCATCTGAAGTCTGAGTAGTGGAATATGTAGCTAATCGGCAATGTATGCATTGGAGGGGGAAAGGAACTGGTCACCTACCTCATCTTCTGGCCTAGTTGCCTCATGAGTGATGCCTTATTGGTGTTACTTATGAGGTTCAAACCTGTCTTCGGACAGTTGACTAAACAACAATAGCTTAGTTATGCTTTTGAATTTTATTCTTTACACAATTGAAATTATTTAAAAAAACACATCCTTCAGGCGACCTCCTCCACTTGCAATACATGTCATGACACGAACACACAACCCCTGATCAATGTGTTTAGTTTCATGTCGAATCTTGTTTTTCAGCTGTTGAATATCACGTAAAAGCTTCGGAAAAAAAAATCATGTAATCCATAGGAGAAGACTCTCTGTCTCAAGACCCCATTCATTCATTCATTCATTCATAGTGTTCTGCTTAAGGTCTTTCACTGCAAACCAAGCATTCTCCAATCTTTCCTATTTTCTGCCTTCTTCTTTGTCTCGTCATATGATCCATATATCTTAATTTCGCCTATCATCTGATATCTTCTTCTGCCCCGAACTCTTCTCCCATTCACCATTCCTTCCAGTGCATCAGAAGACCCTATAAGAAATATAATTCTTCGCTGAATCAGGAATACACCGACACATGGAATACATCATCCATTTTCGTAATGAAACTATATTTGTGTTGTTTTGAATGTTTTTTTTTTTCGGTTTACGAATTGGAAATATGGGCCTGCGATAACTACGAGAAGCAATTCATGAAGAGCATGCAAAATATTTTCACTTCTTATGAACCGACACTCCGAAATCAGTCTTAGCTCAGAACAAATTTTTCACTATGGTGTACTCAAACTCAAAGTGTTATTATACGTATCTATTATCACTTTAATATAGCAGAACTCGCCATTGCGAATCAAACCGGTGTCGTACATGCCTGTAACTGCTCTCGATACCGAGATATCACTGATAGAGCCCGTGTGGCATGATTTTCATTCGCAGCTTGGGTACTCTCATGCCCGTAGTGAGCGAAGGTGATTAAAAATTGTAAATTATGTTTTATTTAACGACGCTCGCAACTGTCGAGGTTATATCAGCGTCGCCGGTGTGCCGGAATTTTGTCCCTCAGAAGTTCTTTTACATGCCAGTAAATCTACTGAAATGAGCTTGTCGCAATTAAGCGCACTTAAATATCATGGACCTAGGCCAGGATCGAACCATCAACCTCGGGCACTGAAAGTCAGCACTCTACTGATTACGCCACACAGGCTGACTGGAAGATGGTGTCAATGGGCCTGATCACATCGGTATGGCATAGTTGCGCCCCGCGGTCAATTGGGAGGCCTAGGCATGGCGCCCCGAAGAAATCAGGTAGCAGATGGGGCATGGCATAGTTGCGCCCCGAAGAAATCAGGTAGCAGATGGGACATGGCATAGTTGCTCCCCGAAGAAATCAGGTAGCAGGATGGACATGGCATAATTGCGCCCCGATGAGCATAGTACACACGAAAGTGATTGTCATAAAATAAATAAATTACTTTAAAATGTTACAGTAATAGCTGCATTGAAATCAGGTAGGCCTAGCGTATGATCAATTTTGCTATTTAAAATAACACTTTTTTATTGATCACACCAATAAATGAACTGCATTTATTGTTTCTACATCGATATCTTAACCCTACGGTACAGGGTTTCGAAAATTGAAACTTAGAACCATTATCAATTAATGACTCTTCACCCTTTTCACTAAACTTAACATTCATTTTAAATTAACCTCATTATACGCCACAGACGGTGTGAAAATCACTAATAAAATGTCAAGACTGCTAAGGCCCCATATTCCAACGGCTCACTCATTTGAATGTCAGTTAATAAAGTACTGCCAACTTCATGGTGTTCATTTTAACAGTAGGCTATCGATAATCACTGCATAAACAGTAGAAAAACAGTTAATAAAATACTGCCAACTTCATGGTGTTCATTTTAACGGTATTGATAATGAATATAAATCGAATAAGAAATCAATAAGGTTGGTTGATTACGAGGCTCGAGTTTTCTCTACCTCTTTCATCGGGGCGCAACTATGCCATGACCTTTTCTCTACCTGAAGGGAACAGGACGCAACTATGCCATGCCTTTTTCTCTACCTGATGGGAACGGGGCGCAACTATGCCCACAAAACAGAGACCCTTTTTTATATGCTGTATTTTATCTGACCGTGTGGCGCAACTATGCCCTGCCCGATCACATAAGTGATATCGGTTCATTGCCTAGCTACTAACAATGTTAGCATTCGTCTGTGGCTCATAATGTTGTTATATAAGTTATTTGAAATTCTGCTGTTCTTTTTGTTTCACCACTGATCCTGGAACCGGTATGCATTCTCCGTGCGGGGAAAATATTATATGTAAAAAAATCTGGATCTGTCAAATTGGGTGAACGCGAAATCCATTGAACATCACTAGGTCGGAAGACAATTCGTCCGGAGAAGAATCTCTGCTAATGCTGCAAACATGCTTGAAACAGATAATGTTCACCATCTTCTTCGTTATATATAATCAAGACCTGCAATTTCTGTGGGTTATTTTCTGTTTTTATTCGCACATGTGGTAGAATTAATAGACTCCGGTTCTTACTAGAACAACAAGGGTCATTACTCGTACGGAGAGACATTCATGCTCTAGTGTCGGCCTGGGTAGCGTAGTCGGTATAGCTTTGGTCTTCTATGCTTGAGGTTGCGGGTTCGATCACGGCCCAGGTCGATGGCATTTAAGTGTGCTTAAATGCGACAAGCTCATGTCAGTAGATTTACTGGCATGTGAAAGAACTCCTGCGGGACAAAATTTCGGTACACCGACGACGCTGATATAACCTCGGCAGTTGCGAGTGTCGTTAAATAAACCACAATTTAATTTAAAATTTTCATACTCTAGTCGGAACTATGATTTCCGCGCGGCGTTAAAGTTGCGCCTCGACCGTTTCACAACCAACTGCATTCGAATTACTCACTAATAGCACAAGGGAAGGAATGTAAGCATTGTTTCTCTCTGCACACTCCTCGAGCTGCATACAACTCAACGAGCATAACTATACGATTCTTTGGAAGAAACATTACTATTATGTTTTTCTGTACAGTGAATCGGTCAATTAATAGGAATTTTTTATGATTATTAATATTTTTATTTTTCATTCTTTTATAATAAAAATTCTAGTAATTTACTGATTAATTTTACAGCAAAACTCTACTTACAATAAGTTTTGATTCCATGCATAGGCTATAAAGATCCATATAAGTAAATATCATTTAAGAATAATGTAAATTGTGGCGCAAGGGACTTTTTATATAAAGCGACTCAATATTTTAATAAATTATTATAAAATGCAAACCACTTATCATAGACGGATGAAATTTTGTACATTTGTTATTATTAACCAGATATACCAGTGATCAAAATTTGATGGATCTAGCTTCATAATATAGAAGTTGTTGATTTCACTGTTATGACCCATTAAAAATATGGAACTTGGAAATTTCAGTATAGTCTCACCTTAAAGCAATTGAACATTTGAACATTCCCTTACTAACTGAATACTTTTCTTGCAACTGTAGAAATTCATTTTTATCTTAAAGTGAAAAGTTCATTTTCTCATTCAAATTTTGTCTTTCTGCTTTATTTATTCGTATCTATTTCATTCTTTTTTTATTTATTAATTATGTTTTTCTTTCTTCATTTCTTTCTTTTCTTTCTTTCTTTCTTTCTTTCTTTCTTTCTTTCTTTCTTTCTTTCTTTCTTTCTTTCTTTCTTTCTTTCTTTCTTTCTTTCTTTCTTTCTTTCTTTCTTTCTTTCTTTCTTTCTTTCTTTCTTTCTTTCTTTCTTTCCTTCCTTTCCTTTGCTTTCCTTCTTTTTTCTTTTTTTTTCTTTTCTTCCGTATATCTGGCATTGAGGAACTTTTACTTAAGTTCATGTCTCAACTGAGCATATGGTGGGAACCCGAGATGAAAGGCCAACAAAATATCTGGCTCAGTTTCACGATTTTTAAAATAATAACTAAATTTTAATTTCAGTCTCATAATAAGCTACAAATCCAACAAGCTCTGGTTGATACATGGCCAGGAACAATGGTCTATTAAAATTCTATACAGAGATAGATCAACACACGATTTTCTATTACAAAAAAATAATATCAAGGATATTAAAAAAAGTGTGTGAAATGTTAAAATCTATTTTTAGCATCAGAATATTGCCTTTTAGTTGTAGACTTCACACAACAAGGAAATAAAGACTAAACCATCTACTAATTTCGAAACGTTGCTCTATATATTTTAAGGTAGGTGTCCCTGATATGGCCATGCTAAGGTTTGAGAATTTTTCTAGCCGCCATTTAAAAAAAGAATGTAGTCTAAACCGCTTTTTTCTTACTCATTCTCAGTCTAATGAACTTTCTTCAAACAATTTCCTTTCCCCATAAAAATAGCTTTAATTGTCCAAAAAGTCCCAAATTCCAAAAGTCTACCTAGTGGCCATATCAGGAACATGTGCACATGATATGGCCACCCTTGTTCCATGTTCTACAAATCGTGATTGTTTTCAGTTTGATAGCGCAGTTGTGCTAAAATTAAATAATTTTGATGTAAAATGAATAAACATGACACTTAATAATCTTTTTTATAATTCAAAAGTGTAGTCAAAACAGCTTTTTCCATAAAAAAATACGTTGTTTTTCTTAAAATACAAAATTTTTGCGTAATCCCAGCTATAAGGCATATAAATTTGTCAGGTGAAAAAATAAAAGTGAAATGAACTTGATATAGCCATGGTGCATTTGATATGGCCATATCAGGAGCAGGTAAGCTGTCACGAAAATCGTTTGATTATGAACAACTCGTAAAAGATACGCCATCAATGACAACACCAATCAACAGAACATTAAAAACTGAATGTTGTACTATGGTTTTCATGAAACAAGTCTTTGAAAAACATGCATAAAACAGAGGAGACTTACCAGAGAAAAATAAGAAGAGATCACATGAAAACCGCAAAACAGGGAACTGACCGCCATATTGCTCAACCTGACTGAATGGAAAACGATCAAGTGACATACCAGGATGCCCTTTCACTGGATGCTGCTGCAAATTTAGCGGATTTTTTGGTTAACTAACTCACAATAGGGGGGGGGAGGGTGGCCATATCAGGAACATGCCCATAACAGGAGCACCCACCTTACTATTGGGAGAAGTCACTGCAACCTAGCATGTGAGCTACCGGTAATATATCTATTTCGCATACGCTTCAACTAGACGTATTTCTAACATACACTAGCTGACTAAGTTAAAGGTCGCTGAGTATACAGATTTCGACCAGATAATCCGAATTGTCCCTAAACCAATTCCCTCTGCGTTCACTAACCAGAGATCGAGAAATTTTAAGGAATGATGTTGATGCGTAATGTAGAGAAGCGGGAGAACCACGAGAAAAACTCTGTGCTATTTTCGGCCATAAGTGTCACTATGAATTTTTTTTTTCAATGAAAAATCCTATGCCTTAGTGGGACTTGAACCTGGACCGCCCGAGTGACAGACCGAAGGTCTAGACCAGTGGTCGTCAGCACTCGCTGTAATGAGTAAAGTATAAGCGGAGCAACGTGTTGTGCCCCGTCGTGCAGCAGGAAGAGGTAGAGAGTATACCCGCCAACAGCTACGAATGTACCATAATGCAGTGTCTTCTTTACGGGTAAGAGACGCTAGCCCGAGGGTGCAGTGTGCTGATGACCGCTGGTCTAGACAAATCAGCCATTGCTGGCGCTGGGGTAAACGTTGATAACTTCTTACTTCAACAAAAGAATCGAAAGAGCTGACACCTACACCATACAGAATATTCTTTTCTTCTTGCGTCTCAATATTTTCTCTCCACTTATAAATACTGTAGGCCTATATCGTAAAAATAAAACAAGCAATTAGTTCCGCATTATTGTGAATTGTTCATTTAAGAGGTGACGTCTGTCTAAGTGCACTGTAGTCTATTTAATTGATCACAGATCTCACATTTTTTGTGTTAACTATTTTAAAACTGGTATGGTTATTTAAAAATAATTTATGTGTACTGAATCTTAATTACAATCTCGTAGCTTTGCAGAAAGTCCAGTAACAAACCGACCTAACCTAAACTCAAATTATACAAGATAAGGAACATTTTCTCATGACCTGTTAGAGATATGGATCTAAAATGTTGTACACATTTGCCTTTTGTTATGTGTAATGAATTCCCGTAGACAGAAGTTCAAAATATCGTTTAGTTTTTATATAAATTTTAAAATATATATTATTCAGAAATACAAAATATTACTACTTTATCTAAGTAAATTGCTTTAAACTGATACATAAAAATAACCCGTCAACAGGAAGATGTACATTATTTAATAATAAAGAGGTGTGAAAAATGTTATTGATCTTGAATAGTTTTAAGAAAATATTACTTACTTAGTTATGGCTTTTAAGGAACCCGGAGGTTCATTGCCGCCCTCACATAAGCCCGCCATCGGTCCCTATCCTGAGCAAGATTAATCCAGACCCTACATTCACACTTCCCTCAAATCCATTTTAATATTATCCTTCTATCTACATCTCGGCCTCCCCAAACGTCTCATTTCCTCCGGCCTCCTAACTAACACACTATATGCATTTCTGTATTCGCCCATACGTGCTACATGCCCTACTAATCTCATACGTCTGGTTTTAATGTTCCTAATTATGTCAGGTGAAGAATAGCCTACAGTGCGTGCAGTTCTGCGTTGTGTTGTGTAATTTTCTCCATTCTCCTGTAACTTCATCCCTCTTAGTCCCAAATATTTTCCTAAGAACCTTATTCTCAAACACCCTTAATCTCTGTTCCTCTCTCAAAGTGAGAGTCCAAGTTTCACAACCATACAGAACAGCCGGTAATATAATTGGTTTATAAATTCTAATTTCCAGATTTTTTGACAGCAGACTAGATAACAAAAGCTTCTCAACCGAGTAACAGGTATTTCCCATATTTATCCTGTGTTTAATTTCCTCCCGTGTGTCGTTTATATTTGTTACTGTTGCTCCAAGATATTTGAATTTTTCCGCCTCTTCGAAGGATAAATCTCCAATTTTTATAGTTCCATTTCGTACAATATTCTGGTCACGAGACATAATCATATACTTTGTCTTTTCGGGATTTACTTCCAAACCTATCGCTTTACTTGCTTCAAGTAGAATTTCCGTGTGAAAATGTTCCTTAATTGCAGAAATTTGTAACTTTCGGAAAATGAAGCGTAAAGTTTTAGATTATAAAGGAGAGTGGCGTGGCATCATGACATTTAATAATTAGTTTGTAACACTTCCTGATAGAATTTCAAAATAAAATTTTGAAACCTAATCTTTAAACATTAAAGAATAAAACACTAAAAATTAAATTAAAAAAAAAACGAATTTTTACTATTTTCATTGATATTTTATCTTAAGTATAGAGTCAAAGGGTCAAAAACTTCGCTCGCCATATCACTTGTTCTCTTTACTTACCTTATCCTTTACCCCTCCTCCTTTGCAATTATCGTTAAAGTAATGTAGCTTCGAATGGGAGGAAACACGTTAGCTGTTACTGGCTGAAGAGCTCTGTTTCGGTGCGTGAAGTTTAATGGAAAGACGGGCAGTTTCTACCTTGTTAAATGTAAGGAAAAGCCTGTGTCCTATCTGCTTACTAGATCCTTTAAGCTACTTTGATGAAAGTTCTTGCAGCTGCGTTGGGAAGTCTACTTTCCGTGTAGAATGTATCAAGTTTTTGGTGACGATATAGCTGTCAAGATAGAGGCTGTATGGGGTCCTATCCCAGCATGACGCGCCATAATGTCCCAGGTGTCCCACCTCCTGCAGGAGTTCTTGTGTGCGGTTAAGCTTGTTAAACCTCGGAGACAAGTTGGGCAGTGGTTAGTGCGCCACTTAATGTGTTAGCAAACACGAACAGTTGAACAGCGTCACGCGATTGTTTAGCACACGGCATGTGTTTGCTAGGAAACCATTTGTTGTGCGTAGTTTCGCTCTCTTCCTCAACGTATAAAAAGTTGTGAATATAATTGGACGTTTCTATATATTTTAACCGAATAGTTATATTTTTGGTTATCATCATGAAGATCTGAGTTCATATCCCAACGAATTTAGTTGGAATTTTTAGTCAACAAAAACGGTTTTTAAATCACATTTGCACTGCACCTGTCCACCATTTTAATTTCATCATTTTATCCGCCTTGTGATGAAGGTTTAGATTTTGGCAGCTATCAGTCATATCTATTAAACTCATGGGCCTAAGTTAAGAACAGACTGAGTAAGAGAAGTTGATAGAGATAGATATTACATAATTATAGTACGGTACAGATTTAAAAATCTCTTATGGTCACTTATCAATAGGGATTTTTATGTAATTACATATTATATTCAACCTAACCGTATATAAATAACACATGTTTGCGAATCTTGTAATTACCATTAATATATTCAAATTTGATACTACATATTTTTACATATTTACCCCACATTACATATTATGGCATAGTGTTACATAAATCTACATATTTAGGAGTTTTATTCATTTTTACTTCTCTGAAGGGAAAAAGAAAACTTCTGTTGGGGAAGTCTGCAATTTGAAATATACAGATTTAAAAAGCCTTTTTACATACCCAAGAAAGGATATATTTCGGGTTGAAACATAACGTCCTTAGTTCCAGGAAGTAATGAGGCGCTCACCCCATACCGCCCACTGTAAATATGAATGAACAAAAGGCAACCTTTCTCATAGAACTACCTTGTATTGTAAAAATCACTCAGAAATTAGTGTTGTCTTCATGCGGTGGAGGACGACATGATTTTTCTCGAACTATAATTATTCTGCACACGTCTTAACAAGCCGTTCCCATGCAATTTGCAACCTTTCCCACCCTCTTCCTAATTCTTCCAGGGAAAATCCGTGTCAAGTCTGACATGAGGCTTTCAGGTTATTGCTTGACCTCTTCACTTTAAATTTAGTAGACCTATATGGAAATGGGATTTTCCGAGCAATTAGAAAGTATGGTTCTCGGCTGGAATAATCCTACCCTTCTGAATAAGACAGGAATGTCACTTTTCAAACAACAGTTTGTAAATTCTTATAGTTTGAGGTTTCAGTAGGTACTTGTTTCTGACAGGGAGCAGCTAAAATGCATGTGTTCCACATCTCCTCTAATTTTCTCCTAATCCAGTAAAGCGAAACAGCGCTTGCAGTACTGTTGTGTCATTCATTTCACTCAGTTCTCTAATTTTTAGTACTTACAGTATAAAGTGCAAATGACTTTATCTACTGCTTTTAACTAACTAAAATGGCCCCTGTATCTTCAACCCTAACGATAAAAATAATATTATGGATTGCGATGGACGAAGCTTTCACTACAGATGGAAAAATAGTAATGTGTCAAGTGTGCGGTAAAAAAGTCGGGTGCTCTATGAAATCACAACTGGAGAGTCTTCCCTATCCTATACCAGCCAGATATTGATATTAAATATTTTTATGATTTTACATATTTAGGTACATATTCAGCTTATTTTTCTTACATAAAAATGTACATATTTCACACCTTGATATTACATAAAATCCGGTCCCTACTTATCACTACAGCTACAATAAAAGAAACCTAATCAAATCAGTAGAATTGTGAGTATAAACAAATGCTTATTTTCATCAGACATTACATAAATTACAGCAAACAGAAAATTCTCCTTTCTGACACAGATAAAAGTAGAAAGAATATAGCAATCATTTAATAATGCTATAAAAAGTACAATACAGCAGAAAAAATAGTGATGGAATATTGATATATGAAAATGACACCATTACTCAAATAAACATTACACACTTTGGTAGTTCAACGTTCAGAGCAGAATTAACGAGAAGGATTTAACATCATTAAAATTACGGACAAAAATACGTTAAAAGTTGGCCTAAAAAGAGTTCAGAGTAGTAGGGGAGAAGTGAGTACAGTAAGACAGGGAGAACAGTGAGACATTTTTTATTACATGGTAAATTTTGATGTTGAGATGTTGGTAAAAGTGGAGTTGTATGTTGGATGAGTAAAGTAACAGTATTTTCATACTCGATTTGATTCTAGTTATAAAGCTGAGTGATGAAAAAATAATTCGTAATTTTTCACTCTGGAAGTAAAATGTTGGTTTGTGTTTAATGAAGGTTATATTGGATATACAAATGAGATATAAATTTGAATGTTTTGTTACCTAATACTATGGTATTTGAGATTATGTTTGGCAAGTTTTGTCTTTCTTGTTTTAATTTTGAAGTGATGGCATCATTTTAAAATGAACTATGCGTAAAGGGAACAGTGAGACATGCCATTGAAGGGTACACTGAGACGTCTCACTGTTCCCATGTACCAATGATTTATAAAAACAAACTGTAATTATATTACATTTACCAGTAACTAACATTAAAAATGAACATACTAGTAACCAATTTAGGGACTGTAGCTTAAAATAAAATATACATTAAGTTTTAATGGTTTCGTAAATAAAAAATTATTCACAAGATTTAAGAAAATGTTAAAAAATAATAAAGAATTACATTACATTCTTATAATTATAAGCTTTGTTGTCACCAAAAATTCATTTCATTTTTTCGCAAAAGTTTTAAATGTCATGGAAAATTCACTTTTCCAAATGTTCCAGATGTTTCAATGGTTTCGAATCAAAATGATTCTAAATAAGCCTACAGAACATGCCAAGATAAAGAGACAGCAAACTTTCCTTTCTTTAGAAATAAATGTAAATAATTTCAATGTCCGTTAATAGATACTGCGGTGTCTCACTGTACCCTCCTGAACGGGAACAGTGAGACATTTGCATTTTTTTTGACAAACACGTATTGTATATTATGTCCTTTAGACTATCTATTAACATTTTTGTTTATGTATTATTATACTCCATGTTTTAATGTCTATTTCTATTGCACTTGATTTTAAAAATACTTGAATTATCACTTGCATACATATGTCTTAATATTTTGTGTCTCACTGTACCCACTACTCCCCTACTTATCAAACTACCAGAATTTGATAGAACAAGGAATATATAAAGGAACTGAGACTGGAATCTTACACGAGCATGTGTAATCAGTGGTTACTATCTCATATCAAAATTTGTGGAAACGAATTGGTGGACAACTTAGCTAAACAAGAATCAAAACTAACGGAAACTTCTGAGAGGAAACTGACATATTTGGAAACACAACCGAGTCAAAAGTGAATTGAAAAAAAAGTGGAAAGTTCGTCTCAAATATGATTGATATACTAAGCACCATAATCTTTGAAATTCATTATTATTATTATTATTATTATTATTATTATTATTATTACTATTATTATTACCGGGATTATTATTATTATTATTATTATCGCGCCATCATCAGCATCATCATTATCATTATTAATGGAACTGAACGCAATGTATTCTTCACCTGACATAATTAGGAATATTAAATCCTGACGTTTGAGATGGGCAGGGCACGCAGCACGTATGGGCGAATCCAGAAATGCATATAGAGTGTTAATTGGGAGGCCGGATGGAAAAAGACCTTTGGGGAGACCGAGACATAGATAGGAGGATAATATAAAAATGGATTTGAGGGAGGTGGTATATGCTCAGAATAGGGACCGATAGCGGACTTATATGAGGGCGGCAGTGAACCTCCGGGTTCTTTAAAAGCCATTTGTAAGTAAGTAAGGAGGCTTATTATCTTATTATTAATGGGAGAAAGGTGAAATGATTACATAGAATACCGAAGTGCGTGAGAAAAGAAAATAAAAAGAAGTGTCCCCAATATTGTTTGTGTCGGCCTGGATGGCGCAATCGGCTTTCTGTGCTCGAGGTTGCAAGTTCGTCCCGGCCCAGGTCAATGACATTTACATAGATTTAGTGGCATGTAAAAGAACTCCTGTGGAAAAAAATTCCGCTACACAGGCGACGCTGATATAACCTCGGCAGTCGTTAAATAAAATATAATTTTAAAACACAGTTTGTCCTCTGTTCACCACAAATTAGACCTACGCTTACATTTCAACTTGCTAAAATTTTTAACCTAAGTTGTCAATGTGGAAAGTTTCTTTAATCCTGAATGTTACTGTTTTCTTGTTCTTAAGTACGAAATTATATTTATTTTTATGAAATGTGTGTTGCCGCACAAGAGCTTTAGTCACACTTGGGTTAAGAACAGGATATCGATCTTTTACTTACGTAATTCAGCCGTTTATAAAGGGGAGGCGTTTAAATACACAAAACACCTTCAAACTTTTCATGATGAATTTCCTAGAGTATGACGTAATATGTTCATACTTATAAGCAGCCAGTCTTTAAGTAGAGCAGCTTGTCACACCCACAGTTCCCATGTAACAGAGCGGAAAGTATTTTAATCTTCAGCTGTAACTACGCTCGGCTGAGAAGCAAACAAACTTTCAGGAAACACTTCATACCCTTCCTATTGATAAATGTGTCATGAAATTATTCAACAGTCAAGCACCTTAGATCGTCCTTGATGGAGTTCGTCATTAGATCCGAAGGTAGCGAGTAAAAGTAAGTCTATCGTTAGTGTGGTTTAGTGAATTCTTGCTATGACTGTGTGGTTCAGACCATCAGTCAGATATACTCAGCGCTAGAGTCCGGATGTATGGCAAAATGCCTTTTTTAAACTGAGTGTATATATGAAAGACCGATTAGAGGTAAACACTTTTCCACACATTGGGGGACGATAGGCCCAATTTTTATTTTGCCTTTTTTGCCTATTTTACCTCCCGTTGCCTATTTTAAGGTTAAATGCCTTTTTTAGCCTTTTTACATCGTTATTGTACATTTTCTATATTTTTAATGCATTTAAAATAAACCGCACATAAATTATATATAGGCTAAAAAAGAACGGTTGTACAAATTAAAAATATATTCAACTCACACAAATATTTGCTGAGAATCTTATTCTCCAGCAAAACATAATATGTTTCCAAGAAGTCGTAAACTTTTCTCTCCTACCGATTCCATCTTTTATGTCACTTAACAAAGATGTTTGAACAGTATAACCATCAATGCTCAGGCCAGTTCGGGGTTTACCAGCAAAAGAAAGGGGACGAGGGAAGTATTAAAAGCAAGACTCCAGGTCCCGTTACTGTTGTCGCTAGCACGCACAAGTTACTCGTACTTTGATGTCTCTAATCTTTTCTCACGCTTCTCTTTTTGAGACAACACGCAGTCGGTTTTCCCCGATCTCTGAAAGAAAGTAGAGACAGTCCTGAAATAAGTTGTTTTACGTTTGCTCCAATCACTTCAGTAGAAGTAGAAAGATCTCTTTTCACCATGAAAACGTTCTGACAGGCGCCTCACTATGATAGTTTCCAACTTAAAAAATATACAAATACTTAATAAACTATCCCATACGGTACTCACTTTCCTTGGTTACATGTCACAAAAAGATGCTCTTTTGTCTGTTTCCATGAATAATAAATACCCATTTCACTGTCTATTTTTACAATTTTTAGTGTCTATATGCCTGCCTATTTTAATCAAAATGAATGCCTAAACATCCGGGCTGTACTTAGGGCACTTCGAACTAGCGGATCAAGGGTTACTTACGAGTACAAACGTACGAATCACCATTTCTGGCTGTTTCCGATCTACTTAACCGGCGGACATCCGCCACCTACTTAAGGCTACTGAAACAACAGAAAATCCGTCAATATCGACATGTAGAATTCATTCAAGATGTTTAATTAGATATTACCACATACAACTTACAGCCAAATAAGCATCCACTCGGCCACCAGCGAGGTCTAAGTGTAGTGCACGAGATTGGTGATTCGGAGCTATGCTTGGGCGTGGGTTAGAATCTCTGTTGGATTAATTACCTGGTTGCGTTTACTTCGGGATTTACACCAAATTTAAAGCGAATGTCAGCTAGTGCCACGGCCAATCCTCGAACTCATCTGTCCAAAGTACGATCTCATCGCAAATTCTATCAATGCTAGATAATTGTGCAGTTGAAAAGACTGTTGTAAAATAACTGGTTAAAAAGAAAGCTTTTCTTCTTGCTAATTTTATTTCACAATTGATTCATTTCCTTCATGTTGTAATGAGAACGTCTGTATTATAAAAGAAACGTGATATGGCTGAACCAATATTAAAACGTGTACTACTCCCTCCCGTTTGGGTTTAATTGACAGCACCACACAGCATTCTCTTTACTTCAAAATGCAACCTAACGAAATGAAATGTTCTTACTCGTACTGACAAAACATCGCTTTTAAAATCCATTCTTTACACAAGAAAATTCAAGATCGATTGTCATATCTCAGGCCTAATTTGGCTCAATTCCAGTCGATAAGATCTTGGCATTCGAGACTTCTATAAAACTACTCTTCTCCTCGGCAAGGCTGCCAACAGCCGGATGAAAAGTACTCAAGTTTCTGGTGAAGTTCTTTATACGAAGTCTTGGAAATTTATAAGCGCTTCTCAAAAACAGGTGAAGTCACATGAAATATTCATTGAGAAGTTAGATACGAATTTTATGAACACATTCTACCAGAGATAAGAGAAAGCGCTTAAGTCTAGTGGTACTTAATAATACGAACATTGCAATTATTTGCGTCTGAATTCATTACTATGAAGTCAAGATCTTTATACAGTATGTGTATATTTATTTCATGTTCTTTTATTTTTAGCGGATACCAAATGTTTTGAAGGAACACTAATATTAGGGACATGATCAAGTTTTTCATAAAATAAACCGGAAAATAACTTTTTTTTTTACAGAAGATGTAGTCATATACCGATACTCCATCAAATACTGCAAAGTAAATGCCAAACATGTATTAGAGATAGGGTATGACAGCGTTTTGCCATCACAATTCCGGGAAAATCGCTGTGCTAGATAATAGCGATTTTGTCACAGTGTGATTTTTGTATTCGGATGATTCTTGAAGATTGTGCGAACTCGTACAAACCCAAGAATTCGTCCCAGCCTATTTTTGACTATTACAAACAATACATGAAATGAGGGGGAGATGAATGTTAGTGGCATAAATTGAGAAACAGAATTATCCCAAGAAAATCCTTCTGTCACGTGTGCTTTGTCCACCACAAATTTCTTTACGTCTTGGCCTGACTCCGTGTCCTCTCTGTAGATATTCAAGACGTCTTAGAACTCAATATCACTGCCACCTACTGGAGCTGTCATATAGACATCAATCGCCATCGCTGTGAGTTACATAATTATATTAGGCAGAGATTTCGATTTCTCGGAGCTGTGATTTTGGAACTGTAGTCACAGTTGAAACCACTGACAAACTTATCACAGCGACAGTAGGCTAAGATTTCCAAACTTTGGATATCTAAATGCACAGTCTTAGAATCTGAAAATGTATTTCCCAAACATATAATATTAGAAATTTTTTAATAATTAATTCACTACCATCTTATACAGCATTTTAAATTATACATTAATAGAGATCTTCATTTAGTAAGTGCCGCTTTCCTTAAATTGCATGTATGTACCTATTTATTCACACTGCAAATGGGTAAATACCCGGTGACACTGGTAACTTATTACACTCAATAATAACAATTATTCATAATAAGTTACAATTAATGATAATGATAATAATAATAATAATAATAATAATAAATAACAATAGCTTAATAATATTAACAAGGAACATCCTAAATTAAATGAAGCACGATTATTTAACATAACATTTAAAGTAAATCTAATTTGTATCTTAACTGTAAGTTCGAGTATTGTGCGATGCATATTGTAGCCCACCTTCGGATATATTTTATTAATATTTGGTCACTTCTTGTTTGGAATGTGCTATTTCTTGTAAGCTGAAAGAGTAATTTACTACGTATTTTAAATTTAAATCCATTTCTCTGCTACTGGAACAAGAGTACTGGAGCGAGTGAAGGGCGATGTTTACAAAAAGAGAGGAAACAAAATACAATTTGTGTAATGGCATCGACAAAATTGCACTGCTTTCAGTCGTTCCGCAACCAATCGGCTGTGAAAATGGTTTTTACAGTCCCTAAGCACATTATACGCTGCTTATTTCCGCAGAGTCTTCTTGCGAATTCGTATTCACGAACCCGAAGACTGAATGATTGCGAAAAGAACGAAAAGGAGAAAGAATGGCACTGAAATTATTTGTTTCAAGAAATGTCCTCCTTTATGGTATCCCAATTTATATCCTCAGTTATTAATGCGACTTTTAATATCAGATTCTTTGTGTCCAGAACATAAGAAATATTGCATATTACGTAGTGATAAGATGATTTTTGAAATGGTAAATTAACTTTATCAAATACATATGTTAAAATATTTTGTAACGAGAATTATCAGGAAAATAATTATTATTTAAAACTGAATTAATTCTTCAACACAATATAGCTGGTATCTCTCTAGCAAGTACAGTATAATGTACCTATAGCCTTAGATAAAGATTCGGTACCCAACTGATTCCATATTACGAAGTCTATGTCTTCTTTTAAATTACAGTGGACAACATGCAAAACATGACCTGAAATAGTAAAACCCTCAAGCGATGTGAGGATGTTCTTTATATAGGCCTACGTACATTTCTACAATGTTATTTTATTTATAAGTGTGACATTTGTTACAGTATTGCGTACAACTATAATATCTCGGACAAGATTATTTATATCTGAAATAACCCTGCAAGATTAATTTTATAATATTGAAGACTGGATATGAAAAAGGTTGTAAGTTCCAATATAGTTGAAAATTAATGTTTCCAAAAGAAAAAAAGAGTTCAATCCAATAAAAAATGATAAGTTCCATTGTAATTTTATTAATTAGTCCCTAGCTTCTCCTATAGATATGCAAAACATATGATATTACCTTACTAGTCGCACAAGAAAGCTCTGTTTTCTACTGTTTGTGTCTTTGGAACTTATAGTCTTCAATTGAATACTTCTCTCCCTCGAACAACATTGTAACTCCAAATGTGAGTTACAACATTATTCGAGGAGAAATATGTAACTGGAATATCTCTGCAATACAATTTTAGAACTGTAATATCTCATACAATATTATTTAAAACTGAAATATCTCTTGTAGAATTATTTATAACTGAAATAGCTTTTGCGAGATTATATTTATCTGCAATATCTTGTAAAACATTATTTAGAACTGGAATCTCTCTTCAGTACTATTTATAAATGGAATTTTTCATACAAGATTATTTGCAACTGATATATTCCTTTTAGAATTACAGTAGGCCTATTTGTAAAAGGAATATCATTTACAACATTATTTATAGCCGAATATCTTCAGAATGTTATTTAGAATAGGAATATGTCTGCATCTGTAATATTCTTTAGAACTAGAATATCTCTTACGATATCATTTTGAATTATAATATCCTATACAAGATTATTACAATTGAAGTAGACATTAATAAATTTGTGAAAGGAAGAAAAAAGGAATGGAATAATCATGTTACAAGAATGAGGGATGATAGAATAGCAAAAATTGCCAGGGACATGAAACCCCTAGGAAGAAGAGGTATAGGAAGGCCGCAACAAAGATGGAAAGATGGTTTGCAATCAACATCTAGTGAATCTCCAGGATAAAGCGTGAAGAAAAATAGGTTACGACCTATACAAAAGAAGAAGAAGAAGAAGAAGATATCTATGTTAGAAATATCTTTGAAATATTATTCAGAAATGAAATATCTCTCCAATGGTATTCAGAACTGAAATATCTCGTACAAGATTGTTGATAACTGAATAACTCTTCTAAAACTTTTTACAACTGGAGTATATCTATACTAATAATAAATCTGTAGCCGAAATTTTTCTGGTAATTTTCGATTTTCCAAAAATAATTGGTCCTAACATATATAATTAACCACCCTGAAACCGAAAATCGCTTTTTTGAAATTTTTGTTTGTATGTCTGTCTGTCTGTCTGTCTGGATGTTTGTTATCTTTTCACGCGATAATGGCTGAACCGATTTATATGAAAATTGGAATATAAATTAAGTTCATTGTAACTTAGATTTTAAGCTATATGGCATTCTAAATACTTTATTTAAAAGGGGGGTTATAAGGGGGCTTGAATTAAATAAATCGAAATATCTCCCTTATTATTAATTTTCGTGAAAAATGTTACATAACAAAACGTTCTTTAAAACTTATTTTCGATAAGTTTTATTCTTTGCAAAATTTTGGTAGGACTGATATTTAATGAGATAAATGATTTTTAAAATTTAAATAACAACGCCATCTAGGGCGGTGTAATGAAATAAAAAACAAATAACTTCGTGTATAAGGGGCCTTGGACAACAACAATCGAAAGCTATGAAAGATAGCCTACAGAGAATGTTTCTGTGTTTGTATGAAGTAATATCTGAAGCTAAATTAACCGATTTGTATAATTAATTATTATTTCACCATTGGAAAGCGTAGTTTCTCTAGATGGATATAATGCTATAATGTTATTACAGTAACTTCTGATATAATATAATATAATATATAATATAATATAATATAATATAATATAATATAATATAATATAATATAATATAATATAATATAATATAATATAATATAATATAATATGTAATATTATATAATATAATTTAAGTTATTTGAAGGGTTCAGAATCATAGTGGGCCAAGCGCCATTTACTGAATACATAGAAAACAAGGGCTAAAATTAAGTTATTACCATAATTCAATGGAAACCTATAACAAGTAAAATAAAATATACACATTAAATCTAAATGATGTCAATCTTCATTAAACTATGGTTGCATGTAATAAACATTAAGAAACATGTTAAAGGAATAATTGTCATTGCACCATATGAGTGTCTCTGGACCAAAATGATCGCATTTTAATTATTTGGATGCAATTTAAATTAAGTAACATATTAAACGATTTATCCTTCTATCAAACACGAATGTTCCCGGGATCAATTTTAATTATGTAATTACTTTATATTTATTTCTAACGGGTGCAGCGGAGCGCACAAGTACTGCTAGTTTTAAAATATTATTTATGCAAAGGTATCTTCGGAATATTGTTTAGAATTGGAAAATCTCTGCAATATTATTTGTAACTGGAATACATGTTGTACAATTACTTATAACGGGAGTATAACATGATTGTTTATACCTGCATTATCTTAGAAATATTATTTATAATGGAATATTTCTATAATATTATTTACCGTAGAAACACGTCTCACAAGTTTGTCACTGGAACATCTCTGCAAAATTATTCATCGCCAAAATATCTCTAGAAAGTCAATAATTACAAAAGGATTATCTGTACAAGTTAGATAGAAATGTTTATAACTGTAATATATATATATATATATATATATATATATATATATATATATAAGTAATGTCATTCAATTCAATGGGTTATTCTTTGAGATATTTCAAACAAGAAAAGTTTAATACAGTTTTTCTCGTTTCTGCTTCCTTTTCGAGAAAAAAAAATTATTTTATATGAACCATTTCATAGCGTATTTTGAGAAAGCTATTGAATTAATTCCCAATGTGCTCAGTCAGTTTAAGAGAGCAGTGTATTATGATTGAAAAAATTTCAATTTTGTCCTTCAAATATCCAGAAACTTGATCAGAATAAATATAACATTTTAAAATTCCGTTTCAGAATGAAAAACAAAATATTTCTAAAAGAATACAGATATTTTATTAATTAATAACGTAATGTTACTTATGAATATTAAAATTAAACATAAAATAGAAATGTGAAATTTAATTAACTGACATGTTCTCATAAATATGAAATAAAACTACACACCGAATGAAACTAAATTGTGATCAATTGTTCTGTTCCAATACATATGGAAAAACTCGCACCCGAGTAAAATACTGTCGACGTTGGAAATCACATATTACTTTCCTCATTAATTTACAACGCTTGTTTTATTGGTTGGAAGTATGAAATTCTAATAATAAAATAGTAAGTTGTTACAGGATGTGGTAGGCTACGTGTTTCTTAAAATATTTTTACAGCAGTATTTCATTAGGAAATAGCATCTTCACAGATAACTATTTTCTAGTTCACGACACTATCTTACGAGGAATTAGAACTACTGTTTCTGAAATCTCTTTCGTTTTTCTCTTTCCAGCCATTTAATAAATTTCTCGTGCTTTGTTTCAAAGCTTTTATGAGATTTTTTAGAAAGTAAATCGAATTCGACTTTATAAAACTTCTTCAAAAGTCAGAAGTTGTTAATATGGAAATTAATTACTACCAATGTCAGTAAATTCAACAAACCAAACAAGATATGATGAGCATATTGCAGGCCTTTATTTCAAAGCAATTGATTACAATTTCGTTGTATTTTTACCTATTTAGCTTGTATTTATTCTGTTATAATAATGATGTAAAATAGCATATGAAACTCGTATACAATGTTCCACAATTATTGCATCCGTAAAAACTTGGAAACGAGCGAAGGTATAACATTATAAATTAATTTCATAATGCACCGTGTCCCGCTTAGAGAGAACGAGAAATAAATGCTCAACACTTAAAACCAGATAAAGATATCGTTGAGATTTACATCTGATAAGATAGAGAAACTTTCCAAGTTTACGCAACAAAATTTGAAAAGAGCTGCATTCGTAACTTTCGTTTGTTTGTTGCTAAAACAAGCTTAGCGTCATTTTGTAGGAGAACACGCCATGGTCAACATGTGGACACCACAACAGAAAGTTCAGTTTGTGGTATGGCTAGAAGAAGAAAAATCTATTACGCGACTACAACGCCGTGTTCTTCGTACATGGATAGGTGGATCGGAAGACGAGGACCCATTGCCTGGTCAACCAGGTCACCCGATCTGATCTCCTTGGACTTTTTTTTAGGCTTTGTGATGAATGATGTGTACCAAAGAGGAACTGAGGCAACGCATCACAAATGCTGCTGCGCTAGTGACTTCACAAATTTTGTTTTATTTATTTATTTATTTATTTTCTTATTTATTTATTTATGAATTTATTTACTTATTTATTTATTCATTCATTTATTTATTTTCTTATTTATGTATTTATTTATTTAGTTAGTTATTCATTTATTTATTCATTAATGTATTCATTTATTTATTTATTTATTTATTTATTTATTTATTTATTTATTTATTTATTTATTTATTTATTTATTTATTTATTTATTTATTTATTTATTTATTTATTTATTTATTTATTTTGGTAATAATTGTAACATAAAATATAATACAAACAGAAAAACTTTAGCTCGCCCCTGAAAGAGTCGAACTCATGCTCAGGGGCGGATTCCTGAATTGAAATTAAGCAGTATATAATACAATTTGTCTTATGTCTACTACGCATTAAGAATATATAAACTTAAATTTACAATTTTTCAATTTTTATAAAATCCATACAAATCCTACAGAACATTTGGTGGGAGGTTTAATACCATTTAGATATCTGCAGAGCAACTAAAGGCGCACACATCGAGTTGCATTGAGCATTCTCCGAAGCTCGGAGATTTTTTACATCAAGTTATGTAAAAAGGTATGTTAATAAACCATTATTTACACTTGAAATCACTTATTTCTCGATCCCTGTAAGCGGAACACGGTGTATATTGTCAATGTAGTCTACGGTTGATGTTTGAAGATCCGAGCAATATATATTATTGAGTATTTTCTCTTGTTTTTTGTAATTTAAAATGAAACAGTGTTAGCTCTAAACGACTGTTGAAAAGGGATTGTAGGGGTTCTGAGATTTAAATATATGAAGCCATATATTGTGTGCAGAAACTTCACATAATCCGTGTTGATTTCAATAAGCTCTAAGCCGGTTTATTATTCGTGATTCCACAGCGGATTCTG